>NC_060186.1:38073671-39273671 GCF_021184085.1 Oncorhynchus gorbuscha
TAAAAGCTGTTTTAAAAAACAAACATTTTTGCTCAATAAAAAATAAATAAATATCACGTTTACATAAGTGTTCTGACCCTTACTCAGTACTTTGTTCAAGCACATTTGGCAGTGATTACAGCCTTGTCTTCTTTGGTATGATGCTACAAGCTTGGCACACCTGTATTTGGGGAGTTTCTCCCATTCTTCTCTGCAGATCCTCTCAAGCTCTGTCAGGTTGGATGGGGAGCGTCGCCACACAGCTATTTTCAGGCCTCTCCAGAGATGTTCGATCGAGTTGAAGTCCGGGATCTGGCTGGGCTACTCAAGGACATTCAGAGACTTGTCCCAAAGTCCCTCTTGTGTTGCCTTGGCTGTGTACTTAGAGTCGTTGTACTGTTGGAAGGTGAACCTTCACCCCAGTCTGAGGTCCTGAGTGCTCTGGAGCAGGTTTTCATCAAAAATTTCTCTGTACATTGCTCCGTCTATCTTTCCCTCGATCATGACTAGTCTCCCAATCCCTGCCATTGAAAAACATCCCCACAGCATGATGCTGCCACCACCATGCTTCACCCTAGGGATGGTGCCAGGTTTCCTCCCGACGTGATGCTTGGCATTCAGGCTGAAAAGTTCAATCTTGGTTTCATCAGACCAGAGAATCTTGTTTCTCATTGTTTGAGAGTCCTTTAGGTGCCTTTTAGCAAACTACAATCGGGCTGTCATGTGCCTTTTACTGAGGAGTGGCTTCCGTCTGTCCACATTAAGGCCTGATTGGTGGAGTGCTGCAGAGATGATTGTCCTTCTGGAAGGTTCTTCCATCTCCACAGAGGAACTCTGGAGCTCTGTCAGAGTGACCATTGGGTTTTTGGTCACCTCCCCCAATTGCTCAGTTTGGCTGGGCCGTCAAGTCTAGGAAGAGTCTTGGTGGTTCCAAACTTCTTCCATTTAATATTGATGGAGGCCACTGTGTTCTCGGGGACCTTCAATGTTGCAGAAATTTTTTGGTACCCTTCTCAAGATCTGTGCCTCGACACAATCCTGTCTCGGAGCTCTACAATCCTGTCTCGGAGCTCTACAGCTCCTGTCTCGGAGCTCTTCGACCTCTTGCCATGGTTTTTGCTCTGACATGCACTGTCAACTGTTGGACGTTATATAGACAGGTGTGTGCCTTTCCAAATCCTGTCCAATCAATTGAATTTACCACAAGTGGACTCCAATCAAGTTGTAGAAACATCTCAAGGATGATCAATGGAAACAGGATGCACCTGATCTCAATTTAGAGTCTCACAGCAAAGGGTCTGAATACTTAAATTTATACATAAATAAGGCATTTCTGTTTTTTATTTTTAATACATTTGGAAGAATTTCTTCCAACGTTTTTTTTGCTTTGTCATTATGAGGTACTCTGTGTAGATTGATGAGGGGAATACAAAGAAAATCAATTTTTAGAATAAAGCTGTAACGTAACAAAATGTGGAAAAAGGGAAGTGGTCTGAGTACTTTCCAAATGCCCTGTATATATCCTCACCTCTTCCCCTCCGCGTGGTTCTGTTTGTCTATGTGTGGTGTGAGGTGTGTCTTCTACTACTGTACTGTGTGGCATGTCTACTGGTTCATGTAACAAGACCATCAATAGGATATACCCTGTGGCACTCTCGTTCAGACAATGGCGAGGAGGAAACATATCCCTCATTGAGATAGATCTTGAAACTCTTGAGTACACAATAGGTACTCATTATAGATATGGAGGCCTTGGAAACATTAGTCAGAAGTCAAAACTTGCGTTACATGACCTCAAGTTCACTGTTCAGCAGGGAAACCAACTCTCGTTTTATTTCTCACGTTGACTCTCAGGTGACGACAGAGGAGATGTGTGTGAAAATCCCTCTAGTCATGGACTTCAAGGTTGCCAACGTCCAGGATGCAACGGTTCTCATCTATGATTACTACGAGCCCAGTAAACAATACTTAAGTTTCGACGCACATTCAAAATGAAACATGAGATTACTTGGTGGACTTGGTGCCTGTAAACTAATTGTTTCCTTTCTTGTCTCATACCAAGGGAGGAAGACGGTGAGGACATACCAGTCCTATTGGAGGCATGACATGGACGCCTGCTCATTCTGTGGGGAAGACTGCAGCCAGTGTAAAGGACAGATGGCCTATGTGTCTAACAGTGTATCTGTCTCCCACCATTGCCACCATGTGGCCACTCTTGCCTGTTCTCTCCTTGTCCTCCTGGCCTGCAGCTTGTAAAAGAGATCTGTATAGACTTTTGATACCATTTAGGTTGTTTAATAATAAATAAGTGGAAACTGTGATTTTACTGAATAGGTTGGGGAAGTGTGAGGTATTTTTTTGTTTTCAATCAAGGTTTTATTAAATCTCGCTCTGCAGTATATTTTGTCTTAGGCATCTCAAAGTCATGCACTGGAATGTTTGTAAATACTGTTTAGAATTTTTTATTGGACTTTTAAGTGAAATATAAATAGAGATACCAGAGCGCAGAACATTACCCAGGTCGTTGCTGTGAATGAGAATGTGTTCAGTCGACTTACCTGGTAAAAATAACAGATAAATAAAAATTACAGGCATATTATGCATTTATTTGAATTATTCTTGTTCTTCTATTTGAATTCTTCTTTATTTTCATTAATTCTTCATCACTTTTAAGGCATTAATGAAAAGTACAATATAGTATTTCACAATTAATATAATGACTTGACTGTCACAATCTGATATGTCTTCATATGTTGGGTATGAAAGTGTACAATGTAATTTAAAGTCTGTTGAATAAAGAGAAAGACACCCTTCTCTGAGAGTAGACTGACTGACCTGAGAGGAGTTGAGAGCACTTTAGTAATACAGGTGTAGGATCTTAATTGTATCACCCTGTTGTTGCAGGAAATGTCCTGTTTAGTATGTTCAACGTTTAAAAAGTCTTCTAAAGTTTGTAATTTCCACTTAAACATGTCAGACTTGATTTGCCCTAACTAAAAATGTATCAACCCCTACATAAATATCCATTCATTATAATCCACACAATAATTCACATTTCCTGTTGCTGCAGGATTATTTTCCTGCTGTGACAAACTGGTCAATTTAAGATCCTACACCTGTATATACTCAAGTGGCTGGCGACTGGAAACGGCAGAACAGATCAGACAACAAATAGTTCACAACACCTCCAGCCTCTCATGCAGACCTACTCTCTGGGAATTAATTACCCATTGCAGAAAGAGTGGAGTTTTAAAGATCCAATGCAGCTGTTTTGATCTCAATATCAAATAATTTCTGGGTAACACTTAAGTACCTTACTGTGATTGTTTTAAATTAACATTGTTTAAAAAAAATGCTTTTTAGCAAAAAGCTATTTATCAAGCAAGAATTTTGCGAGGACACTTCTGGGAGTGGTCTGAGTGACCTAGGGGCCTAATTTGAGGAGCCTAATTTGAGGGATATGTAACCTGAAAACTAGCTGTTATTGGCAGAGAGGAGGGTGAACTCTGTGTTATTGGCCTATTAACTTATACCACCTGTTGATGTAGCCAGGTGGTCCAAAACCCGACCCACGCAAAACAAGCTGAAATTTCAGGCAGTCTCTTCAAACAACTCTTACCTTAAAAAAGGGCGTTATAGTCATTATCGTAATTTCACAGTATTGTAATGAAACAGCAGGGAGCAGGTCTCGAACACCTCGGCCTTTGAGCCCGACGTCTGGCGCGCTAAATCATGCTCGTGCGGCAGTCAATATCCGCTCTTATAAACTCAGGATCGTTACAGTATTATTCCAATCTCATAGTATGGAAATATACACCAAACACATGAAATCGAGCTTTTGACTGCACTTTAAAGACAATATTGACCCATTTTATATTGTTTTGTGCATCTCTGAGCGATGTTCTGTCGATTCCTGGCGTCATTTCATATGTTCATGTGTATCTGAGCTATCCGTTTAAGCAGACAGAAATACAGCTGGTATGACAAGTTTTGCTCACTGTACTTCTGCCTGCTTGAATAGCTCAGATACACATGAAAACATGACATGACAATGGAAATCGATAGAACATCGCTCACAGATGCACGAAAACAATATATCATTCAAAACGGGTAAATATTTTCTTGAATACAAGCAAGCTGTCTCCATGATTATTTTTTTATTGAATACAAGCAAGCTGTCTCCATGACGATGAATTACAACAATCACACTGCTCTTACTGGACGCAGAATGAGAAGAAGAGAGAGTTACGTGAATAAGGTGATAACATCTTTTTTTTCCATCGGTACAAAAAAAATATGAGTGGGGTTGGAGAGCTGGCCCTGACGGAACAAAGTCAAAGAACCAACCCGCTGGGCACACACTGGTTGAATCAACGTTGTTTCCACCTCATTGTTAGGAAATGACGCTGAATAGACGTTAAATTGACGCCTGTGCCCAGTGTTTTGACCTCATGTTCTGGATCCTTTGTAATATTCGTAGTTCCTTTGAGGGTTTTCTGGGTCGATGGGATGCCCTCTGGTCCTTGGCATGCTGTTTCACACTGCTGTTTTTATTTATTGGCATTCCTTCTGACAGCAGGGGAAACACCTCTATCACTACATACTATTCCTTTGCTGGTAGTGTACTTCCATGGCAGATATTGGTAGAATAATTTTGTTACGATTCTTCGATATTGTACTCAGTACCATTGTAACGCTGATTACTCAGAAAGTGTGATGGATGTTGTTAATTCCTATAGTTTTGCAGAGTTGACACATCTACCCTGTTGATTATGTAGGATTATTTTAAGTCACTGTTTTGTAGTTCTCAAATATGGTGAATCTGTTGTTTTTGAATAGTAAGGGTCATTTAATATCTGTCGAGCTACTTTTTTATTTATTTTTTAGCTCTGTGGATTATCTACCTAGTTACTACTTAGCTCTACCTTGCTCTATTCTGATTGGTCAGATGTGGGACAGAACAAGAAGTAGTTGAGTTGATGCATGGATGTGAATATGGTCAGCTCAAAAGAGAGCGGTGTCCATCCAGTGTTTTGTCTATGGAGAGTAATCCATCCATCATCTAAAGAACCTTCAAACTACTATACAATGAAATAAGCCACAAGGTTCTGTATATGTGTAAATGTCAATGAGCCGAAGTGTTGCTTCTTCCAGAGGAGGGGAACCCTGTCTTTGCTTGCAGGCCTGGGTCTGAACTGGACATATCATGGGCTCTGATCAGCACCAAATGGCACAGACAGGGCTTTACTTTGGGTGCGTCTCTCAATTAGGTCCGTCCAAAAATCACTTCCTGCCCCTCAGCCTGCCTCTGATCTCAGTTAGGGGGGCGTCCCAAATAGCACCCTATTTCCTATATACCGTACCTTCGGAAAGTATTCCGACCCCTTAATTCTTTCCACAATTTGTTAGGTTACAGCCGTATTCTAAAATTGATCAACTTGTTTATTTAATCCGTTTAAGAATAAGGCTGTCACGTAACAAAATGTGGAAAAAGGGAATGAGTCTGAATACTTTCAGAATGCACTGTAGTTAGGAGGTGCTTCAGGGTATAATCAACAGTAGAAATGGGTCTGAATGTCATCTCCCACTGTTAACAGAACAACATTGGACTCAGTCGGAGATACCGGAGATGGATGTCATGCTCAGGAGATATGCCTTCAGAAATGACCAAGGCAACGAGGGAGTCCTGAGCAGCCAAACCAGGAAGCAGGGCAGTTAGAGGGATATTCAATGCAGCTGTGAATTACAGAGGTGTGTTGTGGACTTTGGGCCATATGTTACTGACTAGAGCATGCAGCACTTTATTTCATAGGCTCTGTTCCAAATGACACCCTATTACCTATTTAGTGCATTACTTTTGAGCAGGGAAAAGTAGTATACTATATGGTGAATAAGGTATCATTTGGGACGTAACCATAGTAATTACATTGGCTTTGATAGCAACTTGCCTGTTTTTTCCAGCTTTATCATGCACACATTGCAGTACTGTTCAGTATGGAATAACACAGTGAGGTTTATGTCTGCAATAAGGACACAAGAGGACGGGTTGTTTACTTGTTAGTGTATCTGGTCATGAGAGACTGACCTCTGGTTCCAACGAGGTCCAACAAAAAGGGAAGATACGTCCCTGTAAATAAACACGTTTGCTCGCCGCACGCCCAGCCAGAAAATCGTGTGTCTAGACCTTGTGGGAATATAAACACAATAAAGGCTGAATATTTCCTCAGTGGAGAATCTTACTCTACACAAACACAAAGATCTGGTTCATCGTTAGTCATTCTAAATAGAACAGACCCTCTTGTATAGCCTACATCTCTCCACCCCCACCAACACATGTAGCACAGACCACATTGGTCATTCCCTTGGTCATCAAACAACACACAGGCAGGAATGTCAAAATGGTTCAGTGTTATTTCAGAGAAGAAAATAATGTGATACTGTCAGCAACCACCTGGCTCCAATTGTCCAACAAGATCCAGTTACGATCATTTGTTGGTAAAGGACAAGGTTGCAACAAGACATCCAGCATTTTTCACTCAAGCTACACTAATTCATTTACCAAGGACACCCATCCCATTTGAGTTTATCTCGTAGGCAATCCGACATAACTGATCGTCAGAGCAGTTGTTGCAATCAAAACCAGTGTCAATTGGGCTACTCTGGGACTAAAGATTGGGAAAGATTGGTCTTACTAGTGATGGATGAGGGAGACCAGAATCACAACACCTCTTCTTCTGGGGCAACGAGAAAACGAGTTCAAATAACCCTCCCTCAGATTTCATTCATACATTGTGGATCCTGGATGTTCTTCCCTCTGTGCTGACCATCACAGTCATCCATTTCACCACTAGATGGCAAACTTGCTCAAGGCAAAGTTTTGAGAGAAAGCAAAAATTAAATTACTTTCCATGACAAAAAAGGTAACAACAGGAACCTTTTTATAGATGCTTTCACATCGCCTGTGTAAGTCAAACTGTGTGAGAAGAGAGCCTTTTTTGACTGTACCTGTTAATCGAAGGCAGATGGGCCGAGATCACTGCCAGAGACTCATAGACCAAATGCAACACAATAATTAAGAAAATATGGAATCAGTGGAAGTGTAGCACATAACACAGAAACACCTATGATGTCTAGCAACAAATCCACAGTGTGCTAAGGTTCTCTTGGGGTGGATATCCTCACGCCATTTTACATTACAAGTGTATTCATATAATGTCTATCTACAGTGAAAAGTGACACAACTGACCTTGGGTGAGAGGAACTTGGCTATCAGTCTGTTTGTGCCATCATGCTACTCCTTGCCACTCCTTGGCATGCCATGATGAGACGACATTGACATGGATGCATTTACACAACATCTTTTGTCAGTAATTGGCCATTTGACCAATCAGATCAGCTCTGAAAAAGATCTGCTGTGAAAATATCTGATGTGATTGGTCAAAAGACCAATGAATGGAAAAAATATCAGAATTGGGCTGCCTTTGTAAAAGCAGCCATAACAGCACAAGCAGATCTGGGACCAGGCTAAGGGTAACCATGACAATTAAACACTGCTCTTGCTCTGTTTGAAAGCATTCTCACAACTAAAACATACTAGTAATTAGATTCACTAAAGGTCAGGGGAGAGGCAATAAAAAAACAAATGTGGTAGGCTCGTTAATGCACCAAGGAAGTTATTTTCTCATTCTACTTAACGACTGCCTGGCAACAGCAAGTGTTATCGTTCAATTCGTTCCATTCTTTTATTCATACTAAACTGTCATGTGAATCTTGGTCAGCTAGGCGCTCCTCAGAACAAGGGATGCTTCTTCTTCATGCCCCAGTTTACAGGAATCTAGAGTGAACTGAGCCAGGCAGATATGCAGCGCAGCTTTCCATAAACCCCAGAGCCTAGCAGATGAGATCCAGGCCTGAATGTATACGTACATGGCCGACGACTCAAGTGTGATTGTATGAATGTAGCATTCATTTTGCTGACTAGGATAATGGAAGTCATAAAAGACAAATGTATCATTAAGGTTTCCCCGGGGATGGGAGTGAGGCAGTTTGGTAACGTAACACACAGGATGCGTCCCAAATAGCAACCTGTTTCTAATACAGGGCACTGCTTTTAACCAGGGCTCTGGTCAAAAGTAGTGCACTATATAAGGGATAGGGTACCATTTGGGTTGTGGAGTGAAAGCATCGTTACAACACAAGTCCATCCCACCATTGGAGAGAGCAGAGCAGTCCTGACTGGAGGTGATGTATAACATTCATCAGTATTGAGCTCAGCTCGACTCAGGGGCCCAGGTCATAGAAATCATTCCATAACCCCAGGGGCTTCCAAGGACTATTGACTCTCAGGATCCTGTTACAGCACTAAGCCACTGTGGCCCCTCGGCACACCCCAAGCTGCCTCTCCGAGGTCATCCGCAGAGGCAGGTCAGGGAAAGGAAAATCTAAATGGATCCTTAGAGGATCATTATTAAACTGTCTGGTATGTCCAGGTGGGTTTGGTTGTCCAGAGGTTTGAGCTACTGTTGTTGTGATGACATGTTCCAACACTGGGGCCCCTGATTATCCCACACACAACTTACAGTCACTATGGGAGACCCCAGCCTCCAATTATTGGTTTCCATGGCCATGCTCTTCATAATTGTGTTGCGTCTCCAAATAATACGTTACCATTACCCTAGTGGCACTTACTGCATCAAACTGAGGTTGCCGTTTATGGAAACAAGCATGAGTGGTCGTGGATGCAGCTATTTACTCAATCACATGTCGACATGTGTTTGTGCTGTTTACATTGATGAAATCAGGGAAGGGAAACATTACTAAAAATGTTTCCGTCTAAACAATGCTTATGGGATGTGGTTCCAGGGTCCAAAGAACACTAAACTTTGAAAATGCTATTAGCTAACAGATTTTGGGGGGGTATGTAAAACAGCTCACTACCCAAGGCATTTGGATTCAGTTTGTAATTGGCTAGTTGTAGTTGGCTCGATGTGTAACACACCACAGTTCAACAGAACACAATAGGAGGTCTAGGTAAGAGCATGTGTCACAATCAAATAACTTCACTAGAGGCACATCCATTTAATGATATCCAGGAACGAAGAAAGACCTCAAAGAACACCTATAAAAAAAGGGTTACCATGAGGATGCAGATGACATAAACAAATAAAATTCAACACCTACGAAGAATCACTTAATACAGAAATGCTCTGACAGATTTGAATTGGAGGGAGCTTTAATGCATGATCAATTGTGGCTACTTAAAACGGTGAATGTAATTGCAACTAAGTCAACCTTGGAGTCACAAATATTTTCAGTTGTTTTGCCTGCCCTTAATCATAAAAGGCAACACCACCACACACGTAACCGTTGCCATGGAAATAAATGCAAAGGTTGAGCGCTAGCTTTCATAGATATTTATAAAAAGGCTTCACTAAATCGCTTTCGGGGCACTGTAACCCTTACAGTATCAATGCCATACATGTTTTACTGGTAATAACCCAAGTCTCATTATCTTAATATTCCAAAATTGCTTCACAGGACAAGTGATGGAACTTTGATTACATTTCTCTAAAACTCCCTTAAACTATAAAAGCCTACTCATCCCCTTCACATACCTCCTTTCATCTTGTGAGCCCAAAATTGCAGCTGTGTAATGATTATCTTTAGATTAAGCTGATAGCCCCCGAACACAAAGTCCCACTGCTGTCTACATAAGAATCAAAAGCAAACATGCCCTACCCACATAACCCTGATTTGGCCCAGAGCCAACTCATTATGTCATCCTATCCCTTGGAAAAGCCCATGGGGGAGCTCTCATTTGTTTCTGACAAAGAACCAAACATGACCTTAGTGTGGCTCGCCAGACGTGGTGATGATGATGCATGCATCTGGCAGGACTCGCTCATCTCATCCCGGGGAGTCATGGAAAGTCCTCTGGTCCTCTTCCCACCAGCTAACTCATAATTCAGTCTAGGGTTTCGCAGGCCAAGCACACCAAGTCAACTAGGCTAGCCACACTACTGGGAGCACCACTGAGAGATCAAAGAGAACGTTGTGATGTGAGAGTTATACAACACGTTTTACTTAAAGCGTCGATGGAACTAATGTCTATTTTTTTTCTGCCGCTAGGCTTGAAACAGCTGTGATTACAACGGGGATCACAGTACCTGTCAAGACAGCGATTCACTTGGCAAGCCCAGAACAGATCTGATGGTTTTCTCAGTTTAGTCAATTTAAGTAAATTGGGTTAATTTAGTACCATTAGTAGGCAGTTACACTTATTCACTGTGATTACCATGGAACCTTTGCTCTTTGAAAATATGGGATAATGTTCATTCTGAAGATAATGAGCGCTGTTGGTAAACGCGGCACAACACAATCACTTTTTACCGCCACAAGTTACTGCCTACTTATAGCATATTGTGTACTACAACTAGATATCCATTCCATTCCTTAGATGCCCATGAAATAATACAGTTCATTGATAACTACTATGGCTGTCAGTGATGTAAGTATGGATCGGAGCCATGATTTATGAATGGAAAACCTTTAACAGGGTCAAAAACCCACATCTTGTGGAAAAAACCTACCTGTCTCCACCGAAAGGGCAAAAGGGCAGGCCCAGGAGTGCCCGTGGCCCTCTCCCTGCATACACGCCAAAGGAATGGATGATTGGCAGTGTCCGCAGGCCGTCTGTTGTAAATCATTCTCCGACATGCTAGGAGGAGAGGCCCGTTTATGGTCCCTTGGAGTGTGAGTGTTTCTCATTTGGGGAAAACTGAGTTCAAAGGAGAAGATTTGGGAAAGGAGCTTAGCTATGCTGCTAGGGGCTGGGTGGTAGTAGTAGTGTTGGTGGTGGTGGGGGGGCAATTCTTCATGGGTTGGCCAAATATGACCAAAGGTAAAACGAGAGGCTCCAGCTTAAAGTCATTGAAAACGGCTTTAGAGCTTTCAAAAGCCTTAGCTAACTGTTAGGTTCTTAGATGCTGCCAGGCAAGGGAAGCTGCTGGGAAGTTGCCGCTTCAGCCCGGCTCTCTTATTAGCAGAAGAGCTTTCATTTATTTTGCCCAAGCCCAACATGAGCTTACTCGTACAAATTTAGACAGCTGCCCTACATTTTCCTTAACACAATCACCAATTTAGGATAATGAGAAACAGGCCACTGCATTAATCTTCGGTGGCACGTGTCGCCACTGCACATGTGAATGGACTAATGTATGGAAAACATGACGGTTGTGGCCATGCCTGATTCACACAGCGTTGCTTCCTTCACCTTGTGCGTGACAAAAACAATAGCCATTCTCAAAAGTATCAGTCTTCAGTCTTCCTGGGTGAATGCATCATAACATCAAATCTTCATCCAACATTCTAATAAAGACATGACTCTCAACAATTTCCTAAAACAGTAATGGCAACACATTTGTCCTTGTGGAGGGCTCTCACTTTAAAGCTGCAGAGCTGGATAGAATCACTTATTTAACGCCTCAGTGGTATGATGCCAGATTATGTAGACTTCCAGAAGCAACATTTTCCACTGCTGCAGAGCTGGCTGGAAGCTAGGGTTTAGGGTGGAGAGCAGGACCCCAGGGAGGAGATTTTTCCGGATGCCCCATTCCTGCAGGGTGGGTAGTATCATATAGGCTCTGTCTCAAATGTCACCCTACCCCCTACATAGTGCACTGCTTTTGCCCAGATCCTCATGGGCCCTGGTCAAAAGGAGTTCACCACATAGGGAATAGGGTGCTATTTGGGACGACGCCATTCTCTGGCCCAGAAGACATGTGGACTGCCTACACTTTTACATTGTAAGCCATAAAGAAAGTTACAGACGAACATGCAGATCTGCTGCACTATAGGGGAAAATGTTTTTCGTGTGAATGTACAAATCCTCTTCCTCTTTGATGCAGATATTTTCATTCAGAATGCTGCTGGGGTAGCTTTATAAGGTCAATATGATGATGAACTGTTATTAAACTGCTATTAAATTGATAAGTGCTTATGTTCATGTTTAAGTGAAAGGAGACAGTATAAGGAGTATAGGTAAGTCCATGTTGTTTATAATTGTAATTAAAAACTTCTTTATGTCAGAACTCTGTATCATCTAATGACATTAATTTAATGGTTTAGCCACCGTGTCTTTACCCTCAAATCTAGAATAGTCGCATTTGAACAATGTAAGCTTGACGAACAGTTCTGAAGGGATCTATGGCTCCAAATCCCAATGAATATGGGGCCTTCTTCCACAATGTGGTATCAATCACACTGCTATAAATTTCCCCAGTTTCTGGCTCAAACTGTTTGGCATATCCTCAACTTTAAAGACGGAAAAATATAATAAAAATGTGAGCGAGGGAGACAAGCTAATATTACATGTATGTATATATATGTATGTAGAGAACATACCCCTCAGTCAGTGGTCAAGTATTGCCTCCTCTGCTCCTCACCATATGCATTCTTTCCCCATTGCTTGATACTGTCGAGGATTCGACAAATATGTAATCCTTGAAAGCACATAGATTAGAATCCTCCCTTTTTCCAGGGGCATAGTAAAGAGCTATCAGAAATTAAAAGCACGCTCAAGCTCCATACAGTTTGGCTTTGCAGCCAGCACCGACTGATGTAAATGTTGCTGATGACATGAATATGGATAGAGAGGATAAAATGCAAGGCTCCATGTCAGCAACAAGGATATTTCAGACATGTTTTGCATTTATTTAAAGTAAATCAACCTTTCAAGTGAGATTTATGTGTAAAGTCTACTGACTTTTTAAAGTCAGGCTGTATGTGAATCAATACACCCAGTCAATAAAAAAATACAGGCATCCTTTCTAACTCAGTTGCCGGAGAGGAAGGGATTTCACCATGAGGCCAATGGTGACTTTAAAACAGTTACAGAGTTTAATGGCTCTGATTGAAGAAAACTGAGAATGGATCAACAACATTGTAGTTACTCCACAATGCTAACCTAAATGACAGAGTGAAAAGAAGAAAGCATGTATAGAATGCAAATATTCCACAACATGCTTCCTGTTTGCAATAAGGCACTGAAGTAATACTGCAAAACATGTGGCAAAGCAATTCACTTTTGTCCTGAATACAAAGTGTTATTGTATGGGTAAATCCAATACAACACATTAACGAGTACCATTTTCAAGCATAGTGGTGGCTGCATCATGTTATGGGTACGCTTGTAATCGTTATTAAGGACTGGGGAGATTTTCAAGATAAAAAAAATGTAATGAAGCTAAGCACAGACAAAATCCAAGAGGAAAATCTGGTTCAGTCTGCTTTCCACCAGACATTGAGAGATTAATTCACCTTTCAGCAGATCAAAAAAAGGCCAAATCTACTCTTACCAAGAAGACAGTGAATGTTCCTGAGTAGCCCATTTACAGCTTTGACTTAAATCTCCTGAAATGCTATGGCAAGACTTGAAAATGGTTGTCCAGCATTGATCAACAAACTATTAGACAGAGCTTGAATAATTTTGAAAATAATTATGGGAAAATATTGCACAATCCAGGTGTGCAAAGATCTTAGAGACTTATCCTGTCATGTTTTGTCTTATTTTGTCTTGTCATTTTGCTTTTCCTTCTGTTCGTTTTCCCCCTGCTGGTCTTTTTAGGTTCGTTCCCCTTTTTCTCTCTCCCTTCCTCTCTCTCTTCTCTCTATCGTTCCGTTCCTGCTCCCAGCTGTTCCTATTCCCCTAATCAATCATTTAGTCTTCCCACACCTGTTCCATATCTTTTTCCCTGATTAGAGTCCCTATTTCTCCCCTTGTTTTCCGTTCCTGTCCTGTCGGATCCTTGTCTATTGTTCACCGTGCTGTGTCTGTGTATCGCCCTGTCGTGTCGTGTTTTCCTCAGATGCTGCGTGGTGAGCAGGTGTCTGAGTCTGCTACGTTCAAGTGCCTTCCCGAGGCAACCTGCAGTTCAAGATCGAGTCTCCAGTCTGTTCTCGTCATTACGAATGGAAATTGTGCTTTATGATTGTATTTTTACTTTACTGGATTAAAGACTCTGTTTTCGCCAAGTCGCTTTTGGGTCCTCATTCACCTGCATAACAGAAGGATCCGACCAAGAATGGACCCAGCGACTATGGATTCTCTCTACTCTACTCTCGAGTTCCAGGGAGCGATGCTCGGCAGACACGAGCAGGAATTGTCTGCTGCTCGGCATGCCGTTGAGACCCTGGCCGCTCAGGTCTCCGACCTCTCAGGACAGTATCAGAGTCTTCGTCTCGTGTCACCAGCTACTTCCGGTTCTTCCGAGCCTCCGGAACCTAGGGTTAATAACCCACCATGTTATTCTGGGCAGCCCACTGAGTGCCGCTCCTTTCTCACCCAGTGTGATATAGTGTTCTCTCTCCAACCCAACACATACTCAAGAGAGAGAGCTCGGATTGCCTACGTCATATCACTCCTTACTGGTCGGGCTCGGCAGTGGGGCACAGCTATCTGGGAGGCAAGCGCTGAGTGTACTAACAATTATCTGAACTTTAAAGAGGAGATGATAAGGGTTTTGATCGCTCAGTTTTTGGGAAAGAAGCTTCCTGGTCCCTGTCTTCCCTATGTCAAGGTAATCGATCCATAACGGATTACTCTATAGAGTTTCGCACTCTTGCTGCCTCCAGTAACTGGAACGAGCAGGCGTTGCTCGCTCGTTTTCTGGAGGGACTCCACGCTAAGGTTAAGGATGAGATTCTCTCTCGGGAGGTTCCATCCAGCGTGGATTCTTTGATTGAACTCGCTATTCGCATTGAACGACGGGTAGATCTTCGTCACCGAGCTCATAGAAGAGAGCTCGCGTTAACTGTGTCTCCCCTCTCTCCGACACTACCGTCTTTCCCCACTGACTCAGGTGTTGAGCCCATGCAGCTGGGGGTATTCGCATCTCGACTAAGGAGAGGGAACGGAGAATCACCAACCGCCTCTGTCTCTATTGCGGTTCCGCTGGTCATTTTGTCATTTCATGTCCAGTTAAAGGCCAGAGCTCATCAGTAAGCGGAGGGCGACTGATAAGCGCTACTAGACGGTCCTCTCCGTCAAGTACATGTACTACCTTACCGGTCCATCTACGCTGGACCGGATCGGCAGCTTCCTGCAGTGCATTAATAGACTCTGGGGCAGAGGGCTGTTTTATGGACGAAGCCTGGGCGCGGGAACATGACATTCCTCTCAGACAGTTAGGGGAGCCCACGGTCATGTTTGCCTTGGATGGTAGTCCTCTCCCAGTATATTATATGAAACACTACCTTTAACCCTCACTGTATCTGGTAACCATAGTGAGACCATTTCTTTTTTTTTTTTTGTTCACCTTTTACACCTGTTGTTTTGGGTCATCCCTGGCTAGTGTGTCATAATCCTTCTTTTGATTGGTCTAGTAATTCTATCCTTTCCTGGAACGTTTCTTGTCATGTGAAGTGTTTAATGTCTGCTATTTCTCCTGTTTGTTCTGTCCCCTCTTCTCAGGAGGAACCTGGTGATTTGACAGGAGTGCCGGAGGAATATCATGGTCTGCGCACGGTCTTCAGTCGGTCCAGAACCAACTCCCTTCCTCCTCACCGGTCGTATGATTGTTGTTCTGATCTCTTCAAGAAGCGTTTTGCATCCGCTCCTATCCTTGTTGCACCTGACGTCACTAAACAGTTTATTGTTGAGGTTGACGCGTCGGGGTGGGCGTGGGAGCCATTCTGTCCCAGCGCTCCGATACTGACGATGGGGTCCACCCTTGTGCGTATTTTCTCATCGCCTGTCACCGTCGGAACGTAACTATGATGTGGCTAACCGCGAACTGCTCGCCATCCGTTTAGCCCTAGGCAAATGGCGACAGTGGTTGGAGGGGGCGACCGTTCCTTTTGTCGTTTGGACTGACCAAAAGAACCTTGAGTACATCCGTTCTGCCAAACGACTGAATGCGCGTCATGCTCGTTGGGCGTTGTTTTTCGCTCGTTTCGAGTTCGTTATTTCTTATTGCCCGGGTACTAAGAACACCAAGCCTCATGCCTTATCCCGTCTCTTTAGTTCTTCTGTGGCTTCTACCGATCCCGAGGGGATCCTTCCTGTTGGGCGTGTTGTCGGGTTGACTGTCTGGGGAATTGAGAGACAGGTTAAGCAAGCACTCACGCACACTGCGTCGCCGCGCGCTTGTCCTAGTAACCTTCTTTTTTCGTTCCTGTTTCTACTCGTCTGGCTGTTCTTCAGTGGGCTCACTCTGCCAAGTTAGCTGGCCATCCCGGCGTTCGGGGTACGCTTGCTTCTATTCGCCAGCGGTTTTGGTGGCCTACTCAGGAGCGTGACACGCGCCGTTTCGTGGCTGCGTGTTCGGACTGCGCGCAGAAGTCTGGTAATTTTTTTTCTGCTTCTGCTCCTGGTCTTGCTGGGTCTCAGTCTGTTCCCTGCCATCGCATCTCTCCTGTTCTTGTTCCTGCCCTTGCTGTGTCTCAGTCTGTCCCTAGTTGTTACTCTCCTGGCCTGTTTGGTCCTGTTTGCTCTAAAGCTTTCAGTTCTCTACCCGTGTCTCATTTTTTTTTTTAGAGTAGTACCCTAGTTTCCCTTTTTATCGTTTTTTCGTTACGGTCCTGAGGAGAGGAGTTGGGTTCTTTCACGGGACGTGCAGGACCGTTTGTGATCTATGATTTCCTCCGTTGCCGCCAGTGTTCCTCCTCGAGAGCGCCAGGAGGCGCTCGGTGAGTGGGGGGGTACTGTCATGTTTTGTCTTATTTTGTCTTGTCATTTTGCTTTTCCTTCTGTTCGTTTTCCCCCTGCTGGTCTTTTTAGGTTCGTTCCCCTTTTTCTCTCTCCCTTCCTCTCTCTCTTCTCTCTATCGTTCCGTTCCTGCTCCCAGCTGTTCCTATTCCCCTAATCAATCATTTAGTCTTCCCACACCTGTTCCATATCTTTTTCCCTGATTAGAGTCCCTATTTCTCCCCTTGTTTTCCGTTCCTGTCCTGTCGGATCCTTGTCTATTGTTCACCGTGCTGTGTCTGTGTATCGCCCTGTCGTGTCGTGTTTTCCTCAGATGCTGCGTGGTGAGCAGGTGTCTGAGTCTGCTACGTTCAAGTGCCTTCCCGAGGCAACCTGCAGTTCAAGATCGAGTCTCCAGTCTGTTCTCGTCATTACGAGTGGAAATTGTGCTTTATGATTGTATTTTTACTTTACTGGATTAAAGACTCTGTTTTCGCCAAGTCGCTTTTGGGTCCTCATTCACCTGCATAACATATCCAGAAATACTCACAGGTGTAATCACTGCCAAAGATTATTCTAACATGTATTTACTCAGAAGTGTGAATACTTATGTAAATGAGATATTTCTGTCTTTCCTTTTAAAGAAATTTGCATTTCTAAAAATGGGTTTTCACTTTGTCATTATGGGGTATTGTGTGTAGACGGGTGAGAAAAAAACATATTTAATCCATTTTGAATTCAGGCTGTAACACATCAAAATGTGGAATAAGTCTACAGGTATGAATACTTTCTGAAGTCAATGTAGTTTTCTAACGGTCCTGTATTGGCACAGTTATACTGCAACTGCTTTATAAACTCAGCAAAAAAAGAAACGTCCCTTTTCCAGGACCCTGTCTTTTAAAGATAATTCGTAAAACGGCAAATAACTTGACAGATCTTCATTGTAAAGGGTTTAAACACTGTTTCCCATGCTTTTTCAATGAACCATAAACAATTAATGAACATGCACCTGTGGAACTGTCGTTAAGACACAATTAAGGTCACAGTTATGAAAACTTAGGACACTAAGAGGCCATTCTGCTGACTCTGAAAAAAAACTAAAGAAAGATGCCCAGGGTCCCTGCTCATCTGTGTGAACGTGCCTTAGTCATGCTGCAAGGAGGCATGAGGACTGCAGATGTGGCCAGGGCAATAAATTGCAATGTTCGTACTGTGAGATGCCTAAGACAGCCCTAAAGTGAGACAGGACGGACAGCTGATCGTCCTCGCAGTGGCAGACCACGTGTATCATCACCTGCACAGGATCGGTACATCCGAACATCACACCTGCGGGACAAGTACAAGATGGCAACAACAATTGTCCGAGTTACACCAGGAACGCACAATCCCTCCATCAGTACTCAGACTGTCCGCAATAGGCTGAGAGAGGCTGGACTGAGGGCTTGTAGGCCTGTTGTAAGGCAGGTCCTCACCAAACATCACTGGCAACTATAGGCACAAATCCACCATCGCTGGACCAGACAGGACAGGCAAAAAGTGCTCTTCACTGATGAGTCGCGGTTTTGTCTCACAAGGGGTGATGGTCGGATTTGCGTTTATCGTTGAAGGAATGAGCATTACACCAAGGCACTCTGGAGCAGGATATGTTTTGAGCTGGAGGGTCTGTCAATGATCTGGGGCGGTGTGTCACAGCATCATCGGACTGAGCTTGTTGTCATTGCAGGCAATCTCAGTGCTGTACGTTACAGGGAAGACATCCTCCTCCCTCATGTGGTACCCTTCCTGCAGGCTCATCCTGACATGACCCTCCAGCATGACAATGCCACCACCCATACTGCTCATTCTGTGTGTGATTTCCTGCAAAACAAGAATTTCAGTGTTCTGTCATGGCCAGCAAAGAGCCAGTATCTCAATACCATTGAGCACGTCTGGGGCCTTTTGGATCGGAGGGTGAGGGCTAGGGCCATTCCCCCCAGAGAGGTCTGGGAACTTGCAGGTGCCTTGGTGGAGGAGTGGGGTAACATCTCACAGCAAGAACTGGCAAATCCTGTGCAGTCCATGAGGAGGAGATGCATTGCAGTACTTAATGCAGCTGGTGGCCACACCAGATACTGACTGTTACTTTGATTTTGACCCCCCTTTGTTCAGGGACACATTATTCCATGTCTGTTTGTCACATGTCTGTGGGACTTGTTCAGTTAATGTCTCAGTTGTTGAATCTTATTATGTTCATACAAATATTTACACATGTTAAGTTTGCTGAAAATCAATAAATAATAATAATATATGCCATTTAGCAGACACTTTTATCCAAAGCGACTTAGTCATGTGTGCATACATTCAACACAGCAGCTGAAAATAAACACAGCGAGAGGACATTTATTTTCTTGCTGAGTTTATAAAAACATATAGTAAACCAGACTGTGATATGGACAATAGTGGAAAAAGTACCCCATTGTTATATTTGAGTAAAAGTAAAGATACCTTGAATAGAAACTGTCTCAAGTAAAAGTCACCCAGTAAACTTCTAAAGGTATTTGGTTTGAAACATACTTAAGTATCAAAAGTAAAAATCAAAGTATAAATAATTTCATTTACATTACATTTACATTTAAGTCATTTAGCAGACGCTCTTATCCAGAGCGACTTACAAATTGGTGCATTCACCTTATGACATCCAGTGGAACAGCCACTTTACAATAGTGCATCTAAATATTTTAAGGGGGGGGGTGAGAAGGATTACTTTATCCTATCCTAGGTATTCCTTAAAGAGGTGGGGTTTCAGGTGTCTCCGGAAGGTGGTGATTGACTCCGCTGTCCTGGCGTCGTGAGGGAGTTTGTTCCACCATTGGGGGCCAGAGCAGCGAACAGTTTTGACTGGGCTGAGCGGGAACTGTACTTCCTCAGTGGTAGGGAGGCGAGCAGGCCAGAGGTGGATGAACGCAGTGCCCTTATTTGGGAGTAGGGCCTGATCAGAGCCTGGAGGTACTGAGGTGCCGTTCCCCTCACAGCTCCGTAGGCAAGCACCATGGTCTTGTAGCGGATGCGAGCTTCAACTGGAAGCCAGTGGAGAGAGCGGAGGAGCGGGGTGACGTGAGAGAACTTGGGAAGGTTGAACACTAGACGGGCTGCAACGTTCTGGATGAGTTGTAGGGGTTTAATTGCACAGGCAGGGAGCCCAGCCAACAGCGAGTTGCAGTAATCCAGACGGGAGATGACAAGTGCCTGGATTAGGACCTGCGCCGCTTCCTGTGTGAGGCAGGGTCGTACTCTGCGGATGTTGTAGAGCATGAACCTACAGGAACGGGCCACCGCCTTGATGTTAGTTGAGAACGACAGGGTGTTGTCCAGGATCACGCCAAGGTTCTTAGCGCTCTGGGAGGAGGACACAATGGAGTTGTCAACCGTGATGGCGAGATCATGGAACGGGCAGTCCTTCCCCGGGAGGAAGAGCAGCTCCGTCTTGCCGAAGTTCAGCTTGAGGTGGTGATCCGTCATCCACACTGATATGTCTGCCAGACATGCAGAGATGCGATTCGCCACCTGGTCATCAGAAGGGGAAAGGAGAAGATTAATTGTGTGTCGTCTGCATAGCAATGATAGGAGAGACCATGTGAGGTTATGACAGAGCCAAGTGACTTGGTGTATAGCGAGAATAGGAGAGGGCCTAGAACAGAGCCCTGGGGGACACCAGTGGTGAGAGCGCGTGGTGAGAAGACAGATTCTCGCCACGCCACCTGGTAGGAGCGACCTGTCAGGTAGGACGCAATCCAAGCGTGGGCCGCGCCGGAGATGCCCAACTCGGAGAGGGTGGAGAGGAGGATCTGATGGTTCACAGTATCGAAGGCAGCCGATAGGTCTAGAAGGATGAGAGCAGAGGAGAGAGAGTTAGCTTTAGCGGTGCGGAGCGCCTCCGTGATACAGAGAAGAGCAGTCTCAGTTGAATGACTAGTCTTGAAACCTGACTGATTTGGATCAAGAAGGTCATTCTGAGAGAGATAGCGGGAGAGCTGACCAAGGACGGCACGTTCAAGAGTTTTGGAGAGAAAAGAAAGAAGGGATACTGGTCTGTAGTTGTTGACATCGGAGGGATCGAGTGTAGGTTTTTTCAGAAGGGGTGCAACTCTCGCTCTCTTGAAGACGGAAGGGACGTAGCCAGCGGTCAGGGATAAGTTGATGAGCGAGGTAAGGTAAGGGAGAAGGTCTCCAGAAATGGTCTGGAGAAGAGAGGAGGGGATAGGGTCGAGCGGGCAGGTTGTTGGGCGGCCGGCCGTCACAAGACGCGAGATTTCATCTGGAGAGAGAGGGGAGAAAGAGGTCAGAGCACAGGGTAGGGCAGTGTGAGCAGAACCAGCGGTGTCGTTTGACTTAGCAAACGAGGATCGGATGTCGTCCACCTTCTTTTCAAAATGGTTGACGAAGTCATCTGCAGAGAGGGAGGAGGAGGGGGGGAGGATTCAGGAGGGAGGAGAAGGTGGCAAAGAGCTTCCTAGGGTTAGAGGCAGATGCTTGGAATTTAGAGTGGTAGAAAGTGGCTTTAGCAGCAGAGACAGAGGAGGAAAATGTAGAGAGGAGGGAGTGAAAGGATGCCAGGTCCGCAGGGAGGCAAGTTTTCCTCCATTTCCGCTCGGCTGCCCGGAGCCCTGTTCTGTGAGCTCGCAATGAGTCGTCAAGCCACGGAGCGGGAGGGGAGGACCGAGCCGGCCAGGAAGATAGGGGACATAGAGAGTCAAAGGATGCAGAAAGGGAGGAGAGGAGGGTTGAGGAGGCAGAATCAGGAGATAGGTTGGAGAAGGTTTGAGCAGAGGGAAGAGATGATAGGATGGAAGAGGAGAGAGTAGCGGGGGAGAGAGAGCGAAGGTTGGGACGGCGCGATACCATCCGAGTAGGGGCAGTGTGGGAAGTGTTGGATGAGCGAGAGGGAAAAGGATACAAGGTAGTGGTCGGAGACTTGGGTTAGTGGAAAAACAGCATCTAGTAAAGATGAGGTCGAGCGTATTGCCTGCCTTGTGAGTAGGGGGGGGAGGTGAGAGGGTGAGGTCAAAAGAGGAGAGGAGTGGAAAGAAGGAGTCAGAGAGGAATGAGTCAAAGGTAGACGTGGGGAGGTTAAAGTCGCCCAGAACTGTGAGAGGTGAGCCGTCCTCAGGAAAGGAGCTTATCAAGGCATCAAGCTCATTGATGAACTCTCCGAGGGGACCTGGAGGGTGATAAATGATAAGGATGTTAAGCTTGAAAGGGCTGGTAACTGTGACAGCATATTTTCAAATTCCATATATTAACCAAACCAGACAGCACCATTTAAAAAAATATACAGATAGCCAGGGGCATGCTCAAACATGCAGACATAATTTACAAATGAAGTGTGTGTGTTTAGTGAGTCCTCCAGATCAGGGTCAGTAGGGATGACCAGGGATGTTTTGTTGATAAGTGTGTGAATTGGACCATATTCCTGTCCTGCTAAGCATTCCAAATGTAACGAGTACTTTTTGGTGTCAAGAAAAATGTATGGAGTAAAAACTACAATATTCTCTAAAGGAATGTAGTGAAGTAAAAGTAGTCCAAAATATAAATAGTAAAGTACAAATACCCCGAAAACCTACTTATGTAGTACTTTATTATTTTTACTTAAGTACTTTACACCATATGGAAATGTTACGTGAGGTACACGTAACATAGTAAATCTGTGACCCTGAAATTAGTATGATACGCTTGTAGCGTCATACCCAAGAAGATTCAAGTAATTGCTGCCAAAGGTGCTTCAACAAAGTACTAAGTAAAGGATCTGAATATTTATGTAAATGTGATATTTCTGTTTTTGATTTTTAATAAATTAGCAAAAATGTCTAAAAACCTGTTTTTGCGTTGTCATTATGGGGGTATTGTCACGCCCTGGTCTTAGTATTTTGTGTTTTCTTTATTAATTTGGTCAGGCCAGGGTGTGACATGGGTTTTGTATGTGGTGTGTTTTGTCTTGGTTTTTTTGTTAGGTATTGGGTTTGTGGCTTAGTAGGGGTATCTAGCATAGTCTATGGCTGTCTGGAGTGGTTCTCAATCAGAGGCAGGTGTTTATCGTTGTCTCTGATTGGGAACCATATTTAGGCAGCCATATTCTTTGAGTGTTTCGTGGGTGATTGTTCCTGTCTCTGTGTTAGTTTGCACCAGCATAGGCTGTTTCGGTTTTCATGTTACATTTATTGTTTTTGTATTGATCGTGTTTCATCTTCATTAAAGATGTATCTAAATAACCACGCTGCATTTTGGTCCGACTCTCCTTCACCGCAAGAAAACCGTGACAGGTATTGGGTGTAGCTTGATGAGGAACAATAACAATTTAATCAATTTTAGAATAAGGCTCTAACAAAATGTAGAAAAAGTAAAGGGGTCTGAATACTTTCCGAATGCACTGTACATGGTATAACTACTGTATTATCATGATATGTCCTTAACACTAATGCATGCACTGTGTCTGTGAGAGCTGATCTGTGAGTGCTACTATTCACATTTTCTTGTGGGGTATGATTTGTGATGACTTCATGGGCTCTGGCCATCCAATGCCCACTTTAACATGGGGTTGCGTTCGGAATCCTCACATATACAGACAGAATGTTTTTCCAGGGAGATTTGAACATTTGATTCCCCTCCGTCCGTCTGTCCGTAAGGTGCCTCATACCATGGTGTTGCCAGATCCTGTAGAATTATGTGCTCTGAGGAATTTCCGTTTGATGGCTCACTTCGAACATCTGAGCTCCACATGAAGCGATCTGTCTGGTGATATGGATCCTCCATCCAAACCATTTTATAGGCCATTATCTTTTGGTCAACACCAGAGAAAGGATGGTACAATTAAGCTACGTTGTGAATTGTTATGTGTTTAAACAATCCCACATGCTAGTCAGACAAACTCTATGATACATCTGTTTCGGCTAAAAGAACACATAAATTCCCATGCATGATGACACAAAATGATGATGACATATAGAATTATGATCCCTGGAAGAAATTAACACGATCTTAATTCACCAAATGTAACTCATCTTGACTGAAACTTGAATGGCCCTCACTGGTCTTATACATCTTTTTTTAACGTAAAAACTTGTTGAATCAAAGTCGTTTCCTCATCAATTCAACAAAACCTAAAAACGTGACGACGTTAAGTCAACGTGGAAAACTAACTGGATTTGTAAAAAGTCATCAGTGTAAGGGAATTTAGTATTTATTTTCACCTTTGAACCTAAATCTAATGACATGGTGAAATGTTTTTTAATTTCACGTTCATTTCACGTTAGTTGACAGCAACCAAATGCAAATAAAAAATACACTTTGTAATGACGTCTGCACTTAGTTATTATTATTTGTAATTTTTTAATTAACCCCTCCACCACCCATTCCATACCACCCCCTTAACTTTAAGTGTATGTCTTAACTTTAAGTGTATAATTTTTTAACCATTCCTGAACCTGTGAACAGAAACAAGCTATACATAGGGGCAATACCTGAATACATTTTCTATTGATTCTGTCTATTCGCAGCAAAATTTAGAGCTGAGATTGTTTATGCCCCGTATATATATATAGCATTCTGTGGGTGGCAAGAATTGTATATAATTGTATATAATAATTTAAATGGAAAACCTCTAAGTGTTGAATCAAGTGTGGTTTCTTGTACCAGTTCATAAACCATGTGCCATGGAATTGGTACATCGAAAATCTCTTCCATTTATTTTGCAACCTGTATGGCGGAGCTGTCAACAGTTTTATCCTCAAATGAAACTGGTATATTTTTCTATTTTGCCTTTATGCCTATTTGTATACGGCAGGCAAACAAGTTCCCTACCATTTCCCTTTTCCACCTGCCTTCTCCATTTTTGTGGTAATGCTGCAATCAGTTGGTTGTACATTTGGATTGAGCAGATATTCCCATATATTTTCGCTAGCTGCAAACGTGACATAACTACTGTGTTTCTATTCATAATATCATTAATAAATATAATAGCTTTTTTTTAAAAATCCTTAAAGTATGTTTTTTTTTATTAATCACTATTTTGAGTTTAACCACAACATTTGTTGTAATATTTGTTCTATCTTTTCTGAAGGATAAATCTGAAATTGTAACCAGCTTTGTATGGCTTGTTTAAGTAAGGGCGATACTTTAAACAAAATGTAATTTTCAATTAGTCGGAAATGAGAAGTTGTCATCTGTATATGCCATTTTTGAACAAAGGATGAGCCTTTCTTAATAATCTACCGGAGAACAATTTTGGGTTTAAGTATATCTTATGAGTGAAGCTTTTAGTGAGAGGTTTAAAGCTTTAATATTTAATAATTTTAGCCTCCTAAACTCATTCATTATATAAATAGGCACGTTTAATTTTGTCTGGCTTAGCATTCTAAATAAAATAAGTGTTTGCTCATATGGCAACACGATGTCAACACGCGCTCCAGCAGGTGTATCTCACTGATCATCCCTAAAGCCAACACCTCATTTGGCCGCCTTTCCTTCCAGTTCTCTGGAACTGATCGCTGCAGTTGTACATAGTCCATCGGTAAATAGCCCACCCAATTTACCTACCTCATCCCCAAACTGTTTTTATTTATTTACTTTTCTGCTCTTTTGCATATCAGTATCTCTACCCGCACATGACCATCTGATCATTTATCACTCCAGTGTTAATCTGCAAAATTGTAATTATTCACCTACCTCCTCATGCCTTTTGCACACAATGTATATAGACTCGTTTTTTACGGTATTATTGACTTGTTTATTGTTTACTCCATGTGTAACTCTGTGTTGTCTGTTCACACTGCTATGCTTTGTCTTGGCCAGGTCGCAGTTGTAAATGAGAACTTGTTCTCAACTAGCCTACCTGGTTAAATAAAGGTGAAATAAATCAATATGATTTAAAAAATGAGTTGACTGGATTAGGTAGTGCCATTAGTAAGCAGTGTAAGTAAACTGTGATAGGGCCAAAGAGTTAATCAATGTGATTTTTCCATAAATAGACAAGTATTCACCTTTCCATGGTTGCTGAATCTTATCTATTTTTTCCAACTTTCTATTGAAATTGATTGTGGTAAGTTAATTTATGTATTTTTAGATGTGAATACCAAGTATGCCTACTTCACCATCTGCTCATTTGATTGTTAAACTACAAGGTTGTGTAAACACTGTGTTTTTTTAATGATCCAATATGTAATAATGTCAGACAAAAATAGAGTCATCAACATACATTGACACTTTTTTTATCCCCTGGATTTCTAACCCCTTCATGTTCTTGTTGGATCTAATTTGAATAGCTAACATTTCAATGACCATAATAAATAGATATGGAGACAACGGACAACCTTGTTTTACTCTTAAAAGCTCAAGACTTTCTGAGAAGTAACCATTATCTGCTATTTTACATCTGGGGTTGCTGTACATAACTTTAACCCATTGTATAAGAGATTCACCAAAATTAAAGTAATCCAGGCATGTATATATCGATTCTAGTCATACTTAATCAAACACCTTTTTTGTTTCAAGTAATTGTCATATATTATCTCCAATATATCATACATGTAAAAAAACCTGTCTGATCAGGATGATCAATATCTGGTAAAAAAAACGTTTAATTTTATGTGCTATGCATTTCGCCTGGATAAGTGTTAGAGACCTCCAGTTTTTTAAAATGGACTGGATCTTTATACTTAAATCCTGAGTATTGTTGTAGTAGTAATGAAATCAGGCCTTCTTGTTGAGTACCTGAAAGTCTACCATTTGTATAGGTGTAATTAATCAATTTGCGAGTCCCATAGAGTGGTGCACAATTGGCCCAGTGCCGTCCGGGTTTGGCCAGGGTAGGCCGTCATTGTAAATAGGAATTTGTACTTAACTGAGGAGCCTTGATAAATAAAGGTAAATAAAACAATTAAAACATGCTAATAATGGATCTATAGGTCTGATATACAGTGGGGAGAACAAGTGTTTGATACACTGCCGATTTTGCAGGTTTTCCAACTTACAAAGCATGTAGAGGTCTGTGAGAGACGGAATCGATAACAACAATCCAGATAATCACATTGTATTATTTTTAAGTAATTAATTTGCATTTTATTGTATGACATAAGTATTTGATACATCAGAAAAGCAAAACTTAATATTTGGTACAGAAACCTTTGTTTGCAATTACAGAGATCATACATTTCCTGTAGTTCTTGCACACACTGCAGCAGGGATTTTGGCCCACTCCTCCATACAGACCTTCTCCAGATCCTTCAGGTTTCGTTGCTGTCGCTGGGCAATACGGACTTTCAGCTCCTTCCAAAGATTTTCTATTGGGTTCAGGTCTGGAGACTGGCTAGGCCACTCCAGGACCTTGAGATGCTTCTTACAGAGCCACTCCTTAGTTGCCCTGGCTGTGTATTTCGGGTCATTGTCATGCTGGAAGACCCAGCCACGACCCATCCTCAATGGGGTGGCAGGGTAGCCTAGTGGTTAGAGCGTTGGACAAGTAACCAGAAGGTTGCAGGTTCAAATCACCAAGCTGATGAGGTACAAATCTGTCGTTCTGCCCCTGAACAGGCAGTTCCTAGGCCGTCAATGAAAATAAGAATTTGTTCTTAACTGACTTGCCTAGTTAAATATTTTTTTTTTTAAATGCTCTTACTGAGAGAAGGAGGTTGTTGGCCAAGATCCTCCCCTCAATACGGTGCAGTTGTCCTGTCCCCTTTGCTGAAAGTATCCCCAAAGAATGATGTTTCCACCTCCATGCTTCACGGTTGGGAGGGTGTTCTTGGGGGTGTACTCATCCTTCTTCTTCCTCCAAACACGGCGAGTGGAGTTTAGACCAAAAAGCTTTATTTTTGTCTCATCAGACCACATGACCTTCTCCTTTTCCTCCTCTGGATCATCAAGAAAATGCAAATTAATTACTAAATTTCATACAATGTGATTTTCTGGATTTTTGTTTTAGATTCCGTCTCTCACAATTGATGCTTTGTAAGTAGGAAAACCTGCAAAATTGGCAGTATATCAAATACTTGTTCTCCCCACTGTACCTCTACTGATATACTGTCAAGCCCTGGCATTTTTCCAGACTCAAAAAGTTCCTCTTCTGTAAGTTGGCCTTCACACGGGTCTTTATGGAAATTTGTTAACTTTACATCATTATTATTATTAGGAAAGAAAATCCTCATTCAGCGGAAATGGAGGAGACTGAAAAGAAAACATATGCTTAAAATATTTTGCTTCCTCTTCCAAAATATAATTTGTTGAATCATGGATGACGCCATCATTTGTACTGACATTCTGTAAATGATTTTCGGTATTATTTCTATGTTGAAGATTCTAGTTCTAATGTATCCATGATCTTCAAGATATCCTTTAGTGCTTGGGGTTGATAGTTTGTAGAGTGATTTCCTTTACGATCCATTGAGGTACTTAAAACCGTATTATAATCTCCCACCATAATAATAGAATCATCCGTTGCTTGTGAGCTCAATAGATTATTATATATATTTTCAAAGAAGTGTGGATCATCGTTATTTGGCCCAAATAGATACATCAGCCATATCTGTTTTTATCAAATAACGTATTTAAAATAATCCATCTTCCTTGAGGATCTGTTTGCACAGTTTGCAGAATCGGATCAAAATTGGTTTCAATTATTATAACCACCCCCTTTGAGTTTCTTTGCCCATGACAAAAATATATTTCTCCCCCCAGTCCTTTTCCACCCAACCTCATCTGTATTTGTAGAATGAGTTTCCTTTAGACAATAGATTTTATATTCTTTCTATTTTAGCCATGTAAAAATGTACCTTATTTTTTTATGAACTGACGCATCTGGCGGGGACAGGTCTGGGGGGTCTGCCATCGGCCATTTCATTTAGTATCCATTGGGGTTGGGGTTGGGCGTGATTATATTTCTCCATAATATGTTTTACCCAAGTTGACTGACTGAAAGGGAACGTAAAGATTGGCAGGGACTCTGCTGTCCTCAGGAGGGAGCTTGTTCCACCATTGGGGTACCAGGATAAAGAAGAGCTTTGATTGGGCTGAGCGGGAGCTGGCCACCCACAGAGGTGAGAGGGCCAAGAGACCAGAGGTAGCAGAACTGAGTGCTCGAGTTTGGGTGTAGGGTTTGAGCATAGCCTGAAGGTAGGGTGGGGAAGTTCCTGTTGCTGCTCTGTAGGCAAGAACCATGGTCTTGAAGCGGAATGAAAAATTTGGCTGGAAGCCAGTGGAGTGTGCAGAGAAGCGGGGGAGACAAGGTACAACACCTGGGAGGGAAGCAAGGCACAACACCTGGGAGGGAAGCGAGGCACAACACCTGGGAGGGAAGCGAGGCACAACACCTGGGAGGGAAGCGAGGCACAACACCTGGGAGGTAAGCGAGGCACAACACCTGGGAGGGAAGCGAGGCACAACACCTGGGAGGGAAGCTAGGCACAACACCTGGGAGGGAAGCGAGGCACAACACCTGGGAGGGAAGCGAGGCACAACACCTGGGAGGTAAGCGAGGCACAACACCTGGGAGGTAAGCGAGGCACAACACCTGGGAGGTAAGCGAGGCACAACACCTGGGAGGGAAGCGAGGCACAACACCTGGGAGGGAAGCGAGGCACAACACCTGGGAGGGAAGCGAGGCACAACACCTGGGAGGGAAGCAAGGCACAACACCTGGGAGGGAAGCAAGGCACAACACCTGGGAGGGAAGCGAGGCTCAACACCTGGGAGGGAAGCGAGGCACAACACCTGGGAGGGAAGCGAGGTACAACACCTGGGAGGGAAGCGAGGTACAACACCTGGGAGGGAAGCGAGGTACAACACCTGGGAGGGAAGTGAGGTACAACACCTGGGAGGGAAGCGAGGCACAATACCTGGGAGGTAAGCGAGGCACAACACCTGTTGCCTGCCGTATATTCAAGATACAAATAGGCATAAAAGGCATAAATAGAAAAATATACCACTTTCATTTGAGGACAAAAATGTTGACAGCTCCGCCATACAGGTTGCAAAATAAATGGAAGAGATTTTCGATGTACCAATTCCATGGCACATGGTTTATGAACTGGTACAAAAAACTACACTTGATTCAACACTTAAGAGTTTTTCCATTTAAATTATTATATACAATTCTTGCCACCCACAGAGTCCAAAAAAATGTAATCTTATACAACGTCACTATCAATTGATGTATTCACCTTCTGTAAAAGAGAATATGTGTAATTAAATTGAGGGTTCATAGAAATTATAATAATAATTAACATATTTGGTAGCATTGGGTGAAATCAGGTCGAGACTTTATTTTATTATTATCATAATTAAATAGCCTGTCTATAAGATGTCATGTGTCTTGTTAAACTATGTGGAATTTCAGGAAATGAGCTTCAGAACAACAACATTTTCCAAGCTCCCTCAAAATAAACCATTTCAAATGTGAAAAAAGGTGGCCATGGAGAAAAAAGTTTGGGAACCTTGTCGATAACAGACCACAATTCGAACTTTGGGGCTGGGTTTCTGCTTTCCTTTGGAAAGTAAATGCTTGGGGTTCAGTTACTGTAGGCTTTTAGCATAGTGACAAAACAACCATTCATTCAAGAGGAATAGATTGAGTATGTTGAAAGGGTGATGAAACGTAAATCTACACTAACAATGTTTTTAGGGGATTTGTCTTCAGAGTGAGGATCTAGTTGTCAGAGTTCAGTGTTTACTTTGGAATTCTGCTATATCATATTTCATTCCAGAAGGATCCCATCCAATGTGCGTGCATGTGCGGGCACGCAGCTCCCCTGGGACTGTCGGGCAGGAGAAATATCAGACAGCGCAGAGAAGTACGAGATTGAACATCACTCAACTTTTTAAGAGTTTTTCCCTTAGTTAACACTATCAATGTTTCCCCTTACTGTGGGAATTGGGATTGAATTAATACAATATTAGCCACTTTCAATGCAACATACCCAAACAAAACAAACTATGCAAGAGATTTTGTTGTAGACAAAACACATCGGAATAGGATTCTATTGCATTGACAGGCACGACTCAGCCTGTACTCTACACACACCTGTGTGGCATAACCAATCAGAGCTCCAGTAGGCCTATATGCAAATAGACCATTGCCAAATATGGATTTGTGCCATTCACTTTGAACTGGACTGTGTTTACAACATAGGCGGTCCTGAGAAGATGCTTTTGTTTTGAGATCAAAGCGAGAGCTGCATGTAGCCACGTGTGCACATTTGTTCATATCCTTTGCGAGTTAGTGAGTTCTCCATTGTTTTTAATGGGAGGCCACCCTGGTAGGCCTACATTGTGATCACATAGCCACAGTAGCTTACTTGGCGCTGTGAAAACTGTAACTTAAAGCGGATACAGCCTCAGTGTTTACAATAAACGCACTGGAAGCTGCACAGAACTTTCACAACATTAAAGTTTGCACTGTGCAGACTTGACATTTTCTCAGCACCTAAAATGTTTTGAGGGAACATAGATCACATCTAAAACAGCTTATTATATAATTTTTGTTGTACAATCTCATTGTTGCAAAATTTGAGGCACTAACTAAGTGCTTAGTTGCAGAACACCCCATTCTCTATTAGTGAACAATTTCACCATGAAATAGTGGAGAGATGACGTGCCCTGTACCCCACTTTCAAAAGGCTCAGAGCAGAGAAGCAGAATGCTCATCTAGTGGTCGATAAATTATACGTAAACCACCAAATGTTCAAGGACTCGAAGATTACAACGTGGCTGTGAGTAATAACTACATCCTGTTGAAGTAGTCCCCGATACGTATTTGCACGGCATTACACAGTACAAATATGGATTCAAAAATCATGCAGTACAGAACCGTTGACTATGTGGACTTAAAATAAGGTTGGACTCATGGTAATGCAGAAAGGGTATGATGAACTTATCCTTTTTCTATTTAGGCTAAATGGAATGTTGGACTATATGGACCAACATGATTGTTTATTTATTTAATTTGAAGATTGAAAATACCAAGATTGGTTTTTGTTTTGTTTGATATGATATGGCCTAATTGTAGAGGTCGGGTATATTATGACTTAAAAGCTGTTAGATATTGTGGCCCTTTTTCGCTGATGTGAATCGGAACGATTAGCTTTTATGATAAACTGAATAAATATGAATAGATTTATTGTAAGAATTAAAGATTTTAGAATTAAGAACCTGCCTAGGTTCTCTATTGGAATAGGCCTATACGTTCCCAAAATTATTGGTGTCATTACCCTTTTACATTTAACAAATACATCTAAATATAAAAAACTTAAAGAATGATTATTGTTCCAATACATACCGGCAAATGGATTAGGTATTGTCAACAGGGCTGTTGTCTCTATTAATGTGTGGTGGGCTGGTTAACACTGGGATAAACTGATTAAAGTTAACGGTAGATCTAACACAACAACTGGCTTATGGAAGCACTTCTCTAAGCCAGAGAGGTATATTATACAGTTGAAGTCGGAAGTTTACATACACCTTAGCCAAATACATTTAACCTCTTCAACCTATGGGGGCGCTATGTCATTATTGGATGAAAAAACGTGCCCGTTTTAAGCGCAATATTTTGTCACGAAAAGATGCTCGACTATGCATATAATTGCCAGCTTTGGAAAGAAAACACTCTGACGTTTTCAAAACTGCAAAGATATTATCTGTGAGTGCACCAGAACTGATCTTACAGGCGAAACCAAGATGAAACTTCAAACAGGAAATGAGCAGGATTTTGACGCTCTGTTTTACTATCATCTCCTTATATGGCTGTGAATATGCTGTGAACGAGCTTATGCGCTCTGCCGTTTGTCCAAGATGTCTGCAGCATTGTGATGTATTTGTAGGCATATCATTGGAAGATTGGCCATAAGAGACTACATTTGCCAGGGGGCCGTCCGGTGTCCTTTGTCTAAACTGCTGCGCAACTCCCAGTGGCACTCATTTCACCATGCGATACAGAGGGAGAAGCAGACTTCCAGGAACGATACATCATTGAAGATATGTTGAGATATGAGATATGAGAGCTAGTATATTGATTTCATTTCATTTGAGATTTTCATGAATAGTTAACGTTGCGTTATGGTAATGGGCTTGAGGCTGTAGTCATGATCCCGGATCCGGGTTGGCTCGACGCAAGAAGTTAACTTCCGACTTCAACTGTATATTTCTATATAAGCTATTTATGATACCTTTTATATTCTTGATCCTAATGATATTGGCCTGTAGGTGTAAAATAGCCAAGGTGATAGACCCTGGAATAAAAAACTAAAAGTGTGTGGTTGGAGAGAGGGTTGGTTTTACAGGTTTACTCGCTCTGGATTGTCAGTACTGCATGTATTCTAGGCTATCGTGCCATGGTTGTGTCTTGATTCTAGCCATCCCGGTTCCGGGATTGTGAATACAGCCTCAAGCTCATTACCATAACGCAACGTTAACTATTCATGAAAATCGCAAATGAAATGAAATAAATATGCTAGCTCTCAAGCTTAGCCTTTTGTTAACAACACTGTCATCTCAGATTTTCAAAATATGCTTTTCAACCATAGCAAAACAAGCATTTGTGTAACAGTATTGATAGCTAGCGTAACATTTAGCATTAGCATTCAGTGGGCAACATTTTCACAAAAACAAGAAAAGCATTCAAATAAAATCATTTAACTTTGAAGAACCCTGGATGTTTTCAATGAGGAGACTCTCAGTTAGATAGCAAATGTTCAGTTTTTCCTGAAACATTCTTTGTGTAGGAGAAATCGCTCCGTTTTGTTCGTCACGTTTGGCTACCAAAGAAAAACGAAAATTCAGTCATCAAAACGCCTAACTTTTTTCCAAATTAACTCCATAATATCGACTGAAACATGGAAAATGTTGTTTAGAATCAATCCTCAAGGTGTTTTTCACATATCTCTTCGATGATATATCGTTCGTGGAAGTCTCCTCTCTCCTCTGAATCACATGGCTGAATGCGTGCAGCTGAAGATTGCGCACCAATTTCGACAAAGGACACCGGGCGGACACCTGGTAAATGTAGTCTCTTATGGCCAATCTTCCAATGATATGCCTACAAACATGTCACAATGCTGCAGACATATTGGGGAAACGGCAGAACGTGTAGGCTCGTTCAGGGCGCATTCACAGCCATATAAGGAGACAATGGAAAACATTGCCTCAAAAAGTTAGCTCATTTCCTGTTTGAAGTTTCATCTTGCTTTCGCCTGTAGCATCAGTTCTGTGTCACTCACAGATGATATCTTTGCAGTTTTGGAAATGTCAGAGTGTTTTCATTCCAAAGCTGTCAATTATATGCATAGTTGAGCATCTTTTCGTGACAAAATATCTTGTTTAAAATGGGAACGTTTTTTATCCATAAATTAAAACAGCGCCCCCTATATCCAAGAAGTTTAACTTAGGTATTCCTTTGTTTACTTGCGGCAATTAGAATCTATGTTCCTTTTTCCTTCTTCTTTTTTCCGTCGGAATACAACAGGATATAATAAGGACTACATGAAATATGTCTTGTGATATGGGACTGGTCTTGTGATATATTTAGGTTGTTTTCTCTTCATTTTTTCAAAATTTTTCTAGCCTTGCTAGAACTTTCTAAATATGAGGATGCATTTATAAGATTGTGCTGTTATTATTTATATTAATACTATCTATTATTGTTACTATTTACTATTGGTTAATTCTCTTAAGATCAAATTCTTATTTACAATGACGGACTACCCTGGCCAAACCCTAACCCGGGACGATGCTGGGTAAACAACATGAGTATATTTGAATTAATTGGGTTATGGTCGTGAACCCAAACCTGGCTTGTTAGTCTTCGTCGTGTCAGTCGCATTAGCCATCTTACTTATTGCTATAGCCAAGCAATTTGAATAATAACTAATGACAACCATTCAACTTTAGCACATAGCGTCCAGGGTTGAGCATACTCAAGCACTAAGGGACAGTTTAGCTGTTGTAATGTAAGACAGTCTCGTGTTCCAATTGTTTGTTTTTAGTAGCGTGAATCGTTCCTGGTCACACCGAGGTGAAGAGAGAATAATTGAAGGAATGAATCCGAGCCTCACTGCTTTTCACTTGTGGAAGGCGGGGCTTCCAGTAAGGCGCGGATTTCATTGCCCTTTACAGGTGTGATTGTAAATCCTTCAAGTATGTACCAAAGTTGACTGACTGAAAGGGTGCTGAGATGTGGTTGTCTCACCTAGCTATCTTAAGATGAATGTACTAACCGTATAAGAGCATCTGCTAAATGATGAAAATGTCAAATGTAAAGCGTTAACCAGATGTCCCTGACCTCTGACCTCCCTTGTACTTGTGTGCCGACACACCATGTTGTCACTGTGAAGGACTCCTCTCTGTCCTCTGATGTGATGACCTAGCATGGTTTTACAGCTGACCTATCCAACGCTCGGACAGTCTGGACAGCAAGGTCGAACTTGAAACATGGAGGTCAAGTGAAAGAAAAAGAAGAAGAAGATGACAGAAGGACCTGTCACATAATGACCTTCAAAACAATGAAAAAGGAGGGAATTGTATCATTCCCATTGTATCATTCCCTTGAATTGTGTAACACTGGCCCGGCCTGTCAACCCTCATGTCTGCTGTCAGCAGTAGCATGCCTTGTCACTGATCAGGGAGAGGGATAATTGTTGCTAGTCATGCAAGAATGGTGCCATTTGGGATGCAGACATAGTGTTCCCACGCTGTCTGAGTGAACACCACACACTGACCAGAACATTTAAAAGAGGCGGTGATTCTGAAGTGATTCATCTGTGATTTGATTTAAAGTCACACTGTTCTGTTCGGATGTCGCAAATACTTTGTGTTTTTGTCTGGGAGAAGGGAGAGACACTAACAGCTTTTGGTGGTGAAGGGAGGGAGGGTGTGTGTGTGTGTGTGTGTGTGTGTGTGTGTGTGTGTGTGTGTGTGTGTGTGTGTGTGTGTGTGTGTGTGTGTGTGTGTGTGTGTGTGTGTGTGTGTGTGTGTGTGTGTGTGTGTGTGTGTGTGTGTGTGTGTGTGTGTGTGTGTGTGTGTGTGTGTGTGTGTGTGTGTGTGTGTGTGACCTCAGCATAAGCATTTGTTTACTGTGCCATCATGCTTCTTTCTTTGGTCATCACCAACAAAACTACTCAGCTACTAAGTTAAATGGGTAGTCCAATGAAATTAAATGATCAGAGATGGAAGCAGCAGGGGCCAACAATTGTGACCTCGTGTCTGGCATGATGGGGAGATAGCTGGTGTGGTCATTCCTTCAGATACTTTTTGCAGCCTCAGCAGCTGGTAAACCGGTACACATATTTCATTTTAGCATAAGCTCCAGTTTAAATGTCATACTTACCCCTTTAGATCAAGGCCATTACATGTCCTGATGTAATGCAACGCTTCGTAAATGAACAGTGACCTATTAGAGAAGCTTTGGAAGAGATGAGGTAATATCCGATGAATGAATGGGACTGATAAGGCCCTTCTGAGATGCTGTTAAAATCCCTCGTCTGGAAGGACTTCAAATGATTCACTTCCAAAATCTGCTTTTCATGAACATTTTAAGTGGCATAGGTTGTAAAATGAAAGTATTTTTTAAAGTGAGTAATATTACAACATTCATGCAAAAACAATTAGTTTCCTTACTCTACTCATGACCCCAGAGTATTTATCTCTGGTATCCAAAGATCTGCCATAATATCATACCACACTCTGGATGCCAAGGGTTTCTATTATGTGTGAAATAGAGCCGTTACATCAGCTCAAAGGATTACTAGGGTATTCATGGAATAAAACAATCAGTAATGGGAGTCTGCCTTCCCTTTCCCTACAGCATACAGGAAATACTTTTTATTCAGCTTGTTATGCCTCCCACATAACTGGTAAACAAATGAGTTTGAAACACTTAAATGACATGAGAACGATACTCCCACAATCATATGATTAGACAGGTAGACAAACGTGAAATGCATGTACACACAAACCCTCGACAAGTAGGCATTTTATCACCCTAGGGCCTTGTAGTGTTGGATGCCAGCTGTATTAATCGCTACATGTACATTTCGGGTTTACCAATTGCCAGAGGGCTTGGAATACTTTCCAACCCAGCGAAGTAAACTTTGCTCAATTCTCTTTTCCACTCATTAAAAGCTCACGCATTATGACTTTAGTGTCATCGCAGATCTACACGATACACTAGTGATCAAGTTCCCCCAGGGATGTTAGATTGTTAACTACTGTGAACTTGTCCATCCTTGTGTTTGATAATTAGGTGAATGGGTTCTTTGGGGTTTAATAAAACGCCTTCAGTGGACCTAGTGTCTTGCAACCAGGGAATCCTATTTCGTGCTATGATTGATTTACGTGTTTGTGCAGTAACAGCTCCTCACGTTTAGTGTATTAAACTCAACTGGTAGTGGGCTGATACACAGAAGGATACGAGGCAAGTTCACAAACTTGGTATAACTGTTCAACCATGTTGTGTCCAGCTGTCCTGATTTTCTTTTTTGCATACCTACAATTCTACGTCACCATGGTTACATTGCCATATACTCCCACAACTTTTGGACTGTAAACGACCCGGGAAATGTATATACACCTCGGCTGAATCTAGACTAGACTGGGATCATTAGCCTAGCTCTAGCGCTAGCAACAAACTATTTAGTTTTTTCAAAATGTAAACCATAACAAAATGTCTCCCAGATGTGTGCTAAAACTTCAGAGGCAAATTAAAGCCTGCTCACATGGCCGTGGATATAGCATGTTAGCTCATTGTTGTCGTTGTGCACATTAAAGAAGATTGATAGTGCTGGCAGATAGCAGCCGTAGCCCCTTCACAGTGAGAGGCGGGGGCACGGTGAGAGTGCGTAAAGCTTTCTCCAACGAGGTCTGGAATGACTGAGACTGCAGGTGGTCTATGACCATGGAAGTGTCTCTACTTTCTCTTTCCTATTCAGCATGCACAACTTTATCCACGGAAAAGGCTCATACATTTATTGCGGCTTTTTCCTGAAACTTGGCCTGGAGATGTATCCCTCATCCCAGACTCAGTATTCCCATTGAGTGTGCAGAAGTTATTCAATTCCAGACAATGACGGCTGCTTTATGGCAGGAATGGGAGGGGATATGGGGAGACGACAACAAATGGAAGGATGCAGAACGTATGAAACCAAACAGAACTCAAATATGATGGTTACCCATGTGCTCCTATGTCTATTTTTTAAAATTCCCTGACAAACATAACTTCACATCCCACAACTAGGAAACCGTAAAATAAATCTATATGATGAGTAGGCTATATCTTTATAGTGGCTAATGTTAGTGTGAACGCGCCCCTCGAGGGCCAGTTTAATTTTGTGTTATGGGAGGAATAGAGTTGGGTTCAAATACTGGGGTTAAATCTCTCAAGTACTTTAAACGTTTGCTTTCCTCCTGGAGTGCCAGATGGGCAGGGTTTATAGTTGTGCGGTTATTCTATTGGTTCATCAATGAATCAATCAATCAAGCCCAGCTAAAGCATTTGAAATGATTTCAAATAGCATTTGAACAGTGGTCTGGACAGATGTTAGAGAAGACATGTATAGGTTAAGGTTTGAAAGTATAGGTTTGAAAGTATGTATAGGTTAAGGTTTGTGTATAGGTTAAGGTTTGTTTCAAGTGTGCCTGCCTGAGTAGATTAAGGGGTGTCAGGTCTGTACCTGAGGAATTCTTGCCCTGCAGTCTTACTGTACAGATTATACAATGTAAAGGAAAGATTGAGAGGGGAAGACAGGTCCTGCCGGAATGTTTTGTAATTTATGAGAAACAGTTTTTCATGTTGAAATATGTGTGCTTCTGGTCCATGACATACTGTACATAGGAAGACAGCAACAGGACTGAGTGTGTGTGTGTCTTGACAGAGACTTACATACTTTGTCTGTCAGTTCATATCATTGCATACTGGTATGCATATCTGCAACTGTTTGAAGTACTACGGCCTTCAAGAACTATCGGCTCAGTTCTGCAGTCTCATCGGGAGGTGGGGAACCCTGAGGCTCGGGTCAAACCAGAGGAGGAGACTGCTTGGAAGAGTTTAACAATTCAGCACAATTCATGACCGGCTCACAGATGTTCTGTTTCTCAAAACCCCCAAAAGAAGACTCAATTATGAGAGGGCCAACTACACTGAACAAAAATATAAACGCAACATGTTTTGGTCCCATGTTTCATGAGCTGAAATAAAGATCCCAGAAATTGTCCATACTCACAAAAAGCTTATTTCTCTCAAATTTGTTACACAAATTTCTTTACATCCCTGTTAGTGAGGATTTTTCCTTGGCCAACATAATCCATTCACCTGACAGGTGTGACATATCAAGAAGCTGCTTAAACAGCATGATCATTACACAGCTGCACCTTGTGCCGGAGACAATACAAAGCCACTCTAAAATGTGCAGTTTTGTGACACAACACAATGCCACAGATGTATCAAGTTTGGAGGGAGAAATTGGCATGCTGACTGCAGGAATGTCCACCAAAGCTGTTTTAGAGAATTTGGCAGTACGTCCAACCGACCTCACAACCGCAGACCACATGTAATGACGTAGTGTGGGCAAGCGGTTTGCTGATGTCAACGTTGTGAACAGAGTGCCCCATGGAGGCGGTAGGGTTATGGTATGAGCAGGCATAAGCTACGGACAACAAACAAATGCATTTTATCGATGGCAATTTAAATGCACAGAGACACCGTGACGAGATCATGATGCTCATTGTGGTGCCATTCATCCGCCGCCATCACCTCATGTTTCAGCATGATAATGCCCGTTCCCATGTCGCAACTATCTGTACACAATTCCTGGAAGCTGAAAATGTCCCAGTTCTTCCTTAGCCTGCACACAGATATTGAACATATTTGGGATGCTCTGGATCAATGTGTACGACAGCGTGTTCCAGTTCAAGCCAATATCCAGCAACTTCGCACAGCCATTGAAGAGGAGTGGGACAACATTCCACAGGCCACAATCAACAGCCTGATCAACTCTATGCGAGGGAGATGTGTCGCACTGCATGAGGCAAACTGACTGGTTTTCTGATCCACGCCCCTACCTTTTTTTGAAGGTATCTGTGACCAACAGATGCATATCTGTAATCCCAGTCATGTGAAATCCATAGATTAGGGCCTAATGAATGAATTTAAATCGCCTGATTTCCTTATTTGAACTGTAACTCAGTAAAATCTTAGAAAATGTTTCATTTTGCATGTATATTTTTGTTCAGTATATTTTATAAGTCAAGTGTTGTACTAGTGGTGGAAAATGATTCATACAAAGTGAATGAATAAATATGGGAAATTATTTGAGCAATTCCAGAAGCTGCATTATTGTGAGCGAAATGATATGTTGGGATTATTGGGGGATAACCTGTGGAGAGCGCTACTATCTGATTCAGCTACGTGGCAGAACAGAAGACACAGAGGAAAGAGAACCAGGGCTGGTGGATAAACCCTGAGGAATGTGGAGTATGCTGGGGGAAAACAGACAGTGGTGACTAGACTGAAACATGGTCCACTTTGAATGAACGTGCGGATAATGGTGTCATTAGAGACAGACACATGCCAGAGAGGAGTGTAACTTCAGCCATTAGAGTTGATGGTTTCATTTGTACCCTGACGCCTCAAATTCTTTGTTAAGTTCAGAGGTCAGAAATGTCACCGGTTCTGCTTGGTCACACACAAATGGATGGGGACTGGATATGTCAAATGAAATACAAAAAAAACTTATCTGCAAGGATCATTTGTTTACTTGTCTAGAAATACTTTGAATTTGATATACTTTTCTGTTGGACAAAGTGTGCGTTTAACTATGAGAAAAGTGGGTATTTTTATTCCTAGACGTGGCAAAAGTAGACAGAGACCAGTTAATGAGCATAACCTAATGATGTATATTGTTACTGGACTTCGAAATGCTACTGGGAGATCCAAATGAAATTACCCTGCTACTGTTGTGAAAGGATTTCTGTTGCCATTGTTATCAGATATCCAATTTTTCATTTAGCACACAGTGTCTCTCTTTCAGTGATCTGCCGGGCAAAATATTTCTCCACAGGTTTTGATTGCATTTGGGATTTTCTCTGTCAGACATCTCATTTGCTACTGATTTAGTGTCCCAAAGTCTTATCAGGAACCCGGGAAAGTTTGGAAGTAAAGTTCATGAACTTTATTACACTAGTCATTAAAGAACAACAAAATGACCGTTAAACCGTTTTTTCCCAGTGTCTATGCTGGAATTACAGTATAATTGGTTAGTTGTTCTGTTAAACCATTCATATTACAGATGTACACTGAGTATACAAAACATTAGGAACACCTTCCTAATATTGAGTTGTACCCCCTTTTGCTCTCAAAACAGCCTCAATTTGTCAGGGCATGGATTCTACAGGAGTCCGATAGGATTTCACAGGGATGCTGGCACGTTTTTACTCCAATGCTTCCCACAGTTGTGTCAAGTTGGCTGTATGTCCTTTAGGTAGTGGACCATTCATGACACATATGGGAAACTGTTGAGGGTGAAAAGCCTAGCAGAGTTGCAGTTCTTGACCCACTCTTATCGGTAAGCCTGGCATGTCCTACTTTACCCCACTTAAATCTTTTGTCTTGCCCATTCACTCTCTGAATGGAACACATACACAATTTTTTTAAACTTTTTTAAATTTTACCTTTATTTAACTAGGCAAGTCAGTTAAGAACAAATTCTTATTTTCAATGGCGGCCTAGGCACAGTGGGTTAACTGCCGGTTCAGGGGTAGAACGACAGATTTGTACCTTGTCAGCTCGGGGATTTGAACAATCCAGGTCTCAATTGTCTCAAGGCTTAAAAATCCTTCTGTCTCCTCCCCTTCAGCTCCAATGATTTGAAGTGGATTTAACAAGTGACAACCATAAGGGATTATAGCTTTCACCTGGATTCACCTGGCCAGTCTATGTCATGGAAAGTGTTCTAAATGTTTTGTACACTCACTGTATAACCCCTAAGACTAGTGTGAGATGAAACCTAATCGTATTCCTTTTTCTTAGTTTAGCTCAGTCATACTACATGCACGAACCCTCTAGTAGCATGCAGTGTGTCTGAGATGATTTATGTGCTTGAACCGTCTCATCATGGTGGCTGATTGAGTTGTGTCTCTGTCAATCTACTGGCCCTCATCCAGAGCTACCACTAGGTGTCAGTATAGCTCTGCTGGGGCTCCAGTCCCGATAAGGGGGTCCGAACGAGCCGCTAAATATTGCTTTTTCACATGATATAACTTCAATGGTTTTTGTTCCCCTCTCGGTCTTACTTCCTAGACCACACTACTCCCCACTCTCTTGATCCACAGTGCAGAACATTTTGACAGGCACACAGACGAGAGGAGGACATTTTGACAGGCACACAGACGAGAGGAGAACATTTTGACAGGCACACAGACGAGAGGAGGACATTTTGACAGGCACACAGACGAGAGGAGAACATTTTGACAGGCACACAGACGAGAGGAGAACATTTTGACAGGCACACAGACGAGAGGAGAACATTTTGACAGGCACACAGACGAGAGGAGAACATTTTGACAGGCACACAGACGAGAGGAGAACATTTTGACAGGCACACAGACGAGAGGAGAACATTTTGACAGGCACACAGACGAGAGGAGGACATTTTGACAGGCACACAGACGAGAGGAGGACATTTTGACAGGCACACAGGCACACAGACGAGAGGAGGACATTTTGACAGGCACACAGACGAGAGGAGGACATTTTGACAGGCACACAGACGAGAGGAGGACATTTTGACAGGCACACAGACGAGAGGAGGACATTTTGACAGGCACACAGACGAGAGGAGGACATTTTGACAGGCACACAGAGAGGGAGGACATTTTGACAGGCACACAGACGAGAGGAGGACATTTTGACAGGCACACAGACGAGAGGAGGACATTTTGACAGGCACACAGACGAGAGGAGGACATTTTGACAGGCACACAGACGAGAGGAGGACATTTTGACAGGCACACAGACGAGAGGAGGACATTTTGACAGGCACACAGACGAGAGGAGGACATTTTGACAGGCACACAGACGAGAGGAGGACATTTTGACAGGCACACAGACGAGAGGAGGACATTTTGACAGGCACACAGACGAGAGGAGGACATTTTGACAGGCACACAGACGAGAGGAGGACATTTTGACAGGCACACAGACGAGAGGAGGACATTTTGACAGGCACACAGACGAGAGGAGGACATTTTGACAGGCACACAGACGAGAGGAGGACATTTTGACAGGCACACAGACGAGAGGAGGACATTTTGACAGGCACACAGACGAGAGGAGGACATTTTGACAGGCACACAGACGAGAGGAGGACATTTTGACAGGCACACAGACGAGAGGAGGACATTTTGACAGGCACACAGACGAGAGGAGGACATTTTGACAGGCACACAGACGAGAGGAGGACATTTTGACAGGCACACAGACGAGAGGAGGACATTTTGACAGGCACACAGACGAGAGGAGGACATTTTGACAGGCACACAGACGAGAGGAGGACATTTTGACAGGCACACAGACGAGAGGAGGACATTTTGACAGGCACACAGACGAGAGGAGGACATTTTGACAGGCACACAGACGAGAGGAGGACATTTTGACAGGCACACAGACGAGAGGAGGACATTTTGACAGGCACACAGACGAGAGGAGGACATTTTGACAGGCACACAGACGAGAGGAGGACATTTTGACAGGCACACAGACGAGAGGAGAACATTTTTTCCACTACCGCATTTCACCTCAGGGCGACCGCGTCTGGAAACACAATATCTCCAAAGAGGTCATCCATCAGAACAAGCAACATGCACCCAATACCGCTGTAGTGCCAGTGATCGCAGTCTGAAGTGAACCTATGCTGCTAAAAACCTGACGCAAGCACATTTACTGAAGTGACGTCAGATTGAACTTGGGCACCAGGCTGTCTGTGTGTCTGTAACGTAGTGTCACATGTATCTGAGTGTCTCGTGTGTGCGTGCGTGCGCGCGCGCGCACGTGTGCGTGCAATTCTAAATCTCTTTCCAATCGGTTTCAGAGGATAGCTGTATATTTGAAATTACAGACATGTTCCATACCTTTCTATTATAATGGTCTAGAAATAAACTAGGATTGTCCTAGTGAAAATAACTCCTGTTTTGTTTGATAATTTCCTGTATGGAAAAGAGTGTCACTGGAAAAAGGTGGGGGGTGTGAAAGATGGAATACTTCACACAATGTGAAACCTCATGGAAAAAGCATTTTGGATGGATGGGTTGTGGTGGTCATATAAAGGGAAATTGTTAATCATTGACATACTTACCGGGATATGCAGATGTCTAAAAATTTTCACTATTTCCCTTAATGGGGAAATGCTTCCTTTGGTATTTAAAATTAAAGCTCCAAATGCGTCACTGCTCTCTGCCCCTGAGAATCTCAGCCAAACACACCTCCCGCCAGCCCGCCTGCTGGCCGACACACACACACACACACACACACACACACACACACACACACACACACACACACACACACACACACACACACACACACACACACACACACACACACACACACACACACACACACACACACACACACACACACACACACACACACACACACACACACACACACACACACACACACACACACACACACACACGCCATCTGCTCTGATGTAACAACATCAGTGCGATCAAACACAATTGTCAGATGCCCAAAGCGGAGTGTTACCCCCACTGATACTTTTGGAGCTTTAGGAACTTGTTTGCCAAAATGGGAGTCTGTGGTTTCAAAACATCTGTGTTTTTAAAATCAGACCGTGCCAATCTATCTATATGTAAGTGAGGCTTACCCACAATTCATACCTGGGGCGTTCTGAGGTAACAATAACAACCACGTCTCTGTGATGAAGGGCATCCTCATTGTCTGTTTTACAGCCGTGTCTACCAATGGGACACATATTGTAATGCAGGGTTTTTTGTCGGAGCGGATGGTTGCAGGGCCAGAACATAATTATAATAATTTGTACACTGCAAATTGACCACAACTAAAACCTTCTTTTTTCTTTTTTTTACGAACCTTTATTTTAATAAGGAGTCATGCTGAGACCAAGGTCTCTTTTACAGATGAGCCCTGAATAACGTAAATTACAGAAAATACACACATCAAAATATAAATATACAATTCAAGCAGAAAGAAAAACAGCCATAATACAAGCGCGTTCATCAGTAATAAGTTCCTGAAACAGCTTTCTGAATGGCCCTCGAGGCACCAAAACAACACATTGAAGAACATTTTGAAGATTGTTTCACAAATAAGGTGCAAGAAAACTAAAAGCTGATTTACCTAACTCAGTAGAGACCAAAGGAACTTTTAGATTTAACCATCCCTGAAACCAGGTGTGGTAACTCCTATGTCTAAAGTTTTGTAAAAATGTTAGGTAGAGTGGGATTTTTTTGTAAAAAGGGCATTATAAATGAAAACATAGCAATGTATAAACCTACGGGACATCAAAGACGGCCAACCAACTTTCTGATAGAGAATGCAGAGATGCAGTGAGAATGCAGTGAGTACAAAAATTGTTGCCCGCAATAAAGCACAGTGCGCTATGATAAACTGCAACTAACGGCTTTAATGAAATGGCAGCTGCGTTCATATAGTAGATGATGTCGCCATAGTGTAGGACCAATAGGAACGTCGACTGAATAATCTGCTTTCTACTATTTAGTGAGAAGCAGGACCTATTTCTATAGAAGAAGCCCACTTTTATTCTCAGCTTCTTAATTAACTCATCAATATGCTTTTTTAAACACAGCTTTCCATCTATCCAGTTGCCCAGGAATTTGTAAGCATGATCAATATGGACACCATCCAAAGTACATATGCTTAACTCATCAGTCATTTTTGTGCATATACTTAGTTTTACCTGCATTCAATAAGGTTTGTAATACAATGAAGGCAGCCTGGTCAACTGTGGGGGCTATAGCATACACAACAGTATCATCGGCATAAAAGTGCAAGTTACAGTTTTTTACAGACCAGTCGATATTGTTAATATAAACAGTCAAAAGTACAGGACAAAGAACCAACCCTTGCAGGACACCTTTCGTAATATCCAGGAAACCTGATTTAACACCATCAGTAGTTACACATTCAGTTATATCTGTCAAGTCATTTTTTTATGCAGTTACATGCAGCCTGGTCTAAGCCAATTGAGGAAGGCCTCTGAATTTGCATTGTGATCAACAGGATTGAAAGCCTTTGACAGGTCAATGACGAGGACAGCACAATGTTGCCTTTAATCCATACAGTTAACCACAATTTATAACTAGGGATGCAGCAGAGATAGTTATATGACTTGGTCTAAAACCCGACTGATGTACATTTAGAATGAATCAAGGATTCGAATAAAATGGTGCGATAATTATTTAGGTCACAAGGGTCACCACCTTTGTGAAGGGGGAGTACATGGACACATTACAAACCTTGGGGATAGTACCAGATATAATTGTCAGGTTAGACATGTTTGTTAATTATTTAGCAATCAGGGGGGCAGAGAGCTGCAGAAAAAATGGAACAAGCATATTAGCCCTAGTGGATTTTTTTTTTTTTTTACATCAAACTTTAGCAAGGCATCTCGCACATCACAGATAGTAAATTGTTGAAAAGAAGAAAAAAATGTTGAGTCAGCTAGAGGCTGACAGAGGGAAGAGCAGTCGATGGACTGACCAAGGTCAATTAAAGCACTGTTTCTCTCAAATAAGAAGCCCACAGAGAAAAAAATTATGATTTAAAGCATCACTTGTCCCATTCTTCTCTTATGATGCCAGAGTCAGACAGGACTTGCTTAGGCAGGGAAGAAGAGGAATTTGTACGCTTTAGTGCATTTACTGTTTTCAAAAGTTTTTGAAGGATCACCAGCAGTGTCAGAGAGAGCTTAAAAAGTTGCTTGATTTCAAAGCAAATCAAATCAAATGTATTTATATAGCCCTTCGTACATCAGCTGATATCTCAAAGTGCTGTACAGAAGCCCAGCCTAAAACCCCAAACAGCAAGCAATGCAGTTGTAGAAGCACGGTGGCTAGGAAAAACTCCCTAGAAAGGCCAAAACCTAGGAAGAAACCTAGAGAGGAACCAGGCTATGTGGGGTGGCCAGTCCTCTTCTGGCTGTGCCGGGTGGAGATTATAACAGAACATGGCCAAGATGTTCAAATGTTCATAAATGACCAGCATGGTCCAATAATAATAAGGCAGAACAGTTGAAACTGGAGCAGCAGCACGGCCAGGTGGACTGGGGACAGCAAGGAGTCATCATGTCAGGTCATTCTGAGGCATGGTCCTAGGGCTCAGGTCCTCCGAGAGAGAGAAAGAGAGAATTAGAGAGAGCACACTTAAATTCACACAGGACAACGAATAGGACAGGAGAAGTACTCCAGATATAACAAACTGACCCCAGCCCCCCGACACATAAACTACTGCAGCATAAAAACTGGAGGCTAAGACAGGAGGGGTCAGGAGACACTGTGGCCCCATCCGATGACACCCCCGGACAGGACCAAACAGGAAGGATATAACCCCACCCAGACTTAAAGGTTGAGACCGAGTTTGCGTCCCTGACATGGGTAGGCAGATCGTTCCTTAAAAATGGAGCTCTATAGGAGAAAGCCCTGCCTCCAGCTGTTTGTTTAGAAATTCTAGGGACAATTAGGAGGCCTGCGTCTTGTGACTGTAGCGTACGTGTAGGTATGTACGGCAGGACCAAATCAGAGAGATAGGTAGGAGCAAGCCAATGTAATGCTTTGTAGGTTAGCAGTAAAACCTTGAAATCAGCCCTTGCTTTGACAGGAAGCCAGTGTAGGGAGGCTAGCACTGGAGGAATATGATCAAATGTTTTGGTTCTAGTCTGGATTCTAGCAGCCGTATTTAGCACTAACTGAAGTTTATTTAGTGCTTTATCCGGGTAGCTGGAAAGTAGAGCATTGCAGTAGTCTAACCTAGAAGTGACAAAAGCATGGATTAATTTTTCTGCATCATTTTTGGACAGAAAGGTTCTGATTTTTGCAATGTTACGTAGATGGAAAAAAGCTGTCCTTGAAATGGTCTTGATATGTTCTTCAAAAGAGAGATCAGGGTCCAGAGTAACGCCGAGGTCCTTGACAGTTTTATTTGAGACGACTGTACAACCATTAAGATTAATTGTCAGATTCAACAGAAGATCTCTTTGTTTCTTGGGACCTAGAACAAGCATCTCTGTTTTGTCCGAGTTTAAAAGTAGAAAGTTTGCAGCCATCCACTTCCTTATGTCTGAAACACATGCTTCTAGCGAGGGCAATTTTGGGGCTTCACCATGTTTCATTTAAATGTACAGCTGTGTGTCATCCGCATAGCAGTGAAAGTTAACATTATGTTTTCGAATTACATCCCCAAGAGGTAAAATATATAGTGAAAACAATAGTGGTCCTAAAACGGAACCTTGAGGAACACCGAAATTTACAGTTGATTTGTCAGAGGACAAACCATTCACAGAGACAAACTGATATCTTTCTGACAGATAAGATCTAAACCAGGACAGAACTTGTCCGTGTAGACCAATTTGGGTTTCCAATCTATCCAAAAGAATGTGGTGATCGATGGTATCAAAAGCAGCACTAAGGTCTAGGAGCATGAGGACAGATGCAGAGCCTCGGTCTGATGCCATTAAAAGGTCATTTACCACATTCACAAGTGCAGTCTCAGTGCTATGATGGGGTCTAAAACCAGACTGAAGCATTTCGTCTACATTGTTTGTCTTCAGGAAGGCAGTGAGTTGCTGTGCAACAGCCTTTTCTAAAAATTTTGAGAGGAATGGAAGATTCAATATAGGCCGATAATTTTTTATATTTTCTGGGTCAACGTTTGGCTTTTTCAAATGAGGCTTTATTACTGCCACTGTTAGTGAGTTTGGTACACATCCGGTGGATAGAGAGCCGTTTATTATGTTCAACATAGGAGGGCCAAGCACAGGAAGCAGCTCTTTCATAGTTTAGTAGGAATAGGGTCCAGTATGCAGCTTGAAGGTTTAGAGGCCATGATTATTTTCATCATTGTGTCAAGAGATATAGTACTAAAACACTTGAGCGTCTTGAAACTTTTGATCCTAGGTCCTGGCAGAGTTGTGCAGACTCAGGACAACTGAGCTTTGGAGGAATACACAGATTTAAAGAGGAGTCCGTATTTTGCTTTCGAATAATCGTGATCTTTTCCTCAAAGAAGTTCACGAATTTATCACTGCTAAAGTAAAAGCCATCCTCTCTTGGGGAATGCTGCTTTTTAGTTAGCTTTGCGACAGTATCAAAAAGTAATTTTGGATTGTTCTTATTTTCCTCAATTAATTTAGCCTTCTTGATTGAGATAGTACATCTGTTTCTCAATTATCTGAAAGATTCCCATTCCACTACAGAGTCAGCTTTCCTTGTTTTGGGCCAGCCCTCATTTCTCATCTGATATAAGCTCAGACAGCTCCGAAGAAAACCAAGGGTTAGATCCACCTTTGACTCTGAATTGTTTAAAAGGGGCATGTGTACCTACCAGAGGAATGAAGATGGAGGATACATTTTCTAGTGCCAAGTCAGAGTGAGGAATACAGGAGACGGTGGCTAAATCATGTCATGTAAAAACCCTTTTGAGGAGATACATTTAAAAAAGTTATCTTCTTAATTAAACGCTGATTAGTATTTTTGCTGTTTCGTATCTCTAATACATGCTATGTGACAATGATTACTGAGATCATATGCAAATACTAGACAAATATTTATGGGGGTTGTTAGTAAGAACTAAATCAATCAATGAGAAGCCAAACAGGGTTTTTCAACTTTAACCGTGTGGAGTTCCAGATCAATTGAGTCAGATTACAATCAATGCATATTACCTTAAATTGTTCTGGGGCCTGGATAGCTAATCCATATTCAAATCAATGGGACACGATCACATCTCTTATTTTATTTGTGGGAATACTTGGCTAACAGATGTAACGACATTTGACAGCCTGCACTCCTCATCACAGACCCTTTTGGCATGTGTAATTTCTGTTGATCCTAGGGAGGGCTGTGGCAGTCATGAGATATTGTCATGCAAATGACTGCTGGTCTCACAGTGAACGTTAATTAACATAAACATGTTTAGCATCTCCAGGCCTCCACGCATACAGGCCGCTGATGCGTGCCTTTGGAACATCTACATTTAAAATGAGAATAAATCCATTTAATGTACGCCATCACAATAAATCCATTATATATTTTAGGCATGTCTAAAGTAACATTAGGATATGAACAAAACGTATTTCAGAATAACAAATGCTATCTGGCTATGAGCCATGCCATAGGCTGTAGGTTAGTTCATTTAGCAGACAAGATATGCTTATAAGTTCCATGCCATTATTTTATATAATATGATTTTATAGGAAGAAGAATATAATTTAACTTAGCTGAATAAAATAGAAAGGATATCTTCCCATTCCGGAGCAAGTGTGCATATGAAGTGGCTATAAACAAAAGTTTATCTCAATACTTTGTTATATACCCTTTGTTGGCAATGACAGAAGTCAAACGTTTTCTTTAAGTCTTCACAAGGTTTTCACACACTGTTGCTGGTATTTTGGCCCATTCCTCCATGCAGATCTCCTCTAGAGCAGTGATGTTTTGGGGCTGTTGCTGGGCAACACAGACTTTCAACTCCCTCCAAAGATTTTCTATGGGGTTGAGATCTGGAGACTGGCTAGGCCACTCCAGGACCTTGAAATGCTTCTTACGAAGCCACTCCTTTGTTTCCCAGGCGGTGTGTTTGGGATCATTGTCATGCTGAAAGACCCAGCCACGTTTCATCTTCAATATCCTTGCTGATGGAAGGAGGTTTTCACTCAAAATCTCACGATACATGGCCCCATTCATTCTTTTCTTTACACGGATCAGTCGTCCTGGTCCCTTTGCAGAAAAACAGCCCCAAAGCATGATGTTTCCACCCCCATGCTTCACAGTAGGTATGGTGTTCTTTGGATGCAACTCAGCATTCTTTATCCTCCAAACACGACGAGTTGAGTTTTTACCAAAAAGTTATATTTTGGTTTCATCTGACCATATGACATTCTCCCAATCTTCTTCTGGATCATCCAAATGCTCTCTAGCAAACTTCAGACGGGCCTGGACATGTACTGGCTTAAGCAGGGGGACACGTCTGGCACTGCAGGATTTGAGTCCCTGGTGGAGTAGTGTGTTACTGATGGTAGGCTTTGTTACTTTGGTCCAGCTCTCTGCAGGTCATTCACTAGGTGTGGTTATGGGATTTTTGCTCACCGTTCTTGTGATCATTTTGACCCCACGGGGTGAGATCTTGAGTGGAGTCCCAGATCGAGGGAGATTATCAGTGGTCTTGTATGTCTTCCATTTCCTAATAATTGCTCCCACAGTTGATTTCTTCAAACCAAGCTGCTTACCTATTGCAGATTCACTCTTCCCAGCCTGGTGCAGGTCTACAATTTTGTTTCTGGTGTCCTTAGACAGCTCTTTGGTCTTGGCCATAGTGGAGTTTGGAGTGTGACTGTTTGTGATTGTGGACAAGTGTCTTTTATACTGATAACAAGTTCAAACAGGTGCCATTAATACAGGTAATGAGTGGAGGACAGAGGAGCCTCTTAAATAAGAAGTTACAGATCTGTGAGAGCCAGAGATCTTGCGTGTTTGTAGGTGACCAAATACTTATTTTCCACCATAATTTGCAAATAAATTCATTAAAAATCCTACAATGTGATTTTCTGGATTTTGTCTGTCATAGTTGAAGTGTACCTATGTTCAAAATGACAGGCCCCTCTCTGGGAGAACTTGCACAATTGGTGGCTGACTAAATTATTTTTTGCCCCACTGTAAGTGATTTAGCTCGTCTGGTAGGCTCATTTCACTGGGCAGCTCACGGCTGTGCTTCCCTTTGTAGTCTGTAATAGTTTGCAAGCTCTGCCACATAAGACGAGCGTCGGAGCCGGTGTAGTATGATTCAATCTTAGCCCTGTATTGATGCTTTGCCTGTTTGATGGTTCATCGCAAGACATAGCAGGATTTGTTATCTGCTTCCGGGTTAGAGTCCTACACCTTGAAAGCGGCAGCTCTCTCTCGGCAGCTTTAGCTCAGTGTGAATGTTGCCTGTAATCCATGGCTTTTTCAGAGGGAGGCCCCCAAAAAATGCCAAGGACTCCAGCCACACTAGTCATAGACTGTTCTCTCTGCTTTCTCATGGCAAGTGGTACCGGGTCTACCAAGTTTAGGTCAAAAGGCTTCTTAACAGCTTCTACACCCAAGCCATAAGATCAAATGGCTACCTGGACTATTTGCATTGTCCCCACTCCATCCCCAATTTTAACGCTGCTGTTACTATTTGCATAGTCACTTTACCTCTACCTACATGTACATATTACTTCAATTACCTCGACTAACCACATTGACTATGTACCAGAACCCCCTGCATATAGACTTGCTACTGTTATTTTATTGTTGCTCAATATTTTTTTTGTTGGTTAAGGGCTTGTAAGTAAGCATTTCACTGTAAGGTCTACACCTGTTTTGTTCGGCGCATTTGACAAATATCATTTGATTCACAACTGAACATATTTCATATCACCTCATGTTTCAGCATGATAATGCACGGCCCCATGTCGCAAGGATCTGCACACAATTCCTGGAAGCTGAAAATGTCCTAGTTCTTCCATGACCTGACATACCACCCAGACATACCACCCAATGAGCATGTTTGGGATGCTCTGGATTAACGTTTACAACAGCTTGTTCTAGTTCCCGTCAATATCCAGCAACTTCGCCATTGAAGAGGAGTGAGACAACATTCCACAGGCCATAATCAACAGCCTGACCAACACAATGCGAAGGAGATGTGTCATGTTGCATGAGGCAATTGGTGGTCACACCATGTACTTTTAAGGTTCTGTATTTATTTTCTTAGTCAACCTTGTGTTCTATTTCTTTGTGTTCTTGAACATAGCCCTGTCAATCATTTTGTTCATTGATTTCACCTGTGTTAGTTACTCACCTGGTCTCATCAGCTCCTTATTTAGTTCAGTTCATTCTGTTTGCCTTTGTGAGGTATTGTTCGTTTTGACTCTACTAAGCCTTTTCCTAGCTCGTTTGTGAGAACCAGTTATTGCTTTCAGTCCTAGTTTTGATTCACCTGCCTGTTTGCCTACCAGTGTATGACCATTGCCTGCCTGTGACCACAATTTCCTGCCTTCTGCAAAGGCGAAATGAACACACTCCATGCTCTGCGCGTGAATTTATATATTTTTCTCCCTGAGTATTCATTACAATACTGACTGGTTTTATGATCCACGCCCCTACCTTTTTTTAATAAGGTATCTGTATTCCCAGTAGTCGTGTGATATGCATAGATTAGGGGTAATTTATTTAAACTCTAACTTACATTTTTCCGTTTATAGTTTTTTTCAGTGTATAACAAAACCATTTCAAATACTGGAATTTCGACAGATATTTTTTAAATAATGTGATTTAATTATTAACATTCCACCCATGAGGCCACTAGGTCATTTGACTACAGGAAAGGGCTTCTTCATATATTTATTTTTTTGGGGGGCTTACGCTCGACTTTTACACATTCTGTTATGTTACAGCCTTATTCTAAAATTGATTAAATCGTTTTTTTCCCCCCTCTCATCAATCTACACACAACACCCCATATTGACAAAGCAAAAACAGTTTTTTAAAAACATTTTATATATATATTTTTTACTGAAATACTACATTTACGCAAGTATTCAGACCCTTTACTCAGTACTTTGTTGAAGTGCCTTTGGCAGTGATTACAACCTTGAGACTTCTTGGGTATGACGCTATAAGCTTGGCCCACCTGTATATGGGGAGTTTCTCCCATTCTTCTCTGCAGATCCTCTCAACCTCTATCAGGTTGGATGGGGAGCGTCGCTGCACAGCTATTTTCAGGTCTCTTAGATCAGGTTCAAGTCCGTGGCTGGGCCATTCAATTATATTCAGAGACTTGTCCTGAAGCAACTCCTACACTGTCTTGGCTGTGTGGTTAGGGTCATTTTCCTGCTGGAAGGTGAACCTTCGCCCCAGTCTGAGGTCCTGAGAGTTCTGCAGCAGGTTTTCACGGATCTCTCTGTACTTTGCTGCGTTCATCTTTCCCTCGATCCTGACTAGTCTCCCAGTCCCTGCCGCTGAAAAATCATCCCCACAGCATATGCCTATGGGGGTTTTGAATTAATCATCACTTTAGAAAGCACTGTTCATTTTGTTGTGTTCTGCTTTAAACCACATCCACTCCGACCATGTTTTCCACTCAGTTGAACCTGTTCTTGAACATCTTTCTTTAAATTGATTGATCTCAGTGAAGTGAGTTATAAAAGCGTAATACAGTTTTGATGAAGTGCTTGATGTGATTTTATTAATGCATTTGCATTGATGTCAGAGAGGTTAGAGGGAAAATAGAGCGCTGAGTACCAGGCCATTCACAACCTGACAGTCGTTATCTTATTTCCAAAGTCCATAAGAGTCCATATGACTCAACAGTCACGAGGAATTTGACTGCGGTCATGACTCATAACTGCCGGTGTGCCGGTAAAATGGTCACCGCAACAGCCCTATTCCTAGGCTATATTTATTCAGTGGCCAGCGGGTGTACCGGTATGTGCCACGGTCTCCAGGCAATTCATCAATGTCTGCTACTGCTGCTGAAACTTGTATGGAATTGACAAGCTCAATTTGTTATTTATTTTCCACTGCTGTGGGGCACAGTGGGAAGGAAGGTGAGGATGAGTAATGGGTTCTGTGCTGGTGGCTCATCTCACTGCCCTCACAACTTCATGGATCCACAGGACGGTATATCTGGGAGTGGAGCCAAAAAGTCCAAATGGAAATGTATTTTTACCTTAAACTCGTTTCTCGCCCGGGACAGTTATCCAGGTGTTATTACTTATCTACAGCAGATGGCTTGCCCCAAAGGGAGTTATTTGTTATTAAGTTTACAAATGGATGATATCATTGAGGATTTGCATATTTAATCCATGTGGTTAAACAGTCATGGCATGATTGCCTTTACCCTCCTTGGCTCTACTGTTCTCAGTGTGATGAAGGAAATATTCATAGAGAAGCTGGGCATCTGTAGACACATCAACACCCAGCTTTAAATGACCAATCATAAAACTGGGATCCTGAGCTGTTTTTTGTAAGTGGTGGCATAAGACAGTCCAGCACACTGACTTTTGGATTCATCCCAAATGGCACCCTATTCGCTATATAGTGCACTACTTTTGACCAGAGCCCTATGACCTGAGTATGTCGCATCATAGACGCCGAAGGACCACCACTGTGAACCCACCTCAGGGGCTGGGCTCATCAAAAGACCATCAGACATTCCCCACAACACTCTTCCATGCTCCGCAGGCTGGGAGTCAGCACTTCCTCCGTTGTAAACATTTGTTACAAAGTGTTCCTCTGGGCTGTTTTTTCCCCTGCTCAGCCTGTCTTTTCATTGTTTCCTTCCATGTACTTCACACTTTGTGTCTTTTTTTATGCCATCTAGAAAGGGATTTGGGGTGACTGCTTCCCCACAGCCTGGCAATCTCTTTATGTAGCATGTGCTAACAATTTCCTTCACCCTTATCTAACCTGAGGTTTGGGAGACCTTCCTGGCATTATGGATTCTCAATCGTTGGTTGGTCTAATACCCTTTTTTTCCTGTAGTGTTTTTTCCGAAGAACACAGCAGTCTGTCAAAGGAAATGATAGCACATTGGACCTTTGGGCATATATCCACTTTTCAATATCCCATGGTTATTTTAGTTCCTAGCTTTTGGAAAAGGCATTTCAATGCCTCCTTGTTTTTGTTGACAGCTCATTAGCCAACCTCCACATTTCATGATTATCCTTTTCATACAATTAAGGGACATTTCATAACAGATCAGCTATTTACTATTTGGGTTTGGCGATAAAATGGTTTTGACATCTGAAGCCTTTTAATAAAGGGTCTTCAAGCAAAGTGCATTGTTTTGAGGGGCTGTTGGCTATAGGGCAGAATTGTTCAACTCTAGGAATTAGATTTAGTTTTGTTGGGACCATAGTATAACACTATACAGATCATATTTGTTACATCATAACACTTTGGACCTAAAAACACATGTAACGCTGGTCCACCTCTACCACACTCTTCTGGAGTTTTCTAGACAACTAAGAACGGTACTTCTTGGTTGGTGTTCTCTTTTACATTTTTTTTATGAGATTTTCAATCAACTTTATTATTCCATTAAATAAACCCATAGTAAACATTCTACTTAACTAGCAACAAACCCATAATAAATAGCCTGCAGATTTTCGCACGTTTCAGACTAGCCTGCCATGATGTCACATCCCATGTTAAAGACCAGCGAGTGACAGAGATAATTGCTTTTCAATTTGGATCAGGAAAATGTCCAATAAGACAGTTTACAGCATTATTTTATTTGAGTGTGATAGTTATAGTGAGATTTTGTGGTGAGCACGTCATCCATGATGATAAATGGTAGGCATAACAACAACTTCATACAAGGCTAATTATTTGAATTATTATTTTGAAAGACACTGGAACCTAGATAGGATAAACCTACCTCAAACATCAGATGTCTGTTAGGTCAAAGTTCTTGACGAAGACGATGATGATGATTGGACTTGACCTCCTCTAACCTCAAAGGACCTCTTTCTAACTGGAGGGACAGTCTGAGGAGGATTAAATGAACCCAGTGAGATACACTCACAGGACTATATATCAATTGCAAACTATATACACATTCACTCACACTCTCAATTAAATTACAGTTAAAAAAAGGTTAAAAAAATATACTCTGCTTTGTTGGGAAGGGCTTGTAAAGCAAGCATTTCACGGTAAAGTGAAGTATTCGGCGCATGTCACAAATACAATTTGATTTGACACACTTCATCATGCTCTGGCATATTGCCAGCCCACAGAAGTGTCAGACCAGTACAGCATGTTATTACCACCACCAACACCTGCAGGTCCCTAAAGGCCGGCTGAGGCTGACCCCTGGGCCACTATTTTGGGTCTGCTACTGCAGAGAGAGGGCCTCTGGTGATGCTCAGAGCATGGTAGCTGGGAAGTGGATTGAATGGCAGCTCTGATCTGCCCTCTCTCAACAACCTGCCGTTCTGTCCAAATGTGCTTTCTTGGAACATTCCACGTTTTAAAATTATAATTATATTTTACTGAGAGCCTGCTGAGGGCTGCCCTGGACAATTGGGAATACTTAGAGATAGTTAGCCGAATAAAAGTTTATGTACACAATGATGTAATTCCTCCCTTGAAATAGCAACATGAGACTATCAGGGTGTGCTTTCCCAAATGGCACCCTATTCCATTTATAGATCACTACTTTTGATAGGGCTCTGGTCAAAAGTAGTGCACTTTGAAGGGAATAGGGTGCCGTTTGTGATGCAACAAGGGTAAAGAGGCATCGATATTTGTTGAGAGGCTGGAAAATAGAATAAGCAGACTAATGTGAGATTTTTGCTAGGTTATTTGCCCAGAGGGAGTGAGATAAAGCCAAAGCCAAAAGCCCAAAGCTCATTGAGGCAATTATCCTAACTGCTACTTAATTTCTTCCTAAATGATCTTCTGCATATTAATGGGTCATTGCCTTGCAGTAAGAAACATATCCCTGCTTACTGTCAATGTCTGCTTTGTTTAGTCTAATATATAGCATACTGATACAATTAATGAAGGGTTCATAAAACAATCAAGATGGTTGAACCATGTTGAAAATTAGCAGCAATACACTCAAGCTCCACCCATTCTTTTTTTATATTGAGCAAGATGATACGGAACAGGAAGTTCCTGGTGTATTGGTTTAACCATTGTCATCGATCATACTTTACATCTTTCCTGTATCCATCATCTCTTCACTATCTATTTTTCTTTCTGTTCAGGCCGTGACTCCAGCTCTTAATGAGAAACAGTTATGGCATTTGGAAGATCCTGAATGGTTCACACTGTAGTACAGTATTTCTTGGCCTTCATTAATGCTAGCTGGAGCTTCATCATAAATAAATACAATTAAACCTCTACATTGATTCAGCGCAATAATTACTACCTCCTGAGAGGGTTTTAAATGAAGAGCGAACAGGCACAACAACAAAAAGGTCAGTAGCCATGAATGGGATTGAAGGTCATTACAAATGATATGTTTGTGATCCAGCAGTCCTTTCCCATACAGCATGTAGTTCGCACCTGGGGGTCATAAAGACCATATCCACTTTACAATGTATTCTTCTGTAGAGCAATTATTACGTTCACCACCGTTACCTGTAATCTCCAGTCTTACTTTGAGGCCAGTCTGGAGAGAGTTAAATATGCGTAAAAAAAACAGAAGAGTTTTGATTTGTAATAGATTAAACAGAACTTTAATGGAGAGTAAGAGGCTATACCAATTAAGTTATCAGTGGAAGAAAACTTTGACAAACTCATGACTACTGCCGGTTTCAGTTGACTACTGTCCATCAGGCCAGACGGATTTGGAAGGATGGCTAAGCGAGACAAGGCCAGCCCAGATACAGCTAGTTTTTCTGGGAGTAGTTTAGAGCCCCTCTGGACATTCTACTGAGGCGCTGCTCCACATAAAATAGATTTGTAATTTTCATGTTGGTTTTAATTTAAATGAAATAGCTTATTTGTGGGAAATTACTATTTACATTGGTATTATACTGGTTTCCCAAAGTGAAAGGGCCCAAACAGAAACCAAATGTTGGTGAGAGTTATTGGAATGTGGGAAGGCTAAACAAGTCCATAAAGTTTCTTTCATGGTAGACAGAGGCCCAATAATTATATAACGTATTAGAAGTGTTGGTCAGCTACAGTTGAAGTCGGAAGTTTACATGCACCTTAGCCAAATACATTTAAACTCTGTTTTTCACAATTCCTGATCTTTAATCCTAGTAAAAATTCCCCGTCTTAGGTCAGTTAGGATCACCACTTCATTTTAAGAATGTGAAATGTCAGAATAATAGTAGAGAGAATGATTTACTTCACCTGTTATTTCTTTCATCACATTCCCAGTGGGTCAGAGGTTTACATACACTCAATTAGTATTTGGTAGCATTGGCTTTAAATAGTTTAACTTGGGGCAAATGTTTTGGGTTCCCACAATATGTTGGGTGAATTTTGGCCCATTCCTCCTGACAGAGCTGGTGTAATGGAGTCAGGTTTGTAGGCCTCCTTGCTCGCACACACTTTTTCAGTTCTGCCCACAAATGTTCTATAGGATTGAGGTCAGGGCTTTGTGATGGCCACTCCAATACCTTGACTTTGTTGTTCTTAAGCCATTTTGCCACAACTTTGGAAGTATGCTTGGGGTCATTGTTAATTTGGAAGACACATTTGCGACCAAGCTTTAACTTCCTGACTGATGTCTTGAGATGTTGCTTCAATATATCCACATAATTTCCCACCCTCATGATGCCATCTATTTTGTGAAGTGCACCAGTCCTTCCTGCAGCAAAGTACCCCCACAACATGATGCTGCCACCCCTGTAGTTCACGGATGGGATGGTGTTCTTCGGCTTGCAAACGATGGTCATTATGGCCAAACAGTTCTATTTTTGTCTCATCAGACCAGAGGACATTTCTCCAAAAAGTATGATCTTTGTCCCAGAATGTACAGTTGCAAACCGTAGTCTGGCTTTTTTTATTATGGCGGTTTTGGAGCAGTGGCATCTTCCTTGCTGAGCGGCTTTTCAGGTTATGTCGATATAGGACTTGTTTTACTGTGATTATAGATACTTGTGTATCTGTTTCCTCCAGCATCTTCACAAGGAACTTTGCTGTTGTTCTGGGATTGATTTGCACTTTTAGCATCAAGGTATGTTCATCTCTAGGAGACAGAACGCGTCTCCTTCCTGAGCGGTATGACGACTGCGTGATCCCGTGGTGTTTATACTTGCGTACTATTGTTTGTACAGATGAACGTGGTAGCTTCAGGCATTCAGGCATTTGGAAATTGCTGCCAAGGATGAACAGGCTTGTGGAGGTCCACAATTTTTGGCTGATTTCTTTTGATTTTCCCATGATGAAAAGAGGCACTGAGTTTGAAGGTAGGCCTTAAAATACATCCACAGGTACACCTCCAATTGACTCAAATGATGTCAATTAGCCTATCAGAAGCTTCTAAAACCATGACATCATTTTCTGGAATTTTACAAGCTGTTTAAAGGCACAGTCAACTTAGTGTATGTAAACTTCTGACCCACTGGAATTGTGATACTGTGAATTATAAGTGAAATAATCTGTCTGTAAACAATTGTTGGAAAAATGATTTGTGTCATGCACAAAGTAGATGTCCTAACCAACTTGCCAAAACTATAGTTTGTTAACAAGACGTTTGTGGAGTGGTTGCAAACGAGTTTCAATGACTCCAACCTAAGTGTATGTAAACTTCTGACTTCAACTGTACATACAGTACATAGATTGCCTGAATTGCCCACCTTTTTAAACTTCACCACAACATAGGTAACATGAGCTAACCCGCCTATTACCTATTCCCTGTTCAACATTCCTTCTGTTATCAGATCAAATGTCCTCCAACAACAGCCTGTCTATGTACATCGTGCTATTTCTTTTCATCTTTTAATTTACATCCACCGCTGATGTTTTTTACTGATAGCAACATTCCTAACATGGCATGACCAGCATGGACAACCATTGAAAGATTTCCGTTAATTTTGATCCTTGTTTTAACTTGTATGTTAGAATTGTCTTGTAACATCCATGTCATGTTATCTACTGGTGTTACTTATAAAGAGCTGTATCTCACCTCAGCTTTGCAGAATCACTGATTTCCGTAACTGCTTCTCATTCTGATGAGTTTAAGTCTCTTTTGCATGAAATAATGTTCAATTTAGGGATGGGCAATTTCCATAAACGGGGCCCATGGGAACACAGTCGGGGTCTCAACTTCCAAATAGTAGAACACACCAGGTGTCATTTTGAAATTTGGTTGTGCGTCAGTAGTGTTTCTCTTGTCATGTCAGCCATGTCACCTAACAATTTTTGGATTAGTAAATTAGTCTAGCCAGCCATCTAAACTTGTAGTAATCATGGCTGAATACCAACAGGGCATGTTTTTTTTAACCTTTATTTAACTAGGCAAGCCAGTTAAGAACAAATTCTTATTTTCAATGACAGCCTAGGAACAGTGGGTTAACTGCCTGTTCAGAGGCAGAATGACAGATTTGTACTTTGTCAGCTCAGGGGTTTGAACTTGCAACCTTCCACTTACTAGTCCAACGTTCTAACCACTAGGCTACCCTGCCGCCCCACTTCATGTTGCCAGGGCCCTTACCTCAATGGGCCTCCCATTGATTTTGTTAGTCACTCGAACTCAGATATCAAATTAACATGGCATAAGTCATGGCGAAATGTGTAGAATTGCAGGACAATTAGCTTCAAAATGGCATGTATCTCCACTATGGCAAAATTGATGGTATTGTAGGAAATTGGATGTAAAAAGTCTCATCTTTTCTCTCTGCCCCATGGCAAAATGAGTAGAATTGCATGAAATGTGCTCTAAAACTGCAACATTTTCTCTCCACCCCATGGCAAAATGTGTGGAATTGCAGCAAACTTGCTTTAAAAGTGACATTTTTCTCTCCTCCATTAAGACTGAGCTATGGCTACTAGTATACCGTGTTTTGTTAAGAGAGTTAAGTAGTTTAACTGCACAAATCAGTTGACTGCATGTGTGGGTATGGATGTGGTTACGCAGACCGGCGAGCCACTGCAGCCCCTCTTGATGAGTTCAGATTTTTTGTGGCCCCCACCCCTATCAAGTTGCCATCCCAGGTTCAAATGCATAATGAGATTGTATCCAATAACATTTATAGATCAAGGCAGACCTTTGAATATTATACGTAATTGTCAATATAAATTGACCCCACAGTGACATTAGTTGAACACACGAAATTCTGCTCCAGTATATGTTTCCAATTGTGTACCACTACAGTACATCAGATTATTTCTACCCAGCCATTTCTATCAGTGGGTTGCTAATATAACAGAGATGCATGATACAGTATCTGTTTTGTATTTCACTGCTATGATCTAACAGGGGAAATCTGTATGGCAAAACAATCTGTTTCCCATTGCTCTTCTGTAACTTTGTCTTCGTTCAAGTTCTCTCCTTATCATTTTTTGTTCTCCACAAACAGGCATGCAGTTAGACAGATATCATATTGTTTTTATATTGTTAACCTTTTTCCAACCTACAGCCCAATATCAAAAAATATTCCATCACCTCAGTTCTGAAGGAAGGAAGCTCCCTAATATCTATAGACGATTGACATGAAAAGTGAAGGTTACCCTATGTTGGTAATCATAACCCACTGTACATTCAAAGCATCTTTGACAAAGTCAGTGGTTTGCCAGTAGTATTTATGTGAACACCGACAACTACTCGCGTGATTAGTGTGACCTTAGTATTACAAGGTTATTTCACAGGATCTTTTCGAACCTTTCATCTTTTCTCATTATTGAGTCTTCGGGGGGTTATTTGTAGATAATGGGAGATTAAAAACATGGCTTCATGGTTATTGGAGAAAGGGCCATTATGGTTTAGGGGCTTCACTTCCTCATCCTGCCAAAGAACATGAACCATTTTACATGCAAGTCTATTCAAGTCGGACATGTTAATGGCCATAATGGTATGTATACATTTATGTTTCCACACTGGTGTCAGCATCCTGTCCAGTCCACAGCAGCTACAGGTGCTGTTGTCTAGCTGCTGTTGACTTAGTGAGTCCGAGTTGAAGGATTGTGTTCCAAATGGCACCATATTCCTACGGGCCCTGGTCCAAAATAGTGCACTAGGGAATAGGGTGCCATTTGGGAAATAGCCTTGGTTTGGTTCCCTATCCATGAGAAAGAGACAGATGGCACTAGGGAATAGGGTGCCATTTGGGACATAGCCTTGGTTTGGTTCCCTATCCAGGAGAAAGAGACAGATGGCACTAGGGAATAGGGTGCCATTTGGGACATAGCCTTGGTTTGGTTCCCTATCCAGGAGAAAGAGACAGATGGCACTAGGGAATAGGGTGCCATTTGGGACATAGCCTTGGTTTGGTTCCCTATCCAGGAGAAAGAGACAGATGGCACTAGGGAATAGGGTGCCATTTGGGACATAGCCTTGGTTTGGTTCCCTATCCAGGAGAAAGAGACAGATGGCACTAGGGAATAGGGTGCCATTTGGGACATAGCCTTGGTTTGGTTCCCTATCCAGGAGAAAGAGACAGATGGCACTAGGGAGTAGGGTGCCATTTGGGACATAGCCTTGGTTTGGTTCCCTATCCAGGAGAAAGAGACAGATGGCACTAGGGAATAGGGTGCCATTTGGGACATAGCCTTGGTTTGGTTCCCTATCCAGGAGAAAGAGACAGATGGCACTAGGGAATAGGGTGCCATTTGGGACATAGCCTTGGTTTGGTTCCCTATCCAGGAGAAAGAGACAGTTGCATGACATATTGGTTTCTCAATGGACCATGGCCCTGATTTTCACACACTTGAGATCTCCATGAAGTGGACATTCTATAGAAATGTTAACTCCAGGCCCTGTTTTGACAACACACAAAGTGGCACTAATGGCGATAGAGACGGTACTCCCAATTCTTGTGAACATTTATGCCATTTAGATTAAAACTCTACAGAGTGCGACATCCAACAATGTGCAGCAATCATTGATACAACTTCAAACAATGGGATACCACACTTATTATAGCCTAGGCTACATCTGCAGGTGCAGAGGTAATCATGAGTGCACAGTCATTCTGAAGTCTGACATAAGGTCCTAGGTTGACAAATTGTGTTTATAGAAGTCTGTTGGAGAAATCTATTCCATGGGGTGAGCACTGTTTGACTCGTCCTTGGTCACGAAATGTTGCTGTTCTTGGCTAATATGTTTCTAGTGTGTTTTGATGATAATTACTCATCCATGTTATAAAAAATAGCAGTACTGTGGCTTCATGGTGATTTTAGTAGTAGGAATGCTTTAGATTTGAAAGGTCATGCATGTACATAATTACACATAAACGAGCAAACAAAAGAACCTTTCTTGTGTATATATAACTTTCACGGATTGCATGAACACATTTGATAAATTAGATTAAACTGTTTTGATGGATACAAGCAAGATTTTTGTATAATATCCTGCACACACTTATTTGCCCTTTGAGGTTCATTTGTATCTGTCTTGCCTTAAAAACTCTTAAGGATCCACCCCTTTTTAAAACATTTTTCGCCTAAAATGACATACCAAATCTAACTGCCTGTAGCCCAGGAATTGAAGTAAGGATATGCATATTATTGACATGATTTGAAAGGAAACACTTTTGAAGTTTGTAGAAATGTGAAATGAATGTAGGAGAATATAACACATTAGATCCGGTAAAAGATAATACAAAGAAAAAAAACATGCGTTTGAAGTATTTTTTTGTACAATCATCTTTGAAATGCAAGAGAAAGGCATATATATATATATATATTATATGTATTATTCCAGCCCAGACACAATTTAGATTTTGGCCACTAGATGGCAGCAGTGTATGTACAAAGTTTTAGACTGATCCAATGAACCATTGCAGTTCAATATTTTGTATCAAGACTGCCCAAATGTGCCTAATTGGTTTATTAATAACTTTTCAAGTTCAACTCTTCTCAAACAATAGCGTGATATTCTTTCACTGTACATTGGATTAGAATTTAAGCTTTCTGACAATATCAGGATATGTCTATGTCCTGAGAAATGTTATTTTTACTTACAACCTCATGCTAATCGCATTAGTCTACGTTAGCTCAAACGATCCTGTAGAGGGATGGGTGTGTTACAATACACTAACCACACCATGGGCATGGAGGTCAGGGTGGACGTAACCCTAACCCTAGCTTTGTTTTCACATCATGGCCCAACCCTAACCATAAGACCACGTTGAAAAGGCGCAAGGATGCAGAAATGGTGCCGTTGGTTTATAGAAAACATCGCTGTGTATGCCTGATTTTCAATAGAGCATCACGAGAGCTATTAAAGACCATTCAAGGCAAGATGCCATGCATTGAACACTGTTTCAAGTGCAACAAAGCAAGCACATGCTCTCATTCTCTCATTTCATAATTTCTCCCCAGCATTAGTTGTCACTGCAAATTGACCTCTCAACACAGATGCACTGCCTGCTTTGCTCTAAAGATCATGCAGGGCTGAGGGGAGGTGCTTCCCTGTAAATGCTTAGTTCAGTGGCGGGAAAAGGAGTGGAGATGAGCTGAAGCAGTTGAACTGATCATCTCACATTGTATCACAAATGGCAACCTATTCTCAAATTAAATCACATATTATTTGTCAGGTACGCCGAATACAACAGGTATAGATGGACCTTACCGTGAAATGCTTACTTAGAAGCCCTTAAGCAACAATGCAGTTTTAAGAAAATAGAATGAAGAAAATATTTACTAAATCAACTAAAGTAAGAAAAAAAAGTAACACAATAAAATAACAATAATGAGGCTATATACAGGGGATACAGTCAAGGTGAGGGGGTTCAGGTTAGTCGAGGTAATTTGTACATGTAGGTAGGGTTAAAGTGCCTATGCATAGATAATAAACAGAGAGAAGCAGCAGTATAAAAACAAAGGGGGGCCATTTGAAAGGGGGGCTGTTCAGCAGTCTTATGGCTTGGGGGTAAAACCTGTTAAGGAGCCTTTTGGGCTTGGACTTGGCGCTCTGGTACCGCTTGCCATATGGTAGCAGAGAGAACAGTCTATGACTTGGGTGACTGGAGTCTTTGACAGTTTTTTGGTCGTTCCCCTGACACCGCCTAGTATAGAGGTCCTGGATGGCAGGAAGCTTGGCCTCAGTGACCGGTCAGTATGCTCTCGATGGTGCAGCTGTAGAACCTTTGAGGATCTGGGTACCCATGACAAATCTTTTCAGTCTCCTGAGGGGGAAAATGCATTGTCGTGCCCTTTCTTGGTGTGTTTGGAGCATGAACGTTTGTTGGTGATGTGGACACCAAGGAACTTGAATCTCTCGACCCGCTCCACTACAGCCCGTCGATATGAATGGGGCGTGTTCGGCCCTCCTTTTCCTGTAGTCCACGATCATCTCCTTTGTCTTGCTCATGTTAAGGGAGAGGTTGTTGTCCTGGAACCACACTGCCAGGTCTCTGACCTCCTCCCTATAGGCTGTCTCATCGTTGTCGGTGATCAGGCCTACCACCGTTGTGTCGTCAGCAAACTTAATGATGGTGTTGGAGTCGTGCTTGGCCACACAATAGTGGGTGAACAGGGAGTACAGGAGGGAACTAAACCCTCTCTAGAGCGCATACAGATGGACAATCTGGACTATCCATATAAAGTGTGACCAAAGTAATGCACTATGTAGGGAATAGGGTGCCATTTGGGACACAGACATAGTATTGTTGTTGTTAGGAGTGTGATCAACATGCACATCAGCCTTCAGTACCACTCCCATTCCCTGTCATGTGGAGAACCTTAGCTAGGGGGGGGGGGGATCTTTCAGCTTCAGAAAATCAACAATTGTTCTTGTGAATGAATACAACAGAGTTTAGAGACACTTGACCATTACTTATCCATCACTCGTTGTAAATGGTATAATGTTGTTTATTAACATGCATGCAACTTCTGATGGTTTAAGGGTTAACTATGCGCTTTGGTCAAGTGGCCTCATCAACTAACAGATGAACTGATCTGGAAATGTGTCTTGTGTAGTTCAGGATTTTGATCCAGCTTTTATGATCTGGGTTTTCACAACTCAGCACGTATGTCTCTGTTTAATATCTAACATTCACCTTGGCTATGAGAATTCCTGTCGAGAATAAAGCCATGAGACGTTCTTGTCCAGATAGTAACGGATATGCACACACACTCCGCCCAAACCGTTGTGATGAAAACCTCCCTGCAGATTATAAGAGACGTCGTACACCAGAGAGTTTCTCAATATGTCAACCAGTTGCATTACTGTATATAAGACAAAAGTGCTCTATTGGATAACAATAGGAGCTATGGAGGAGGATTTCCCATTTCAGGCAGAAACAAAATGTGGGGCTGATGTCGAAGTTAAAGTTGCAATCCCCACTGGTGAGACACCCACGGTGTGTGTGTGAACAACAAAGAAGTTACTGAAAACAATGAATATTGTTTTTCCCTGTCAAAACATCATTGCGCAGTTAACCCACTGTTCCCCGGAAGGCCGTCATTGTAAATAAGAATTTGTTCTTCATTGACTTGCCTAGTTAAATAAAGCTTACACACATCCGTGTGTGTGTTATACACTTCAGATAACGGGTGAAGTCATTTCCCCTCCAATTAACACTTTTTTTTACAGACTGTGGAACTCCATGAACTGCTCTTGCTAATCAGTATTTATAGAAAAAACATAAACACCAGTAGGAGTTCTCGGACCTGGTCTAATTGAACTTGAATGTCAATGTGTCTGGCCCTCCCCTGTTTTAAGAGCAGCTGTAACACACACACACACACACACACACACACACACACACACACACACACACACACACACACACACACACACACACACACACACACACACACACACACACACACACACACACACACACACACACACACACACACACACACACACACACACACACACACACACACACACACACACACACACACACAAAACAGGATCTCCCCAAAGGGTATCCACCACCGTGTTAGTGCTGTTTGGTGCTTCAGCTGTCATCGCTTAATGCTGTTAAACAGACAATGGGCTAAATGAGAGGAAAGGAAGGAAAGTGAACCCCTATGATGTTACTGCACAGCATGCTCTGTGATGCCCCCTTCGGTGTGTGAAATATTCCCTCTTTCTCCCCTTTCATCTCAACAGATGTGAGAAGAGTAGGTTCAACTGGGGTAAGGAAGAGGACAATTTGTTGTTGCGCAATTTGTTGTTTTGTGGAGAGGCTATACACCTGTATGTTTTAAGGAGTGTTTGCATTCCAGCACAGCAGTGCCACACAGAACCTTAACTGAGCTTCATGCAGCATGTACTGTTACAGTTTTTCTCAGTTGCGTACAAGCATTCTTTGGAACAATTTTCAAAACCGAGTCCATAAGACACAGAACTCTGTGGCCTTTTGCAAAACAGTAAATGCTTAAAAAAAATGTAGTTGCCTTCTCAAAACATTAATACAATTCATCAAAACTATATTATACCGTAACAATTGCAAGTACATACATGACTTCATGCAAAACGATTAACGTCCCTAGAGCACGATGAGCCAAGTAAAGCCCCCCCGGCCAAACTCTCCCCTAACCCGAACCAATTGTGTTCCGCCCTGTGGGACTACTGATCATGGCCGTTTGTGATACAGCCTGGGATCAAACTCAGGTCTGTAGTGACGCAACTAAGCACCGCAATGCAGTGCCTAAGACCGCAATGCAGTGCCTAAGACCGCAATGCAGTGCCTAAGACCGCAATGCAGTGCCTAAGACCGCTGCGCCATTCGGGAGGCCCCAGACCAAACCTTTTTAATACCTGGTTTGCATACCCATTGTTTCCTTCGTGGGCATTTACTGTAGATATAATAAGTTGAAACATCTTTCTTACCTACCCTACCAGTTACCGATATCATTCTTCTGTGAGCTGCTCCATGTGTCAACCAGTTGAGCATTACATGATCTTGGGATGATATTCCGCTGAAACTAAGCTATGTGTGAGGCACGCATGTGAATATATTTCACGTGCTTTGCGATTGTGTAGGGTACATTGTGCATGTTTTCTCTAATGTACTACTTAATTGATGCAGCATGTACCTCCACTACACTACTTTGACACGCATCAGTGGCGATTAAGAAGTGAGTATACGCAATTCCCACTGAAAAAAAGTGGGTATATACCATATCTACCTGCCTACAGCCCCCACTACACCACTGTGTACTCTTTATCACTCTTGCCAAATATCAGAACTCAAAAGCAAACAGATAATGCAATATGCTTTTGATGTATTTTGGACCATTTTTTAATGATGTTGACTACTTTAAATGTCTTCCCCTGCAGAACCACAGGACCAACCGGCACCAAATTTGATAGATTGCATCCATGGCCTCACATCTTTTATTTTCCAAGACTCTAGCTCAAACAACATGGCCACTACAAGCCAATGAGCTTGTTTGATTGGTTTGTCCTGTTCAACAGCGCCACCATGTGCCCAAATACTGAACCATACTCTACAGGTTAGCTAGACTCACATCCCTGAACATGTGTGCACAATTTCATCACTCTGAGCCAAACAGATCAAGAGATATAAACATGTGGCCACCACAGGTGTACTCCAATCAAGTTGTAGAAACATCTCAAGGGATGATCAATGGAAACGGGATGCACCTGAGATCAATTTCGAGTCTCATAGCAAAGGGTCTGAATACTTATTATAAATAAGGTATTTATGTTTTCGCTTTGTCATTATGGGGTATTGTGTGTAGATTGACAACTTTTAAAAATATTTAATCCATTTTAGAATAAGGTAGTAAAGTAACAAACTGTGGAAAAAGTCAAGAGGTTTGAATACTTTCCGAATGCACTGTATATCAAGTTTCTTGCAGATTGGTCATTTGCTGCATTTGAAGTGTTTTTCACAAAATTCGAAATGGTGGAAAATCCTTCAGGGTGGACCTAATGGCTTCTTGATGCAAATGTGTTCCTTGTGCGGAGAGGGACCTATGTACCACATTTGATGACTCTAGGTCAAACGGGGTGAGTGGCATGACCTTACAAAGTTTGCACTTTGAATTTCCTGTTATAGGCCAATTGACGTGGCATTGTACGAGAGAGTGTGGCCCATGGGCCTTTACCATCATGCCAAGTTGCATGCCTTACTTACAGGAATTTGTTTGGAATTTGGGAAATGTTTTCTACAAATCCACAGAGAACCTTAAGAATGAAAGCCAACAAATCCAATAGGGTTTTCCCCAGCTTTGCTGCTTGAACCCCTAAAAATAAGCACAGTGTTCAGAATTCATTCATCGGTATCATCCCAATCCAATTCTATGTATTCAATACTAAGGTTGGTTTGCTCAAAGCTTTTCCATTGGCGCACGATAGAAATAAGGAAAGGTAAATACAATGGATGAACAACAGACGTACAAGCTCTACAATGGAAGGTCACAATGATTGAGATCATGACGTAGGAGTAACCCAAAGTTATGCAGAAGCAACCCAACTTCATTCTCTGCATCTCTGCATGTCCGCAATATTGTAAAACAATCACAACAACTAGACAGTCCCAATTGCCTAGATCTTTCCATATATTGTTCATGGTATGACACTGATAGGATGATTTAGAATTGTGCTGTAGTATTGGATGATTGCTGGAAACAGTGAGCACAATTGCTGTCACACCCTGACCATAGTTTGCTTTGTATGTTTCTATGTTTTGTTTGGTCAGGGTGTGATCTGAGTGGGCATTCTATGTTGTGTGTCTAGTTTGTCTGTTTCTGTGTTTGGCCTGATATGGTTCTCAATCAGAGGCAGGTGTTAGTCATTGTCTCTGATTGGGAACCATATTTAGGTAGCCTGTTTGGTGTTTGGTAGCCTGTTTGTGGGTGATTGTCTCCTGTGTCAGTGTTTGTACCACAAGGGACTGGTTTCGGGTTTTCACATTTATTGTTTTGTAATTTGTTCATGTATAGTTTTCTTATTAAAAAACCATGAACTTCAACCACGCTGTGTATTGGTCCGCCTCTCCTTCGACGGAAGAATCCCGTTACAGAATCACCCACCACATCAGGACCAAGCGGCGTGGTAACGGGCAACAGCAACAGCGTCTCAAAGAGGAATGGACATGGGACGATGTATTGGACGGCAAGGGTTGCTACACATGGGAGGAGATCCTGGCGGGAAATGATCACCTTCTATGGGAACAGGTGGAGGCAGCTAGGAGAGCAGAGGCAGCCGGAGAGAGGAGCCGGCGATATGAGGGAACAAGGCTGGCAAGGAAGCCCGAGAGGCAGCCCCAAAAATTTATTTGGCGGGGGCACACAGGAAGTATGGCGAAGCCAGGTAGGAGACCTGAGCCAACTTCCTGTGCTACCGGAGGGCGAGAGAGACCGGGCAGGCACCGTGTTATGCTGTGGAGCGCACGGTGTCCCCAGTGCGGGTGCATAGCCCGGTGCGGTACATACCAGCTCCGTGTATCGGCCAGGCTAGAGTGGGCATCGAGCCAAGAGCCATGAAGCCGGCTCTACGCATCTGGTCTCCAGTGCGTCTCCTTGGGCCGGCTTACATGGCACCAGCCTTGCGCATGGTGTCCCCGGTTCGCCTGCATAGCCCAGTGTGGGCTATTCCACCTCGCCGCACTGGCAGGGCGACCGGGAGCATTCAACCAGGTAAGGTTGGGCAGGCTCTGTGCTCAAGAGCTCCAGTGCGCCTGCACGGTCCGGTCTATCCGGTACCACCTCCACGCACCAGCCCTCCGGTGGCAGCCCCCCGCACCAGGCTGTGTCTCAGTCTCATCCCTACAGGTTCTTCAGCCTGTCCAGTGCTGCCGGAGCCTCCCGCCTCTCCGGCACTGCCGGAGCCCCTCAGCCCAGAGACACCAGAGCCCCTCAGCCCAGAGGCGCCAGAGCCCCTCAGCCCAGAGGCGCCAGATCCCCTCTGCCCCGAGCTGCCCCTCTGCCCCGAGCTGCCCCTCTGTCCCGAGCTGCCCCTCTGTCCTGAGCTCCCCATCAAATCAAATCAAATTTATTTATATAGCCCTTCGTACATCAGTTGATATCTCAAAGTGCTGTACAGAAACCCAGCCTAAAACCCCAAACAGCAAGCAATGCAGGTGTAGAAGCACGGTGGCTCGGAAAAACTCCCTAGAAAGGCCAGAGAGGAACCAGGCTATGTGGGGTGGCCAGTCCTCTTCTGGCTGTGCCGGGTGGAGATTATAACAGAACATGGCCAAGATGTTTAAATGTTCATGAATGACCAGCATGGTCGAATAATAATAAGGCAGAACAGTTGAAACTGGAGCAGCAGCACGGTCAGGTGGACTGGGGACAGCAAGGAGTCATCATGTCAGGTAGTCCTGGGGCATGGTCCTAGGGCTCAGGTCCTCCGAGAGAGAGAAAGAGAGAAATAGAGAGAGCATATGTGAGGTGGCCAGTCCTTTTCTGGCTGTGCCGGGTAGAGATTATAACAGAACATGGCCAAGATGTTCAAATGTTCATAAATGACCAGCATGGTCGAATAATAATAAGGCAGAACAGTTGAAACTGGAGCAACAGCACTGCCAGGTGGACTGGGGACAGCAAGGAGTCATCATGTCAGGTAGTCCTGGAGCATGGTCCTAGGGCTCAGATCCTCCGAGAGAGAGAGAGAAAGAAAGAGAGAAGGAGAGAATTAGAGAACGCAGACTTAGATTCACACAGGACACCGAATAGGACAGGAGAAGTACTCCAGATATAACAAACTGACCCTAGCCCCCCAACACAAACTACTGCAGCATAAATACTGGAGGCTGAGACAGGAGGGGTCAGGAGACACTGTAGGCCCATCCGAGGACACCCCCGGACAGGGCCAAACAGGAAGGATATAACCCCACCCACTTTGCCAAAGCACAGCCCCCACACCACTAGAGGGATATCTTCAACCACCAACTTACCATCCTGAGACAAGGCTGAGTATAGCCCACAAAGATCTCCGCCATGACACAACCCAAGGGGGGGCGCCAACCCAGACAGGATGACCACATCAGTTAATCAACCCACTCAGGTGACGCACCCCTTCCAGGGACGGCATGAGAGAGCCCCAGTAAGCCAGTGACTCAGCCCCTGTAATAGGGTTAGAGGCAGAGAATCCCAGTGGAAAGAGGGGAACCGGCCAGGCAGAGACAGCAAGGGCGGTTCGTTGCTCCAGAGCCTTTCCGTTCACCTTCCTACTCCTGTGCCAGACTACACTCAATCATATGACCCACTGAAGAGATGAGTCTTCAGTAAAGACTTAAAGGTTGAGACCGAGTTTGCGTCTCTGACATGGGGATGCAGACCGTTCCATAAAAATGGAGCTCTATAGGAGAAAGCCCTGCCTCCAGCTGTTTGCTTAGAAATTCTAGGGACAATTCGGAGGCCTGCGTCTTGTGACTGTAGCGTACGTGTAGGTATGTACGGCAGGACCAAATCAGAGAGATAGGTAGGAGCAAGCCCATGTAATGCTGTGTAGGTTAGCAGTAAAACCTTGAAATCAGCCCTTGCTTTGACAGGAAGCCAGTGTAGAGAGGCTAGTACTGGAGTAATATGATAAAAAAATTTGGTTCTAGTCAGGATTCTAGCAGCCGTATTTAGCACTAACTGAAGTTTATTTAGTGCTTTATCCGGGTAGCCGGAAAGTAGAGCATTGCAGTAGTCTAACCTAGAAGTGACAAAAGCATGGATTAATTTTTCTGCATAATTTTTGGACAGAAAGGTTCTGATTTTTGCAATGTTACGTAGATGGAAAAAAGCTGTCCTTGAAATGGTCTTGATATGTTCTTCAAAAGAGAGATCAGGGTCCAGAGTAACGCCGAGGTCCTTCACAGTTTTATTTGAGACGACTGTACAACCATTAAGACAAGCTGAAGCTGCCAAAACTTCCAGGAACTGTCCCTCCTTCAGAAACACACCTACATGCAAGATGAGGAGAGGGAATGAAATCACCCACTGCATAAAATTGAAAATGTGTATATTTTTATATGCAAATAAAAAAACAAGTAGCCAAGTAAAAATTGTTCAACAAGAATAATGCAATTAAGCATATGAGATTGAGTACACAAATCAGGTTTTTATTCTCATTTATATAGCCCATGAATCAGGTTTAATGAGTATATTGTACAGTAAAGCTTCCTCATTCAGAAATACATATTCAAATATACAACACCTGAACATAACCAAGAATCAAGAAATCCAAAAACATAATTTCAACTTTTGATTGTTACCATTACCATTAAAAGCATAAGGCAGATAGAAAGTTGTGTAGCCTAAAGTCTGACCAAAACACTGAATTAAGATAGTATGCGAAGGTCAGAAGGGGGAAAGGGAAGCCAGGAATTATTTATTTATTTTATTTAACCTTTATTTAGCTAGGCAAGTCAGTTAAGAACTAATTCTTATTTACAATGACTGCCTACCCAAAGGCAAAAGGCCTCCTGTGGGGACGGGGGCTGGGATTAAAAATAAAAATAGATCAAAAATATGTAAATATAGGACAAAACACACATCACGACAACACTACATAAAGAGAGACCTAAGACAACAACATAGAAAGGCAGCAACACATAACACAGCATGGTAGCAACATAACATGACAACAACATAGTAGCAACACAACATGGTAGCAGCACAAAACATGGTACATAACATTGGGCACAGACAACAGCACAAAGGGCACGAAGGTTGAGACAACAATACATCACACAAAGTAGCCACAACTGTCAGTAAGTGTCCATGATTGAGTCTTTGAATGAAAAGATTTAGATAAAACTGTCCAGTTTGAGTGTTTGTTGCAGATCGTTCCAGTCGCTAGCTGCAGCGAACTGAAAAGACGAGCGACCCAGGGATGTGTGTGTTTTGGGGACCTTTAACAGAATGTGACTGGCAGAACGGGTGTTTTTGTGGAGGATGAGGGCTGCAGTAGATATCTCAGATAGGGGGGAGTGAGGCCAAAGAGGGTTTTAGAAATAAGCATCAACCAGTGGGTCTTGCGACGGTTATACAGAGATGACCAGTTTACAGAGGAGTATAGAGTGCAGTGATGTGTCCTATAATGAGCATTGGTGGCAAATCTGATGCCCGAATGGTAAAGAACATCTCGCCGCTCGAGAGCACCCTTACCTGTTGATCTATAAATAACGTCTCCGTAATCTAGCATGGGTAGGATGGTCATCTGAATCAGGGTTAGTTTGGCAGCTGGGGTGAAAGAGGAGCGATTACGATAGAGGAAACCAAGTTTAGATTTACCTTTAGCCTGCAGCTTTGATATGTGCTGAGAGAAGAACAGTGTACCGTACTCCTGAGTACTTGTGTGAGGTGACTACCTCAAGCTCTAAACCCTCAGAGGTAGTAATCACACTTGTGGGGAGAGGGGCATTTTTCTTACCAAACCACATGACTTTTGTTTTGGAGGTGTTCAGAACAAGGTTAAATGTAGAGAAAGCTTGTTGGAACCAAGAAAGCTTTGTTGTAGAGCATTCAATACAACATCTGTGGAGGGACCATCTGAGTATAAAACTATAATCTGCATATAAATGGATGAGAGAGATTCCTACTGCCTGAGCTATGTTGATGTAAATTGAGAAGAGCGTGGGGCCTAGGATTGAGCCTTAGGGTATTCCCTTGGTGACAGGCAGTGGCTGAGACAGCAGCTTTTCTGACTTTATACACTGCACTCTTTGAGAGAGGCAGTTAGCAAACCAGGCCAAAGATCCCTCAGAGACACCAATACTCCTTAGCCGGCCCACAAGAATGGAATGGTCTACCATGTCACAAGCTTTGGCCAAGTCAATAAAAATAGCAGCACAATATTGCTTAGAATCAAGGCCAATGGTGACATCATTGAGGACCTTTAAGATGGCAATGGCACATCCATAACCTGAGCGGATACCAGATTGCATACCAGAGAGAATACTATAGACATCAAGAAAGCCAGTCACTTGATTATTGACACGTTTTCCCAACACTTTCGATAAACAGGGAAAAATAGAAATAGGCCTATAACAATTAGGATCAGCTTGATCTCCCCCTTTAAATAAAGGACGAACCGTGGCTGCCTTCCAAGCAATGGGAACCTCCCCAGAAAGGAGAGACAGGTTAAAAAGGTTAAAAAGGTCAGCGATAGTCTTAGCGATGATAGGGGCAGCAACCTTAAAGAAGAAAGGGTCTAAACCATCTGACCCAGATGTTTTTTGGGGGTCATGTTTAAGCATGTCCATTTAATGCTTTGTAGGTTAGCAGTAAAACCTTGAAATCAGCCCTTGCTTTGACAGGAAGCCAGTGTAGAGAGGCTAGCACTGGAGTAATATGATCACATTTTTGGGTTCTAGTCAGGATTCTATCAGCCGTATTTAGCACTAACTGAAGTTTATTTAGTGCTTTATCCGGGTAGCCGGAAAGTAGAGCATTGCAGTAGTCTAACCTAGAAGTGACAAAAGCATGGATTAATTTTTCTGCATCATTTTTGGACAGAAAGTGTTATGCAATTGAGTGAGGACCCAAAAGCGGTTTAACAAAAACAGAGTCCTTTAATGTAAACACAGGGAAGACATAGATCCTCTTCAGATGTAGATAATGGAAATATAGACAAACCGCAGAGAGGGCGACAAATGAAACAAAAAGTCCTTCTGAAGAGCCCCCTTCTTAGCAGCAGAGGAGAATAGCTGGGTTAGCGGCGACAGGCTGCAGGTCTCTCTGGGTAGGCGCGGGTCGTAGAGGAACAGTGGTACCTGATCTCACGTAGCATCAGATGAACTGGACACAGTCCAAACGATAAGACAGTTAGCTGAGTACAGGATGCACTTGCCAGGCAGATTCCGACAGGCCAAGGATGAAGCAAACGGGACGATAATTTGTTTCTGGCATGAGAAACTCAAACGAGAATCTGACAAAGAAAGAAGCAGGAACAGAGAGAGAAATAGAGACCTAATCAGAGGGAAAAAGGGAACAGGTGGGAAAAGGGTGAACAAGGTAGTTAGAGGAGATGAGGAACAGCTGGAGAAGGAGAGAAAGAGAAGGTAACCTAATACGACCAGCAGAGGGAGACAGAGTGAAGAGAAAGAACAGGAACAAGACATAATATGACAAGACATGACAGAAAGTTTCTGATTTTTGCAATGTTACGTAGATGGAAAAAAGCTGTCCTTGAAATGGTCTTGATATGTTCTTCAAAAGAGAGATCAGGGTCCAGAGTAACGCCGAGGTCCTTCACAGTTTCATTTGAGACGACTGTACAACCATTAAGATTAATCGTCAGATTCAACAGAAGATCTCTTTGCTTCTTGGGACCTAGAACAAGCATCTCTGTTTTGTCCGAGTTTAAAAGTAGAAAGTTTGCAGCCATCCACTTCATAATGTCTGAAACACATGCTTCTAGCAAGGGCAATTTTGGGGCTTCACCATGTTTCATTGAAATGTACAGCTGTGTGTCATCCGCATAGCAGTGAAAGTTAACATTATGTTTTCGAATTACATCCCCAAGAGGTAAAATATATAGTGAAAACAATAGTTGTCCTAAAACGGAACCTTGAGGAACACCGAAATTTACAGTTGATTTGTCAGAGGACAAACCATTCACATAGACAGATAAGATCTAAACCAGGCCAGAACTTGTCCGTGTAGTCCAATTTGGGTTTCCAATCTCTCCAAAAGAATGTGGTGATCGATGGTATCAAAAGCAGCACTAAGGTCTAGGAGCACGAGGACAGATGCAGAGCCTCGGTCCGATGCCATTAAAATGTCATTTACCACCTTCACAAGTGCCATCTCAGTGCTATGATGGGGTCTAAAACCAGACTGAAGCATTTCGTATACATTGTTTGTCTTCAGGAAGGCAGTGAGTTGCTGCGCAACAGCCTTTTCTAAAATTTCTGAGAGGAATGGAAGATTTGATATAGGCCGATAGTTTTTTATATTTTCTGGGTCAAGGTTTGGCTTTTTCAAGAGAGGCTTTATTACTGCCACATTTAGTGAGTTTGGTACACATCCGGTGGATAGAGAGCCGTTTATTATGTTCAACATAGGAGGGCCAAGTACAGGAAGCAGCTCTTTCAGTAGTTTAGTTGGAATAGGGTCCAGTATGCAGCTTGAAGGTTTAGAGGCCATGATTATTTTCATCATTGTGTCAAGAGATATCGTTCTAAAACACTTGAGCGTCTCTCTTGATCCTAGGTCCTGGCAGAGTTGTGCAGACTCAGGACAACTGAGCTTTGAAGGAATACGCAGATTTAAAGAGGAGTCCGTATTTTGCTTTCTAATAATCATAATCTTTTCCTCAAAGAAGTTCATGAATTTATCACTGCTAAAGTGAAAGTCATCATCCTCTCTTGGGGAATGCTGCTTTTTAGTTAGCTTTGCGACAGTATCAAAAAGGAATTTCGGATTGTTCTTATTTTCCTCAATTAAGTTAGAAAAATAGGATGATCGAGCAGCAGTAAGGGCTCTTCGGTACTGTCTTTCCAAGCTAGTCGGAAGACTTCCAGTTTGGTGTGGCGCCATTTCCTTTCCAATTTTCTGGAAGCTTGCTTCAGAGCTCGGGTATTTTCTGTGTACCAGGTAGCTAGTTTCTTATGAGAAATGTTTTTTTGTTTTTAGGGGTGCAACTGCATCTAGGGTATTGCGCAAGGTTAAATTGAGTTCCTCAGTTTGGTGGTTAACTGATTTTTGTCCTCTGGCGTCCTTGGGTAGACAGAGGGAATCTGGAAGGGCATCAAGGAATCTTTGTGTTGTCTGTGGAATTTATAGCACGACTTTTGATGTTCCTTGGTTGGGGTCTGAGCAGATTATTTGTTGCAATTGCAAACGTAATAAAATGGTGGTCCGATAGTCCAGGATTATGAGGAAAAACATTAAGATCCACAACATTTATTCCATGGGACAAAACTAGGTCCAGAGTATGACTGTGACAGTGAGTGGGTCCAGAGACATGTTGGACAAAACCAACTGAGTCGATGATGGCTCCGAAAGCCTTTTGGAGTGGGTCTGTGGACTTTTCCATGTGAATATTAAAGTCACCAAAGATTAGAATATTATCTGCTATGACTACAAGGTCCGATAGGGATTCAGGGAACTCAGTGAGGAACGCTATATATGGCCCAGGAGGCCTGTAAACAGTAGCTATAAAAAGTGATTGAGTAGGCTGCATAGATTTCATGACTAGAAGCTCAAAAGACGAAAACGTCATTTTGTTTTTGTAAATTGAAATTTGCTATCGTAAATGTTAGCAACACCTCCGCCTTTGCGGGATGCACGGGGGATATGGTCACTAGTGTAGCCAGGAGGTGAGGCCTCATTTAACATAGTAAATTCATCAGGCTTAAGCCATGTTTCAGTCAGGCCAATCACATCAAGATTATGATCAGTGATTAGTTCATTGACTATAATTGCCTTTGAAGTAAGGGATCTAACATTATGTAGCCCTAATTTGTGATGTGAGGTATCATGATCTCTTTCAATAATCACAGGAATGGAGGTGGTCTTTATTAAAGTGAGATTGCTGGAGCGAACACCTCCATGTTTAGTTTTGCCCAACCTAGGTCGAGGCACAGACACGGTCTCAATGGTGATAGCTGAGCTGACTACACTGACTGTGATAGTGGCAGACTCCACTAAGCTGGCAGGCTGGCTAACAGCCTGCTGCCTGGCCTGAACCCTATTTCATTGTGGAGCTAGAGGAGTTAGAGCCCTGTCTATGTTGGTAGATAAGATGAGAGCACCCCTCCAGCTAGGATGGAGTCTGTCACTGCTCAGCAGATCAGGCTTGGTCCTGTTTGTGGGTGAGTCCCAGAAAGAGGGCCAATTATCTACAAATTCTATCTTTTGGGAGGGGCAGAAAACAGTTTTCAACCAGCGATTGAGTTGTGAGACTCTGCTGTAGAGCTCATCACTCCCCCTAACTCTGTCCTAAGCTGCCCCTCTGTCCAGTGGGTTCATTTAGAAGGGTCGCCGTGGTTAGGAGGCCACGGAAGCGGACAATGGGGCGGACTATGGTGAAGTGGGGGCCACGTCCAGCACAAGAGCCGCCACCGCGGACAGATGCCCACCCAGACCCTCCCCAATAGGTTAGGGGGGGGGGGGGGGTACTGTCACACCCTGAACATAGTTTGCTTTGTATGTTCTATGTTTTCTTTGGGCAGGGTGTGATCTGAGTGGGCATTCTATGTTGGATGTCTTGTTTGTCTGTTTCTGTGTTTGGGCCTGATATGGTTCTCAATCAGAGGCAGGTGTTAGTCATTGTCTCTGATTCGGAGCAATATTTAGGTAGCCTGTTTTGTGTTGGGTTTTGTGGGTGATTGTTCCTGTCTCTGTGTTTGCACCAGATAGGGCTGTTTTGGTTTTTCACATTTCTTGGTTTTGTTAGTCTATTCATGTTTAGTTTCTTTATTTAAGAACCATGAATAATAACCACGCTGCGTATTGGTCCACCTCTACTTCGACACAAGAAAACCGTTACAATTGCACTCATTTCTCTTCTTAAAACTATGGGTTAATATTCCACGAACAAAACACTTAGCAGTCAATTTTGTATACATTGATGACATTTGTATTTAATGTTGTGCAAAAGGTGGTCTAAGATATTTATGCAAGTCAGGTACAAAGGCAAGAAAAGGATCAGAAGTTGAAATACATTTGAGCATTTGATCATTGTGTTTTGTGCTATACATACGTTTCAACACAGATACCAAAATTGCTTGTACGCGATTGAAAAAATATGTAACACGGAAGTTAACTGAAGTAGGGAAAGTAGAATTGCTGGGGGCTTATGCAACAAATAGCTTAATATTTACAGGGGAACTGAAATAATTATATGTTGAGCAGTAAACAGAGTATAAAAAGTTATATTTCCTTTCTGGTAGAAAACGTTTATTACATTTCAATATAATGACATGCAAATAGGTATGTAGAGGCGTCATGCATGACAAATAGAAATACTTAGTTTGAATCAATAATAAAGCATGAGAGAGTGTTAACCATAAAACGGTTTGATATATCGGATTGTATTTTGAGTGGCAACCAATGGGGTTAGCCATGACAAAACTGTTGTTGCCAGAATGAGTGACTGGAAAGTTCAACACAGCCCATAATTAGAGGGTAGTCCCCCTTTTACCTGGGCCACATCCAATGTAAACACTGCAGCCTGCACCCCTCAGTCAGTACGCACATTGACTACTGCACTTTAGTTGTTGAGGGAGGGAAAATGACTGAGGTACTATATCTGTCAGCATACATGTTTCAAGTAGAAGTGAAGAATGTCTCCATCTTTTTCACGGCTATGACGGGTGGCACACCATCTGGCCCTGTGGGGTTGAAGAGGTAATGGAAACGGGGCTAATCTCAGTAAAGGGGGGAGCTGCCTGATAAAGCCCATGTCCCAATCAAGAAAAACCAAGCCATGAGGGATCCATTAAACTTTATGTGTTTGTTTGTATAATTTCAAGAAGGGAACAAACAGAAGAATGTGAAGCATGCATTACCCGGCTTGTTAAACACAGATAATCTAATGCTTATTACAGGTAGTACTATCGACCACAGTGCATTGAGGCCGCGAGCTGAAGATGTCCTCATCAGCGATTGGGATTGGTGATGTCATACCACACAGGGTGGTCTGTCACGCACCCATCAAGCCACAGGCTTATTCAATTAATTAATCAACCCGATTGCTGGCTGTCTTGTCATTGGATCCAATCGTTTTGCTGTCCATGGTTTAAAGGGTGGTCATAAACCCGCTGCTGGCAGTTTGGAGCTGTAGATGTTGTTGTAGATGTGGTTCTCCACTCTCCTGATATTCATCCTGGGAGAGCACGATGTATACAAGAGCTATTCATAGCCCATCATCAGTTGTGCTCCTTCATTTGCATATAGGCATGTATCATATCTGTGCCACATACATACACCTGGAGTCCATCACAGTATCGTTCTCTGAAGTACTGTACGATAAACTTTCTCAAATGACAATATCAGAGAAAGCCAAAAAGACACAGCACTTTAAAACGTACAAGGGAATATGTTTAATATTGAGTTTTCTGTATCTTTCACAAAGACATTCATCTTTCTCACAGCATTAACACAGACAGAGTTAACACCTGTCAGATGTGTGGCCAATGGACTAAACCATGTTTTATTGAAAGTGAACCGTTATAATGACAGACCTCCCATTTGTCTGCTTTGCTTTGTTCTTGTTCTTGTAGAATCTTCATTTGAGTCAGTTTGCTGCAGCAAGAAAAATAATTATGCAGCAACAGGAGATGTGAATTATTATGTGCATTATAATTAATGGACATTTTTGTAAGGATTGACACACTGTTTTGTAAGGGAAAATCAAGTCTGGCATTTCAAAGTGGAAATTACAAACTTCAGAAGCCTTTTTAAACCTCAAGTCTTACATTTCCTGCATTGCAGGAAAGTTACCCTGCAACAGGGTGATCACATAACAAGTCATTCCTGACCATTCCTGACCAAAAACCACAGTCGAATAGTCTGTCTATTCCAGTTCTTTGTAATGTTTTGGCTCTGAGAACAATTGAACAGTATAGAACAGGCACTCAAAATTCATACTTCAAGCCATGTTACCTAAAACTGAATTTACACCAATCGGAGAATACTATTGTTGCCACATTCTTACTTCATACTGTCCAATAGTTGCGTGTATCACTACAATGTGCATTCTCTCAATGGAAATTAATCAGCATGATGTCGGCAGAATCCAAACTATTTTATTATATCATATAAAAGAGAGAATAGATTTCCTTTTGTAACAGCTAGTAAATTGGGATGCCAGACGTCGAACTCAAAACAGATTGTGCACCTTGTTCCAGCCGTTCTCATGCAACGTTTGCCTTTGTTTGTTTGCTTGCTCCCTTATTTATGGTGGTGAAATATATAAATGAATCAGCTACCTGTAGCTAATATGCACTTGGAATATGTGGAAACAAACATGTAAATAAAACAATATTTGGCCTCCGAAGTCCCACAAGGTCACATCTTGTGTCCTCTAACGTTTTTACAGAACATTTTATTTACAGTTGCATGGTTTAAAGAACACCGACACATGCAAAGTCATATGGGACATTTCATGGGAGTATAGCATAAAAGATACAACATTCCAACATTATTGATGACAAGGGAGAGGAGGCAGCTATGAGTTCTCCAGCCCCTCTTTGCCCAATTGATTGGCAACAGTGTTATTGTTGTCTCTTGCAACTACAAGCTATAAATGTGGTTGCAGTTGCCTCTTATAACAAAAAAAAAAGCTTTAAATCCCCACTGGTTATAAGGTCGTAAAAGGAGGTATTTGTTTTTTATCCATTTTACATCATGGTTTCGATCAAGGATTTGGGAGTTGTTTACCAAACTAGACACAGCATCACCAATATTTGGGAATCGGAAAATGGCACTCTTTCAAAACTTCAAGGACTGGTACAGTATGTACAGTACAGTATTGGATAGATCCACAATTAATTATTTCCATGCCATCACAAGCCATATGCTTTGTCAAGACCGCAACAGCAGCTCACTCAGCTTGCTTACAGACATCTGTGCTTAGTGAAAAAGAAGCTTGGCAAACTGGCAACATCTAACTCAACCCCACCCGACGAGAAATAAACAGTACCATATTATTGGACACTCATAAAGGACTTCTCTCTATTGTTTTCTTGAAATGCAGCATCAGAGTATTGTATTATAATGTAATAATATAGTATTATCATGATTAGGATGGACAGTATCTTTTACAAGCTTTCAAATGATGTCTGGATATATTCATTAAAAGTAATTCTGGATTTTTGGCATCAACACAATACTTCTGTCAGACAGTGGAGGACCTATCCTTGAAGTGCTACCAGCATCAACAATTCTCAGCACTGTGCATCCACATTAGCTGAGGTATCCACTCTATGTGGTATCCTTGACCCTTAGCGACAATCCACCCTCACTGAAAACATGCTCACTTACCCACTCTCTCACACACATTCAAGTTGTTACTACACACTTGTGGCTGTCAGTCTAATGCTTATCTGTTCCATTTCTTTCAGTATCTCGCTGTCAATCTACAAAAGGTTATTCAGACACGTCTCATGGTAGAAATTTGTAACATAAGACCCGTCTCACACTGACATCTGGAATCCATGTATAGGCTCTTTACGCCAGAGAACCTATGCAATACTATTCTCCCCCCACTTAATGTAAGTATTTCTATTTGCATGAGACAACTGAAAGAAAATAATGACTGGGTGCAATGAAGGTTAACTGACTACAAAATACATGGACTTCCTCAGGAATATATTTGGATTATATGCACTTCTCAGGTGTTGGTAGCCTGTTCCTGCAGTTAAATGACTAGTGGCCTCATTTGTGGAATGGTATTCATTTTTTTCATAATTAATAAATGTTATATTTTATTTCTATGTCAAATGGTTTTGTTATATTTCAGTCTTCTGTAAAGTGCATATAGTGTAATATTTGGGATGCAAACTCAAAATGGAATACATTTCTCAACTTTTTTAAGCCCATAACCATGTGTGTGAGATGTTTTCCTTGGTTTCAAAGTAGATTTGCGAGCATCTTCACCCTGTCTGATCCAGCTTACTGAAAGAGTGAAGCGCTCATTAGCCGAATGTACTGTAGGGGATGCCTTCCAAATGGCACCCTATTCCCCATTTAGTGCACAATTCTTTTGACCAGGGTCCATATTAGGCTAGGGTCAAAAGTAGTGCACTATTATGGCGTGCCATTTAGGACGCAACCATCCTCTGTGCTGGTCAGATCCACTTGTCATCATTTCACAACTCACAAGAGGGCTATCATCATCACTGTCTCTGACAGGAGGGGCAGCAGTGGGGGGTTGAGGGGATCTCCTCTGATCGGCGTCAGGACAGGCCACCCTGCCACTGCACTGGAGTCAGTTGAACAGTAATGACGGGCTAGGCGTCAGCGGGACACCTGTCGACAACATCCGGCGAAATTGGAGGGTGCGCAATTCAAATGAATAATTGTAATATTAAACATTTATGAACATACAAGTATCTTATATCGGTTAAAAGCTTAAATTCTTGTTAATCTAATTGCATTTATCTGATTTACAATATGCTTTACAGCGAAAGCATACCATTCGATTGTTTGAGGACGGCACCCCAGATCAACATATTTTTCAACCAGCACAGGCTTCATAAAATCACAAATAGTGATTAAATAATCACTTACTTTTTGAAAATCTTCCTCTGTTTACAATCCCAAGGGTCCCAGCTACAAGATGCATGGTTGTTTTGTTAGATAAAACCCTTCTTTATATCCCAAAAAGTCAGTTTAGTTGGTGCCATCGATTTCAGTAATCCAGCCGTTCAACATGCAGACAAAGCTACCGCTAAACTTTAAAACAAGTCAAACTACGTTTCTATGCAATCCTCAGGTACCCTAAAATGTAATTAAACTATAATATTTCATATGGAAAGAAGTATGTTCAATAGAAAAGTAAAATTAGCAAGTGTGTGTCCTCTTTGCCGTGCGCCCCCAGACGCATTTCCAACAGTGACTCCTTGTACCAAAACTCAAAATTCTTCCTCGTTTTGGAAGAAACAAGCCTGAAACCTTGAACAAAGACTGTTGACATCTAGTGGAATAGGAATTGCAATCTGGGAGCTGGAGTTGCATAGGACCAATAGCTTTCCAGTGAAAGAACATGGGATCTAAAAGAAAATCATTTCCGTTTGGTTTTTCTTTGGATTTCCGGCTACCATATCAATTGTGTTATAGTCTCATACATTATTTGAACATTTCTACAAATGTCAAAGTGTTTTCTATCCAATGGTACCAAATGATGTGCATATCCTGGCTTCTGGGCCTGAGTAACAGGCAGTTTACTTTGGGCACATCAGTCAGGCAGAAAAAAGGACCACTAGCCCTAAGACGTTTTAAATCCAATGACATGGTGAATTTTTTTCGTAGTTGTCACGTTGAATTCACATTAGTTGATAACTGAACAAAATGTAAATCAAACCTAGATGTTGAACTGACGTCTGTGCTTAGTGAGAAATGTCCGCTCCATCAGAGACACATGGCTCCTACCATATGTAGCCTAACCATTTGCATCAATATGAAGTTGATACTTGTATGTTATTTGAAAGGGCTTCAGTGGTCCGATAGGTTGAGGACTGAGTAGGAGGTACATTAGCGACTTGCAGGAAATCGGTAGGTGGTGCAATTTCCTTGGTGTTCCGTATTCACTTGAGTAGAAAATCATTGTCCCAAACGTATCAATGGTCTCTTTGACTAATAAATATTTATGCAAAACCCAAGACACAATATTTTTGTAGAAACTATTAATCAATGATCAATCTGATTGTAATCCCAGTGCTTAAAATATATATGTATTATGTGTGAAGTATTCATTTTTCAATTGAAATGTATTAGCAAACCATGCTTCCATTTAAAAAGACAAGCATCTTATTTATCATATTGACAACCATCGGTTTTTCTTGTGATAATGTGGTTGTTTTAATAACTTCTTTATTGCTTAACAGATGTAAGATCTTAATTTGACCACCCTGTCTTTTAGAGAATTTGGCAGTACGTACAACCGCAGACCACATGTATGGCGTTGTGTGGGCGAGCGGTTTGCTGATGTCAATGTTGTAAACAGAGTGCCCCATGGTGGCAGTGAGGTTACGGTATGGGCAGGCTTAAACTACGGACAATGAACACAATGGCATTCTTATCCATGGCAATTTGAATGCACAGACACTCGTGACGAGATCCTGAGGCTCATTGCCGTGCCATGGTGAGCTTGTAGATTTTGTCTACAGGTCTCACGGTAATTGACCGGTAATTAACATGAACACATTTAGCATCTCCAAGCCTACACGCATACTAGCCGCTGATGAGCACCTTAGGAACATCTACATTTGAAAAAAAGTTGAGCAAATCCATTATTTATTTTATGCATGTCTAACGAAACATTATGATATGAAGAAAATTAGAAAAAAAATGAGTCGGCCTACTGTATGTTATCTGGCTATATTCCATTCCTTAGGCTGTAGTCTAGTTCATTTAGCAGACAAGCTTTGCTTATAAGTCCTGTGCGGTTATTTTATATTACATGATTCTATAGTAAGAAGAATATAATTGAACTTAGTTGAATAAAATAGAAATGATATTTTTTCCCATTCCAGAGTGAGTGTGCATATGAAGTGGTTATGTTGCGTGTAAAAGTGATAACAGGTCCTACAGTGCTAGATTTAGAGTCATTTGGGAACTTTAGTTGTGGATGATACAAACCATAGAATGTATTAGAAATCAAAAACATATATGGGCTGCATGATGCGACAATATGCTATGATGAGTTGAAAAAAAGTATTTGCGCTCTGTTCTTTGCCTCTTCTCTAATCAATTGATCAAATTGTCACCCATCAGACTATTCTCAATTGAATGTTGTCTTTACTAATATGTCAAATGCGTTTATAGTTAGCATGGCCGGGGTAAAAAGATGTCATCCGTATGCACTAGAATAGCAAATGTAGGCCCCTTTCCTGCTGTGCCTTTTTAAATCGTGGCAGGTAGTTTATTCTGGTTTTAAAGCGGAGCTGTGCTTAATAGCAGCTGAGAAATAAATAGAGTAGCAGCTGGGATCCTCCACGTTAAAATAAATGTATATATTTCACTACACTCACCAACGCTGTTTGAGGAGCATGCAGCCTACACGACAGGTGATATTCCGCCCAAACTCTTGTATGCCATGGGCTCTCCAACCCTGTTCCTGCAGCTACTCAGTGCTTCATTTGGGAAGTCTGTTTAGGAACATTGAGCAGAACAGGAAGATCTGATGTCTTTCAAAGATCATTCGTAAAAATCCAAATAACTTCACAGATCTTCATTGTAAAGGGTTTAAACAATGTTTCCCATGCTTGTTCAATGAACCATAAACAATTAATGAACATGCACCTGTGGAACGGCCCTTAAGACACTAACAGCTTACAGACAGTAGGCAATTAAAGTCACAGTTATGAAAACTTAGGACACTAAAGAGGCCTTTCTACTGACTCTGAAAAACACCAAAAGAAAGTTGCCCAGGGTCATCTGAACGTGCCTTAGGCATGCTGCAAGGAGGCATGAGGACTGCAGATGTGGCCAGGGCAATAAATTGCAATGTCCGTGCTGTGAGACGCCTAAGACAGCGCTACAGGGAGACAGGGCGGACAGCTGATCGTCCTACCAGTGGCAGACCACATGTAACAACACCTGCACAGGATCGCTACATCCGAACATCACACCTGCGGGACAGGTACAGGATGGCCACAATAACTGCCCGATTTACACCAGGAATGCACAATCCTCCATCAGTACTCAGACTGTCCTCAATAGGCTGAGAGAGGCTGGACTGAGGGCTTGTAGGCCTGTTGTAGTGCAGGTCCTCACCAGACATCACCGGCGACAAATTCGGCTATGGGCACAAACCCACCGTCGCTGGACCAGACAGGACTGGCAAAAAGTGCTCTTCACTGACGAGTCGCAGTTTTGTCTCACCAGGGGTGATGGTCGGATTTGCGTTTATCGTTGAAGGAATGAGCGTTACACCGAGGCCTGTACTCTGGAGCGGGACCGATTTGGAGGTGGAGCGGTGTGTCACAGCATCTGGGGCTGAACTTGTTGTCATTATAGGCAATCTCAACGCTGTGCGTTACAGCGAAGACATCCTGCTCCTTCATGTGGTACTCTTCTGGGGCGGTGTGTCACAGCATCATCGGACTGAACTTGTTGTCATTATAGGCAATCTCAACGCTGTGCGTTACAGCGAAGACATCCTGCTCCTTCATGTGGTACTCTTCCTGCAGGCTCATCCTGACCTGACCCTCCAGCATGACAATGTCACCAGCCATACTGCTCGTACTGTGCGTGATTTCCTGCAAGACAGGAATGTCAGTGTTCTGCCATGGCCAGTGAAGAGCCCGGATCTCAATCCCATTGATCACATCTGGGACTTGTTGGAACGGAGGGTGAGGATGGGGCCATGCCCCCCAGAAATGTCTGGGAACATCTCACCGCAAGAACGGGCAAATCTGGTGCAGTCCATGAGGGGGAGATGCACTGCAGTACTTAATGTAGCTGGTGGCTACACCACTGTTACATTTGATTTTGACCCCCCCCCCCCCATGGTACTGAGTTTTTGGTAGCTTTGCCTTAAAAAAAATTCACTTGGGTCAAACGTTTCGGGTAGCCTTCCACAAGCTTCCCAATGTTGGCCCATTCCTCCTGACAGAGCTGGTGTAACTGAGTCGGGTTTGAGTTTGAGTTTATTTTATTTTTACAGGGACAGTGCACATTAATCAACTTTTCAGTAAAAGTGCCGGTTTTAGCCAGCCGGCTAATTCTCAACAGCAGTCCCTGGGCAGGTTATTAAAAACAATTACAATATAGACAATAGCAACATAGGACAAGCAAAACATAGCATACAGACAGAGTGTTTCCACACCTCACAAGCTACAGACGACAGACAACATGGAAAGCGGCAACACACAGCTAGGGACCATGTTTACAAATCTGATTGACCTTTAGCCATGTATTCAAGCATTTTGTGAAAGTGTGATATGTGGTGCAGTAATGTGTGTCTGATGGCAGTGTATTCCAGACATGGGAAGCTCTCACAGAGAAAACGGATTTACTGAAGGTGCTTTTCCTTAAGGGAACTATACAGTCACCTCTCATGGCAGACCTTGTGGATCTGCTGCCATATGTTTGGGTTTTCTGTTTAACAAAAATACTGAGTGGAGGGGGAGCCAGGCCATTCAGGATCTTGAATACAAGACATGCGTCGGTGTATTGCACAAGATTTTCCCAACTCAGGAGCTCATGCTTTCTGAGGATGTAGCAGTGATGATGGCTATTGGGCTTCCTATCAAGCACTTTGAGAGCCTGTTTGTAGACAGACTGAATAGGTCTTAATGTTGTACAGCAAGCTTGGGCCCAACTAGTCAAGCAGTATGTTAAGTAGGGAAGTATCATAGATTTGAAGTACAGTTTTGCTACCTCTGTAGTCAAACAATTTCGAATAAATCAGAAATTAGCTAGGTTGAATTTAGTTATTTGAATGACCTTTTTCACACGCTTTTTAAAAGAGAGGTTGGAATCAAGTATGATGCCAAGGTACTTAAAATCAGATAACACCTGGAGCTTCGTAGGCCTCCTTGCTCGCACATGCCTTTTCAGTTCTGCGCACAAAGTTTCTGTAGGTTTGAGGTTAGGGCTTTGTGATGGCCACTCCATCACACCTTGACTTTGTTGTCTTTTTTGCCACAACTTTGGAAGTATGCTTGGGGTCATTGTCCATTTGGAAGACACATTTGCGACCAAGCTTTACCTTCCTGATTGATGTCTTGAGATGTTGCTTCAATATATCCACATAATTTTCCTCTCTTATTGATGCCACCTATTTTGTTAAGTGCACCAGTCCCTCCTGCAGCAAAGCACCCCCATAACATGATGCTGCCTCCCCCGCGCTTCACAGTTGGGATGGTGTTCTTCGGCTTGCAAGTGTTGGTTCCATTTTTCTCGCCGCCGTTATCTACTTACCAAATAAGGAATACTCAAAATGTGCGCTTATAAATCATAACAATTTTAATCAAAATACAGCTGTAGACAGAAGTCAAAGATCAAACATTAGACATACAACTGATGTCTCTCCTGAGTTCTGCAAAATAGGAAATGTCCAATGTTGCTTGCAGTCAACCCCTAGTGATGTAACTGCCTACGTCAATACCTTCTACTCATGAGATCAAGCCCATGCATATACAGTTTTACATACTTGCAGGAGAGACACTAGTTCCATTGTTTTCTAAGGGCTCAGCAGTAATTTTACACTCCCCAAGTTGCTTTATAGTGATATGTCTGACTAGTCTCTCATCTCTTTCACTCCCCTGCAGGGTTCTGCGTCTATGAATCTATTTTAGCCTTGAGGCGCTTTCTCACAGACACCCTGTTTTGACTGCAATAACTCACACATCTCTCAGACCGTTTCTTTATGAGGCAGACACTATAAAAGAACTGTGGAACAATATTAAACCTTATAATGCATATATATTGCTAATCTGTAGTGTATGACCCTATAAATGTAGTGGGGGAGGGGTCTTATAGCCCTTCCCCTTCTATTAATACAACATAAGCACATCAATTATTATAATACATCAAACATTTGGTGCAGGCCCTATCATGACCACAAGTTGTCCTCATCCAAGCCTCCCCCTTTTTCCTCCAAACATAACGATGGTCATTATGGCCAAACAGTTCTATTTTGTTTCACCAGACCAGAGGACAATTCTCCAAAATGTATGATCTTTGTCCCCATGTGCAGTTGCAAACCGTAGTCTGGCTTTGTTATGGTCGTTTTGGAGCAGTGGCTAGGTTATGTCAATATAGGACTTGTTTTACTGTGGATATAGATTCTTGTGTACCTGTTTCCTCCAGCATCTTCACAAGGTACTTTGCTGTTGTTTTGGAAAAGATTTGCACTTTTCGCAAACAAAGTACGTTCATCTCTAGGAGACAGAACCCGTCTCCTTCTTGTACGATATGACATCTGCATGGTCCCATGACTCAAATTATGTCAATTAGCCTATCAGAAGCTTCTAAAGCCATGACATCATTTTCTGGAATTTTCCAAGCTATTTAAAGGCACAGTCAACTTAGTGTATGTAAACTTCTGACCCACTGGAATTGTGATACAGTGCATTATAAGTGAAATAATCTGTCTGTAAACAATTGTTGGAAAAATTACTTGTGTCATGCATAAAGTAGATGTCCTAACCGACTTGCTAAAACTATATTTTGTTAACAAGACATTTGTGGAATGGTTGAAAAACGAGTTTCAATGACTCCAACCTAAGTGTATGTAAACTTACACTGTTACCAATGGCAGTTGGGGATAGGTTGGGGATAGGTGATATAGTATCTGACACATAAACATGTACATCACCTTTCTACTTCCCTTCAGATATCATCAAATGTGAAGTGAAATAGACTTGAGAACATAGCAATCAGACTGGTTCAACCCGGCTAGGTTATGCCCTGGACATTACATGCATCTAAGAAGTAGAAAATAAGCAACATATAAAGTCAGTTTACATAAATGATGTTGCACAATTGGGTAATCAAATGTGTTGAAGTAATGAAGTGGTTTGTCTTCTGTATTTGTACAAATGACGAGCCTGTGAAAGCTGTTGACATGGAAGGCTGCTGGCCGAATACTTGCCAACATGTGGCTGACTGTTCCATTCACAGGAATGCTCACAGCGAGGGCATGATGTTGATTAGGGCTGGTCTTCTCTATGCTGCATGTTCAACTGCAAACTGGACTCTCGAACAACTGCAGCAGACAATCTTATGAGGTGGTGTTGACTGGGAGGGCCTGTGACAGGTTGATATAATAGGCAGCCAAGTGGTTAATAGCATTAGGTTCTAAGGAAACATAACCAGAAGTTTATGTTCTCGCTACCATTATACTCACCACCACTGGGGACCAACACACAACCACCTATATCCATCATGATTAGTGTCCTTCGGCAGGGCATGGAAGCCATGATGGCTGTACATCCTGCTGGAAGCATGCATTGCATGGTCAATCCGTATAGGGCTTTTCACTCTCGAACGGCTTTGAACAAGTTGGTTGGGGGCAATAAAACAATGCAGTCTCATTCAATGAAGGGACGCGAAGGGAGCAGAGGGGAGATTTGCACATGGAATTGGCAAAAGGGGGCATGATTTGTTGACATAATTATAATCCAAACCCAACCTTCATTTACTCGTTGTCCCACACTGAGGTTCCAAACTCCGTTTTAGACGAGACTGACTTTATGACCAAAATGATCCTATTTACACTTTGTAGTCAATTTTGGCCCTGGAATAAATGTTTGTGACTCATATCAATGCCACATAGGCAGTTTTCAAAGGGATTAGTTAGTTTTTAGGAGCAGTCGCTTTTTAACCACACTGCTAACCCTTAATGCCCAACCCTAACCGTAAATTCTGACCAAAAAGAAAATTTGGGTTTGTTTTAATTAATTTTTACGATATAGCCAAGTTTGCAGCTGGCCCATCTAGTGGAAATCACTCAGCTCTGCCTCCAGGGCAAGATTCATGACAATAAACGTCAACCTGCGAATGGGATGTAGACTGGATATGGTTTCTCTCCAGGGGTTGAGACTGAGAAATAGCAGTCTTTAGACCCAGATGCTTGTGTTTACAACCTCATTAGGAATTCTTTTGAAGGCAACATTTCTTTACAATCTAAAGACAATAAAATCCACAGGCTGCTGTTTTCCACTGACAAAAGAAACACAGCTATATTAAGTAAGTCCATTAATTCGCTTTCTATATTCAAAGAACAATGTCACTGTGCAAATGTTGGTAATCCGCAAACAGACGTCATTCTATTTACATGATGCCTGAGTGTGTAGAATGCCATTTGATGTTTTAGTAGAAGTACTTCAGACCCCTGATATAGGTTGGACCCAGATCTGTCAGCTACTGTCCCATCAAAATTGAAATCAGGTACAATGAGACCACCATACTCTACCATATAACGGTGAGGTTTAGTAAAGGAAATGTGTACCCATGTTGTACAAGAGCTGTTAAGTTGAGTAAACACAACAGCTGTTCTGCATATGAGAACTGTAAGTCTCATCAACATACAGTACATATCTGTGAATGCTTCTCTTGGTCCTGATCCTGTGCTCACCATATTAAACGGGAAGGCCCACGGGCCTTCAGAGACTGAATCTCTCATTGTCCCCCTGACATTAATTAACCTTGGTTAATTGTTGTGTTAAAGTCATTACCACAACTATACAGCAATCAATTCCTCAACAGGATCAAATGTGGCCAGTGTCGAGCTGTCCAGACACAGCCTTTGTACACAGTTTAGTGGAACACATGCAGAACACAGCTCCCCAACAAGCACTATAAAGCCCTGGGAATATTTTTGTTTGTACTTCTAAGTCCTTCGTAAAGAGGCTGCAAAAGTGCCAATTATAAAAGGAAAGAAAATATCTGAGTAATCAAATATTAAAGTTGTACACTTTTTAGCCTCAGTGGTATTGGGTGTCGTTCTCCTCTAGGATAGAAGAAACACAACTCAAAGCTAAGGCTAGTCAACCATAAGTAACACAGCAGTGATATGTGACATTCCCAAGGGGTTATGTCACTCTCTCTAGCCTAAAGGCTAAATCAGGAGATTTGTTTTAGGCCTGGGGACCTGGGGGGGGGGAATCAATTCCAGGTGGTGTCTGATCCATATTACTTTACTACCATACATCTACATAAACACATACATGTGTCCATGACATTGGGACTTGACACATTGCCATCAGGGCTATGGATAACAAAGTGACTCAAGATCAGGGGGTATAGAGTTTACCGCCATGGGAGGCAATGCACTGATGCATCTTAGTCTCTTCCCCAGCTTTACCTGCCTGTGTTCTCCCCAAGGACTTACTCAGGTTACCATTTGAGCATTTGATTGATTCCCAAACTTTGTTTTGCATTTAATTTAAGAGCAAGCACAGTATTTATTCACCTTTCCATTCATAATATGGGGGATGATTACCAAAAAATAGTAGGTGCAATATATGCATGCTAACATGCAGATTTGTAACCATCAGAAAGCTTATGTGCTGTGCTGATGAACATATCGCACATAGTAATTCAGATATAAAAACCAGGCACCCAAACACTTACCAGCTGTGCAATACCAAAGAACAAACCTGGAAATTGTCCAATTTGACATACAAACGTTTTAAAGATAACTGCTCCTGGCGTCGTATGGCCTTATCTGGGGTGAGGGTTAGATCTGTAGTCTAGTGCATCCACTGCCTCTAGTCTAGTCAATCCCTCAAACCACCCATCACGTTGACTGTGGAAAACATAACAAAAAATGCTAATGGCCTCCAATAAAATACGGATTCTTTAATCAAAGACAACAGTTTCCTTTAATGCAGGTTTGTCCATTTAATTTCATATTTATTGTTTGTGGTATTCCTCTGGCTCAAGCACTTCATAGAATACGGGTGTTTTATGTGGAAAATTATCCATTCCGCTTTTCACAACTTTCATCACGATTCGTTTTTATTTTCCCCTCTATCGCCAAATATCCATGATTGACTTTAACTACGCCAGGCGGCTGGGAGAGCCTGCAATTGTGGATTGGAAGGACCAAACCTCAACCACCACGGCTCAAAATACAAGTCACTTGCATATCATTGACCTGATCCATTTAAAAAAAAAGTCAAAGCAATGAGTAGGATCAATTTAGAGTCTGTCAAATGGAGTAGCATATACTGTATAGTCCTATTCTTTACTTTTGTTGTCTTTTAGACTAACATTAGCTCTATAAACTTACAGGGCTGCAATGTACTACATACACTTTCATTTTAATGTCAGGTTGTTAATATCTAACCTAGTGCAATGAAGTCCTTCCAACCTCAAAATATCCCTTAGAGGAACGAGTTGTGTATTAAAACATTTCTGAGATGCCCTAATTCAATTCTAACACGCTATAAAAAAAAATAAAAAAGTTAAATTAAATTTCATGTTTGGGAAATTTTCTTGAATAGGAATGTTCATTTTTTTTGTTACGGAATTCAACCAGTGCCAGTTACAGAAACGTACACTGACTAGGCAGAAGAACTCAGTAGATCGTCAATGCTGATTTATGGTCACAGATCATTTCATAAGCCCTTATTTCCAAAGCTCCTTCTGTTACAGAGTTTCAATGCCTTGTATGGTGTAATATGTCCATTGGAGTTTGATTTATTATGTCAAACTAATTTATCATCAGGTGATGGACGGATGAGAGCAACGTGTGAGTTCTGTAGAATATAGAATGAGAGAGCGGACCTAAACCTTTAGTCGGCAGCTCATATGGAAGTGGAAAGGGTGTATGGGAACCATGGAGACGTCTCATGTCATGGAGACGTCTAATGTCGCCATACTGCCTGATGCATGTGTTGACTTACAGTAAATACATACTTTTGAAATATGCATGTGCCCTTTCCATTTCCAGTATATCACTGGACATTTGAGATCAATAGCTCACAAAACTAACTCAAAGATTTCTATGCTTAAGAAGAAGTTCAGACAATATGTTCCAGATATCTGAATGTACTGACGGTACCGCTGTGGGTGGCTTCTACTGTATGCTTTTATTCTTAAACTAAACAGCAGATTTAAGGGAAATCATTAAACTGCAGGGAACTGAAAATGTAAACATTAAGTTTGACTAAATCTTTTCTTCCCTCTTGACTTTTTATGACTCCTCAGCTCAGCTGCCTTTACATGTGTCTTTGATGTTAGTTTCATCTGGACTTACCTCTTCAACAATAGCAATTGTTCCGGCCATTATGATTTAACTGTGTTCCCTTTCGGACTGTCAACACATACGGGTGCTGTGCTGGAAGTGCTAAAAAATCTATTGAACACCAACTTCCTTAATCCACACACCTGTTTACGATAAGGAATTCAACAAAGGCTATTGTTACAACGTTGTATACAGAACGAGGTAATGTGACAGTGAGGCATTCGACTGTACACAATAATTACTGTGCATAAAACGATTCAGATGTTTTCCAAATAAAATGAACATGCAGCCGTGTGCTTAGGAACATTTGCTCTGCTCTTTCCACAGAGAAAAATATGTGTTACTAAGGCATTGTATTATTACATTTTGGTCTTTCCTTTCATTGTGGTGAAGATTTTTAAGTACTATATTGTTTTGCCATGAATGACATATTTTCTCTTTTTACAGACTTGTGTTGCAGGCTTAGTTTTTCTGTTCAGTTTAAAAAATATATTTTTTAATTTTGTATTTTACCCCTTTTTGTTCCCAATTTCGGTCTTGTCTCATCGCTGCAACTCCCCAACGGGCTCAGGAGGCGATGGTGGAGTCATGCGTCCTCCAGACCCCCCTAACCACTCCTTAACACGTGCCAGCTTAACCCATAAGCCAGCTGCACCAATGTGTCAGAGGAAACACCATTCAACTGGCAACCAGGGTCAGGCTTCAGACACCCGGCCCGCCACAAGGAGTCGCTAGGGCGCGACTCTTTGTGGCGACGCCTTGTTTTATTTTAGTTTGTCTGTTCTCAGGAAAATCCAGAGGGTGTCTTTGAAGGCTCTACTCGAGTTGCTTGGCCAGCACCCATTAGTTCCCTTTTTCTGTTGGGTGACAAAAATGTTGGTTGGTTTTTAGGGAACGAAACACAAGAGAGCTACACTGAGTGTACAAAAAATTAGAAACACCTGCTCTTTCCATGACAGACTGACCAAGTTAATCCAGGTGAAAGCTGATCCCTCATTGATGTCACTTGTTAAATCCACTTCAATCAGTGTAGCTGAAGGGGAGGAGACCGGTTAAAGAAGGATTTTTACGCCTTGAGACATGGATTGTGTATGTGTGTCATTCAGAGGGTGAATGGGAAAGAAAAAAGATGTAAGTGCCTTTAAATGGGGTATGGTGGTAGGTGCCAGGCGCACCGGTTTGAGTGTGTCAAGAACTGCAATGCTGCTGGGTTTAACACACTCAACAGTTTCCCATGTGTATCAAGAATGGTCCACCACCGAAAGGGCATCCCGCTAACTTGACACAACTGTGGGAAGCATTGGAGTTAACATGGGCAAGCATCCTTGTGGAACGCTTTCGAGACCTTGTACAGTCCGTGTTCTGAGGGCAAAAGGGGTTGTAGCTAAATTTTAGGAAGGTGTTCCTAATGTTTTGGCACTCTCAGTGTATGTCACAAGATAATTTTATTGACTAATAGTGCAGTTTACAAATTAGGCTAAAATGATTTTGAGTGTTAGGCATTACTAGACAGCAACTTCTTTTAGATTGCCTGCAATCTAAAATAAGTTGCTGTCTAGTAATGCCTGACACTCAAATAATTTTAGCCTCATTTGTACATGGTTCAAATGCATTAGACCATATTTATGGATTTGTTTTGTAATTTTTGGGATTAGTGGGTTACATTTATTTTGTTTTTGTAGATTAGGGAAAAGTTTTAAAATGACGTATTAAATGCAAAATCCTTCACGCATGAATCTTTACAACCACACTTGATTTACTGCCAAGCTCATGAAAATGTGGAAATATCAGTTAGTGTGTTCTCTTCCCCAGGTTAAAACATTTATATTCACTGTCTGCTGCCAGATGCCACTGTGTCTCAGTGATAATTGACTTTGCCAGCAGACTGATATTGTAGTGTCTTTGCCTGCCAGACATTTGGAGGCACTCAATATTTCCCCTGATACAGCACATTGCGTCGTATCGGTGCTGGAGGCCTCTAATATTGTGTTTGCACTGTCTGACAGAATTTTCCTGATCTGATCCTATCTTTATACCCTATTAGATTTTTGTGATGTTGACATTGGAATTGGATTGGATCATAACTGAGTCAAATGTCTGGAATTTTTACTCTTCGTTGATAATGGCAGGGAACCTTGAGGGGCAAATATGATGGACATAAAGCTGTAATGGTGTGCAAATGAGTTATTAGTCAGTGTTGTGTCCTATACCATACCTACCATAAATGGGTCTTTCTATAAACTAGGGTGCCACATAACATGTCTTGTAGTTGTTGGAGCTGTTACAAAGCCATGAATGATACTTTTTCTTCATGTTAATACATTAAGATATAAAGGGGGGGGACCTACTGTACATTCAATATCATTTATGAGTTGAATCAAAAATGATTGATTAAACCCTTTCTCATGTTTGGAGTCTTCACAGATTTGGCAGAAATCGTGTGACATAACACTACCTTTCTTTCCTCACATTTATGATACTGTTGTTTGTTATTGTATCATATACTTCATTTAACAATTGAATTACACATTGACCTTGAACCTGTGAAACTCCAGGATATTGCTGTCAGACTTTTTTTTGTATGGAGATCTCAGGAGGGAACTATGACCTGTAACATTACGTATCTCCCTATGTTATGGTGTGTGAAAACAGTTTTCAAGCGCACACATATGGAAAATAATGTATGTGATTGTAAACTCCAATGCTTCAAACAGAAACAGTAACTTAATATGATTGATAAAACAAACATCGATACAATATCGTGCAACGTCGGCAGATTCAGGAAGGATTTTCTGAATAACAATCAAGTGATAAAGAGCTTGATAATGAGACAGGCTTGAATAAGCTTAGTAGCCGATAGGCAGAGGGTAGCATCATTTGTCTGATTCTCTGTAATAACGGTATGAGAATAAACATTTATTTTATTTTGTAAAGTGGTTTCTTGCATTAAACAACAGAACATTTTTTTTTGCCTGAAGGACAAGTGGATATGCAGGTTAATCAAATAAAATACAAGTTACTGTGAAATGCTTACTTACAAGCCCTTAACCAAAATATAAATTTTCAGAAAAATAAGAGTTGAGAACATATTTACTAAATAAACTAAGGTCAAAAATATAAAAAAGTAACAATAAAATAACAATAACGAGGCTATATATAGAAGTACTAGTACTGAGTCAATTTGCAGGGGTACAGGTTAGTCAAGGTAATTGTGGTAGGGGTAAAGTGACTATACTTAGATAATAAACAGACAGTAGAAAAAGGTTAAAAAAAAGGAGGGGTGCAAATAGTCTGTGTAGCCATTTGGTTACCAGTTCAGCAGTATTACGTCTTGGGGGTAGAAGCTGTTAAGCAGTCGTGGTTGAACAGGGAGTACAGAAGGGGACTAAGCACGCACCCCTGAGGGGCCTCCGTGTTGAGGATCAGCGTGGCAGATGTGTTGTTGCCTATCCTTACCACCTGGGAGCGGCCCGTCAGGAAATCCAGGATCCAGTTGCAAAGGGAGGTGTTTAGTCCCAGCGTCCTTAGCTTAGTGATTAGCTTTGACGGCATTATGGTGTTGAACGTTGAACTGTTGTCCATGAACAGTATTCTCACGGAGGGGTCCTTTTGTCTGGTGGGAAAGGGCAGTGTGGAGTGCAATAGAGATTGCTTAATCTGTGGATCTGTTGGGGCTGTATGTGAATTGAAGTGGGTCTAGGATTTCCGGGATGATGGTGTTGATGTGAGCCATGACCAGCCTTTCAAAGCACTTCATGGCCTCAGACGTGAGTGCTACGGGAGTGCTGTTTCTAAAATGTAGATGTTACAGACTCGGTCAGGGACAGGTTGAAAATGTCAGTGAAGACACTTGTCAGTTGGTCAGCGCATGCTCTGAGTACACGTCCTAGTAATTCGTCTGGACCTGCGGCCTTGTAAATGTTGACCTGTTTAATAAAGATCTTGCTCACATCGGCTACGGAGAGGGTGATCAAACAGTCGCCCAGAAAAGCTGGTGCTGTCATGCATGCTTCAGTGTTGCTTGCCTCGAAGCATGCATAGTCATTTAGCTCATCTAGTAGGCTCGTGTCATTGGGCAGCTCGAGGCTGGGCTTCCCATTGTAGTCCGTAAATGTTTGCAAGCCCTACCACATCCGACGAGCATTGGAGCCGGTGTAGTAGGATTCAATCTTAGTCCTGTATTCACGCTTTGCCTGTTTGATGGTTCGTCAGAGGGCATACAAGGGTTTCTTATAAGCGTCCTGGTTAGAGTCCCGCTCCTTGAAAGCGGAAGCTCTACCATTTTGTTCAGTGCTTAATTGCCTGTAATCCATGGCTTCTGGTTGGGGTTTATACATACGGTCACTGTGGGGACAACGTCATCAATGCACTTATTGATGAAGTTGGTGATTGATGTCATACACTCCTTAATACCATCGGATGAATCCCGGTACATATTCCAACCTGTGCAAGCAAAACAGTCCTGTAGTTTAGCATCTGCGTAATCTGACCACTTCCGTACTGAGCGAGTCACTGGTACTTCCTGCTTTAGTTTTTGCTTTTAAGCAGGAATCAGGAGGATATAATTATGGTCAGATTTGCCAAAAGGAGGGCGAGGGAGAGCCTTATATGCGTCTCTGTGTGTGGAGTAAATGTGGTCTAGAGTATTTTCCCTTTGGTTGCACATGTGACATGCTGGTAGAAACGAGGTTAAAAAGTTTCCCTGCATTAATTAAAGGCCCCGCCTACTAGGAGTGCCACCTCTGGATAAGCATTTTCTTATTTGCTTATGGCCTTGACAAGTAGACATAGACCACCACCCCTTGTCTTACCGGAGGTAGCAGTACGTTATCGATGTTGTCGTTCAGCCACGACTCAGTGAAAAATAAGATATTACAGTTTTTTACAAGTTTTTTTAAAAATATTTTATTTTTGCATTTTCCAATTAAGAACATTCAAAACAAAAGTGAAAAGATATTAGACAACGATAGGACAAAGTGACAGTAACAGATGAGCGTAACAAAAATATATATATATATAATTATATAAACAAACATACAATAAGAAAAAAAATAATAACGAGACATTGGATCACCTGCCGTAGGCTACATATTATACATTACGCGTCAAACATTATGTGAGGATTATATATAGATTCAATCAATGAGATGTGGGGTGAGATTCTCCATATAGTCAATAAAAGGTTGCCAAATTCTGTAAAATGTCTTTAACTTATTCCTCAAGCAGTAAGTGATATTCTCCAAAGGGATACAACTATTAACTTCCGATAGCCACATTGCAACTGGCAGGGAGGAATCCAATTTCCATTTCAAGGCAATACATTTCTTGGCAATAGCTAGCAATATTTCTGTTAGCTTTATAGTATGGCTTTGCCTAAGATTGGTGTTAGTAAAGTTACCCAGTAGGCAGACCTCCGGTTCTAAAGGGAATGCAACCCCGTGAATTGAGGATATGGTATCGCATACCCCCTGCCAGAAACCGTGTAGTTTTGAACACTGCCAAGTGGAATGGAGGAATGTTCCTTCATCTGAGCCACATCTAAAACATAGGGAGGAGATATCTGGGTTGAATTTGTGCAGTCTAGATGGGGTGATATAGAGCTGATGGAGGAAATTAAACTGGATCAGTCTGTATCTGGAGTTCAATGTGGATGTAACACCATCCCTGCATAGGTCACTCCATAGATCCTCATCAAGATCAATACCCAGATCTTTTTCCAACCTAAGTTGGGGTTTATCTAGCCCAGGCAGTGTTAGTCCTGACATAAGAGCATCGTATACATGGGAAATGGTCTTGAACAGTGGTTGGTCTGCGTGGCAGAGTTGTTCAATAGGTGACATCTTAGGTAGGTTCCATTGTCCCTTGAGAGTCACCCTAATAAAGTTTCGTAGTTGTAGGTAGCTAAAGAAGCCCTTGTTAGGCAAGTGATATTTCTGTTTCAGCTGATCAAAAGACATAAGAACTCCCTCCTCGTAACAATGTTCCAGAAGAGTGATCAGACCATGGTCTAAAGTTACTTTTCTGGAAAAACATAGGGATCAATCTATTGTTCCATAAAGGGGTTTTAGGGGAAAGGAATCCCCCTCATCCGAACAGCTCATGCAGTTTGCACCATGCCAGGACAGAATGTATGATTAAAGGGTTGTCTGTGATGGTTTTTATAGATTTTCTGTCCCATTTGTAAAACAATTCTGCCCCAGTGTAATCATTTACCTCAAGCTTTTCAATGTTCAACCATGAGGGAGAGGGACCATTGTCAAACCTCTGAGCCAGAAACCTAGACTGTGCAGCCCAGTAGTACATTCTACAATTGGGGAGGTTTAAGCCCCCTTGAGTGTAATCAAGGGTCAGTTCATCCAGGCCAACCCTAGGGGTTTTGCCGTGCCAGATAAACCGTCTGGTCAGCTTGGAGAGAGATGAAAAAAATGCTGCGGGAACAGGGATAGGGAGAGATTGAAACAGATGTAGAAATCTGGGCAGGACATTCATTTTAATTACATTGATTATACCCAGTGGAGTGAGAGGTAAGTCCATCCATTTACAAAGGTCAACCTCCACCTTTTGCAACAAACGGGCCAGATTGAGTTTATAGAGGTTGTTCAGATTACCATCCACCATTAAGTCCAAATATGTGAGGCCCATAGGCGACCATCTAAAAGGAAACTTGTGCTTGATGGTATGATGGTCAAAGACAGACGGTAAAATTTCGCTTTTATCAAAATTGACCTTATATCCAGAGAAAGAACTATAACACTGTAGTGGGATCTGCAAGTGAGAGAGGGAGTGTTCTGGGTTTGTTAGAAATAAGATAAGGTCGTCCGCAAAGAGTGATAATTTATGGGTATGGGGGCCCACCTCAAAGTCATGTATGTCAGGGCACGTTCTAATAGCCTCAGCCAACGGTTCGATGGCGAGGGCAAAGAGGTGGGGGCTAATTGGGCAACCTTGTCTGTTCCCCCTATAAAGAGGGAAAGAGGAGGAAGTAATCCCATTGGTAGCAATCCTAGCTTTAGGAGATTTGTAGAGTGATTTTATCAAATTTACAAACACGGTAACTAAACCGAACTTTTCCAAGACGCGAAAGAGGTATGGCCATTCAACCCTATCAAAGGCCTTTTCAGCGTCGAGGGAGACTGCGACACTAGGTATTTTGTTTTTGTTAGCAAGGTGAATTATATCAAAGAACCTTCTGAGATTATTGGAGGACAATCTATTAATTATGAAGCCAGTCTGATCTGGGTTGACCAACAGGGGAAGACATGACTCCAGTCTCTTAGATAGCATCTTGGTGACCCGTTTACAATCTGTGTTAAGGAGAGAGATTGGTCTATAGGAGGCACACATTAGCAGGTTTTTGCCTTTCTTGTGGATTACAGTAATCACTGCTTGAGAGAAGGACTCTGGAAAGCAGTCTTCAGCCCTTTAGTATAGGAAATAATCTGTCCCCTCAGATAGGCCTTCAATGTGTCCCAAAGAATGAAGCTGTCAGGAGCAGAGGGTTTGTTTGTCAAAGGAAAAATATTTATCTGCTCTTTGAGGAATAGGTATGAATGGAGATTGATAATACCAGAGGAGAATGGTCACTAAGCAATCTGGGGAGATACTCGACATCTAACACTCTATGAAACTCTATGAAACAGTTGGGTCGAAAGTAAAACATTATCTATGCGTGTGTGTGTCTTGTGTGGGTGTGAATAAAAAGAGTAGTCCCTATCCTGTGGGTGCAACTGTCTCCAGATGTCTAGTAAATGGTGAGCTTGCAGGCTTTGGTAAGAAGTGAGGGTTCATCAGAAGACCTATCAAGAACTGTATCTAAGTAAAAATTTAAATCTCCTCCAACCAGTAGCCATCCTGGTGGTGCTTGAGCAACCTGAAGGAAGACATTCTGAATAAACATATGGTCATCGAAGTTAGGAGCATAAATATTCAATAGGGTCCAAGACTCTGAAAACATATGCGCCTGCACCAAAACAAACCTGCCAGAGGGATCAGAGATGGTGTTGTTGACGCAGAAGGGGATGTGTCTACTTATCAAAATTGCAGTTCCTCTTGCTTTGGTTAGTTAAAAGAGGATGCAAAAACTTGTCCTACCCATTCCCTCTTCAATTTATTGTGTTCACTGGCTGTAAGATGTATTTCTTGTAAAAACACAATGTCAGCCTTTAATTTCTTAAGGTATGTATAGACTCTTTTCCTTTTAATCGGGCTGTTAAGACCTTTTACGTTGAATGTGACATATTTTTGTGGATTAAGCATAGGTTGGGTTTCAAATATGTAACTGAATAGAAATCTATCATATGCAGATAATTAGGAAATGTTTCAACTTTGGTTTGAGCACAAAAGTCACCTGTGTGTCTCTTTAGGAAGGAAACAATAAACATAGAAAAAAGGAAGAAAAAAATAATAAAAATCCCACCCACCCCGATTGTCAGACTAAAACAAACAATCCCAACAATCAAACATGAATACACTTGTAGAGATACGTTGCTGCTCGCTTTCCATCTTGCTCTTACTAGCTAAACCTTGGCGTAAACTAAAACCTGTGAGCTCTCTAAATTGAAAACAAACGTTGTGAATAGATATTTGTGGCTGAATATTTACTGCCCACGGTAAGGGATGCTTGAGTCTCTTTTCGAAAAGATTAACATAAATGAGGGGGAAAGCAGTGCGCCTAAGCCCACTTATTGCTTCGCCCAGTAGATATGGACTAAACCAAAATATACTCTCCTGTAAATGTAATAGAACTCACCCCGGAAAGATACGGTTAGTTGAAAATACACAAATCAATTATAGTGACCGGGAGATACCAGCAGTTCAATCCGGATAAGAGAAAACAAACTAACTACATTTTATCCCCCAGAGAGACCGTCCTGGCTCAGACGTTGCTCAGTTCTTTGAGAAAAGTTTGCACTTCTCCCGGTGTGTTGAAGAGATGGCTTCGGCCTTTGTACTGAACTTTCATCCGCGCAGGGTGGATGAGGTAGCCGGTGATGTTCTTCTCCTTCAGTGCTTTGGCGGCAGGTCTGAACTGCTTGCGACGTCTGGCGAGTTCCGCGCTCATATCTGGGAAAAGGCTGACCCTCTTTCAATCGATGGTGATGTCCCCTTTGGCTCTTGCGAGTTGCAGTATCTTCTCTCTGTCTTGGAAACGGAGGAACCTGATCAGGACGGCTCGTGGGGGCTCATCTGTCCAGAGTTTCGGCGCAGATGTTCTGTGGGCGCGTTCGATTACCAGCGGCTTGGTGAAGTTGATTATGCCTAGGACCTCCAGGATCAATTGAGTGAAGAAACGGACCGGGTCACGGCCCTCGCTGTCCTCTTTCAATCCCACCACACGGATATTACTACGTCTACTCTGGTTCTCCATCTGATCTACCTTGTTTTTGAGGTAGGCATTGTCCTTTTGCAGTTGTATCAAGACCTGGTCATGTCTAGCGATGGTATCTTCAAATGTGCTAATGCGCAACTCTGCCTCAGTCGTTCTCAAAAGGAGATCATTCATGGAGGATTTCAGGTCGTCAATGGAAGAATGGAGTTCAGCCGATTTCTTATCAATTTCAGAGAAAGACCTCTGTTACCATCCTGAATTTCCCGCAGTAGAGTAGCCAGCATGTCGGCAGGTTCGCAAGAGGCTGCTGAGAGCAACAGTCTGGAACTGTCGTCTGAGTTATGAGGGCTAATGCTAATCTTGCTAGCTGTAGAGTTATCGTTATCTTGGGAATCAGCAACGTTTTGTTCGTCCTTCTTGACTCTCGGTCGGAGGTCCATGGCTCTTTGGGAAGGTAAGTACTTGACAATTTATCAGCCGATGTTATAATATTGTTTCAACGTTGTTATTTAGGTAAAAATAGAATAACTTTGAAGAGCTCGGTTTGTCAACGTCTGCTCAGCTCCGCGGCATCACGTGCTCCCCGATATTACAGTTTTTAATGTCCTGTTGGTAGGATAGCCTCACAAGAAGCTCATCCAGTTTATTCTCCAATGATTGCACGTTGGTCAAAAGGACAGATGGTTCTCACAATTCTCACAAGGCACCCAGACCTCCATCCTCTGTATTGGTGTCTCTTCTTCATGCGAATGATGGGGATTTGGGCCTGGTGTGGTATCAGCAGTGTCAGTAATCCTTTGCGTCCGAGTTGTTAACTTCTCTGGGAAATGTGGAACGGTAGCGTCCCATCTCGCCAACAGCCAGTGAAATTGCAGGGCGCAAAATTTAAAACAACAGAAATCTCATAATTAAAATTTCTCAAACATACAGATATTATACACCATTTTAAAGATAAACTTCTCGTTAATCCAGCCACAGTGTTGGATTTCAAAAAGGATTTACGGCGAAAGTACACTTTGCGATTATGTTAGGTCATCGCCTAGCCACAGAAAAACATACAGCCATTTTCCAAAGGGACAGGTGACACAAAATACAGAAATAGTGTTAAAATTAATCACTAACCTTTGATGATCTTCACCGGATGGCACTCCCAGGACTCCATGTTAGACAATAAATGTGCGTTTTGTTCGATAAAGTTAATCGTTCTGTCCAAAAACCTCATTTGAAATTGGTGCGTTATGTTCAGAAATGCATTGTCTCAAACAAACATCCAGTGAAAGTGCAGAGAGCCACATCAAATTATAAAAATACTCATCATGAACATTGATGAAAGATACAAGTGTTAAACACACAATTAACGATAAACTTCTCCTTAATGCAACCGCTGTGTCAGATTTCAAAAAAGTTTTACGGTAAAAGCACACCATGCAATTATGTTAGGTCAGCGCCTAGCCAGAGAAAAACATACAGCAATTTTCCAACCAAGAGAGGTGTCACAAAACTCAGAAATAGCATTATAAATATTCACTTACCTTTGATGATCTTCATCGGAATGCACTCCCAGGAATCCCAGTTCCACAATAAATGTTTGTTTTGTTCGATAAAATCCATGATTTATGTCCAAAAACCTCCTTTTTGTTCGCGCATTTAGTTCACAAATCCAAATTCACAAGGCGCAGGCACTTAGTTCAGACGAAAAGTCAAAACAGTTCCATTACAGTTTGTAGAAACATGTCAAACGATGTATATAATCAATCTTTAGGATGTTTTTATCACAAATCCTCAATAATATTCCAACCGGACAATTCCTTTGTCTTTAGAAATGAAAAGGAACGCAGCTAGCTCTCACGGCCATTTTGTTTCCCAAAACCTTTGTTACTAAAGTTGCAATTGAAAACGTGTGTTATTTACCGACTGCCTCAGACCACTTGTAGAACAGCTAAGTGTGTTGTTAGATGTGTTCATTCCCTACCACTTCACTTTATACAGAGAAGATCTTCGCTAAACATAGAATGAAGATGTTTATCTGTCTCTCTGTTACACCGATAACTTCACAACGAAGTTGACCACAAATACAAAGTTGCTAATGTCTTTGCAATTATTGCAAACAAGCCAAGGATAAAAAGCATGCATCAGATGAAAACCGAGACGACTGCATTAAAAGGTAAATAGCCTACCTACAATATAGGCTACATACTGTAGGCCCATACAGTGCATTTAGAAAGTATTCAGACCCCTTGACTTTTCCACATTTTGTTAGGTTACAGCCTTATTCTAAAATTAATTAAATTATTTTTTCCTCCTCATCAATCTACACACACTCAATCTACCCCATAATGACAAAGCAAAAACTGTAATATCACATTTACATAAGTATTCAGACCCTTTACTCGGTACTTTGTTGAAGCACCTTTAGCAGTGATTATAGCCTCAAGTCTTCTTAGGTATGAGGCTACAAGCTTGGCACACCTTTATTTGCGGAGTTTCTGGCATTCATCTATTCAGATCCTCTAAAACTCTGTCAGGTTGGATGGGGAGCGTCGCTGCACCGCTATTTACAGGTCTCTCCAGAGACATTCGATGGTGCGCCACTCAAGGGCATTCAGAGAGTTGTCCCGAAGCCACTCTTGTGTTGTCTTGGCTGTGTGCTTAAGGTCGTTGTCCTGTTGGAAGGTGAACTGTCACCCCAGTCTGAGGTCCTGAGCTCTCTGGAGCAGGTTTCCATCAAGGATCTCTCTGTACTTTGCTCCGTTCATCTTTCCCTCGATCCTGACTAGTCTCCCAGTACCTGCCACTGAACAACATCCCCACAGCATGATGCTGCCACCACCGTGCTTCACCGTAGGGATGGTGCCAGTTTTCCTTCAGATGTGACTCTTGGCATTCAGTCCAAAGTTCAATCTTGGTTTCATCAGACCAGAGAATCTTGTTTCTTTAGGTGACTTTTGGCAAACTCAAAGCGGGCTGTCATGTGCCTTTTACTGAGGAGTGGCGTCCGTCTGGCCACTCTACCATAAAGGCCTTATTGATGGAGTACTGCAGAGATGGTTGTCCTTCTGAAAGGTTCTCCCACCTCCACAGAGGAACTCTGGAGCTCTGTCAGAGTGACCATCGGGTTCTTGGTCACCTCCTTGACCAAGGCCCTTCTCCTCCAATTGCTCAGTTTGGCTGGGCGGCCAGCTCTAGGAAGAGTCTTGGTGGTTCCAAACCTCTTCCAATGAAGAATGATGGAGGCCACTGTGTTCTTGGAGACATGCAATGCTGAAGAAATGTTTGGGTACCCTTCCCCAGATCAGTGCCTTGACACAATCCTCTCTCAGAGCTCTACAGACAATTCCTTCGACCTCATGCTTGGTTTTTGTTCTGACATGCACAGTCAAATGTGGGACCTTATATAGACAGGTGTGTGCTTTTCCAAATCATGTCCAATAAATTGAATTTACCTCAGGTGGACTCCAGTCAAGTTGTAGAATCATCTCAAGGATGATCAATGGAAACAGGACGCACCTGAGCATAGCAAAGGGTCTGAATTATTACATAAATAAGGCATTTCTGTTTTTCGCTTTGATATTATTGGGCATTGTGTGTAGATTGATGAGGAAAAACATTTTAGAATAAGGCTGAAATCAATTTCATGTTAATTCAATTTACTTGTATTTATCTTTTTAGCTACTGTCTGTCATTTTTGCATCGATATATTTAATGATGTGCAGCCTAACATGTGCATTGATGGCCAAAGCCACTTTTAGATTTGCCTGCATCTCGGAGCTGATCCGTCGTCATTATTGTGGAATAATTCTAATTTTAAAATTAAGGTAAGATTTGAATGGAGGAAGCTGACCTGAGAGCAGGGCTGCCTTTTTGTCTTCTTCGATCTTATCAGTATCGACACGTACCTCAATGACGCACTTAGTGAACGTTCTCTCTGCGTGGTGTTTTGGGAAACGCGTGTAAACATCGTCAGCGTTGTAGAAAAGATGCATCGTTAAAAGACTCGTAAGTCTAAATTCCATCGCTATCGGGAAAGAGGGCCCTGATCTGTGTAATCTGACTGACTTGTTTTGTTCTGTATTTACAGCCGGGTAGTCCATCCGTATTTCTGGTCATGTACCCTCCTGTAGGTCTGCTAATTTGAATTGAAAATTGTCAGGAGCATAGATATCCAGGAAAAGAGAACAGTTTAGTAAATCATTCTAAAACCATTTCAAATTTCCAATAATATATGCTTGTATGCCTATATGCTTGTTGCCCACACAAACTTCACTTATTTACATATGATTTATGTTTGGTTGTAGGCCACCCTCAACAAAATTTCTGAGTACTCACTGTATGTTTTCATACCTTCCCTGGAACCACCAAGTCTGACACAAGGGAAAGCTCCTTCCCCGCTCAAAGGCGTGCTAACTGCATCCTGTGTTTCCTGCTAATCTCCTCAAAGTTGTATAAGCTCAGCCATTGTTGGTGGTGGCACTTCATCTGATCTCAGGGTCATTCTCCTTGGTAGCCCCAATTGAGAGCCCTTTCTTCTCAACACTGCTCACTCCACCTTCGAGACTTATTGTAGAATCATCATAGCTGAAAGAACATAAAACTATTAGTATTTTGTCGATGGAGTGTCAATACTATCAGCGCAGAACTGTAGTGTTGACGTCTGTTGAAAATATAACAGTGATCCAATGTGTTATATTGTTCTAATAGTGGACATTTTTGATTTTACATCATACAAATCTTTTTCATAACCGAGAGGACGACTAACAGATCTTGTTGCCCTCCACATTCTCCAAGGCTGGACGATGGTTAAGATGGTTAATTAAAAGTGCTGGCCGTAGGGTTCCAGCCACATAGACTGGAGGAGGGAAAGCAAACCACTTTCTATGAGTATGTGGTTCCAGAAGGACTCCAGTTCGGATGTAGATCTGGGATGGGCAACTCCTGTCCTTGGGGGACTGATTGGTGTCACACTTTACCCCTTTAGCTATCACACCTGATTAAACATATGACCGAACTGCCTTTGATGACCAGCAGTCTTATATTTCCATGGAAAATACATTCCGTTTTGGATCATTTGAAAAGGAGGATATTAGGCACAATGAAGAATGAATGTTTCCAGTCATTCAATATAATGTCATGTTACTCAATACACATGTTGCTTTTGGGATACGACTACATCTCAGCCAGACAGCTCAAGTGGGGAATAACATAGTGATATATCTGTGCAGTAGGCTTATCTATTGGGAAAGTATGTCATCATTACTCAAAGAAAATCCTGGGTATTTCATTTTCCTTAACAGCTTAGCTACATAGATGCCTAGCATTAGCTACACCTAGCATCTACTTTATTATTAGGTGAAACATTATTGTTCTTGGCCAGCTAGGGGAAACACAATGATGGAACAGACAACATAGCCAAAAATAATTTTCTAAAGTCTGTGCTTAGCGATCTGATTCTGCTACAATACCCGACAATGGTGGGGGTGGAAACACACCACGCTTGGTAGGCGTCAATGTCAATTGATCCCTGTCAAAACTGAAAAATAAGCAATATTTTTGTTCAAAGATATTTTCTAGCTAGAGCTTAGTCATGGAATAATGATCATGGCTATTTTGTGCCACTGGTGTGAAGTAGACGGCAAATAGGTAGCCTAGTGGTTAGAGCGTTGGGCCAGTAACCGAAAGGTTGCTAGATGAAACCCCAGAGCTGACAAGTTAAAAATCTGTCGTTCTGCTCCTGAACAAGGCAGTTAACCCACTGTTCCTAGGCCATCATTGTAAATAATAATTTGTTCTTAATTGACTTGCCTAGTTAAATTAAGGAGTTATGCAGGTGAATGAGGACCCAAAAGCGACTTAACAGAAACAGAGTCTTTATTCCAGTCTTAAACAAAAACGATAATCCTGGATATTATCTTAGGTAAATACAAAACAGGAAAACTGAAATCCTCTCGTCAGTAGAGAGGAACGACTGGAGACGCGACCACAGACTGCAGGTCGCTTCGGGAAGGCACAGGCCGTAGCTGACATAGACACCTGCTCACACGCAGCATCTGAAGAAGGCAAAAACACGACAGGGCGGAACAAGGACACAGAACAGCAAACATCAAACAAGGATCCGACAAGGACAGAAGCGGAAAACAGAGGGAGAAATAGGGACTCTAATCAGAGGGCAAAATAGGGGACAGGTGTGAAAGAGTAAATGAGGTAGTTAGGAGAATGAGGAACAGCTGGGAGCAGGAACGGAACGATAGAGAGAGAGAGCGAGAGAGGGAGAGAGGAAGGGGGAGAGAGAGGGATAGAAAGAGGGAAAGAACCTAATAAGACCAGCAGAGGGAAACGAATAGAAGGGAAGCACAGGGACAAGACATGATAATCAATGACAAAACATGACAGTACCCCCCCACTCACCGAGCGCCTCCTGGCGCACTCGAGGAGGAACCCTGGCGGCAACGGAGGAAATCATCAATCAACGAACGGTCCAGCATGTCCCGAGATGGAACCCAACTCCTCTCCTCAGGACCGTAACCCTCCCAATCCACTAAGTACTGGTGACCACGTCCCCGAGAACGCATGTCCATGATCTTCCGTACCTTGTAAATAGGTGCGCCCTCGACAAGGACGGGGGAGACGAACGGTGGCGCGAAGAAAAGGCTTGACACAGGAGACATGGAAGACAGGGTGGACGCGACGAAGATGTCGCGGAAGAAGCAGTCGCACAGCGACAGGATTGACGACCTGAGAGACACGGAACGGACCAATGAACCGCGGAGTCAACTTGCGAGAAGCTGTCGTAAGGGGAAGGTTACGAGTGGAAAGCCCCACTCTCTGACCGCGACAATACCTAGGACTCTTAATCCTACGTTTATTGGCGGCTCTCACAGTCTGCGCCCTGTAACGGGAAAGTGCAGACCTGACCCTCCTCCAGGTGCGCTCACAACGTTGGACAAAAGCCTGAGCGGAGGGAACGCTGGACTCGGCGAGCTGGGACGAGAACAGAGGAGGCTGGTACCCAAGACTACTCTGAAACGGAGATAGCCCAGTAGCAGACGAAGGAAGCGAGTTGTGAGCGTATTCTGCCCAGGGAAGCTGTTCTGCCCAAGACGCAGGGTTTCGAAAAGAAAGGCTGCGTAATATGCGACCAATCGTCTGATTGGCCCTTTCTGCTTGACCGTTAGACTGGGGATGAAAACCGGAAGAGAGACTGACGGAAGCACCAATCAAACGACAGAACTCCCTCCAAAACTGTGACGTGAATTGCGGGCCTCTGTCTGAAACGGCGTCTAACGGGAGGCCATGAATTCTGAACACATTCTCAATGATGATTTGTGCCGTCTCCTTAGCGGAAGGAAGCTTAGCGAGGGGAATGAAATGTGCCGCCTTAGAGAACCTATCGACAACCGTAAGAATCACAGTCTTCCCCGCAGACGAAGGCAGACCGGTAATAAAGTCTAAGGCGATGTGAGACCATGGTCGAGAAGGAATGGGAAGCGGTCTGAGACGACCGGCAGGAGGAGAGTTACCTGACTTAGTCTGCGCGCAGTCCGAACAAGCAGCCACGAAACGGCGCGTGTCACGCTCCTGAGTAGGCCACCATAACCGCTGGCGAATAGAAGCAAGCGTACCCCGAACGCCGGGGTGGCCAGCTAACTTGGCAGAGTGAGCCCACTGAAGAACAGCCAGACGAGTAGAGACAGGAACGAAAAGAAGGTTACTAGGACAAGCTCGCGGCGACGCAGTGTGAGTGAGTGCTTGCTTTACCTGTCTCTCAATTCCCCAGACAGTCAACCCGACAACACGCCCTTCAGGGAGAATCCCCTCGGGGTCGGTAGAAGCCACAGAAGAACTAAAGAGACGGGATAAGGCATCAGGCTTGGTGTTCTTATTTCCCGGGCGATAAGAAATCACGAACTCGAAACGAGCGAAAAACAACGCCCAACGAGCTTGACGTGCATTAAGTCGTTTGGCAGAACGGATGTACTCAAGGTTCTTATGGTCAGTCCAAACGACAAAGGAACGGTAGCCCCTCCAACCACTGTCGCCATTCGCCTAGGGCTAAGCGGATGGCGAGCAGTTCGCGGTTACCCACATCATAGTTGCGTTCCGATGGCGACAGGCGATGAGAAAAATAAGCGCAAGGATGGACCTTATCGTCAGAATGGAAGCGCTGGGACAGAATGGCTCCCACGCCCACCTCTGAAGCGTCAACCTCGACAATGAATTGTTTAGTGACGTCAGGAGTAACAAGGATAGGAGCGGATGTAAAACGCTTCTGAGGAGATCAAAAGCTCCCTGGGCGGAACCGGACCACTTAAAGCACGTCTTGACAGAAGTAAGAGCTGTGAGAGGGGCAGCCACTTGACCGAAATTATGAATGAAACGCCGATAGAAATGAGCGAAACCGAGAAAGCGCTGCAACTCGACACGTGACTTAGAACGGGCCAATCGCTGACAGCCTGGACCTTAGCGGGATCCATCTGAATGCCTTCAGCGGAAATAACAGAACCGAGAAATGTGACAGAGGAGACATGAAAGGCGCACTTCTCAGCCTTCACGTAGAGACAATTCTCTAAAAGGCGCTGGAGTACACGTCGAACGTGCTGAACATGAATCTCGAGTGACGGTGAAAAATCAGGATATCGTCAAGGTAAACGAAAACAAAGATGTTCAGCATGTCTCTCAGTACATCATTAACTAATGCCTGAAAGACAGCTGGAGCATTAGCGAGACCGAACGGCAGAACCCGGTATTCAAAATGCCCTAACGGAGTGTTAAACGCCGTTTTCCACTCGTCCCCCTCTCTGATGCGCACGAGATGGTAAGCGTTACGAAGGTCCAACTTAGTAAAGAACCTGGCTCCTTGCAGAATCTCGAAGGCTGACGACATAAGGGGAAGCGGATAACGATTCTTAACCGTTATGTCATTCAGCCCTCGATAATCCACGCAGGGGCGCAGAGTACCGTCCTTCTTCTTAACAAAAAAAAACCCCGCTCCGGCGGGAGAGGAAGAAGGCACCACGAAACCGGCGTCGAGAGAAACAGACAGATAATCCTCGAGAGCCTTACGTTCGGGAGCCGACAGAGAGTATAGTCTACCCCGAGGGGGAGTGGTCCCCGGAAGGAGGTCAATACAACAATCATACGACCGGTGAGGAGGAAGGGAGTTGGCTCTGGACCGACTGAAGACCGTGCGCAGATCATGATATTCCTCCGGCACTCCTGTCAAATCACCAGGTTCCTCCTGAGAAGAGGGGACAGAAGAAACAGGAGGGATAGCAGACATTAAACACTTCACATGACAAGAAACGTTCCAGGATAGGATAGAATTACTAGACCAATTAATAGAAGGATTATGACATACTAGCCAGGGATGACCCAAAACAACAGGTGTAAAAGGTGAACGAAAAATCAAAAAGGAAATGATCTCACTGTGGTTACCAGATACTGTGAGGGTTAAAGGTAGTGTCTCACATCTGATACTGGGGAGAAGACTACCATCTAAGGCGAACATGGGCGTGGGCTTCCCTAACTGTCTGAGAGGAATGTCATGTTTCCGAGCCCATGCTTCGTCCATAAAACAACCCTCAGCCCCAGAGTCTATCAAGGCACTGCAGGAAGCAGCCGAACCGGTCCAGCGTAGATGGACCGACAAGGTAGTACAGGATCTTGATGGAGAGACCTGAGTAGTAGCGCTCACCAGTAGCCCTCCGCTTACTGATGAGCTCTGGCTTTTACTGGACATGAAATGACAAAATGTCCAGCAGAACCGCAATAGAGGCAAAGGCGGTTGGTGATTCTCCGTTCCCTCTCCTTAGTCGAGATGCGAATACCTCCTAGCTGCATGGGCTCAGTCTCTGAGCCGGTGGGAGGAGATGGTTGAGATGCGGAGAGGGGGAACACCGTTAACGCGAGCTCTCTTCCACGAGCTCGGTGACGAAGATCTACCCGTCGTTCTATGCGGATGGCGAGTGCAATCAAAGAGTCCACGCTGGAAGGAACCTCCCGGGAGAGAATCTCATCTTTAACCTCAGCGTGGAGTCCTCCAGAAAACGAGCGAGCAACGCCGGCTCGTTCCAGTCACTGGAGGCAGCAAGAGTGCGAAACTCTATAGAGTAATCCGTTATGGATCGATCACCTTGACATAGGGAAGCCAGGGCCCTGGAAGCCTCCTTCCCAAAAACTGAACGATCAAAAACCCGTATCATCTCCTCTTTAAAGTTCTGATAATCGTTAGAACACTCAGCCCTTGCCTCCCAGATAGCTGTGCCCCACTCCCGAGCCCGACCAGTAAGGAGTGATATGACGTAAGCGATCCGAGCTCTCTCTCTTGAGTATGTGTTGGGCTGGAGAGAGAACACAATATCACACTGGCTGAGAAAGGAGCGGCACTCAGTGGGCTGCCCAGAGTAACATGGTGGGTTATTAACCCTAGGTTCCGGAGACTCGGAAGACCAGGAAGTAGCTGGTGGCACGAGACGAAGACTCTGAAACTGTCCTGAGAGGTCGGAGACCTGAGCGGCCAGGGTCTCAACGGCATGACGAGCAGCAGACAATTCCTGCTCGTGTCTGCCGAGCATTGCTCCCTGGATCTCGACGGCAGTGTTGCGAGTATCCGTAGTCGCTGGGTCCATTCTTGGTCGGATTCTTCTGTTATGCAGGTGAATGAGGACCCAAAAGCGACTTAACAGAAACAGAGTCTTTATTCCAGTCTTAAACAAAAACGATAATCCTGGATATTATCTTAGGTAAATACAAAACAGGAAAACTGAAATCCTCTCGTCAGTAGAGAGGAACGACTGGAGACGCGACCACAGACTGCAGGTCGCTTCGGGAAGGCACAGGCCGTAGCTGACATAGACACCTGCTCACACGCAGCATCTGAAGAAGGCAAAAACACGACAGGGCGGAACAAGGACACAGAACAGCAAACATCAAACAAGGATCCGACAAGGACAGAAGCGGAAAACAGAGGGAGAAATAGGGACTCTAATCAGAGGGCAAAATAGGGGACAGGTGTGAAAGAGTAAATGAGGTAGTTAGGAGAATGAGGAACAGCTGGGAGCAGGAACGGAACAATAGAGAGAGAGAGCGAGAGAGGGAGAGAGGGAGGGGGAGAGAGAGGGATAGAAAGAGGGAAAGAACCTAATAAGACCAGCAGAGGGAAACGAATAGAAGGGAAGCACACAAGACATGATAATCAATGACAAAACATGACATAAGGTTAAAAAAAAAGACTGGAAACCCAAATACAATAGTTTTCAGGCCGGCTGGAGGCAATATGTTGTTACTGATGAGTCACATTGGATGACCACTAGCGACTTAGAACTTTTGAACATGAAAACAAATACAGAAAGTTCCATATTGTAGCTTAAAATCTTTGGAAAATGCTAGTTAATAACCTCTAAGAACAGTTCTGTTAATTAATGTGCCTGAGTTACCTGATGTGAACCTCTCAGGACGCAGGCGCTGAGTTGAACATTCCCGAAACACTCATCCTCCCTTACGGGTTCAAATATTTTGGACAAGGAGATTAAAAGTCTTTGGAGGAAGCTCATGTCTGCTTAAGGTATCTGTTCCCTAAGGCCTGTTGTTATTGTCTGGAGATGGTATTGATAAGGGGTGTCCGTCATCTTGAGACAAGAACCATTCCAAAGTCACGTCTGGCTTGGTTGAAACCTCTGAAGTCGTGTTAAATTAAAGAAGCAGCCTCAAAACAGACTTCCTATAAAACACTTGAATACCTTTCTAACATCAACTTACTGTACCCCCTGCATGGTTCTGATGGTTGATAATATAATGGATAGTGACATTTGGGAAACTTACTGTAAATATTTGATTTAACTATGGCTGCTGTGAAAAACAGCAAAAAAATCCCTAGGGATCACTCTATAGCCTACTCTTGTCTAGACGTTGTTGTTAGATTAAAACAAAACAAAGTTTGTATTTTGTTTTAGATTTCCTACTCAAGTACAAATTTGATCAGAGGCATTATTTGATTTATTTAATGAATGTAAAAGTCCTGACCGGTATTCGTGTATAGAGGCAAATAGATGTAAATGTTTTGAAAAGTAATCAGCCTTCAGCTTAGGATTTCTCCTTGAGGCATTCATTACGAGTCCTACAGGGGAGATTTTTGCCGAGAAAGCCGTCCCCTGGAAAGTCAATTATATATTTTATGTGTTGACTTTGTACTAAAAGCCTCTGGATCTTAGAAGATCTAAAAGATACTCCCTATTCAACTGAAAACTGCCGGACTAAAACCCAACTAAACACTTTCAGATAGACAAATCCATTTCATCTATTAAGGTTGATGGACCATGTGGACTCTGAGGACCTCGCAAGCATCATTTTAAGAAATGAACAAACCACATGGATTGCACTGTGAAGAATATAGGCAGTTCACACAAAGAAAAGCTCACATTTGGACTTAATTTATTTCTAAATTCAACCAGGAAAGTCTGGGTTTGATAAGAAAAAAACAAACATAATTGTTGTATGTGAAAACCAGCACCTGGACAAAATGTAAACATTCTGTCTTGAATGCGAAGAAGCATCCCATGGCTGATAAAGAGATGACTGATAAAAGAAAAAGACGAGGAAAACAGACAGCAAATCTAACTCAGATGTCTGTTTGAGAGAGTTTGAGAATGTTTTGTAGCTTCAACCGATAATCAGATCATGGATGCTAATTCTAAAACTGTCTCAGATGGGCCTGGCCAACCATTGAATGCAGGTTCCTATTGAAGACTGGAAAGATAAACATTATATGTCAATCATATTTAGCTCTTTGAACAGATTCTCCTATACTTTTGTATACTTTTTAGCCAGTAGTTTTGAAAGTAGCTCTCACAAACCAAAAGTTGTCACTGAAAATTGCATATTACGGCACAACGTCATTGCTCTCTATCTCTCTCTCTCTGTGGTCTCCACTGAACCGTTGGGCCCGTTGTGCAGCCTCATCGGATAATGCTGGGCAGGCCTTTTGCTATCTGTCACTCAAATGCAAGGCGCTGAAGCTCATTGGCTAGAACTCAAATTGCTAGTGGGCAGGCCCACGTGGGGGAAAGTGTAGGGGGAAATGGCGAAGATAAAGAAAACTGTGTCAAGAAAACTGTCGCATTCAAACTAAGGATTTTGTGGCTAATTGAGGCAAGACAGTAATTCTGCTCATAGATTATACATTTATGAACTACACATTGACATATACAGCCTAATGCTGGAGGTTTGAAAAATGCTTTTTTAGTACCGGAGCATGTCTTTAATAGACCTTTTTAGACCTCTGTGTTAAGTTGATATAAGGCGTATCAAACAGGTTAAGTCAGTGGGCTTCACCACGAGCCCAATATTATTGTGGCCTATGGAGACACCCAGTTAATCTTTATTGCAGTCATGATGCACAGATTATCAGACCTCACAGATCCTAGGCAAAGAGGTATTATTGTCCACAGCTATAATTTAAACAAGGTATTGTGGCCTACATGCAAGCTCCAAGTCATAGCCAACTGATTTCTTTCCATTTCCACTCTGGTTGTTGACTATCTATAATTATTGTTCTGTCTGGAAAATGTGCTTAATTTCCTGACAATGGTTAGTGCGGAATTACCAGAAATGACAGTCTAACCACACCAATTGCGTGCTCCATGCACCACCCTATTTGCTATATTTTGAAGATGATTCTTTAAATAGATTCGTTAACATAATTCATAGTAAGCAAATCCAAAACAAAGGTGTCTTGTCTGCACTTCATGCATTTTCCATGGCACTCGCACCTGACACTGGCATGAGAAATAAGACTGTTCCATAGCAGGTCAGCCTGAGACTAAGGCTGTACTATTATGGACACCATACAACCCTAAGCCTTGTTTTTATTAGATCTTTTTTTACAAAACCTCACAGGGTTGAATTTTAAATTTTCTCAACGACATTTCCTGACCGCTTATATTTTTCAACCTCTTGTAATTTTTCAACAGAAAATCATCTTTAAATGTGCAGACTGTGTAACATTTCCAACTGCAACTTCCTTAGCTATGTACTTATATGCAGGCGTCATCCCCTACACCTGCTTCAGAAATCTACAGCTAGAAAAAAACTGAATGTATGTGCGTCTGCCAAAACCATATTAGCATTTCCAATAAGAGTGGTGAGTCACATTGCATTCAGTTAACAAAGAAATTGAGAAAATCGTGAATTGAATGTGACAATTACGTAATGACAGATACAATTTTAAGCATGTATATAATTTCAAATGGAATCTGCAGCCTCCCGGGTGGCGCAGTGGTTAAGGGCGCTGTACTGCAGGGCCAGCTGTGCCATCAGAGTCCCTGGGTTCGCGCCCAGGCTCTGTTGTAACCGGACGCGACCGGGAGGTCCGTGGGGTGATGCACAATTGGCCTAGCGTCGTCTGGGTTAGGGAGGGCTTGGTCGGTAGGCATGTCCAACCCCTGTGGCGGGCTTGCCAGGTGCACAGTGTACCCTCCGACACATTGATGTGGCTAGCTTCCGGGTTGGATGCGCGCTGTGTTAAGAAGCAGTACGGCTGGTTGGGTTGTGTATCAGAGGATGCATGACTTTCAACCTTCGTCTCTCCAGAGCCCGTATGGGAGTTGTAGCGATGAGACAAGATAGTACAACAATTGGATACCATGAAAATTGGGGAGAAAAAGGGGTAAAATAACAATTTAAAAATGACAAAAAAATGGAATCTGCAATTCCATTTACATGTGGGATCCTCGCTCAAAAACGACATTAAACAAAATATGACTTTTTTCAGTGTAAAGTGTTGGTCCCATGTTTAATGAGCTTAAAAGATATATCCCATTTTCACATTATCCAATTTTCCATATGCATTAAAGCTTATTTCTCTAAAATGTTGTGCACAAATTTGTATACATCTCTGCTAGTGAGTATTTCTCCTTTGCCAAGATAATCCATCCACCTGACAAGTGTGACACATCAATAATCTGATTAAATAGCATAACCATTACGCAGGTGCAGCTTGTGCTGGGGACAATATAAGGCCAATCTAAAATTATGTCATTGCTTTGGCTAGGCTAATTGACATAATTTGAGTCAATTGGAGGTATACCTGTGGATGTATTTCAAGGCCTACCTTCAAACTCAGTGCCTCTGCTTGACATCATGGGAAAATCAAAAGAAATCAGCCAAGACCTCAGAATTTTTTTGTAGACCTCCACAAGTCTGGTTCATCCTTGGGAGCAATTTCCAAATGCCTGAAGGTACCACGTTCATCTGTACAAACAATAGTATGCAAGTATAAACACCACAGGACCACGCAGCCCTCACACCGCTCAGGAAGGAGACGTGTTCTGTCTCCTGGAGATGAACATATCTCGGTGCGAAAAGTGCAATCAATCCCAGAACAACAGAAAAGTACCCTGTGAAAATACTGGAGGAAACAGGTACAAAGGTATCTATATCCACAGTAAAACGAGTCCCGTATCGACATAACCTGAAAGGCCGTTCAGCAAGGAAGAAGCCACTGCTTCAAAACCGCCATAAAAAAGCCGGACTACGGTTTGCAACTGCACATGGGGACAAAGATCGTACTTTTTGGAGAAATGTCCTCTGGTCTGAAGAAACAAAAATAGAACTGTTTGGCCATAATGGCCATCATTTTGTATGGAGGAAAAAAGGGGGACGCTTGCAAGCTGAAGAACACCATCCCAACCGTGAAGCACAGGGGTGGCAGCATCATGTTGTGGGGGTGCTTTGCTGCAGGAGCGACTGGTGCACTTCACAAAATGGATGGCATCATGAGGCAGAAAAATTATGTGGATATATAGAAGCAACATCTCAAGACATCAGTCAGGAAGTTAATGCTTGGTCACGAATGGGTCTTCCAAATGGACAATGACCCCAAGCATACTTCCAAAGTCGTGGCAAAATGGCTTAAGGACAACAAAGTCAAGGTATTGGAGTGGCCATCACAAAGCCCTGACCTCAATCCTATAGAACATTTGTGGGAAGAACTGAAAAAGTGTGTGCGAGCAAGGAGGCCTACAAACCTGACTCAGTTACACCAGCTCTGACAGGAGGAATGGGCCAAAATGATTGTGGGAAGCTTGTGGAAGGCTACCTGAAACGTTTGACCCAAGTTAAACAATTTAAAGGCAATGCTACCAAATACTAATTGATTGTATGTAAACTTCTGACCCACTGGGAATGTGATGAAAGAAATAAAAGTTGCAATAAATCATTCTCTCTACTATTATTCTGACATTTCACATTCTTAAAATAAAGTGGTGATCCTAACTGACCTAAAACAGGGAATATTTACTAGGATTAAAGGTCAGGAATTGTGAAAAACTGAGTTTAAATGTATCTACCATTTCCGGAGACCTTCTCCCTTACCTCACCTCGCTCATCAACTTATCCCTGACCGCTGGCTACGTCCCTTCCGTCTTCAAGAGAGCGAGAGTTGCACCCCTTCTGAAAAAACCTACACTTGATCCCTCCAATGTCAACAACTACAGACCAGTATCCCTTCTTTCTTTTCTCTCCAAAACTCTTGAACGTGCCGTCCTTGGTCAGCTCTCCCGCTATCTCTCTCAGAATGACCTTCTTGATCCAAATCAGTCAGGTTTCAAGACTAGTCATTCAACTGAGACTGCTCTTCTCTGTATCACGGAGGCGCTCCGCACCGCTAAAGCTAACTCTCTCTCCTCTGCTCTCATCCTTCTAGACCTATCGGCTGCCTTCGATACTGTGAACCATCAGATCCTCCTCTCCACTCTCCGAGTTGGGCATCTCCGGCGCGGCCCACGCTTGGATTGCGTCCTACCTGACAGGTCGCTCCTACCAGGTGGCGTGGCGAGAATCTGTCTCCTCACCACGCGCTCTCACCACTGGTGTCCCCCAGGGCTCTGTTCTAGGCCCTCTCCTATTCTCGCTATACACCAAGTCACTTGGCTCCGTCATAACCTCACATGGTCTCTCCTATCATTGCTATGCAGACGACACACAATTAATCTTCTCCTTTCCCCCTTCTGATGACCAGGTGGCAAATCGCATCTCTGCATGTCTGGCAGACATATCAGTGTGGATGACGGATCACCACCTCAAGCTGAACTTCGGCAAGACGGAGCTGCTCTTCCTCCCGGGAAGGACTGCCCGTTCCATGATCTCGCCATCACAGTTGACAACTCCATTGTGTCCTCCTCCCAGAGCGCTAAGAACCTTGGCGTGATCCTGGACAACACCCTGTCGTTCTCAACTAACATCAAGGCGGTGGCCCGTTCCTGTAGGTTCATGCTCTACAACATCCGCAGAGTACGACCCTGCCTCACACAGGAAGCGGCGCAGGTCCTAATCCAGGCACTTGTCATCTCCCGTCTGGATTACTGCAACTCGCTGTTGGCTGGGCTCCCTGCCTGTGCCATTAAACCCCTACAACTCATCCAGAACGCCGCAGCCCGTCTAGTGTTCAACCTTCCCAAGTTCTCTCACGTCACCCCGCTCCTCCGCTCTCTCCACTGGCTTCCAGTTGAAGCTCGCATCCGCTACAAGACCATGGTGCTTGCCTACGGAGCTGTGAGGGGAACGGCACCTCAGTACCTCCAGGCTCTGATCAGGCCCTACACCCAAATAAGGGCACTGCATTCATCCACCTCTGGCCTGCTCGCCTCCCTACCACTGAGGAAGTACAGTTCCCGCTCAGCCCAGTCAAAACTGTTCGCTGCTCTGGCTCCCCAATGGTGGAACAAACTCCCTCACGACGCCAGGACAGCGGAGTCAATCACCACCTTCCGGAGACACCTGAAACCCCACCTCTTTAAGGAATACCTAGGATAGGATAAAGTAATCCTTCTCACCCCCCCCACCCCTTAAAATATTTAGATGCACTATTGTAAAGTGGCTGTTCCACTGGATGTCATAAGGTGAATGCACCAATTTGTAAGTCGCTCTGGATAAGAGCGTCTGCTAAATGACTTAAATGTAAATGTGTATGTAAAATTCCAACTTCAACTGTATATTAAAACCAACCTTAAACTGTCAGACAACTGGAGGACTTGACAGGTGGTACTGTGATAACAAACTTGTAAATGGGGTCAAAACATGAGTTAAATTGCATTGCCTACATACAGTTGGATCTCTGTACAGAAGTACATTTATTTTTCTTTCCTTTTCTGGCACTACAGCATATGGAATGCTTTCTCTCTCCTGAATGTTCGTGAAGGCTTCAGAGCTGGCAGTGGTTCAATGGAAAACTCTGAGGGGGAAGCTTAATGATGAAAAAACACTCAACTGCAAATCTACTTCCATATATCATTGTCTAGATGGGCAGGAAGTAGAAATGTGAAAGTGTGTTCCAGAAGGGTCCATAATTTGAGGCATCTGTTCAGCCTCATACCCCTATTTTTTTTTACTGACTGGACACTTTAATGTTACTTAAACTGCATCTACTTTTGTCTCAATATCTTTATGCTTTAAAAGTCCTACATATGGCAGGGATATTGGGCACGGTCAATGTTTACATTTCCACTCAGTAAATCACTTGAGGAAACTGTTCATTGTATGGAAAGTGTCCATTTTCCAAAATGGACAGAAAGAAGTCGACGTGATGTGTCATACCTACCCAGACCACCCTGAAGCATAGATTCATTCACATGTTAATGGCTAACGAATAAGGCGGTAATTCCAGAAACTTGGTTGGATTTAGGCCAATGAGTACCACTGCATCTATAATCAAATAAGTCTTTGTAATTCTCTGTTAGTTATTTTTGTTTTAATAACTGTTCACCTTTGTAGCATGCAAATGTAAAATGGGGATTATATGGCTAGTATTTGTGTGATAGATTCTAGACGATATAAGGTTAAGTACGGTGAAGAAAAGCAAAACATGAATGGCGATTTAATCCTAACAATGGCTGACCAGTCATGATTTAATCCTAACAATGGCTGACCAGTCATATCCCCTTTGTTAGAGAATGTGACCCTTCCTTCTGCTGCTGTTGAAGATTTAGTCTCTCTGTCCCATAGGCTCCATCCAGCTTTGTCACATATGGTCAGAATTAGTGATCTGGCAAGACCCCCAATCTGGAATCTTCCCTCTGATGGATGTGGCCAGGCAGACATTTTCTCATTCACTGCTGACAGATTTTAGTGGAAAATCTGTGTCCTGTTATGTAATAAAAATATTCACATCAAACCTGGACCTTCTGGTCCAGACCAAAATAAGTTGGTCCCCAGTCACAACAATTCCACATCTCAGGAGAGTCTATGAAAATATATCTTTCATTACTGATGATTACACTAGGGAGGGCAAAAGGCAATAATGGCATGCGAAATGGTAGTCAGTGGGGCAGTGTCCAACCAGCATTAGGCGCGGTTGTGTGCCTGAAATGTGGGCATTTGTCGCTGTAGTACTAGTAATCTCATAGGTGATAATGGCTTAATGTGTCTGTGTGTGTGTGTCTTTCTGCCACATGCACGCCCCCCTTTCTCTGAGTTTGCACTGGCGCTGCTGTAATCTACGTCTTTAATAGACTTGTACCATTTATGCACTTTTCACTTTTCAGGAATAGTTCTCTTGTGGTTGTCAAAGACCTTTCACATTTCAAAATAATCACATCAAGAAATGAACTGTGTGTGGTGAAATGGAAAGGTAAAACACTGATGTGATGTGGCAATATACAGTGCATTCAGGAAAAAACGTATTTACATAAGTATACAGACCCTATAAATGTCCTGTTTCCATTGAAGCATCCTGTTTCCATTGATCATCCTTGAGATGTTTCGACAACTTGGAGTCCACCTGTGGTCAATTCAATATATTGGACGTGATTTGGAAAGGCACATACCTGTCTATATAAGGTCCCACAGTTAACAGTGTATGTCAAAGAGAAAACCAAGCCATGAGGTCGAAGGAGTTGTCCGTAGAGCTCCGGCACAGGATTGTGTCGAGGCACAGATCTGAGGAAGGGTACCAAAACATTTCTACAGCATTGGAGGTTCGCAAGAGCACAGTGGACACCATCATTCTGATATGGAAGAAGTTTGGAACCGCTAAGACTCTCCCGAGAGCTGGCCGGTCAAACTGAGCAATCAGGGGAGAAGGGCCTTGGTCAGGGAGGAGGAGATGGGAGAACATTCCAGAAGGACAACCATCGCTACCTCATCCCCACAGTTTTTATTTATTTACTTTTCTGCTCTTTTGCACACCAATATCCCTACCTGTACATGATCATCTGATCATTTATCACTCCAGTGTTAATCTGCAATATTGTAATTATTCACCTACCTCCTCATGCCTTTTGCACACATTGTATATAGACTCCCCTTTTTTTCTACTGTGTTATTGACTTGTTAATTGTTTACTCCATGTGTAACTCTGTGTTGTCTGTTCACACTGCTATGCTTTATCTTGGCCAGGTCGCAGTTGCAAATGAGAACTTGTTCTCAACTAGCCTACCTGGTTAAATAAAGGTGAAATAAATAAAAATAAAAAATCAATAAAGCCTTTATGGTAGAGTGGCCAGACAAAAGGCACTCCTCAGTAAAAGACACATGACATCCTTCTTGGAGTTTGCCAAAAGGCACCTGAAGACTCTCAGACCATGAGAAACAAGATTCTCTGCTCTGAACTCTTTGGCCTGAATACCAAGTGTCACATCTGGAGGAAACCTGGCACCATCCCTACGGTGAAGCATGGTGGTGGCAGCATCATGCTGTGGGGATGTTTTTCAGTGGCAGGGAGACTAGTCAGGATCGAGGGAAAGATGAACGGAGCAAAGTACAGAGAGATCCTTAATGAAAACCTGCTTCAGAACGCTCAGGTCCTCAGACTGGGGCAAAGGTTCACTTTCCAACAGGACAACGACCCTAAGGAAACAGCCAAGACACCGTAGGAGTGGCTTCGGGATAAGTCTTAATGTCCTTGAGTAGCCCAGCCAGAGCCCGGACTTGAACCCAATCGAACATCTCTGGAGAGACCTGAAAATAGCTGTGCAGCGACGCTCCCCATCCAACCTGACAGAGCTTGAGAGGATCTGAAGAGAAGAATGGGAGAAACTCCCCAAATACAGATGTGCAAAGCTTGTAGCATCATACCCAAGAAGACTTGAGGTTGTAATCGCTGCCATAGGTGCTTCAACAAAGTACTGAGTAAAGGGTCTGAATACTTATGTAAATGTAATATTTCAGTTTTTTTTATTGTAAATTTGAAAAAAAAATCTAATAACCTGTTTTTGCATTGTCATTATGAGGTATTGTGTGTAGATTGATGTGGGGAAAAAACTACTTAATCCATTTTAGAATAAGGCTGTAATGTAACAAAATCTGTTTTAAAAAATCCAGGGGTCTGAATACTTTCCAAATGCACTGTAGGAAGGATCTGGGAATGCTCTTTCAAGGTACAACTAGATCGGAAGTATATTAGTCACACAGAGAATGGTGAGGAAAGACGCCGGAGTTGCTCTTAACAGGTAACATGGTTTTTGGGTTTGTTTGGGAAGTTTGGTTTCCATGGAAAGTTTACTTTTAATGAAGCTGTTCTACAAAAGGGAACATGGATGGGACAGTGTTCTGCGCCTAGATTTATGTCTCCATTTATGTGGAACTTAGATCCTTCTGTTCAAATCCTGATCCAACTCTTCCGTCACTCCGAGCAGCAGCACCAACCATGCTGCATATTTGCTCAACGATTGTATAGACATCGCATGCACTTGCACACATACAGTACAGTAGTTAAATCATATATTATTAGTAGTTAAATAGTGACGAGTTGATGACTACTACTACACAGTATATGGAAAGTCATTCTTTTTGGGAGGGGGGGAAACATTTCATTTTAGATACATTTCCTTGCTTAAATACTGTAGAATTACAGGGTTAAGAGGAGGTGAACACAATCTCATTGTTTTATAGATCTGAGCAAGAAGAAAGGGTTGCAGATTTTCAGTAACTCCAGGATTCTAATAGGGGGGGGGTGAAATTCATCTGGTGGAATGTCCCCCAAGTGCAGACCTCATAAAAGTATGTCATAAAAACAACATCAATATTTAATGACATCTTAAAAGTTATAGTTGGATGCACGATTACAGGACGTGGATGTTTAAAAGGCACGCTATAAAGCAACATTTTTTCCATAGAAGCAAAGGAGAAGGAGTTTGAACATTTAGGACTAACTGGCTGGGTTTGCCATGGAAAGTAAGCTAAGAAAAATGCATCATCAATTGATTTTTGGACCCTATTTTTCCTCATTGATTTGTCTTCATTACTTTGTGCAGAAAGGTCTATTGTTCCAAAAGTTAGGATCATTAAACATAATACTAGTGGTTCAATTGACCTGTAGTCTTTGACAGAATCCAAATCTACTCACGTCATCTGATTTACTACCATTTATGTTCCAACTGTAACATGCTACCATTATGATTGTGTTTTTAATTTTTACACAACACCAGTTGGCAATAGCTCTTAAGTACTTATCCAATAAGTGTTCATTAATCCGTTTATGTTTTCGTATTTAAGCTGCTGATTGCTTCACTCAAGAGAATGTACAGCACTGCACAGTTTTAATTTATGCTTGTGGGCTGTCTCTGTATCTGGGATTGAATGCGGAAGTCATTGTCTCGTTGGCCATCTATTTCTTTGTGAGTGAACACAAATAACCCCCAAGTTCCGATAAAAGAACAACAGTGACAACACAAATAATACTTGGAATTACGTCTGGAAAGATGGAAGCCTTAAATTCGATTCTAGATGCAATTGAACAATGTTGGCAGTGTGGGTTTGACAGTTGCTGTGATGCCAAATTGTAGATCATTGTTGACTTGTGTTAAACTTCTTTTGAGTTAGACAATGACTGTTGATATTTGTCAGTGACTTCCATTAACCCTAATCAGAACAGTATATCCTGTGATACTGTGCAGTGAATTTTGGAGCATTTTATACCAAAAATCCTTTCCTATATCATACAGTGGCCGGATAGAGTTTAGGCTGATTAGCTACAGTGTTGTTTATGTTTTATAACCTTGGTTAAGATTAAGCTTGTTGAAGTTCTGCATCAAAATTCATTAATATATATGGCACGGTACATTACAACATTTTACAGCTCGTAAAACGTATTTTGTGTTTTCCAGTACATTAAACCTTTGTGTTACCAACACTTTTGTAAATGAAACTAACCTTTTTGGGGGGTTTCTTTGCCAAAATAGCCTTAAACTAATGACGTTCTGGCTTCTGTAAGACTGATGCTGTCACTACATGAATCCTAACAATGGCCGATAAAACACACGGCCAGATGGCCTAACACAAATACAAAATGACTCACTTTAATGCAATTTACTTTCTGGTATGTTTTCATAAAATGCATAACTGATGACAATAAAACAATTGTGTTTTGCTGTAGAATCTGTTTACAAATGTGGATTTAGATCGTTCTCATGACTGTGAAGACTATAATCTGTTCATAAAAATATTGCATTGGGAAGACTATGGACATGGCGCTCAAACCTCAGGAGACACATTTTACATCTGACTCTGGCTTCAAACTGCAAACAGAGAAAACACTTGTCCTTTAGACATAGTTTGGAGGCAGAATCTATGATGATCAGATGCTTTTGGAAGTTGGTTGACAACCAAAGTCTAAGTCCCTCTTGATCAAGCCATTGACCCCTGGCTCATCATTCAACTGGGAGGGCAGGTAGCCTAGTGGTTAGAGTGTTGGACTAGTAAACTGGGAGGTTGCAAGATCAAATCCCCAAGCTGACAAGGTAAATATCTGCTGTTCTGTCCCTGAACAAGGCAGTTAACCCACTGTTTCTTGGCTGACATTGAAAATAAGGATTTGTTCTTAACTGACTTGCCTAGTTAAATAAATGTCATCCTTGCTATCTGTCTAGGTTTGTTACAGACAAAGGCTAACTTGTTTACTCTTTAACGTTAAGGTACTTAAAGCCACTACTTTTGACCAGAGCTCATAGGCCAATTTGTGACAAAGCCTCAATCTCACCAGACTGTTAAGGGACCAACAAAGGTCTGTAAGGTCTGTTGATGAGTTCCGTCTATAACTCAACTGTCTTCCCCTTTTCTCCTGCTAATGGAACAAGTGGAGGGAACCCACGGCGGTGTAGCTAACACTCAGTGAGTGCTCACCAGTCACCAGGCAGTCTACCCCAGTGGAAACATAGGGATTGATTAGCACTTTCAGATGCCACAAGAACCAGGCACCACGCAGAGCATAGAGCCCTTTTATGACCCCCGTGACATAGCACAGACGCCAGGATAGTTAGTGTTTCCTAGCAAAGGCGTCAAATTTACTAACTCGAAAAATGATCTCCCAGTAAAATGTGCTTGTTTAGAGTAATTGGATATGACAAAGGCAATGAAAAATGTCTCCAGATTTAAAAAAAAAAATGTGGTTTAAAGGTGGTGACAATTATGCGTGAGGAGGAGCCTGTTGTTATTGAGCTCATTCAGAAGTGGTGGACCATGAGTAAGAGGAGTATTCCATCTGAATAACTGCAAAGGTGAGTGAGGAACCCACTTTCCTTTAGAATTTGTCATGGTTTCCCACAATTGATGGGCAAAGAATCCCAGCAGTATATGCACTCACAGTACCTGCATTAGACACAATAGGCCCAATTAAGTCATTCAGTCTGACTTCAGGGATTCAAGTAACCAACTCATCATCAAGCTTTGATTATTTGAATCAGCTGTGTAGTGCTAGGGCAAAAAGCAAAACGTGCCCCCAGGTGGGGCCCCAGGACCGAGTTTGGGAAACTCTGATCTACATCAATCCTAACAAAGGCGAAGACATCTGCTTTGCTGCATTCAAATCAGTTGGAAAGAGCAGACGGTGTGATGGGGGGGGGGGATTCCTACTCTCAAAGCAGCCTATTCATTAGAGAAGTAAATATTTCCAGTGACATCATGTCCACTTTCAATGCAGAAAGCGTAAAGTCGGGGGATTTGCTCCTGTTCCATGGCACGGAGATCTCACTGGGATCGGGATCACTTACGGCCTCAATCAGAAGCAGCTGTTGGGCTGTGGGCACACACTGCAGAAAGTTACCTTTGTCATCCGTGTACCTTGTCCTCCAAATAACACCATCCCTCTACCAAATGGAAACGGCTTCTAATTTAGAGGTCACACACATGTTGCACTTTTGAGTAGCCTACCTTTTCTTTCTTACATACTCCATGTTGTCTTTCCTAGTTGTAGTGTTGAGGTAGCTATATCCCATTGAAGTATTACGGATACTGAGATTATTCCACACCAATACATTTTAACCAGCACATGAGTCTAATCCTGCTGTCATGGATGTAGTCGATTGTGAAACCTTAAACTACCACTATAGCTTCAGATGTCTTTTGAATAGTTTTTTTGAGGAGTGACCCGTATTTGCATTGCTTGGTTGGCAGCAGGGGTACATGCAAGGTTGTAAAAGCACTCTTACAGACAAAGTCATCTCTCGTCTTGTCGTTGGGAAGGGTTATTAAGGCTATTATCAGATAAATGAATAGATGCCATTGTTCCCAAACTGGATATTGTGTACAGTTACTAGATTTTAGAAGTATATTGAGAAATCAATGAATACAATTTGAGTGAGGACTTTTCATTGAAGTATTTGCATTATATTCAAAGTCTAACCAGTTAAATGTATCCACCAGGAACAACATTGTATTAATTTGACGTTAAAGCTGACCAGGTGACTGACCATAAGCAAAATGTATTATATCTTCTTCAATGCAAAACAATATGCAAGCCAACTGACTAATTACAAGGGGTGCATACTTGCGAACATTTGAAAAAGTTTAAACTTGTCATGTGTCTTAAAATGTGCAATATGCCAGTTAAAATCGTTGGCGTAGTTGCATGTGATATAATGCTACATGTTTGATGTTCCTATTACATAACCTGTGTAGTACATGGGGATGTGAAACGTACTCCTCATCCTGAAGTGTCCCCACTTGCGCCAGTGAATAGCTAGCTTTCCGCATGGCGCCGACTGTTACTTCAGGAGGGTGGTCTCATGAGCTAACAAGGAAGAGGTCCTGGGTTTCAGCCTCTGTGTGAGTCGAATTAGGAGGAAGTGGTTCTCGCTAAGCAAGCAGCCTTACTTCCGTTACAATGGTCAGTGGTGTAAAAAGTACCCAATTGTCATACTTGAGTATAAGTAAACATACCTTAATAAACAATGGTAAACGTGAAAGTCACCCAGTAACATACTACTTGAGGAAAAGTATTAGGTTTTAAATATACTTAAGTATCAAAAGTAAATGTAATTGCGAAAATATACTTAAGTATCAAAAGTAAAATTTTAATTATTTTAAACTCCTTGTAATAAGCAAATTAGACGGCACAGTTTTTTTGTTTTTTAAATTTATGGATAGCCAGGGGGCACACTCCAACACTCAGACATAATTTACAAACTAAGCATTTGTCTTTACTGATTCCACCAGATCAGAGGCAATAGGGATGACCAGGGATGTTCTCTTGATAAGTGTGTGAATTGGACCATTCCCCTGTCCTGCTAAGCATTCAAAATATAAGGAGTTATTTTGGGCGTCAGGGAAGGAGTGAAGAACAGACACCCCAAAAAAGTACACCACAGACAATGGTGCCTAGTGACTCGGATCTACAGTTGCATTCAGCTCAGCTCTGGGGTCTCTTTTGAGTAAGTTTGAGGATTGAATGTAGCACATGGTAATGTGTGAAACTTGCTCCCCCAGACTGAAGTGTAACCCACAGCATTGTCCTGTCTGGGGTCCTGAGCACTCTGAAGCAGGTATTCATCAAGGATCTCTTTGTACTTTTTTCTGTTAATCTTTGCCTCAATCTTGACTTGTCTCCTAGTCCCTGCCGCTGAAAAACATCCCCACAGCATGATGCTGCCACCACCATGCTTCACCGTAGGGATGGTGCAATGTTTCCTCCAGACGTGACTCTTGACATTCAGGCCAAAGAGTTCAATCTTGGTTTCATCAGACCAGAGAATCTTGTTTCTCATGGTCTGAGAGTCTGTAGGTGCCTTTTGGCAAACTCCAAGTGGACTGTCATGTGCTTTTTACTGAGGAATGGCTTCCATCTGGCCACTCTACCATAAAGGCCTGATTGATGGAGTGCTGCAGAGATGGTGGTCCTTCTGGAAGGTTCTCCCATCTCCACACATGACCTCGAGAGCTCTGTTAGAGTGACCATCAAGTTCTTGGTCACCTCCCTGACCAAGGCCCTTCTCCTCTGATTACTCAGTTTGGTAGGGCGGCCAGCTCTAGGAAGAGGCTTGGTTGTTCCAAACTTCTTCCATTTAAGAATAATGGAGGCCACTGTGTTCTTGGGGACCTTCAATGCTGCCACATTTTTGATGTACCCTTTCCCAGATCTGTGCTTCAAAAAAATGCTTTCTCGGAGCTCTACAGACAATTCCTTTGACCTCATGGCTTTGTTTTTGCTCTGACATGCACTGTCAACTGTGGGACCAAATAATGTCAAATCAATTGAATTTACCACGTGGACTCCAATCAAGTTGTAGAAACAGCTCAAGGATGACCAATGGAAACAGGATGCAATTGAGCTCAATTTCGAGTCTCATGGCAAAGGGTCTGAATACTGAATATTTAAGGTATTTCCGTTTTTGCCTTGTCATAATGGGGTATTGTGTGTAGATTGCTGAGAATTTGTTATTTATTTAATCTATTTTAAAACAGGGCTGTAACGTAACAAAATGTATAAAAAGTCAAGGGGTTTGAATACTTTTCGAAGGCACTGTATGCTTCAAGATTGTTGGGAGGTAGGGACAAGCTTAGCTTGGGTGGGCAAGGGTTGGTACAAGCTTGGCTTGGTTGGGCCAAAGGGGGAGGAGGTGGAGAGGGAAGTGTTTGGCTTGGGGGAGACAGAATGAAGGATTTAACTATACTACAATGTAATTGTTTTTCTTTGTCTGACTTGCAAACCTGCTATAAAATGAATAGGCGTTCCAGACAGATTAGGAGAATATGTCATTATTATTCCTTGTCTTTCATTATTGCTAAGACTCAATGGTGGTTATTGGTGAAAGTGGATAAGGGCTCTATCCGAGGGATTGGTACAGGGTGACTGGGAGGGCATCAGACACTTCTCTGAAGTATGTGTGGGTTCTCCACTCATCTCACCTCAGTCTCTCGGTGGACCCATTCTCCCCAAGTAGACCACCATCAGCCACCATACTTTAATTGAATTTACAAGGTAATACAAACTGACCACAGTACTTAAGTCTTTCTCCAACAATTCCATAATCAACAGACTTTGGGTACATTAGGAGAGGAGTTGGAGCATAAAAGCCTGAAAAAGGCATAGTGCCACAAAGTACAAAGGGGTACTGTTTTTTGTGTGTTCTCTGTTAAATGTATGCTCAGCCCACATGTTAACAGCCTCTATATTTGTAATGTAAACAATAACTATGCATTCATACTATGACTCTCCCATTCCATGGAATGCCAACCGCCCTCATATGACATGTCTGCTAAAATGTTTTGTCTCGTTCTTCAATGATAGACAGAATAGACAAGGTTAAGTAAAGACCAACAAAATCCAATTTAGTACAACGAATATGCACAGGTTGATGATGGGGGGGGGATATGGTTCTTGAACACTTAAAGAGATTTTCAGCAGATGTGGTTTTCTTGCAAGAGTTGCATTTAAAAAAGGAGAAATGTCATATTTAAAGAGGAGCTGGGTTTGAGAAGCATATGTTGCCACCTACTGTAGTAATAGCAGAGGGGTAAGCAGCCTGATAAATAAGAATACAACCTTTTCCCTTATATCCCAGCCCATGGACCAAGAAGGCCGTTTTCTAATGTTGAATTGTACCTTACATGGTGAAAAATACACATTGATGTCATTGTATGTCCCACCAGGGGCAAATCTGGCGTTTTTAGATAGAATTCAAGCTATATTAGATCAAATCCAGAAAGGAACTATTATTTTAGTAGGCGACCTAAATTAAGATTGACAAACATAGCAACAAAAAAGGCAAATTCAAGGAGCCTCCAAAGAGGCTGAAAATGTTCATCTTGACAAATAATTTACAATATTTTTTTATTTATTTTACCTTTATTTAACCAGGCAAGTCAGTTAAGAACACATTCTTATTTTCTCAAAGTAAGAAAACCTACTCAAGAATTTACTACATTCTATTTTTTTAAATGCACTCAACAATTTACTAGGTAAAAAAAATCCATTACATAGTGATATTAGATCATTCTCTGATATCATGCTTAATTATACCAACAGAAAATACACTTAGCGACAGAATATGGAGAATGAACTGAGGACACCTTCAAGACCCGAAATCTATTAAATACGTAAATGAAAAATGAAAAACCTTTAACTTTATAAATGTAGACACGCAGGACAGACCCCTGATATATTTTGGGATGCTTTTAAGACGTACATTACGGGAATGATAATCTCATACTCGCAAAAGTTGAATCTGAGTTAGTGATTTATTTTTTATAAAATTTTAATTTCTATCTTAGAAAAAGCCCAGAAAAACCTTTATAAGATAAATAAGAAAATACCATTTCTGAACTCAAGTAAGAATATAATATTTTACTCTTGAAGAAAACAACAACTACAGGTTAAACCCAAATAAAGCATACAACTTAATGGCACATAAACCTGGTAAACATCTCTCAGCCCTCACAAAATTAATACACCAAACCAGTTATATGTTTAAAAGAAAGATACAAATGTGTTAATTAGAAACAACAACTAGATTAATGACAATTTTAAAAGCTTCTATGAAAATCAATATGAATCAGAACTAAACAACAGACTGATCCTACAGCCTTCTTAGACTCAAGAACCCTGAAGCAATTATCAGCAGACAAAAAACGGAGACCACCCAAAAATAAATGTAAAAGACAATTAAAACATTGTTGCAGAGATAAGCACAAGGAATGGACAGCTTTCCCATCATTTCTACACTGAAAAATGTAAAAGCAACATGGAACAATTTCAAAGATTTTACTGAGTTACAGTTCATATAAGGAAATCAGTCAATTTAAATAAATTCATTAGCCCTACTCTATGGATTTCACATGACTGGGATTACAGATATGCATCTGTTGATCACAGATACCTTAAAAATCAGTATGGGTGTGGATACAAAAACCAGTCAGTATCTGGTGGGGCCACCATTTGCCTCAAGCAGTGCGACACATCTCCTTCGTATAGAGTTGATCAGGCTGTTGATTGTGGCCTGTGGAATGTTGTCCCACACCTCTTCAAAGGCTGTGCGAAGTTGCTGGATATTGGCAGTAACTGGAACACACTGTCGTACATGTCAATCCAAACATGCTAAATGTGTGGCATGTCTGTTGAGTATGCAGGCATGGAAGAACTGGGACATTTTCAGCTTCCAGGAATGGTGTACAAATCCTTACAACATGAGGCCTTGCATTATCATGCTGAAACATGAAGTGTTGGCGGCGGATGAATGGCACGACAATAGGCCTCAGGATTTCATCATGGTATCTCTTTGCATTTAAATTGCCATCGATACAATGCAATTGTGTTACCATAACCTATCCGCCACCATGGGGCACTCTGTTCACAACATTGACATCAGCAAACCGCTCACCCACACAAGACCATACACACTGTCTGCCATCTACCTAGTACAGCTGAAACCAGGATTCCTCTGTGAAGAGCACACTTCTCCAGCGTGCCAGTGGCCATCAAAGGTGAGCATTTGCCCACTGAACTCGGTTAGAATGCCGAACTCCAGTCAGGTCAAGACCCTGGTAAGGACGACGAGCAAGCAGATGAGCTTCCCTGAGACGTTTCTTACAGTTTGTGCAGAAATTCTTTGTTTGTGCATATCCACAGTTACATCAGCTGTCCGGTTGGACGTACTGCAAAAATCTCTAAAACAACAATGGAGACAGCTTATGGTAGAGAAATGAACATAAAATTCTCTGGCAACAGCTCTGGTGGACATTCCTGCAGTCAGCATGCCAATTGCACACTCCCTAAAAACTTGAGACATCTGTGGCATTGTTTTGGGACAAAACGGCACATTTTAGATTGGCCTTTTATTGTCCCCAGCACAAGCTGCACCTGCGTAATGATCATGCCGTTTATTTCAGCTCATGAAACATGGGACCAAGCCTTTAACTTTCCAACTGAAATAATACATTTGATTAAAATATTGTCTAAATGTCCAAAAGCAAAACTATACACAAATAATACATTATCCGATGAAATTTCTTTAGAAAGAAGCACAAGACAAGGATGTCCTCTCTCCCCCCTTCTGTTTGCACTTGCAATTGAACCTCTTGCAGAAAGCATTAGACAGGACCCAAACATAACCGGTATCAGTATTGGTAAACATGATTGTAAATTAAACTTATTGCAGATGATCTCTTGGAAATATTGTCAGAATACTCTAAAATCTCAGGATATAAAATTGATGTGGGAAAAAAGAAATAAGGGCAATAGGAAAAACAATAACTCATGAACTACAGAAATCGTTTAAGTGGACCACAAAACAAATATCAAATAGTTAGGATGCTAAAATAAATGACAACAAACAACAAATATATAAAGATACCTTTATCCCATTGCTCAACTATACTACATGACCAAAAGTATCTGGACACCTGCTCGTCGAACATCTCATTCCCAAATCATGGGTATCATCCTCTACTCTTCTGGTAAGGCTTTCCAATAGATGTTGGGACATTGCTGTGGAAACTTGCTTTCATTTAGCCACAAGAGCATTAGTGAGGTCGTGCACTGATGTTGGGCAATTAGGTCTGGCTCACAGTCAGCATTCCAATTCTACCCAAAGGTGTTTGATGGGGTTGAGGTCAGGGCTCTGTGCAGGCCAGTCAAGTTCATCCACATCGATCGAGACAATGTATTTCTGTAAAGATCTTGCTTTTCAAAGGGGGACATTGTAATGCTGAAACAGGAAAGGGCCTTCCCCAAACGGTTGCCACGAAGTTGGAAACTCAAAATCATCTATAATGGCATTTTATGCTGTAGCTTTAAGATTTCCTTTCACTGGAACTAAGGGGCTGAGCCCGAACCATGAAAAACAGCCCCAAACCATTATTCCTCCTCCACTAACCTTTACAGTTGGCACTATGCATTTGGGCAGGTGGCATTCTCCTGGCATCCGCCAAACCCAGATTCGTCCGTTGGACTGTCAGATGCTGAAGCATGATTCATCCCTCCACTTAATTACCTCTGCTCCAGAGTCCAAGGGCGGCGAGCTTTACACCACTCCAACAGACTCTTAGCATTTCGCATGATGATCTTTGGCTTGTGTGCAGCTGGAAACCCATTTCATGAACCTTCCGATGAACAGTTATTGTACTGACGTTGCTTCCAGAGGCAGTTTGGAACTCGATAGACAAATTCTACGAGCTACGCGCTTCAGCATTCAGCGGCCCCATTCAGTGAGCTTGTGTGGCCTACCACTTTGTGGCTGAGCCGGTATTGCTCCGAGACATTTCCACATCACAATAACAACACTTACAGTTGACCGGGTCAGCTCTAGTAGTGAAGAAATTTGACAAACTGCCTTGCTGAAAAAGTGGCACGGCATCCTATGACGGCGTCACATTGAAAGTGAGCTCTTCAGTAAGGCCATTCTACTGCCATTGTTTGTCTATGGAGATTGCATGGCGGTGTGCTCGATTTTATACACCTGTCACCAGATCTAATTAAATAGAACAATCTTCCCATCAATCTTAAAGGTAGACTAAACCTCTTCAGAATGGCAGGGCTCACAAAATGTTTATATTTATTCTGGTTAATATCAATTACACCACCGAAGACAATCTATAAAAAAGTATACTCGGTCATAACAGACTTTATATAGGCAAATGAAACTCGTAGAATAAAAAGGAACGTTTTACATCTTTCTAAGTCTGAGGTTGGTTTTAATCTTCCAGACTTGGAATTGTATTAATTTGCCACCCAAGGCTTTTACTTGCGGTTTATAGTTAAATGCACTTAAGAGAAACAATGTGTACGTATTGAAAATGTGTATGCACATCCCAATAATATTTTCACGTGTCTATTTGCAAAGGATAAAGCTAAGAACATTAACAACTTCCTAGTTAAGAACACTATAACTAAATGCAAGAAAATACAAGAACCAATATCACTCCCTAAAAACACAACCATATGGAACAATTCTTAGATAGCTTTTCAGAGTTTACAGATACATTGATACACATGGAAAACTAAAGGCATAGAAACCTTGAATTACTTGGAAATAAAACATTTAAAAAATACATGACAGAAATAAAAACAATTATGGACTGACCAATGTAGATATTCAATGCCTTGGAAGAGAAATCCACACTGGCCAAAAATGGCGCCGACAGAGAGGGCTGCCGTGCTTCTAGCTCTTAGGAAACTTTTTAGAGGATGATAACATCGGCCACGGAGAGCCCACAGTCCTTGGTAGCAGGCCGCTTCAGAGATATTTATTCCTGTCTGATGAACTGAGAACCCAACTGGCTGGACGGACACAGACAGTATATCCCGAGAGAGCCATGTTTCCGTGAAACAGAGTATGTTACAATACCTGATGTCTCTCTGGAAAGAAATCCTTGCCCTGAGTTCGTCAACTTTATTATCCAGAGACTGAACATTAGCAAGTAATATACTCGGAAGCAGTGGGTGGTGTGCACGTGTCCTAAGTCAGACTAGTAGACTTTGAGTACCTCTCCTCCGCCGGCGTTCATACCACTCGACTTATTCAAGCTTTTGCGTCGTATTGGATACAGTTGAAGTCGGACGTTTACATACACCTTAGCCAAATACATTTAAAATCAGTTTTTCACAATTGCTGACATTTATTCTAGTACAAAATTCCCTGTTTTAGGTATGTTAGGATCACCAGTTTATTTTGAGAATGTGAAAAGTCAGAATAATGGTAGAGATAATGATTTTTCAGCTTTTATGTCTTTCATCACATTCCCAGTGGATCAGAAGTTTACATACACCCAATTGGTATTTGGTAGCATTGCCTTTAAATTGTTTAAATTTGGTCAAACGTTTTGGGTAGCCTTCCCAAGCTTCCCACAATAAGTTGGGGGAATTTTGGCCCATTCCTGCTGACAGAGCTGGTGTAACTGAGTCAGGTTTCTAGGCCTCCTTGCTCGCACACACTTTTTCAGTTCTGCCCACAAATGTTCAATGGGATTGAGGGCAGGTTTTTGTCAATACCTTGACTTTGTTGTCTTTAAGCCATTTTGCCACAACTTTGGAAGTATGCTTGGGGTCATTGTCCATTTAGAAGACCCATTTGCTACCAAGCTTTAACTTCCTGACTGATGTTTTGAGATGTTGCTTCAATATATGCACATAATTTTCCTACCTCATGATGCCATCTATTTTGTGAAGTGCACCAGTCCTGCCTGCAACAACGCACCCCACAACATGATGCTGCCACCCCCGTGCTTCACAGTTGGGATGCTGTTCTTCGGCTTGAAAGCAAACCCCTTTTCCTCCAAACATAACGATGGTCATTATGGCCAAACAGTTCTATTTTTGTTTTATCAGATCCCATGTGCAGTTGCAAACCTTAGTCTGGCTTTTTTATGGCGGTTTTGGGGCAGTGGCTTCGTTCTTGCTGAGCGGCCTTTCAGGTTATGTCGATATAGGACTCGTTTTACTGTGGATATAGACACCTTTGTACCTGTTTCCTTATCATCTTCACAAGGTTCTTTGCTGTTGTTCTGGGATTGATTTGCACTTTTCGCACAAAAGTATGTTCATCTCTAGGAGACAGAACGCGTCTCCTTCCTGAGCGGTATGACAGCTGCGTGGTCCCATCGTGTTTATACTTGCGTACTATTGTATGTACAGACGAACGTGGTACGTTCAGGCGTTTGGAAATTGCTACCAAATATGAACCGGCCTTGTGGAGGTCTACAAAAAAATGTCTGAGGTCTTGGCTGAGTTCTTTTGATTTTCCCATGATGTCAGGCAAAGAGGCACTGAGTTTGAAGGTAGGCCTTGAAATACATCCACAGATACACCTCCAATTGACTCAAATTATGTCAATTAGCCTATCAGAAGCTTCCAAAGCCATGACATAATTTTATGGAATTTTCCAAGCTGTTTAAAGGCAGAGTCAAATTAGTGTATGTTGACTTTAGACCCACTGGAATTGTGATACAGTGATTTATACGTGAAATAACCTGTCTGTAAACAATTGTTGGAAAATGTATTTTTGCCATGCACATAGTACATGTCTTAACCGACTTGCCAAAACTATAGTTTGTTAACAAGACATTTGTGGAGTGGTTGACATACAGCCAAAGTGTATGTAAACTTCCGACTTCAATTGTATGTCTGTATCAGCTTTGCACATCTGGATTTAGGGATTTTCTCCCATTCTTTCTTGCAGATTTATCAAGCTCTGTTAAGTTAGATGAGAAGCTGTGGTGAACCATAATCTTCAATTCTTTACACAGATTTTCAATGGGATTCAAGTCTGTGCTTTGGCTGGGCCATTTGAGGACTTTCACATTATTTTTCTGAAGCCATTACAGCATTGCTTTGCCTGTATGTTTGGGGTCATTGTCCACTTGGAACTTAACTCTTTGCCCCAGTCTAAGGTTGTTTGCACTCTGAAGCAGGTTCTCTTCAAGGATTTGTCTGTATTTGGCTCCATTCCTTGTTCCCTCTACCAGTCTCCCAGTCCCTGCCGCTGAAAAGCATCGCCATAGCATGATGCTGCCATCACCATGTTTCACAATAAGGATGCTGTTCGATGGGTGATGAGCTGTGTCTGGTTTTTGCCAGACATAGAGCTTTGCATTCAGGCTAAAGAGTTACATTTTTGTGTCATCAGACCACATAATCGTTTGCCTTATGCCCGGTCTTTCAGGTGCCTTAATGCTAACTGTCATGTGCCTTTTTCTTAAGAGTGGCTTCCATCTGGCCACTCTCCCATAAAGCTCAGATTGGTGAAGTGCTGAAGAGACTGTTGTCCTTCTGGCAGGTTCTCCCATCTCAGCCATGATACTCTGTAGTTCTGTCAGAGGGGTCATTGGGTTCTTGGTCACCTCCCTGACCAGTTTGGTCGGACAGCCAGCTCTAGGCAGAGTCTGGGTAGTTCCATAATTTTTCAATTTCCCAATTATGTGCACTTGGAAACGTTCAACACTCTGGAAATTGTTGTATACCCTTTCCCAGATATATACTGCCTTCAGAAAGTATTCGCACCCCTTCACTTTTTCCACATTTTGTTGTGTTACAGCCTGAATTTAAAACGGATTAAATTCAGATTTGTTGTCACCGGGCTATACACAATACCCTATAATGTCAGTGGAATTATGTTTTAGGAATTATTTAAATAAAATTACATCTGAAATGTCTGGCTTTCCAAGTCACATAATAAGTTCCATGGACTCACTCTGTGTGCAATAATAGTGTTTAACATTGTTGTTGAATGAGTGTCTCTTCTCTGTACCCCACACATACAATTATCTGTAAGGTCCCTCAGTCGAGCAGTGAATTTCAACCACAGATTCAACCACAAAGACCAGGGAAGTTTTCCAATGCCTTGCAAAGAAGGGCACCTATTGTAGATGAGTAAAAATGTTATAAGCAGACATTGAATATCCCTTTGAGCATGGTGAAGTGTGCCAAAAAATGTCTGCAGCATTGAAAGTTTCCAAGAACACAGTGGCCCCCGTCATTCTTAAATGGAAGAAGTTTGGAACCACAAAGACTCTTCCTAGAGCTGGCCGTCTGGCCAAACTGAGCAATCGGGGGCGATGGACCTTGGTCAGGGAGGTGACCAAGAACCTGATGGTCACTCTGACAGAGCTCCAGAGTTCCTCTGTGGAGATGGGAGTACCTTCCAGAAGGACAACCATCTCTGCAGCACTCCACCAAGCCTTTATGGTAGAGTGGCCTGACGGAAGCCACTCCTCAGTAAAAGGCACATGGCAGCCCACTTGGAGTTTGCCAAAAGGCACCTCGAAGACTCAAACAAGATTCTCTGGTCTGATAAACCGAACATTGAACTCTTTGGCCTGAATGCCAAGCGTTACATCTGAAGGAAACCTGGCATCATCCCTGCGATGAAGCAGAGCAGAGGAAGCATTATGCTGTGTGGATGTTTTTCAGCAGCAGGGACTTGGAGACTAGTCAGGATCGAGGGAAAGAAGAACGGAGCAAAGTACAGAGAGATCTTTGATGAAAACCTGCATCTATGACGCTCAGGACCTCAGACGAGGGCAAAGGTTCACTTTCTAACAGGACAACGACCCTAAGCAAAGAGCCAAGACAATGAAGGAGGGGCTTCAAATCAAATCAAATCAAATTGTATTTGTCACATACACATGGTTATTTGTCACATACACATGGTTAAATTTGAAGGTTTAAAATATCCCTCTGGTGGCCAAGTTGACTTATTATAAGAAATGCCATTGGTTGGTGTACATAAAGTCTGACCTTTGATAGGCTGTAATTTGTTACAGGAAATATTCACTGGTCAGGTTAGCATAGGGCTAAATATACCAGGTTATCCCATGGGAACAGCTATATATGTAGCATTGTATCACATGCAACTACGTCCTGATTTTATTTAGCTGATGCACATTTTGATACAGAGAAAACATTTCTAATGTTTTCAAGTATGGACCCAGTATGTCTACACTGGACCCACTATTATGTTCTAACTGTGGAACAAGTCTATTTAATGTTGATTTACCTCGTTCTGTTGGACCTATACAAATGATGACAGCAGCATGCAGCTTTAGTCAAACTACATGAGGTCTGACAAATGTCACCTCTTTCTTCTTCATAAATGTCTGACAGAGAGCATTAGCACTCCAACCTGTTCCTGGAGAGCTTACCGTCCTGTAGGTTTTCACTCCAACCCCTAATCTAGCATACCTGATTCTAATAATTAGCTGGATGATAAACTGAACCAGGTTAGTTAGAACTGGGATTGGGGTGAAAACCTACAGGAGGGTAGCTCTCCAGGAACAGGGTTGGAGACTCTTGTTCTAGTCCCTACTCAAACCTGACTGGTGTGAAGGTGACAACAAACTGGACAGTATCAGAAATCACTCTTTCTGTGTGTGCGTGCGCGTGTGTGTGTGTGGTGTGTGCGCATGTGTGCGTTTGTACGTGTGTGTGCATGCGTTTGCACGTGTGTCTGTTCTAACAAGTTCAGACAAAAATAGTCACCTTTGGCTCTTACCAGCAAGCTGCCCACATCTCTTTGACTCATCTGCACCAACGCCCACACATAGGTTGTCCCAAATTGCCGCTATTCCTTATACAGTGCACTACTTTTGACCAGACCCTATGGACCCTGATCAAAGGTATTACACTTTATAGGGAATAGGTTTCCATTTGGGATACAGCCTAGAAGATTCATGCTCAGTGGAAAACAAATATGCACAACACCTCTCTTCAAGACCTCTTAATATAATAATAATAATATATGCCATTTAGCAGACGCTTTTATCCAAAGCGACTTACAGTCATGTGTGCATACATTCTACGTATGGGTGGTCCCGGGGATCGAACCCACTACCCTGGCGTTACAAGCGCCATTCTCTACCAACTGAGCTACAGAAGGACCACACTTCAAGTTCATGCATTACCAATTGTGGTAATGTGGGGTGTAAACCGAGTCAATGGTGAATGGAGCAATCTAACTGCACTACAGTTCAGTACCAAGCTTTAAATCATCTCTAGAGAATCCACTAGCTACCAGGTATGCCTAGCTAATAAGCAAGCTAACAGGCTAGGTGTGCTAACAGGCTAGGTGTGCTAACAGGCTAGCTTCTGTAAACAGGTTAGAACATTTTTCAACTGAAGCCTGAGTCCTCAAAGTATCTTTAACCAAGAGAAGTGTGTACTCATCTTATTTCTTATTGGTCTTTGTCAAAACCAGAGAAGTTCAAAGCCAGAGAAAACTTTCCAGATGATGACAAAAAAAAGAGCCGCAACTGAATTAACACGGCATGAAGGCACTTGGAGAAATAGATTAACAGCAGCACTCTGGTTCCTGTGCAGCTTATGTGCCCACAAAGATCCTGGGAAAAAAATATTCTGTTGATGGTTAGGTACTATTGTCCAGTGGACTATCATGATAGCTAGCTGGCTAGCTACATTTCTGTATAGAAGATAATCTTTGATTTCAGACAGTTATTCTCCGAAATGTGGTGGTCAGTGCAGAAATTTGTTATGAGTCGATCATATTTGTCTGAAAACGAACTAGTAGGCAGTTTTTGATGATGGTGTAATCATAGCTAGCTAACCAGCTGCATACCAGCTAACCCTTGATCATGACTCTCAGTTCCATTCCATTGCACATAGGAGTCATTGGACAAAAGAGCCCCATCGCTCAGTCTGAACATTAATACTCATCACTTGTGGTAAGATTTTGGAAGCATAAGGACCTCATCTTTCATATCAGCGAGAAATCATTTTCAAAAAACAAAAGGTTTAATTGATACACACCTTTTATAGGGTTAGGGTCAGTGTTCCCACACGGGCATATCTCCATGTTACAGTGCGTGTTTACAAAAACAGACAGAAGACAGAGTAGACTACCTGTGCTAATGAACTATCTGTGTCTCCTAACATGTGTATGTCATGTTTTGTCATTTATTATCTTGTCTTGTCCCTGTGCTTCCCATTCTATTCGTTTCCCTCTGCTGGTCTTATTAGGTTCTTTCCCTCTTTCTATCCCTCTCTCTCCCCCTCCCTCTCTCACTCTCTCGCTCTCTCTTCTCTCTATCGTTCCGTTCCTGCTCCCAGCTGTTCCTATTCCCCTAATCAATCATTTAGTCTTCCCACACCTGTTCCCGATCCTTTCCCCTGATTAGAGTCCCTATTTCTTCCTTTGTGTTCCGTTCCTGTCCTGTCGGTTCCTTGTCTAGAATTCACCGTGCTGTGTTTGTGTATCGCCCTGTCGTGTCGTGTTTTCCTCAGATGCTGCGTGGTGAGCAGGTGTCTGAGTCTGTCTGGTTCAAGTGCCTTCCCGAGGCAACCTGCTGTTCACCTGCTGTTCAAGATCGAGTCTCCAGTTTGTCCTCGTCATTTCGAGTGAAAGTTGTGTTTTTTGTTTGTATTTACTTTACTGGATTAAAGACTCTGTTTTCGCCAAGTCGCTTTTGGGTCCTCTTTCACCTGCATGACAGAAGGAACCGACCAAGGAATGGACCCAGCGACTTCAGACGCTCGTTACACTGCCGTCGAGATCCAAGGAGCCATGCTCGGCAGACACGAGCAGGAATTGTCTGCTGCTCGCCATGCCGTGGAGAACCTGGCCGCTCAGGTTTCCGACCTCTCTGGACAGTTCCAGAGTCTACGTCTCGTGCCACCTGTTACTTCCTGGCCTGCCGAGCCTCCAGAACCTAGGGTTAATAACCCACCTTGCTACTCCGGGCAGCCCACTGAGTGCCGCTCCTTTCTCACGCAGTGTGAGATTGTGTTCTCTCTCCAACCCAACACATACTCTAGAGAGCTCGGGTTGCTTACGTCATTTCACTCCTTACTGGCCGGGCTCGAGAATGGGGCACAGCTATCTGGGAGGCAAGGGCTGATTGCTCTAACAAGTTCCAGAACTTTAAAGAGGAGATGATTCGGGTTTTTGACCGTTCAGTTTTTGGTAGGGAGGCTTCTAGGGCCCTGGCTTCCTTATGCCAAGGTGAACGGTCCATAACGGATTATTCTATTGAGTTTCGCACTCTTGCTGCCTCTAGTGAGTGGAACGAGCCGGCGCTGCTCGCTCGTTTTCTGGAGGGACTCCACGCAGTGGTTAAGGATGAGATTCTCTCCCCGGGAGGTTCCTTCAGATGTGGACTCTTTGATTGCTCTCGCCATCCGCATAGAACGACGGGTAGATCTTCGTCACCGGGCTCGTGGAAGAGAGCTCGCATCAACGGTGTTTCCCTGCTCCGCATCGCAACCATCTCCCTCCTCTGGCTCAGAGTCTGAGCCCATGCAGCTGGGAGGGATTCGCATCTCGACTAAGGAGAGGGAACGGAGGATCACCAACCGCCTGTGCCTCTATTGCGGAGTTGCTGGACATTTTGTTAATTCATGTCCAGTAAAAGCCAGAGCTCATCTGTAAGCGGAGGGCTACAGGTGAGCGCAACTACTCAAGTCTCTCCATCAAAATCCTGTACTACTTTGTCGGTCCATCTACGCTGGACCGGTTCGGTGCTACATGTAGTGCCTTGATAGACTCTGGGGCTGAGGGTTGTTTCATGGACGAAGCATGGGTTCGGAAACATGACATTCCTTTCAGAGAGTTAGAGAAGCCTACGCCCATGTTCGCCTTAGATGGTAGTCATCTTCCCAGTATCAGATTTGAGACACTACCTTTAACCCTCACAGTATCTGGTAACCACAGTGAGACTATTTCTTTTTTTTTGATTTTTCGTTCACCGTTTACACCTGTTGTTTTGGGTCATCCCTGGCTAGTATGTCATAATCCTTCTATTAATTGGTCTAGTAATTCTATCCTATCCTGGAACGTTTCTTGTCATGTGAAGTGTTTAATGTCTGCCATCCCTCCTGTTTCTTCTGTCCCTACTTCTCAGGAGGAACCTGGCGATTTGACAGGAGTGCCGGAGGAATATCATGATCTGCGCACGGTCTTCAGTCGGTCCCGGCCAACTCCCTTCCTCCTCACCGGTCGTATGATTGTAGTATTGATCTCCTTCCGGGGACCACTCCTCCTCGGGGTAGACTATACTCTCTGTCGGCTCCCGAACGTAAGGCTCTCGAGGATTATTTGTCTGTGTCTCTTGACGCCGGTACCATAGTGCCTTCTTCCTCTCCGGCCGGGGCGGGGTTCTTTTTGTTAAGAAGAAGGACGGTACTCTGCGCCCCTGCGTGGATTATCGAGGGCTGAATGACATAACGGTTAAGAATCGTTATCCGCTTCCCTTATGTCATCAGCCTTCGAGATTCTGCAGGGAGCCAGGTGCTTTACTAAGTTGGACCTTCGTAACGCTTACCATCTCGTGCGCATCAGAGAGGGGGACGAGTGGAAAACGGCGTTAACACTCCGTTAGGGCATTTTGAGTACCGGGTTCTGCCGTTTGGTCTCGCCAATGCGCCAGCTGTTTTTCAGGCATTAGTTAATGATGTTCTGAGAGACATGCTGAACATCTTTGTTTTTGTCTATCTTGACGATATCCTGATTTTTTCTCCGTCACTCGAGATTCATGTTCAGCACGTTCGACGTGTTCTACAGCGCCTTTTAGAGAATTGTCTCTACGTAAAGTCTGAGAAGTGCTCTTTTCATGTCTCCTCCGTTACTTTTCTCGGTTCCGTTATTTCCGCTGAAGGCATTCAGATGGATTCCGCTAAGGTCCAAGCTGTCAGTGATTGGCCCGTTCCAAGGTCACGTGTCGAGTTGCAGCGCTTTTTAGGTTTCGCTAATTTCTATCGGCGTTTCATTCGTAATTTCGGTCAAGTTGCTGCCCCTCTCACAGCTCTTACTTCTGTCAAGACGTGTTTTAAGTGGTCCGGTTCCGCCCAGGGAGCTTTTTGATCTTCTAAAAGAACGTTTTACGTCCGCTCCTATCCTCGTTACTCCTGACGTCACTAGACAATTCATTGTCGAGGTTGACGCTTCAGAGGTAGGCGTGGGAGCCATTCTATCCCAGCGCTTCCAGTCTGACGATAAGGTTCATCCTTGCGCTTATTTTTCTCATCGCCTGTCGCCATCTGAGCGCAACTATGATGTGGGTAACCGTGAACTGCTCGCCATCCGCTTAGCCCTAGGCGAATGGCGACAGTGGTTGGAGGGGGCGACCGTTCCTTTGTCGTTTGGACAGACCATAAGAACCTTGAGTACATCCGTTCTGCCAAACGACTTAATGCCCGTCAAGCTCGTTGGGCGTTGTTTTTCGCTCGTTTCGAGTTTGTGATTTCTTACCGTCCGGGTAGCAAGAACACCAAGCCTGATGCCTTATCCCGTCTGTTTAGTTCTTCTGTGGCTTCTACTGATCCCGAGGGATTCTTCCTTATGGGCGTGTTGTCGGGTTAACAGTCTGGGGAATTGAAAGACAGGTTAAGCAAGCACTCACGCACACTGCGTCGCGCGCGCTTGTCCTGGTAACCTCCTTTTCGTTCCTGTTTCCACTCGTCTGGCTACTGTTCTTCAGTGGGCTCACTCTGCCAAGTTAGCTGGTCATCCCGGTGTTGGAGGCACTCTTGCGTCTATTCGCCAGCGCTTTTGGTGGCCGACTCAGGAGCGTGACACGCGCCGTTTCGTGGCTGCTTGTTCGGACTGCGCGCAGACTAAGTCGGGTAACTCTCCTCCTGCCGGTCGTCTCAGACCGCTCCCCATTCCTTCTCGACCATGGTCTCACATCGCCCTAGACTTCATTACCGGTCTGCCTTTGTCTGCGGGGAAGACTGTGATTCTTACGGTTGTCGATAGGTTCTCTAAGGCGGCACATTTCATTCCCCTCGCTAAACTTCCTTCCGCTAAGGAGACGGCACAAATCATTATCGAGAATGTATTCAGAATTCATGGCCTCCCGTTAGACGCCGTTTCAGACAGAGGCCCGCAATTCACGTCACAGTTTTGGAGGGAGTTCTGTCGTTTGATTGGTGCGTCCGTCAGTCTCTCTTCCGGGTTTCATCCCCAGTCTAACGGTCAAGCAGAGAGGGCCAATCAGACGATTGGTCGCATACTACGCAGCCTTTCTTTCAGAAACCCTGCGTCTTGGGCAGAACAGCTCCCCTGGGCAGAATACGCTCACAATTCGCTTCCTTCGTCTGCTACCGGGTTATCTCCGTTTCAGAGTAGTCTGGGTTACCAGCCTCCTCTGTTCTCATCCCAGCTTGCCGAGTCCAGCGTTCCCTCCGCTCAAGCGTTTGTCCAACGTTGTGAGCGCACCTGGAGGAGGGTGAGGTCTGCACTTTGCCGTTACAGGGCACAGACTGTGAGAGCCGCCAATAAACGCAGGATTAAGAGTCCAAGGTATTGTTGCGGCCAGAGAGTGTGGCTTTCCACTCGCAACCTTCCTCTTACGACAGCTTCTCGTAAGTTGACTCCGCGGTTCATTGGTCCGTTCCGTGTCTCCCAGGTCGTCAATCCTGTCGCTGTGCGACTGCTTCTTCCGCGACATCTTCGTCGCGTCCATCCTGTCTTCCATGTCTCCTGTGTCAAGCCCTTTCTTCGCACCCCCGTTCGTCTTCCCTCCCCCCTCCCGTCCTTGTCGAGAGCGCACCTATTTACAAGGTACATAAGATCATGGACATGCGTTCTCGGGACGGGGTCACCAGTACTTAGTGGATTGGGAGGGTTACGGTCCTGAGGAGAGGAGTTGGGTTCCGTCTCGGGACGTGCTGGACCGTTCACTCATTGATGATTTCCTCCGTTGCCGCCAGGATTCCTCCTCGAGTGCGCCAGGAGGCGCTCGGTGAGTGGGGGTACTGTCATGTTTTGTCATTTATTATCTTGTCTTGTCCCTGTGCTTCCCATTCTATTCGTTTCCCTCTGCTGGTCTTATTAGGTTCTTTCCCTCTTTCTATCCCTCTCTCTCCCCTCCCTCTCTCACTCTCTCGCTCTCTCTTCTCTCTATCGTTCCGTTCCTGCTCCCAGCTGTTCCTATTCCCCTAATCAATCATTTAGTCTTCCCACACCCTGCATGACAGTGTATGTAAATGGCAGATGGATGCCACAAACGTGTTGTCACTGAAAAATACTATCAGTTGCAACTGTGTTAAAACAGTGTACAGTGTATAGTTTGTATTTTGCATTTGTGAAATTATGATTAATGATGTAAAGTACCTAAGTAAAAAATACTTTAAAGTACTACTTAAGTGTTTTTCTTTTCTCTTTTTACTTTTAGTTCACTACATTCTTTAAAAAATGTTTAAACTTTTTACTCCATACATTTTCCCTGACACCCAAAAGTACATTTGCTTAACAGGACTTCACGCACTTATCAAGAGAATAGGTCTGGTCATCCCTACTGCCTCTGATCTAGTGGACACACGTTTGTAAATTTAGTTTTGTTCTGTGCCCTTGGCATAATTTTCTGTTTTTTTAATACAAGGGTAGCCATCTGGTTTGCTTAATATAAGGAATTTGAAATTATTTATACTTTTGATACTTAAGTATATTTGATCAATTACATTTACTTTTGATACATAACTATATTTAAAAACAAATCTTAAGAATCTTAAATCTGGTTACGGATAAATTGTCCACCATGTTTTTTGTTTTGGTCAATTATCGATACTTTGACGTCAAGTACTGTACTACTTCAGTGAGTGATTAGGCTACTTCAGACTGTGCGGATAACAGGGAATTGTCAAAAGCATAGAATCCAATTTCAGCCAATCAGAATGCAGATTTCTCCAAAGCGGTTTTATAATACAAATTATTTATCCTCTCATCTGAATACATAGTACCTGTCTCAACTGCATCAGACCGAGAGAAGCTAGTTGAATGTTAGCTAGGCTAATTGAGACTACATAACTTTAACTGTGCGCTATCTCCCCTTCTGAATCCTACAGTAAATAACAAGAACTTCATTCAAATGATTAAGTAGCAGCCTACCTGTTGGCTCTTGGTGTTGTATCCTGTCCTTCTCATTTAACTTTTAGTTCTGTCATTTTAATACCACTGAGGCAATTTGAGCATGAAAAAAAAGGTTAATTCTCAGCATGAATCAAATGGTAGGCCTTACTGTGATCTGTCCTGCAACAGTGAACCACAGAAATATGGACAGTTGTAGGACAATGTGGGAAAAAAATAACATTTACCTCATTCCTTCCAATATCAGAGCGGTATGTACAAGTATACAGTGTACTGAATTGTAGTGACCCTGCCTTTACATACAGTATATCGTCTCCCCCAAGGGAGCTTCATTTCTTGGAGCTGTCAACAGAGTGCAAGTCTACGGGCCAGAAGGTTGAGGGTTCGCAGACTATCCCAGACAAGCTCACTCTCTCTATCTGTTTCATTACACTATCTATAAAATGTCATCAATTATTAAAGGAAACATAGTAATTGTGGTGCTCGTCGGAGAACCTTGATAACAACCATTATTTCCATGAAGGATGCCAGACAGGACCAGGGCACTGCCTGATATTTAGTGATAACAGACTTGGTGCTCCCAACCACAAATAATAGGCGTTCATGGAATCCGTGGTGATAAAACACAGATACCAACCACACAAGCCTTTGTACTCGCACCTCACACATATCCCATTGTTTACTCAGGTGAGCATAGACTCTGACAAGGGGAAGTCCAAATAGTTTTCCACACAAGTCACATGTGGATGATTATTGTTTTTGAAAGGAAATGAAGTTGGAATAAAACAGTCAAAATGGCAAGGGGATATGAGGATCTGTGATGTCTATATCGTGTAGTCATTAGAAGTAGTTTGACATCTTCAATTGATGTGAACACACATACAACATTTAAAACTGAAACATGTGCACTGTTGGAGTTCAGTACCTCCTTCCTCTCCCTAGTTGATAACTGATCTGACAGAGTGGATAGGTGAAAGTATTTAGTTGGAAAACCTTCTTTTCCTGTCCCAATTCCATCAGATCAATGATCGCTTCAAGGGAATGAAGGATGTCGGCCTATGTGTTTTCAAAATATTTAAAAAAGGGACACCTTTTGAAGAATAACTTAAGCTATAATACAGAATGGTAACATCTGTTATTTCTTTCTGACTCTTACAACCCTCTAAATTAACATCCTGTAGCTGCCTCCAAACAGCTGAGTTTTTTTTCCACTACTATGAAAACTTAACAAAGGTGTTTGGCATGAAAACACAGCAGTGAAGGTTGTCAAACCAAAGGGCTTAAAAGGGAACAAACAGACAAACTTCCCCCAATGGTTTCAGTACCAGCATGAAACCAATAATTAATGGAATATGAGGTTATCAAAGACTGAGCTCACCGCAGTTGTCTGCTCACCCCCTGAGGATAAAGTGGTGGATCTTGGGAGGTCTGAAATGGGGAATATGATGATGAATCATTGCTGTTGTTTATTTCCTTTGACCTTTAAAAGCAAGAAATGCTTTTAAAGGTCCAATGCAGCCATTTTTATCTCAATATCAAATCATTTCCGGCTAACATTGAAGTACCTTACTGTGATCGTTTTCAATTAAACTGGTCAATAATAACAAACAAAAAATTGCTTCAATCAATCATTTTGCTAGGACTGTCTGGGAGTGGTCTGAGTAGAGAAGGGAAAATTTCAAATTAGCTGTTATTGGCAGAGAGATTTGGACCTCTCTTTCTTATTGATTAATTAACAAATTTGGAAGGCCAAAACCTCAAAGCTTCTTGGCTCTGTATGTCTCTGGGTCTTGTATTATACAAATACTGATCAGGTTGTCAGTAACTACCAGGGTAACTGACATTTACTCCTGAGGTGCTGACCTGTTGCACCTTCGACAATCACTGTGATTATTATTATTTGACCCTGCTGGTCATCTATGAACATTTGAACATCTTGGCCATGTTCTGTTATAATCTCCACCCGGCACAGCCAGAAGAGGACTGGCCACCCCTCATAGCCTGGTTCCTCTCTAGGTTTCTTCCTGGGTTCTGGCCTTTCTAGGGAGTTTTTCCTAGCCACCGTGCTTCTACACCTGCATTGCTTGCTGTTTGTGGTTTTAGGCTGGGTTTCTGTACAGCACATCAGCTGATGTAAGAAGGGATTTATAAATACATTTGATTGATTGATAGTTAAAGCTTTTGGGCACCTTAAATGACATTTTTGGGAAAAAAGCCAACTTGGCTCCTTCATTTATTGAATCAGATGGCTCATTCATCACAAACTCCACTGATATTGCAAACTACTTTAATGACTTTTTCATTGGCAAGATAAGCAAACTTAGGGATGACATGCCAGCAACAAACGCTGACAATACAAATCTAAGTATATCGGACCAAATTAGGAAAGACAAGAACTGTACTTTTGAATTCCATAAAGTCAGTGTCTATCAACAATGTCAAGCCACCAGGGTCTGACAATCTAGGTGGAAAATTACTGAGGATAATAGCAGATGATATTGCCACTCCTTTTTGCCACATCTTCAATTTAAGCCTACTAGAAAGAGTGTGCCCTCAGGCCTGGAGGGAAGCTAAAGTCATTCCGCTACCCAGGAACTCCCCAGGGTAGCAGTTTAGGCCCCTTGCTAAAATTGTTTTTTACTAACAACATGCCACTGACTTTGAGTAATCCCAGAGTTTTTATGTATGCGGGTGACTCAACACTATAGACGTCAGCTACTACAGCGACTGAAATGACTGCAACACTCAACAAAGAGCTGCAGTTAGTTTCAGGGTGGGTGGCAAGGAATAAATTATCCCTAAATATTTCTAAAACTAAAAGCATTGTATTTGGAACAAAAGACTGAACCCTAAACCTCAACTAAATATTGTAATAAAAAATGTGGAAATTGAGCAAGTTGAGATGACTAAACTGCTTTGAGTAAGACTAGATTGTAAACTGTCATGGTCAACACAGTAGTAGTAGTTAAGATGGGGTGAAGTCTGTCTATAATAAATCGATGCTCTGCCTTCTTAACAACACTATCAACAAGGCAGGTCCTACAGGCCCTAGTTTTGTCGCACCTTGACTACTGTTCAGTCGTGTGGTCAGGTGCCACAAAAAAGGACTTAGGAAATTGCAATTGGCTCAGAACAGGGCAGCACAGCTGGCCCTTAGATGTACACAGAGAGCTATTAATAATATGCATGTCAATATCTCCTGGCTGAAAGTGGAGAAAAGATTGACTTCATCACTACTTTTATTTATGAGAGGTATTGACATGTTGAATGCACCGAGCTGTCTGTCTAAACTACTGGCACACAATCGGACACACATGCATACCCCACAAGACATGCCACAAGAGGTTTCTTCACAGTCCCCAAGTCCAGAACAGACTATGGGAGGCACACAGTACTACATAGAGCCATGACTACATGGAACTCTATTCCACATCAAGTAACTGACGCAAGCAGCAAAATTAGATTTAAAAAACAGATACAAAAACACCTTACAGAACAGCAGGGACTGTGAAGCAACACAAACATTGACACACACACACACACACACACACACACACACACACACACACACACACACACACACACACACACACACACACACACACACACACACACACACACACACACACACACACACACACACACACACACACACACACACACACACACACACATATTGATTTAGTAATGTACATATGTGGCAGTGGTGGAGTAGGGGCCTGAGGGCACACAGTGTGTTGTGAAATCTGTGAATGTATTGTAATGATTTAAAATTGTATAAACTGCTTTAATTTTACTGGACCCCAGGAAGAGTAGCTGCTGCTTTGGCAGCAGCTAATGGGGATCCATAATAAATACAAATAAACTATTTTGGGTCTGATTTAGTCCTCAATATCAAACTGAAACCCTTTTTGGGTGTGGCAAGTGTAAGTGTAACCGTGAAATGGCTAGCTAGTTAGCGGTGGTGCGCGCTAATATCGTTTCAATTGGTGACATCACTCGATCTGAAGCCTTGAAGTAGTTGTTCCCCTTGCTCTGCAAAGGCCATGGCTTTTGTGGCACGATGCTTCAAGGGTGGCTGTTGTCGATGTGTGCAGAGGGTCTCTGGTTTGAGCCCAGGTATGGGCGAGGAGAAGTTCTCCAGTGAGGTGGTATACTGCAGTGTGTGCTTTTAAATCTGGACTCATATCATGGACCAAACCCAACTGTTGAGAGCCAGGCGATCCTAATACTCAAATGATGTCCACTGACTCATTGGATGAAGCCTTGTAACTCTTTGTCTAAAAATAACACCAATAATTGTTCATCATTGATTAATATATTAGGCCACGTTTTGTTACCGCAAACATACACAAAGAAACTGTCCTGGCATTCAAAATACATTTACATTTACATTTAAGTCATTTAGCAGACGCTCTTATCCAGAGCGACTTACAAATTGGTGCATTCACCTTATGACATCCAGTGGAACAACCACTTTACAATAGTGCATCTAAATATTTTAAGGGGGGTGAGAAGGATTACTTTATCCTATCCTAGGTATTCCTTAAAGAGGTGGGGTTTCAGGTGTCTCCGGAAGGTGGTGATTGACTCCGCTGTCCTGGCGTCGTGAGGGAGTTTGTTCCACCATTGGGGAGCCAGAGCAGCGAACAGTTTTGACTGAGCTGAGCGGGAACTGTACTTCCTCAGTGGTAGGGAGGCGAGCAGGCCAGAGGTGGATGAACGCAGTGCCCTTATTTGGGTGTAGGGCCTGATCAGAGCCTGGAGGTACTGAGGTGCCGTTCCCCTCACAGCTCCGTAGGCAAGCACCATGGTCTTGTAGCGGATGCGAGCTTCAACTGGAAGCCAGTGGAGAGAGCGGAGGAGCGGGGTGACGTGAGAGAACTTGGGAAGGTTGAACACTAGACGGGCTGTGGCGTTCTGGATGAGTTGTAGGGGTTTAATGGCACAGGCAGGGAGCCCAGCCAACAGCGAGTTGCAGTAATCCAGACGGGAGATGACAAGTGCCTGGATTAGGACCTGCGCCGCTTCCTGTGTGAGGCAGGGTCGTACTCTGCGGATGTTGTAGAGCATGAACCTACAGGAACGGGCCACCGCCTTGATGTTAGTTGAGAACGACAGTTTGTTGTCCAGGATCACGCCAAGGTTCTTAGCGCTCTGGGAGGAGGACACAATGGAGTTGTCAACCGTGATGGCGAGATCATGGAACGGGCAGTCCTTCCCCGGGAGGAAGAGCAGCTCCGTCTTGCCGAAGTTCAGCTTGAGGTGGTGATCCGTCATCCACACTGATATGTCTGCCAGACATGCAGAGATGCGATTCGCCACCTGGTCATCAGAAGGGGGAAAGGAGAAGATTAATTGTGTGTCGTCTGCATAGCAATGATAGGAGAGACCATGTGAGGTTATGACAGAGCCAAGTGACTTGGTGTATAGCGAGAATAGGAGAGGGCCTAGAACAGAGCCCTGGGGGACACCAGTGGTGAGAGCGCGTGGTGAGGAGACAGATTCTCGCCACGCCACCTGGTAGGAGCGACCTGTCAGGTAGGACGCAATCCAAGCGTGGGCCGCGCCGGAGATGCCCAACTCGGAGAGGGTGGAGAGGAGGATCTGATGGTTCACAGTATCGAAGGCAGCCGATAGGTCTAGAAGGATGAGAGCAGAGGAGAGAGAGTTAGCTTTAGCGGTGCGGAGCGCCTCCGTGATACAGAGAAGAGCAGTCTCAGTTGAATGACTAGTCTTGAAAATGATATCAAATCAGCTGTGTGTCTCCAAATCCTGTGGGCACAGTGGGTCCTTGTGGTCTGCAAAAAGAAACTGAAGTTGAAGTCGGAAGATTACATACACCTTGGCCTTTAAACAAAGTTTTTCACAATTCCTGACATTTAATCCTAGTAAACATTCCCTGTCTTAGGTCAGTTAGGATCACCACTTTATTTTAAGAATGTGAAATGTCAGAATAATAGTAGAGGGAATGATTTATTTCAGCATTTATTTCTTTCATCACATTCCCAGTGGGTCAGAACTTTACATACACTCAATTAGTATTTGGTAGCATTGCTTTAAATTGTTTAACTTGGATCAAATGTTTTGGGTAGCCTTCCACAAGCTTCCCACAAAAAGTTGGGTGAATTTTGGCCCATTCCTCCTGACAGAGCTGGTGTAACTGAGTCAGGTTTGTAGGCCTCCTTGCTCGCACATGCTCTTTCAGTTCTGCCCACAAATGTTCTATAGGACTGAGGTCAGGGCTTTGTGATGGCCACTCCAATACCTTGACTTTGTTGTCCTTAAGCCATTTTGCTACAACTTTGGAAGGATGCTTGGTGTCATTGTCCATTTGGAAGACCCATTTGCGACCAAGCTTTAACTTCCCGACTGATGTCTTGAGATGTTGCTTCTATATATCCACATAATTTCCTACCTCATGATGACATCTATTTTGTGAAGTGCACCAATCCCTCCTACAGCAAAGCACCCCCACAACATGATGCTGCCACCCCTGTGCTTCATGGTTGGGATGGTGTTCTTCAGCTTGCAAGCCTCCCCCTTTTGCCTCCAAACATAGCGATGGTCATTATGGCCAAACAGTTCTATTTTTGTTTCATCAGACCAGAGGACGTTTCTCCAAAAAGTATGATCTTTGTCCCCATGTGCAGTTGCAAACCGTAGTCTGGCTTTTTTATGGCTGTTTTGGAGCAGTGTCTTCTTCCTTGCTGAGCGCCTTTCAGGTTATGTCGAAATATGACTTGTTTTACTGTGGATATAGATACTTTTGTACCTGGTTCCTCCAGTATCTTCACAAGGGCCTTTGCTGTTGTTCTGGGATTGATTTGCACTTTTCGCATCAAAGTACATTCATCTCTAGGAGACAGAATGCATCTCCTTCAAGAGCGGTATGACGGCTGCATGGTCCCATGGTGTTTATACTTGCGTACAATTGTTTGTACAGATGAACGTGGTACCTTCAGGCGTTTGTAAAATTCCATGATGTCAAGCAAAGAGGCACTGAATTTGAAGGTAGGCCTTGAAATACATCCACAGGTACACCTCCAATTGACTCAAATGATGTCAATTAGCCTATCAGAAGCTTCTAAAGCCATGACATAATTTTCTGGAATTTTCCAAGCTGTTTAAAGGCACAGTCAACTTAGTGTATGTAAACTTCTGACCCACGGGAATTGTGATGCAGTGGATTATAAGTGAAATAATCCTGCCCTCAAACCAGGTGTGAACGGTACTTGCTAGCAGTGAATTGCGGGTGATTAGTGCCGGTGGACCATCATGTCTCAGCTTCCTAAGGAAAAATCTGGCCTCCAAAAACAAAAAAGAAAGACGAGAGAGAAAAGAAAAGTCGTCACCCAATGTTTCACAAAGGTGGGTGGAGTCCGTGAGTGGTGGAAATGAACCTCTTAGCTTAGTCCATAGTGAAATAGTCTACTTTTGCTCCCCTAACATTAGTTACTTAAAATCTTCACAGAAAATTATGTGTTTACATTTCGCTCCTCTTTTAGCCAACATTTAATCAATGCAGGCAAACTTTTAGCAAGCTAATCATACTAAATCAGTTGTCCCTGCCCCTGTCTGGTGCCAGGACTTAAATATGGTCGGTTACTAAGTAGTGGTGGTGATACACTATTGCGGGTAATTTGGGTCAATATTCTGCAGGATTCAGTGCTGTCTAATTTTTTCTTGGTGTGCATCCAGTTAATTTAAGTCAACAAAATGGTAGTAACTGAAAATTTGGTTGTGATGTTATTACAAATGGTATTATATTCTAGGATATATTATCATATGCGTCATGTACACTCTACAGAGCCAGGACCCTTTTCAAGTGATGTAGTTTTATCAGGGAGGAGTGTGGAAATGGAGGAAGTGTCACGACTTCCGCCGAAGTTGGTGCCTCTCCTTGTTCGGGCGGCGTTCGGAGGTCGTCGTCACCGGCTTTCTAGCTGCCACCGATCCACGTTTATTTTTACATTTGTGGTGTCTTGATTGTACTCACCTGGATCCCATTACGTTATTATTATTTCCCTATTTAACCCTCTGGTTCTCATGATGTTTTGTGCTTGATTGTTCCTGGTTCTGTGTTAGTCTGTTGTGTTAGGGTTTGTGATCCCTACATGGATTTATTTTTGCTGATTATTTTTCCAGAGTACGTTATTACGTACGTTATTAAGTACGTTATTTTATTCAGTTCTGTGTCCTGCGACCTGACTCTGTTCTCACCTCTGCACAACTAACACATGGCAGAATGAAGCACCATTTTTAATGGAGTCAGCAGGTGCACCAGTAGAGGAACGTGTCCAGCAGCACGCAACGATGCTCCAACATCTTGGCACAGCCATGGATCGCGTGCTGCTCACCATGGAGCGATGGGAAAAAGGGGGATTTCCCACAACCCCATCATCTTCACTCCAACCAACACCACAACCCACACCACTGTCCACCCCTCCGTCATCTGTCCACCCCTCCGTCATCCGTCATCTGGACAAGTGTATATCTATAGAATTTCCTGAGTTTTCTCCGCATTCCCGGCATAAGGCGTTAGTAGATTCAGGTGCAACTGGGAATCAAATTTTATTGATCGGTCGTTTGCTCTTAGATTAGGGATCCCTATTGTTCCTGTTGATATGCCCTTCACTGTACATTCCTTAGATAGTCGTCCTTTAGGGCCAGGCCTGATTAGGGAGGTCACATCTCCATTATGTATGATAACGCAGGAGGGTCATAAGGAGAGAATAAGTCTCTTCCTGATCGATTCTCCTGCATTTCCTGTGGTGTTGGGGCTTCCATGGTTGGCTTATCATGACCCCACTATTTCGTGGCAACAGAAGGCTCTCAAGGGATGGTCACATCAGTGCTCAGGGAGGTGTATATGTGTTTCCATAGGTGCAACCACGGTGGAGAGTCCAAACCAGGTCTCCACCATGCATATCCCCTCTGAATATGCCGATTTGGCTCTCGCCTTCTGTAAAAAGAGTGCGATAAATCTCCTGGTAGACGCAGCACTTCCCAGGAATCACGTGTATCCTCTGTCACAGGGGGAGACAAATCAGAACATTTGAGAGAGAGCCAGAGTCTAATTCGGACAGAACTGGTAGGCCTAAAAACTGCCTAATTGCCAAGTGAAAAGCAGCCTTTTATTATAAAAAATGTACACAAACACTTGTATGAGAAAAGGCTGTCCTGATAACTGGTAAACTAAACACTAACTATGGGTGAATAACTGCTTAACGTCTACACAATGTCTCCCCCTTGTGGGAGTAAGACTACTTTGGTAACTTTATGACAAGTATTTGTTCGTTTTTTGTTGGAGAGGTTAATACTGAGATGGAAATCCATTTGAGTTACATATCCTTAACTTCTTTGGGACAGGGGGGCAGTATTGAGTAGCTTGGATAAAAAGGTGCCCAGAGTAAACTGCCTGCTACTATGTCCTAAAAGCTAGAATATGCATATAATTAGTAGATTTGGATAGCACTCTGAGTTTCTAAAACTGTTTGAATGGTGTCTGTGAGTATAACAGAACTCATATGGCAGACAAAAACCTGAGAAACAATCCAACCAGGAAGTGGGAAATCTGAGGTTTGTAGTGTTTCAACTGTTTGCCTATCCAAGATACAGTGGAAATGGGGTCATGTTGCACTTCCTAAGGCTTCCACTAGATGTCAACAGTCTATAGAACCTTGTTTGATGCTTCTACTATAAAGGAGGGGGGAATGAGAGGGGTTTGAGCCAGATGTTTAGCAGAGTGTCACGAGCTGGTCATGCACATTCAAATGAGAGGTAGCTTGCATTCCATCGCATTTCTGAAGACAAAGGAATTTTCTGGTTGGCACATTATTGAAGATTTATGATAAAAACATCCTAAAGATTGATGCTATACTTAGTTTGACATGTTTCTACGGACTGTAATATGACTTTTCGTCTGAACTTTCGCCTGGACCTACCAGCGCGTCATCAGTTTGGATTGTGTACTAAACGCGCGAACAAATGAGGTGTTTGGACATAAATTATGGACTTTATCGAACAAATCAAACATTTATTGTGGAACTGGGATTCCTGGGAGTGCATTCTGATGAAGATCATCAAAGGTAAGTGAATATTTATCATGCTATTTCTGACTTTGTTGACTCCACAACATGGCGGATATCTCTTTGGCTTGCTGGGCTCTGAGCGCTGTACTCAGATTATTGCATGGTGTGCTTTCTCGGGTAAAGCTTTTTTGAAATCTGACACAGCGGTTGCATTAAGGAGAAGTTTATCTAAAGTTCCATGCATAACACATGTATTTTCTCAACATTTATAATGAGTATTTCTGTAATTGTTGTGGCTCTCTGCAAAATCACTGGATGTTTTGTAAGCAAAACATTACTGAAAGTAACACGCCAATGTAAACTGAGATTTTTGGAAATAAATATGAACTTTATCGAACAAAACATACATGTATTGTGTAACATGAAGTCATATGAGTGTCATCTGATGAAGATCATCAAAGGTTAGTGATTCATTTTATCTCTATTTCTGTGACTCCTCTCTTTGGCTGGAAAAATGGCTGTGTTTTTCTGTGGCTATGTACTGACCTGACATAATTGTTTGCTGTCCTTTCATCGTAAAGCCTTTTTGAAATCGACATGTTGGCTGAATTTGGCGCTCTGCATTTTCACTGGATGTTGGCCATGAGGGACACTAGTGTCAGAGAGGTTTTCACGAGAAGCTTATATTAGTATAACAAGGTTGTTGGTTGAAGTTTATGTCTTTATCTCTTTGTTCAATTAATGTCAGGGGTATCCGTAATTTACTCAAACGTAAGGCTATTTTCCTGTATTGCAAATGGTTTAATGCAGACTTTTACTTTCTACAAGAGACTCATGCTTGTTCTTCCGATCTATCTTTTTGTAAAGATCAATGGGGTAACGATATCTGGTTATCATATGGCAACAACTGCTATGCAGGTGTAGCAGTTTTAAGAGGTGCATTTCAAGGGAAGGTCTTCAGTAGTAAGACTCACCACTCTGGACGTTGGTTAATTTTAACAGTGAATTTCAACAGTGAAATGTTTTTATTAGGGAATATTTATGCATCCAACAACAAACAAAACAACAGGATATTATTTAAAGAATTTGAAGAAGAGATTAATAGAGTTATAGGTCTATTTCAGGATATCAAAAGTATCTTAGGTGGAGATTTTAATTCTGTATCTAATTTGATGATTGACAGATATCCCCTTCCTAACAGATCCAGCATTGTTAATCCTGAGTTTAATAACCTATGTCTTGGTCTTGGATAAATCGATATTTGGAGATGTAAATATCCTGATAAAAAGGAATTCACTTGGAGTAACAAGGACATGTCCAGACAGTCAAGAATTGACTTCTGGTTGATTTCTAATTCATTAGATAACACTGTAGTCAAGGCATCAATTGAACCATCAATTCTTACTGATCATAAAGTTATATTCTCATCTTTATATATTAATGGATCTGAAGTTAAACTGAATCGGAGTTATTGGAAACTCAATAGTAGGCTGTTGGAAGATGATAATTTCAAGATGGATGCCAAAGATATTATACAAGACAATTGGAGGAAAGCCCAACTATTTAAGTCTAACGGGAAATATTTGGAGTTAATGAAGTATGAAATCAGACAAACAGCCATGAAGACAGGTAAAGAAATTGCTGAAGTAAAAAGATTATGTTAAGATAAACTTGTTAAGGAAATACTTTCTCTAATCTCTATGGAGGACCTTGATGAAGAAGGAAAGGCTCAGTTATTCTCTTTACAACTAGAAATGGACCGAATGTATGAAGAGAGAGCAAAAGGGGCATTTGTAAGATCAAGAAGGAAATGATTGGAGGAAGGGGAAAAAAATACAAAATACCTTTACAATTTAGAGAGAAATATTCTGAATTTACATCTATTCATAAGCTTGATATAGATGGCAAAGAAAATTAAAATCAAATCAAATGTATTTATATAGCCCTTCGTACATCAGCTGATATCTCAAAGTGCTGTACGGAAACCCAGCCTAAAACCCCAAACAGCAAGCAATGCAGGTGTAGAAACATGGTGGCTAGGAAAAACTTCCTAGAAAGGCCAAAACCTAGGAAGAAACCTAGAGGGAACCAGGCTATGTGGGGTGGCCAGTCCTCTTCTGGCTGTGCCGGGTGGAGATAACAGAACATGGCCAAGATGTTCAAATGTTCATAAATGACCAGCATGGTCAAATAATAATCAGGCAGAACAGTTGAAACTGGAGCAGCAGCACAGTCAGGTGGACTGGGGACAGCAAGGAGTCATCATGTCAGGTAGTCCTGACCCAAAAAATATTTCAGAATTCTATGGTAACCTTTATACCAGTAATGCCTGTCAGACTATGCAAAATTCATTGATGAAGACTTCCAAAAGTCTTGTGATTCAATTATTTCTATCAATGAAATAAATAAAAACTATCAGCCAGTTAAAAGAGAACAAATCTCCCGGGAATTATGGCATTATTAGTGAATTCTATAAATATTTTAAGGAGGCAATTGATTTAGGGGTCCTGCCTGTTTCTATGACACAAGGCCTCATTTCTGTAATACCCAAACCAAACAAAGATTCTATGATGTTAGAAAATTGGAGACCAATCACATTAATGAACAATGATGGAAAGTTACTTGCATCCATCTTTGCAGAAAGACTAAAAAAGGTCTCGACTAAATAATTGATGATACCCAGTCTGGTTTTATGAAGGGCAGACATACAGTATATGTAATAATATTAGACTAGTATTGAACTTGATAGACGACAATGAGAACATTATGGAAGATTAGCTTTATTTTATTTGTAGACTTTTACAAGACATTTCATATAGTTGAACATTGTTTTCTTTTTGAGACTCTTCGATGTTTTTGGTTTATTTAAGACACTTTACAATAATAGTAACAGCTCTATTAAATTTTCCCATAGAACTTCACAGAGATTCAACATTAGACGTGGAATTAAACAAGGATGCCCAGTTTCTCCTTTCTTATTTTTATTGGTCACACAAGTTATGGCACTTCATATAAATAAGGATAGTTTTAGGGGTATTCAGGTACATGACAAAGAGATTAAATGTTCACAATTGGCTGACGACACCAGAATATTTTTGAAAGATCATAATGAAGTCAGGAAAGCTATTGAGTGTATTATGGCCTCCTCACATGTATGTGGTTTATCTCTGAATATTAGAAAATCTGAATTATTTGCGTTAAAAAGATGTGACTTAAATTCAGTATGTAATATCCCTGTAAAAGATGTGATCACATATCTTGGTATTAAAGTTAGCAAAGATCAGAAAGAAAGGGACAACTTAAATGTTAAACTTAAATGATCAGAAGCATGGCGCTTGTAAAGGGACAATTCTACGTAAATGTATGCACACATGACTGTAAGTCGCTCCTGCTTGGCATATTATTATTATTTATTATTATGTCTCTCCTTTTGTAGAGAATATTGGAAAGAGATTTAACTCCTGGTTATTACGAGATCTTTCTTTATCTGGATGTGTACTTTTGTCCAAATCTAAAGGTCTGTCCAGATTAGTTTACACCTCCCTTGCCTTGGATGTTCCTCTGTCAGTAACTAAAATGGTTGATACTAAATTATTTAACTTCATATGGAGGAATAAATCTCATTAGTTAAGAAAAGCGGTAATATGTATCACCCAAAGTGAGGGACGGTTGAATGCTCTGGATTTGCTTTTGCCGAAGTCGTTGCCTCTCCTTGTTCGGGCGGTGCTCGGCGGTCGACGTCACCGGTCTTCTAGCCATCATTGATCCATTTTTCATTTTCCATTGGTTTTGTCTTGTTTTCCCACACACCTGTTTTCAATCCCATTCATTACTTGTTGTGTAATTAACCCTCTGTTTCCCCTCATGTCTTTGTCAGAGATTGTTTATTGTCAGTGTTGTGTTTATTGTATAGGTGCGCGACGGGTCCTCGTACCCATGTTTGTTTATATTCTTTTCTTATTAGTGTTATGGAGCATGTTACGTGGACATTCATTAAAAGACTCCATTTTACACTCCGTTTATGACTCTCCTGCGCCTGACTTCCCTGCCACCTATACACACGACTCTGACATATGGATACAAAACTATTTAAGAAATAAGGATTTCATTTGGAATATCATCCCTCATTTAATATTCCAACAGATTGGTGGTCTAGAATTATTACTCAAATGCAATTTTGATATGGGTAAAATCCCTATTAAGCTTGCAAACTTTCATAAACAAGTACTTCTAACTTGGAACCTCATGTACAAACACAATCTTCCCCCGACATAGGTATACAATCTGGAATAATAAAGACATAAAATACAAAAACAAGTCTTTGTTTTTCCAGAACTGGTTTGACAACATTATTTGGGTTAAACAATTATTGAATAATGACGGACAACTATATGATTATCCAGAATTTGAGAACACACAATGTTACATTCACTCCTGAGGAGTATCAAATTGTGATTAGAGCTCTCCCTAAAAGTGATCTTATTTTAGGAGAATATAACAATACTCCAAGTGCAACTGTTGAGGATTTTGTAGCCTCAATACAATTAGAAGGAAATTACATTTTAAACTATGAATGTAATAACATTTATATAAGGAAACTATGGCAATATGTTACTATTCCCTCTGCTAAAATGTACTGGAATGCAGCCCTAGGACAAGTGAACTGGAACGAAGTTTTGTTGTTGTCTGGTAAATATTGTATATCTAATAAGGTGAAAGAAGTATCATACAAACACATTCATAGAATCTACCCTGTAAAGACCTTTATTATACACAGATTTAAAATAGCTATGGATAACAAATGTGTATTTTGTGGTTGTAACCCAGAAACTATTGACCATTTATTTTGGGACTGTTCTTATGTCAGAGGATTTTGGAGTTAGAAGATTTTATTTTAAAAGAAACAACTATTAATGTGAATCTGAGAGACTCATGTTTTATTTTGAACCAAATGATATGGACCCTGATTTAAATTTCATTGTTCATCTTTCATGGAAGATTCTTTATCCATAAAATGAAGTGGGCAGAGAACAAACCCCTCTTCACATTGTTTAAGATAGAATTTAAATATTATTTTGAAATGATCAGTAAATGTAAAAACAAAAAATAAATACGCACCATGAAAGTATTTAACAAATTTAAAATTAATCTTGATATGTAATACCCCTGTCTGTTAGGTTTATGTCCTCTTGTTTGTATATTTAAGTTTTTTGTATTTGTTGTTTTCATAATTAAAAATAATAATAATAACAAAAAATGTATACTTGGTTCAAAAATCTGCTGCTGATTTTATTATTTTGTTTGTTAAATCGTTCTATAGATGAACATGTTAATTTATTTTAATTGAAGAGGTTAATGTATATTTAAGTTATTCATTAATGTTAAGATTATTTTTCGTTCAAGAATTTTACCATTAAAATTACATTTAGAGTGGAAAAGATGGCCTTCAGCACATTTCTGATATCAGTCAACATCAGGAATCAGTCTTGCATCAAATAGTGAATTCCACTGCATGCAGAATGTTGCATGCATGTCTGCAGTGTTATATTTTCACAGCTCACTGTCAGTAAATATCATACAGTAAATATTGGACTACAAGAGAGTTGCAGGCCTGCAAAGTTAGAGTTATTTAAAGCTTTGAATGGGTCGATTGGGTTCTGGGCGTGTGTGGTTACAGCAATTGTGCAGGGTTGGTGTGGCCTGTGGTGATGAAGACCAATGTGATATCTTTCCATGGGGCCCAAAATCCCTGGCGGCGCCACTGCCTACTCCCGCTAAGACACAGTTCAGCACGAGTCACTGACTACAGTAACTGTGGATGTCTACAATGCGCTGCATTGTGGAAGACAACAGATCTGATCCAGTAATTGGACAGTCATGCGAGGAGCGTAAGTAGAAACAGAGATGCAGTAAGGCTCAGTTCTGCAATGTCTGTTCTAATCTGAGATGTTGTGCACAGAGAGCCTGGAGGGTCAAATTAAAAATTGAGATGAAACCAAAGATATATGCTGAAACCTGGCTCTGTATCATCATCGAATTGCTACAGTGGGCATCTAAAATGTGGACCACATGGCCATCGGTGTGTGTAAGTGGGTGGGTAAATATGGCAGAGACAGGAGGTGGGCGGGGGGGAAAGAAAAATTGACTGCCAACGCCAAGAAACCACAGTACAAAAGTCATTATGATCCACTTAATAAATTCAAGGACTTTTTAAATTGACGACGCAGTGATCAAGACCTATTCAATGCAGGCATAATTTGTATGTTTGTCACAGTATTTCAAATATTGCTGAAGTGCACGTGAGTGTGAGCATTCAAATGACCCTGAAGAACCTTGAAATCCTCACTCAACAAAGACACTGCCAAGAGTGAAGCAAATAGACAAATACTTCCCAGGGACTGTGGTGTGTCAAATGAAGTCCTCACCTACCGATGAAGACAAACAATACCTCTAAGAACAGAACTGTATAAACCAGATGTTCAAAATCCTATTGCCCTAGCTACGTGAGGAGCATATGGCAAGTCTCGGAGGAGTCCTTCTTCAGTAGCAGTAGAAGAGTGAGTTTCCCTTCAACACAGTAAGCTGTGGGAGGTATGACTGTCCCAGTGAAGCAGCATTCCTCCCAGTCAGAACTACTGACTCACACGGCTGGACTGTAATGACTGCATAAGGGACACATGGTTTCTTGTCATCTCAATTGTAGGGCTGGAGAAAGCATTTGGAAAATCAATGTCAACTGGAAATGGCGAAGGAGGAATTCAGCAGAGATGAAATAGAAATGTAAGACTCATTTATCCCTCTAAACATGATGAATGCCATACGTCACACGTTCACTCAAAGTCCCTGTAAAAATGTGTTTTGCCAACTTTCTGAAGGTCCAAGCAAGCACATTGTGACAACTCATAGGGATGACTCGCAGGATTCCGAACAGTGCACAGACGACTAAATGTATCATATGGTCAATATTCCTGTCAAGTCAGTATCCTTCAGATCAGCCTTTGTAGCCTAGGTTTATTTACTTTCCAGGAATCAGTTTTCCAGGAATCAGTCAGTTACTGCACAGTCAGTGAGTCACAAAGCTGTAGGCCAAGCGTTCACTGGTTACTCACTAACAAGCCTTGGAGAGAGAAGGAGAACATTTTCTACCATGCATTAATCAGAGTGAAATGGACTTAATATAATAATAATATATGCCATTTAGCAGACGCTTTTATCCAAAGCGACTTACAGTCATGTGTGCATACATTCTACGACTTGGGCTCACTTAGTTAGCCGGGCCCAAGCACCCCCTCTATAACACCAACATCTGTCCAGACTCTATTATTCAGCCCATTAGCTACTTCATGGAATGATACCCAGCTACTGATTCTTTGGAAGGTGGTCCCCTTACTTTCTGGCAATCATGACTCATGATGAAGGAGCGGTTGACTACTACAGTATCCCCAATGAAGTGGATTCGTCAAGGTGCCATTCCTCGAAACCATGTGTGTTTCTCAATACGCTAACTCCCCATATCTTACGACCAAAAAAAGGGTTCCAAAAGGGTTCTTCGGCTGTCCTCATAGGAGAACCCCTTTGGGTTCCATGTAGAACTCTCTGGAGAAAGGGTTCTACATTAAACACAATATGGTTCTACCCGGAACCAAAAAGAGTTCTCTTATGGGGACAACCAGAGAACCTTTTAAGGTTCTAGATAGCACCTTTTTTTCTTAGAATGCATGGTCTCAAAAGGATGAGACAGAGAGGAACAAAAACTATTGGATGACCAATGATTGTCTGAAGCCAAATGGGTAACACTTTACTTGACACACAGTCATAACCATGTCATAATATGTCATAACAGTTTAAATGACTAAATAATATTGTCATGACCCTATCTATATATTAACACCTGTTGTGACATACATTGGGTTATTTGATGGCTGGTTATGACACCTGCATAAGAGTGTTAAAACCATTTATTCAAATGTATTTTTCCCCGAAAGTTGATTTCTTAAATCCTTTGTTGTTATTGTAATGAATTCTTTATAGTTGTGATTTTTTTTAAATCATATACACTTTGACACTGTCAAGAAGCATTATGGCCATCCTGTGTCACTTCACTTGGAGTAAGAAAATACACATATTTACACCATGAAGCATTATGACTATACTGTGTCACTTTACTTGGACTAAGAAAATATCACTTTATGACACACTCCTGAAGCATTATGACCATGCTAATCATGCATGCCCTTATGTCAGTCATCAGTCAAAAAGAGGGTGTCCTGTCATGCTGCTGAAATCTGCTCCTGCATCCCAGTCATCAGCAACAGGGGTAGGGGTAGGTGTATGATGTCTGACATAAATGTGTGCGCAATTACAATGATAATTTAATATGGTACATTTCAGAAAATGTAGGCTATGGGGTTATAGGTTATAAAGGAATGTTTTATCTTGTGTGGTAGGTTTTATGGATTTAGACACACTTATGTAGGTGTCATAACCAGCCATAAAATAATGCAATATATGTCACAAACGGTCTAAATATATGTGTCATGACAGTGTTACGACCATATTATGACAGGTTATGACAAGTTATGTCAGCTGTTATGGTTATGGTTATGACCGTGTTATGATACGAGGCGTCAAGGAAGTGTTACCGCCAGATTTACTAAAATGGCATAGGTCTTAAAGCGTGATGTTAATCATACACCTTCCTGGGTGACTCATTCAAGTAGCACTTTTAAATAAAAAATAACTGAATCATTGAATATTGAGCCTTCAGGAACTTCAGGAACTAACCGGAAGGTCGAATCCCAGAGCTGACAAGGTCAAAATCTGTCATTCTGCCCATGAACAAGGCAGTTAACCAACTGTTCCCCGGTAGGCCGTCATTGTAAATAAGAATGTGTTCTTAACTGACTTGCCTAGACAAATAAAGGTTAAATAAATAATAAAGTGACAAATATGATCTATTTTGCCCATTGCTTAAAAGTTCAAACGATCATCTGTATTTACTTTGAGACCAATCATTCCACAGCTCAACAGCGGTTCACTGCAGATAAACTCTATTCATTCCTCAGGATAGGGAATTTTTCCAGCACCATAAATCTAGTTGCAATAGAGTATGGGTATGAAAGGGATGTAAAAAATAATATATTTTCCTGTTAAGTCAATTTTTCTCATGTAGACTGTATGTTCCCTTAAAATCTTGTATGTAGGTCTTGTATGAATTACAATCAGGAGACAAGTTGCAGCACTGGAAGCTTTAAGCAATAAATCACATTTCTGACATTGGTCTTTTTCTTATTGAGAATGATGTACAGTATGTCAAAAAGCTATAACTATGATGCTCTGCCTAACCATAACCAATGATGTTGTAATATTCTACATCATGTAAGAAACATAAAATTTATGGATTTTAGTCAAGCCAGTGATGATGGAAACTATGGGGGAGAGTGAGTGTGAGAGAGAGAGAATGGGGGGGAAAGAGAGCGAGAGAGAGAGAGAGGGGAGAGAGAGCGAGAGAGGGGGTGGGGGGGGGCAGATTACTGTATTTAGGTACATAGTGTCATTGGTCATTGTACACAGACAGAGGGAGTAGTAGTACCGAAACCTGTCTGATCTGATCTGGCGGAAGCCTGGAAAACAGGGAGCTCCCCCTCCTGTCCCGCTCCAGCCACTCCATCATATTCTTGGAGTTCTTCCCTTGATGGAGAGCCAAGTGCATCTGTCAACAAGTAGTAAAGCCATCAGACGTTTCGAGGGGGAGAGCATTCTTCAGGAAACAAACAACTGGCTGAACACTCCTCTCCAAGGGGTGAAGAGTACAAACTGTCACATTTTTTTTTTCTGGGAATCATATGCTTTTATTCCTTGAATTCCTGTTGGTGAGCAGTTGGTGAAAATCATATTTTTGTTAATAAGCAGTAATAAAATGAGGTACAAATATTTGTGTTTGAAATGGAAGCTGACAATGTACTATCAGTATTGGATATAGAGAAGCTCTGAAGTTCTGTTAAAGTAAATTATAGGCTACTGGTATTTAATTATTCTTGTACATTCACCTCAAAGAACCAAAACGGAATGAGATGCCACGTCACTCTTTAAATATTACCTATTTGCGATTTTCTCCTATATTGGTGGAAAGAGTCAAAGTCATTTGGGTTCTTTAATTGATTTGGAAGGTGTAGCAATTCTGAGCCTTGGATTGATTATGTATACTACTATCTTACCATCTCCGTGACTCTTTTTGAAATGTAACGATTCTGTTTCAGACTGAAACTTCTTCAGAATTTCTTTCTGAGTTTACTTTAGGTTTACTACTAATCCAGGGGTAATACAACAGCTAAGGTGAATGTAGAAACTAAACGACTAAGGAACTTAAACCAATATTGTTAAAAGGCTGTGTATTATGACTATTAGCATTTATTGCCCTGATATAATATGAGGGAACATTTTCAGACACTTTGCATTCCTGAGTGATTATGTTGCACAGACTTGAAATTGACATGACATAAACTGAAAGTAAGCACCCTGTTTGTATTTCCCTCATAAAATCTGGTTAAACTGATTTCATTACAATTTAGTCATACGTTTTGCATTAGTTTCCATAAAATACGCCTGGCAGACTGACCCGCTTCAAATAACACTAGCTATGGAAGTTCAACCTCACCAGGACCCAGAAACTGTGTTACTCTTGCTTGATACATTTTCACAGTTTGGTGAGTGAACTGTTGCAGGCTGATAGCTCAATGGCATTACAACCCTGGTTTAGCATCACACACCATTTAAATACATAATGAGCAAAACTCCTCTGCTTGTTTGACTACCTTAGCCTTAGCATTTCAACACAAACTTGTTCTGTAGATACAATGTTAAAACTGCCTAACTCATTAAATAAATTGAGTGGTGGCTACTCAAACATCTCTAACGGTCAGTTGAACCCAAATCATAAAAGTGGTACTAACTCATGTCAATAAGATATCTTATCACTTAATTGAGTTGAGTACTGTTAACAAATATTAGGTTATTAAGTAAATAGTACAAGTTTTACAAGTTATGATTATTTCATATTTTAAAGTTAATCTAACATGAAATAAGTTGTTCTTATTGTTCAGACTGCACCACTCTCTGGAGAGCACGGTGGTTGTGGGAAGTGCAGTTGCCGTACCAGGCGGTGATACAGCCCGATAGGATGCTCTCAATTGTGCATCTGTAAAAGTTTGTGAGGGTTTTAGGTGACAAGTCAAATTTCTGCAGCCTCCTGAGGTTGAAGAGGCGCTGTAGCGCCTTCTTCACCACACTGTCGGTGGCTCCAGCAGTGCACCGACGCCGGCCTCGGGGATGAGCCGGAGGGCGTGGTGCTGGGCGTTCCGGACGGAGACGGTGGAACTCCCGTAGCATTGAAGGGTCCAACACGTCCTCCACCGGAACCCAGCATCTCTCCTCCCGACCGTACCCCTCCCACTCCACGAGGTACTGAAGGCCCCTTGCCCGACGCCTCGAGTCCAGCATAGATCAAACTGAATACGTCGGGACACCCTCAATGTCCAGAGGGGTGGAGGAACCTCTCGCACCTCAGACTCCTGGAGCGGACCAGCCACCATCGGCATGAGGAGACACACACGGAAAGAGGGGTTAATAAGGTAATAGAGGGGAAGCTGTAACCTGTAACATACCTCGTTCAGTCTCCTCAGGACTTTATATGGCCCCACAAACAGCGGACCCAGCTTCCTGCAGGGCAGGCGGAGGGGCAGGTTTCTGGTGCGAACACCGGGGCCTCACTGCGGTGACGGTCTACGCTGGATTTCTGGCGCAGCATGGCCCACTGAAGGTGAACATGAGCGGCGTCTCATGTCTCCTCCGCATGCCTGAACCAGTCGTCCACCGCAGGATCCTGGATCTGGCTCTGATGCCAAGGCGCCAGAACCGGCTGGTACCCCAGTACGCACTGGAAAGGGGAGAGGTTAGTAGAGGAGTGGCGGAGCGAGTTCTGGGCCATCTCTGCCCTGGGAACGAACGCCGCCCACTCCCCCGGCCATTCCTGGCAATAAGACCTCAGAAACCTACCCACATCCTGGTTCACTCTCTCAACCTGCCTGTTGCTCTCGGGGTGAAAACCCGAGGTAAGGCTGACCGAGACCCCCAGACGTTCCATGAACGCCCTCCAGACCCTCGACATGAACCGGGGACCATGTTAAGAACAGTATATCCTCAGTGGTGTACCCCGTAGTGCCTGAAGACGTTACACACGGCCTCCGCAGTCTGTAGGGCAATAGGGAGACCGGTCAAAGGGAGGAGACGACAGGACTTAGAAAAACGATCCACAACGACCAGGAATGTGGTGTTACCCTGTGAGGGGTAACACCACAGGGTAACACTGGAGGGGAGCGGGCTCTGTATGTAACACCTGCTCAATGTCCGCGTCCAGCTCCCACACGACCGGCGCTACCAGGCAGGAGGCCGGGAGTATGATCCATGAGCCGCTCCTCTGTGTCATACAGCCAGGACAGTGCGTCTGCCTTCACATTTTGGGAACATGGTCTGTCGGACAGGGAAACACAAAACAGGTTTTTTTTTAAACACAGCCCACCTTGCCTGACGAGGATTCAGTCTCCTCGCTGCCCAGATGTACTCCAAGTTGCGGTGGTCAGTCCAGATGAGAAAAGGGTTGTGAGCCCCCTCAAGCCAATGTCTCCACGCCTTCAAAGCTTTCACCACAGGCAACAATTCCCGGTCCCCCACATCATAATTCCCCTCCGACGAGCTGAGTTTCTTCAAGAAGAAAGCACAGGGGCAGAGTTTTGGTCACCCAAACGCTGAGAGAGCATGGCTCCTATCCCAGCCTCGGACGGGTCCACCTCCACTATGAAAGCCAAAAAAGTATCTGGATGGGCCAGCACGGGAGCCGAGGTAAACAGAGCCCTTAGGTGACCAAAAGCCCTGTATGCCTCAACCGACCACTGCAAATGTACAGGACCCCCCCTTCAGCAGTGAGGTAATGGGAGCCGCCACCTGGCCAAAACCCTGGATAAATCTCCGGTTGTAATTGGCAAATCCTAAAAAGCGCTGCACCTCCTTTACCGTGGTGGGAGTCGGCCAATTACGCACGGCTGAAATGCGGTCACTCTCCATCTCCACCCCTGAGGTGGAAATGTGGTACCCTAGGAAGGAGACGGACTGCTGGAAGAACAGAAATTTCTCAGCCTTGACGTACAGGTCAGGCTCCAACAATCGTCCAAGCACCCTGCGCACCAAGGACACATGCTCGGCGCACGTAGCGGAGTATATCCGAATGTCATCAATATACACCACCACACCCTGCCCGTGCAGGTCCCTGAAAATCTCATCTACAAAGGCTTGGAAAACTGATGGAGCATTCATCAACCCATACGGCATGACAAGGTACTCATAATGCCCTGAGGTGGTACTGAATGCCATCTTCCACTCGTCTCACTCCCGGATACGCACCAGGTTGTACGCGCTCCTGAGATCTAGTTTTGTGAAGAAGCGCGCCCCGTGCATTGACTCAATCGAAGTAGCGGGTAACTGTACCTCACAGTGATTTGATTTAGACCTCGATAGCCAATACACGGGCGCAGACCTCCCTCCTTCATCTTCACAAAAAATAAACTCAAGAAGGCGGGTGAAGTGGAAGACCGAATGTACCCTTGACGCAGGGATTCGGAGACATGTCTCCATTGCCGCCATCTCCGCATGTGACAGGGGATATACGTGACTCCTGGGAAGTGTGGCATCTACCAGGAGATCTATCGCACAATCCCCCTGTTGATTGGATGGTAACTGAATTGCCTTCTTCTTACAGAAGGCGAGAGCCAAATCAGCATATTCAGGGGGAATGTGCACGGTGGAGACCAACGGAAACCCCTAAACACCTCCCCGAGCACTCTCGTGACTACCCCGTGAGAGCCCTCTGTTGCCATGAAACAGTGGGATCATGACAGACTAACTAGGAAAGACCTAGCACCACGGGAAACGGAGGATAATCAATAAGGAAGACTGATTCTCTCCTTATGACCCTCTTGCGTCCCCATGCCCAGGTGTGCGGTGACCTCCGTAATCAAACCGGACCCTAATGATCGACTGTCTAGGGCGTGAACGAGGAAGGGCATATCTACTGGAAAAATGGGGATCCCTAATTTATGGGCAAATGATCTGTCAATTAAATTCCTAGCTGCGCCTGAATCGACGAGCGCCTTATGCTGGGAATAAGGGGGAAACTCAGGAAAAGTAATGTTCAAAAACATGTGGGCAACAGAGAGCTCTGGGTGAGCATGGTGTCGGCTCACCTGGGGTGACTAGAGAGTGCTGCCTCGACTCCCAAAGGAACCTCCCCAGCACCGACCGGCAGTGTGCCCTATGCGGCCACAGATGGTGCATGAACTGGAACCTCCTCCGGTCTCCCTAAGCGCAGCACCTCCCAGCTCCATGGGTGTCAGAGCGGTGGTGCTGGGGGATGGAACCGACAGGCCCTGATCTGGACGTCCGCGGGTAGCCAGCAGGTTATCCAACCAAATGGACAGGTCCACCAGCTGGTCAAAAGTGAGGGTGGTGTCCCTGCAGGCCAACTCCCAACGGACGTCCTCGTGCAAACTGCAACGATAGTGGTCGATCAGGGCCCTGTCGTTCCATCCCATGCCAGCGGCCAGGGTCCGGAAGTCCAGAGCAAACTCCTGGGCGCTGTCATCCCCTGCCTCAGATGTACGAGACCTTCACCTTCGTAGTGGTCCAGCGCCGCATCTCCTTCTCCCCACACAGCGTTGGCCCACTCCAGGGCTCTCCCTGAGAGGCATGAGATGAGGGCGAACACCCTCTCTCGGTCCGAAGGTGCCGGCTGGACGGTTGCTAGTTAGAGCTCCAGCTCCCTTGGGAGGGCAAGACGAATCCCACTGTGACCGGGTGAAAGAGGGGCGAGTAGTGGAGACCTTGGTTGAGCTGGCGGAGGCGCTGGAGGACCTCCCTTTCTCTCCCAGCGATCCATAGTCTGTAGGACGCGGTCCATGATGGCACCGAGATGATGGAGCATTGCCGCTTGGTACCCCAATAACAGGGGTACCAATGTGCGAACAATAACGGTTGCCACTAAGCACAGGTGAAAACAGCACCCGGAAAAAACAGACAGAAACGTATCGACCTGAACAACAAAGAATCACACACAAAGACATGGGGGAATCAGAGGGTTAAATACATGACCAGTAATTGGGAAATGACAACCAGGTGTGTGGGAAACAAAGACAAAACCAACGGAAAATGAAAAGTGGATCGGCGATGGCTAGAAGACTGGCGACGTCGACCGCCGAGCGCCGCCCGAACAAGGAGAGGAAACGACTTCGGCGGAAGTCGTGACAGGCACACACAAACAAGCAAGCTAAAAGCACTGTAGCCTAGCAAGAATAATCAAGTTTTTGCTCATGTGAAGTTCCAACAGTCATTATTTTATTTGGGGTCCACAAATCAGTGTGTAAAAGGTGTGTGGTCGAACTGAGAACTGGAAAAACAAAGAAGTGAACAGCTGTCCAGAAAATATCTCCAGGACGTTAATGCTAAAGTGAGTAGCTCATTTGAGATATGTATTTATCTTAGTAACTAGAGTGTTAGCTAATTTAGCCAGCAGCCAGTTGGGCTAGCTAAGCTTGATAGTGGCATAAAAGCTAACTGGTAGCCTAGCTTGCTAACAAATAACAACATTTCCTTCCCTTCAAGGATTTTTTTCTATCCCCTCAAGGTGACAGCTAATGTTTTAAAACATTTAGGCATATTTTGTATCACTGGCTAATATAAACTAACTTAGCTAGCTAGCTTGCTCCAGTTATTTTTCTCATCATAAATTAAGTAGGTAGAGTAGCTACCTTGTGGTATGGTTTTGTGAAATTATTATATTTTCTTGCAATATCGACACCATTTTTATTCATGAATAATACATTTTCAGTTTGGAGTGGATCACAGACTAACACTACCACCACATTGGGTCTGGACTGCGAGGGACCGCTGCTGATGACCTAAGGGGTGTTAAGGGTGTACAACTTTAATTTTCTGTTAAATAAATCAAATACAAAGATTTGGCCTACGTTTGCATTTTTACAGAAAATGTGTTGTCATTGGAGATCTGGATTTGCTATGCAGCATTTTTTAAGTAGAAATAGATGTGCTTCGGAAATAGCAACTTGGATTAAACATTATGATGTTTGCCTTTCTGTGCCTTGTATAGCCTACTACTGAATATGTTGCAAATGTAAGTTCAGATATGTCACCTTCATGTGAAGAGGCACAATGATTTTCAACATCTGAACAGGTAAAATAATTTTGGAGCTGGATTTAGTCGGATTTAGCCCATTTTCAATCAGACATACGAGGATGAATATTACTTAAGGATATCTATTAAAATTTTGATTTTTATTTGTACGGATACAAAAATGATCAAGTAATGACTACAGATATAATATATTTCTCAAAATATGTAGATTTGTTCATGCTAAGTATAAAGGCTTAGATATGTCAGCATGTTGACAAACCCTTTCCGGAGTTAGAATATTCTACAAATACAGTATGTTGCACGTACATCAGGTGTGTGTCTGGAACGTATCTCACCCCAGATATCTCCCTGGACTCATACGGTAGCAGGGAGATTTCTGAGGTCCGGATGATTCCCAGTGATTCCCTTTACGTCTGAAAAACATGTGAGTGAGCTACACGTTCTGTCAGTTTACAATTCGTGCCTACAGTTTGACCCGGGGTTATCCAAGGTGACCTTGTTACCTACACCACCTTTATACCTAAGGTCAGCAATAGTTCTAATAGTCTCACCTTAGAGCTTGTGGCTTTCCACCCGTCGCCCTTCACTTCTGCCGGAGAAGAGTGTCTCCATCATTTATGTCCTGTACTTTCTTTGCATATTTAAGTAGATAGAACGAGAGCATTACGCAAGACCGACCAACTCTTCATTTTCTGGGCGCCTCCCTGCGAGTATTGGCCCCTCTGTCATCAATGGCTATCCCATTTGATAGTGGAAGCTATTATATTGGCTTATAATAGCAAGGGTTTTACAGCCCCCGGTGGGCCTGAGGGCTCATTCCACCAGAGGTATGGCTCTACCTATCGGGCACCTACTACCCACCTATTGGGCATGTTGGGCCACCCCTCATACATTTCTGAGGTTTTACCGATTGGATGTCACTGCACCTTCGTTGGCGCATACTGTCCTCAGTGTCGTAGCCTCTGATGAATGACACTGTTGGGTCTACCCTGGGTTCAGAGAGCATGTCTGCAATACGGGAGTTGGCCATATCCCATAGTAATACATGTCTAGTTTTTTCCCAAACAGTGAAAGAACAAAAGTCTATAGAATATAGGCCATGATCCCTTGAATAAGAAGGTATACCACCATTCAAATGTTTAGGGTCACTTAGAAATGTCCTTGTTTTTGAAAGAAAAGCTCATTTTTTATCCATTAAAATGCTGCTACTCTCTGTTTATCATATATGCGTAGTCACTTTAACTATACATTCATGTACATACTACCTTAATTGGGCTGACCAACCAGTGCCCCCGCATAGTGGCTAACCATCTATCTGCATTGTGTCCCACCCACCACCCGCCAACCCCTCTTTTACTCTACTGCTACTCTCTGTTCATCATATATGCATAGGCACTTTAACCATATGTACATACTACCTCAACCAGCCTGACTAGCTGATGTCTGTATGTAGCCTCGCTACTGTTATAGCCTCACTACTGTATATACCCTGTCTTTTTACTGTTGTTTTATTTCTTTACCTACCTATTGTTCACCAAATACATTTTTTGCACTATTGGTTAGAGCCTGTAAGTAAGCATAGCACTGTCTACACCTGTTGCATTCAGCGCACGTGACAAATAAACTTTGATTTGATCAAACTGATCAGAAATACAGTGTAGACATTGTTAATGTTGTAAATGACTATTGTAGCTGGAAACTGATTTTTTTATGTAATATATACATAGGTGTACAGAGACCCATTATCAGCAATCACTACTGTGTTCCAATGGCACGTTGTGTTAGCCTTTTAAAATGATAAACTTGGATTAGATAATTGATCATTAGAAAATCCTTTCGCAATTATGTTAGCACAGCAGCAATCTGTTATTCTGATTAAAGAAGCAATAAAACTGGCCTTCTTTAGACTAGTTGAGTACCTGGAGCATCAGCACTTGTGGGTTCGATTACATGCTCAAAATGGCCAGAAACAAAGTAATTTCTTCTGAAACTCGTCAGTCCCTTCTTGTTCTGAGAAATTAAGGCTATTCCATGCGAAAAATTGCTGAGAAACTGAAGGTCTGGTACAGTGCTGTGTCCTACTCCCTTCACAGAACAGCACAACCGGCTCTTTAAACAGTTTTCAGCTGTGCTAACATAATTGCAAAAGGATATTCTAATGATCAATTAGCCTTTTAAAATGATAAACTTGGATTAGCTAACACAACGTGCCATTGGAACACAGGAGTGACGGTTGCTGATAATGGGTCTCTGGACGCCTATGTAGACATTCCATTAAAAATCAGCCGTTTCCAGCTACAATAGTCATTTACAACATTAACAATGTCTACTCTGTGTTTCTGATGTACCAAAAATGTGCTTTTCTTTTAGAAACAAGGACATTTCTAGAGTGACCCCAAACTTCTGAACGGTAGTGTATATTACTCCAGTATTTAAAGGCAACACAGACATTTCTTTTCACTTTAAAAAATACATGCTTGAAGTAAGGTATTAAATAAGGCCTGACATTAGCTAGGGAGGAATTCTCTGGGCATTGTCAAACCTGGAAGTAATGGAAGCCAAGTCCTGTAAATATTATCTGATGAAATGATCCATCTGATCCTTTAAATGGTTGACTAACGAGTAATCAGGTTCTCCTCTGGAAAAAGTACAACATATCTATGGAAGATTGCATTTGCTCTCCCTCTAGGTTCGTCTGAGACAAATGCTAGAAAGCAGGGAGGACCTGATTCCTAGATCAGCACTCCTGAGATGCTGTAATATGAATACGGGCCCTGGCCTTTACTCTATAGACTTCTGTTCTTTCACGCTTTTCTCTTGTATTGACTCAATTGGATTGTCATAGTTTGTTCCATTGTTTTTGCTATCACACCATTCATAATATTAATTCAACCAAATATGAAGAATAAAACCATAACTCAAAACTGGCTAGCCACATGTATGGCAGTTCTGAATCTTGCCTTCGCAATTGATTCCAATTCCCAGTCGGATTAGTCTATACTCCAGTCACTGTTGGTTACCCTCAAATAATAAGAAAGGAAGCGTATGTCTATCAAAAAGTGTGGCTTTACTTGAACCCCTTTTCAGAGTGACACTGATTATTCTATATTCCATATTCCATCCACACCACAATCCTTCATAATATGGGGATTGTTTCAACTTTCCAGCATTACCAAGACCTCACATTCAACATAAACTTTTAGATTTCAGTCCAATGTGTGTCACCTGTCCATCTGCCCTGTGAATATAGGTCTATATTACTAAATATGATTCATTCAATATATAACACTAACACGGTGCCAATGCGAAAAATGTGCCGTGTGGCAACAAGTGCTGCAGTTCTCACACACAGGCTGACGTCAGGACTTCATTACCCAGATCAATCAAAAAGGAACAGCCTGGGTCTCTTTATTTAGACCAAGTTATTCTTTCTTAGTCACGTCAAGAAGTAGCGGGAAGTGGAACTTCTTCACTCAGTGGTTAAAGATGTCCAAATTCCCCTCAACTTAGTCAATGTCATCCTGTCTCCATGACAACAAATGCTGTTGTTAACCCAAAGACTTGAGCTTGCAGCAGGCTTCCCATGTCTCGTCTCTGTCGTGGCTGGGCGGACCTCCGAAATCTCCAGATGAGTAGGAGTGTTTCTGCTCTTGTTCTGTTCATACTGGACAAGGGTGAAATGCACATGTGCGGTTTCAGCCGCTTAAATTAAAACATGTTGAAAACAGTGTTGCCCATTTCACCGTCATTGAACCGCAGGGAGACCCAGAGGGCTTGGAGAGCTCCAACACTTGGAAATCTAGGAAATCGATTCCCATAATAAAAAATCCCTATTCACTCACAGCTGGCAATGTACAATATGGCTGTATTCGTTTTAGGAAGTTGCCACAGAGTCAATGTGAACTTAAATGTAGTCGGAGTGTAACGATGCCCAGGAGAGCATTGCATAATGGACATTACATGAACCCTGCAATGGATGAGGAATTGCTCAGAACTACCTCAAATCTCTCATCATGTCGTGGAGAGCCTTCGAATGCATTAGCTTTCACTATAAAACACATAGCAGGTGTTTCATACCCATTAGCGGTTGCACAAGAATTATGATAATTAAACATGGCACTCTATTCCTTGCTAGGGGCTGGATTAAGGAATGCATTTGACCAAACACATTATGTATGAATGGCCATTTTATGTCTCAACTCAACATTGTGAGGGCAGGAAAACAAAAGGCCTTGAAGGAGCATTTAAACATGTTGTCATGTAACCCAACACCCAAGCTCTAATTTGCATTGCATATGTTTTGGCTATTGTAACTGGCTCCAAGGAAACAAGTGGGCTCAGTCATCGAAATTAAATGTGTTTGGGATCCAAGGTTCCTTTAACGGATGTTGTATCTTTAGCCCCTAGTCTTGCAATTAAGTAAAAGTGTCAATCACTGATTATCTTTATATTTTGCCTCAAATCCAATATGACATCCAAAATCAAATATAGCTTCCATAATAGCATTTGATGGAGGTTAAAACCCATGTAAATATGAATTTTGTAAATGAGAGGAATTTTTACAGAATTGTGTATAACACTCACCTATAAAGACTGTTGATTTTAATCAATTTGATTTTGAATACAATATGGCCAACATGATTACATTTAAACACCTTAGCCTGCCCTTCATCATTTTGCATCGTGTTACTCTGTCTTTAAAATTGGTGGGCCAATTGTGCGCCACCCTGTGGGACTCCCAATCACGGCCGGTTGTGATTCAGCCTGGAATCGAACCAGGGTCTGTAGTGACGCCTCTAGCACTGAGATGCAGTGCCTTAGTCCACCACACGACTTGGAAGCAGCCGAGCCAACACATTTTTCAATGTGTATTCATGTTTTAATCTCATTCACACACTTACAGCATATCAACAATGGGCAATTCCACAAAGTAGAATAACAAGCCTTTCACAACACAAGCACACAGTAGCGTAACCAAGTTACAAAGCAACCGTAATACAACAGTCAGCTACTCTAGTAGTGTTTATGTAAAGCCCTCTTTTCCCCACTAAAACTACGTTTGCAAGGTTGATTCAACGTATCTGAGGTGACCAGGACATGAATGCATCCTTAAAGGGTGAGGAGACAAAGTAGCCAGTTGTAGTTCTGGGGCCTGACCAGTTTGCACAGCTAACTTGTCATTCTGGGAGAACTGCAGCAACAAGGGTAGTATCCTTCCTGTGTGACTGGTGGGTTATTGGGGCTGAGGGGTGATCCGTTTCCATTCCTACAGTTCACCATAGGCAGTCCGCAGATGCAGTTTGCATACAAAAGAGGCCCATTTATTAGCTGGAATGTTATCCCAGTCTGAATGATGCTGGGGATACTCCAGTAGTGGAATGGTTGGTTGTCTGGTTGTGAATGAAAGTCTGTGAAAGGGCAGTCACAAACAGACTTGTCTAAAGATCTTTCCAATGTCTAATTGGCCTGTGGGTAGAGTTTTTTATGTTGAATGCGGCTCAAAGTCCCGCAGGTGACATCCTGCATATTTCTTTATATTCCTTCGGAAGTCAGGTACTATAGGATGATAATTTGGCCCATATTAAACATGGGTGGTTAACATTGATTATGGACTGGGGCACGGCCAGCAGGAGATGTGGAGAGTGACCTGAGGTTACCTAGAGTTTGGTTAGTGTAGCTAGGTCATAGACTATGACTAAGAAGCGTTGGTTGTGAGGGACACAGCACAGCTCCACACCCATATACATTTGAAGATGATCCCTGGGCTTTGATGGACAGTAAACGGTTTGCAGAGGTGGAGATGATCAAGCAACTGTCTCACAGTCAAACCCCAGCCAACATAAACGATCACATACAGCAGGTTTAACCATCCTAAAGTGCCTCTTGTTTGCAATAAATGGCATATGTCCTTCTCGGAATGTTGGGATTACTGCAGTTTCCAAGACCAATGCATGAATGCATGAAGCTCATTCTTCAAATGCCACTGAACAAGGCAGTAAGCCAACTGTTCCCCGGTAGGCCGTCATTGTAAGTAAGAATTTGTTCTTAACTGACTTGACTAGTTAAATAAACTTTTGTTATATATATTTTTTTTAATTCGAGTCCAGTTCAGGTGCCACATGGGCTGGCCAGTCATGGTTGGTAGCAAAATAGGTACATATGAGGACAATGCACGCCAGCAATTTCCAGACGGCAATCCCCCCCACCCTCTCAGAATGGCCTCGTCGGGGCATGGACTTTACAAGGTGTCGAAAGCATTCCACAGGGATGCTGGCCCATGTTGAATCCAATGCTTTCCACAGGTGTGTCAAGTTGGCTGGATGTCCTTTGGGTGGTGGACCATTCTTAATATACAAGGGAAACTGTTGAGCGTGAAAAACCCAGCAGCATTGCAGTTCTTGGCACAAACCGGTGTGCCTGGCATCTACTACCATACCCCGTTCAAAGACACAAATCTTTTGTCTTGCTCATTCACTCTCTGAATGGCACACATACACAATCCCTGTCTCAAATGTCTCAAGGCTTAAAAATCCTCCTCTTCATCTACACTCATTGAAGTGGATTTAACAAGTGACATCAATAAGGAATCATAGCTTTCACCTGGATGCACCTGGTAAGTCTGTTAGGGAAAGAGCAGGTGTTCTTAATGTTTGGTATAGTCCGTGTAGACTGCCCAGGTGAATGCAGGTAAAAGCTATGATTCCTTATTGATGACACTTGTTGTAGAGCTAGGGATAGGGTGGTCAGGGTTGGAGTCTTGTTCCTTTCGTTGAACCCAGTTGCCTCATTGATGCTCAAAGATGCTCAGTTACACATCAAAAAACATGTGTAAATGTATGCATTTTTGTCAGGCAGGACCATACAGCACTAAACGAGAGCAAAGTGTACTTGGGAAGTTGGCTATTCCACCACAGATAAACTGAAAGGTGGTGCCAAAAAAAGAGCTATTGAGGCAGACACTGCTAAATGTATGCCAAAACATTAAGGAACTGGCAGTCTCTCTCTCTCTCTGTGTTTTCTTCTATTGAATTATATGTAGCCTAATATTTAAACACTTAGGTAAGTGGGCAGTGGAGAACACTTGGCATGACTAATTTGAAATACGTAGTTAGGTTGTTATAAGGTATTATACGCTGAGTTTACAAAATATTATGAACACCTGCTCTATCCCTGACAGACTGACCCGGTGAATCCAGGTGAAAGCTATGATCCCTTATTAATGTCACTTGTTAAATCCACTTCAATCTGTGTACATGAAGGGGACGGGTTAAAGAAGGATTGAGACATTTGAAACATGGATTGTGTATGTGTGCCATTCAGAGGTTGAATGGGCAAGACAAAAGAGGTACGTGCCTTTGAACAGGGTATGGTGGTAGGTGCCAGAACTGCAACGCTGCTGGGATTTTCAACCTCAACAGTTTCCCGTGTGTATCAAGAATGGTCCACCACCCAAAGGACATCCAGTCAACTTGACACAACTATGGGAAGCATTAGAGTCAACTTTGGCCAGCATACCCTGTGGAACTCTTTCGGCACCTTGTAGAGTCCAGGCCCTGAAGAATTCAGGCTGTTCTGAGTTTCAGCCTTGTGTGGCTGAAATGCCAGGCCCTAACTTTTTCCCCAGTCCACCCCTGTCAGAACTTGCAATATTGGGTTACATGAGCTGCTAGTTGGGGCAACCTGCACTGTAGCGGCTACAGTTTAGCCAATGCCCCTATGTGCCCCAGCCCATTGAAGGCACTAATGGCACAGTCTCATGGCACAGGGAGACGGGCTCAAATGCAGGGGCAGGAATGGGTAACAAAGACATAACACTCTTAATGGACAACACATTTAGAATTCCTGGCACCAAAGAAAACAGTTGTCTTAATAAAGGAGGTGTTGATTTGAATAAGTCACCAAACCAGTCTGTGACATACATATGGCCTTCGTTAAACGTTGAAATGATTGTTTGTATATTTCCATGGGACCCTCTGATGTGGCTGAGAAGTAATTATTTTGAATTTGTTTTTTTTTTATAAAGGAAGAAATCAAGACATGCATCCCAAATGGCACCCTATTCCCTATGTAGTGGACTACTTTTGACCAGGGCCCATTAGGTTTCGTTCAAGATTAGTGCACTATATGTAGCAAATAGGGTGCCATTTGAAACACTGGGCTTGCGTCTGACCTCTTTTAATAAACATGCCATATTAAGGTTATCAGTAATGAGGAGTTGACAAGGATTTAATGTCTGGTTTTGAGGTCTGTCAATGTGACTCCGCTTAAACATTTCTCTGTACTTGTACTTCGAAAGTATTTGCCCCAGACTAGCTCAATTGGCTTTTCTTTTGGAATAGCTGAAAAACTAGCTCGGGCTCATTTCAAACTCATTTAGTCAAGTTAATTATTAGTCAGTCATTAATATAAGTACAAGGACATATTTTCCTTCAGTTGGGTCTGAATTCATTGCAATGGAATTGTAATTAAAGTTGCCTTTTGGACTGATAGAGGGAGGCTGCTCTTGTGAGGCATTTGATAAACAAATGGACACTCACTTTAGTGACCTGCAGACAATTCACTAAGTAAGTCTAGAGTAGGAACGCGAAGCGAGGTGGCCATCTCTGTCGGCGCCAGAAGTCAATGATTAGAAATTAGATTAGAAATTGGTTGCTGTTAAACAAATCGCATGGATCAATCAACATGTTCTGTTTCTCTGACGGATACATCTCAAGACGTATAAGAGGGAAAGTTACCATAAACTGTGTTACACTGATCCCGATTAGAAACAAAAAACTAAGTTTTAATTGAGAGGTAGGCATTGGTCTGAAGCTCAAAAATAAAGGAAATTCACATGAACACCACAATGCCTACTCCACCCATGCACTACTAAGGTTTTCCAGCACACAGCTTTGACCTACTACAGTAGCTGTGTTAGTCTATTGTACATCAAATAATGTGTAGGCAGGTTGCTTAGGATTCAAACCTTCTCAAACTGCATAATTCATACTCTTAGAGGAGGTGCTTCCACAATAATGTGATTTGTGTCACAATCAAGTTAAAGTATTGGATTCGTCACACACCAGACTAATCGCATCCCACTACCTTTTCAAACTTTTTCAAATGATCTGAAAATAAGCTTTGCTTTTAAACTTACAAGACCATCATTTGATTAAGCGAGTGAGCTGTTTTGTCTTGCAATAATGTGGTGTCTGTCTGTATTTCTTTTAAACCTTTTTATTTAGCAATATATGTACATGTCATTAAGAAAAAAAAGTATTCCATTACATCGATTTTTGATCAGTAGGTGCCCAACATAACACCAGGTGGTAGTGTGTTGGACACAGACACTCATATGTAGAGGTCTATAGCGCCTGTCTGCATTCCTGATTTCTGAAATAACACATATGGAATCATGTAGTAACAAAAAAAAGTGTTAAACAAATTAAAATATGTTATATTTTAGATTCTTCAAAGTAACCACCCTTTGCCTTGATGACAGCTTTGCAAACTCTTGGCATTCTCTCAACTAGCTTCACCTGGAATGCTTTTCCAACATTCTTGAAGGAGTTCCCACATATGCTAAGCACTCGTTGGCTGCTTTTCCTTCACTCTGTGGTCCCACTCATCCCAAACCATCTCAATTGAGTTGAGGTCAGGTGATTGTGGAGGCCAGGTCATCTAATGTAGCACTCCATCACTCTCCTTCTTGGTAAAATAGCCCTTACACAGCATGGAGGTGTGTTGGGTCATTGTCCTGTCATTGTCTGGTTTGCACTTTGTCCCACTAAGCGCAAAATAGATGGGATGGCATATCACTGCAGAATGCTGTGGTAGCCTTGCTGGTTAAGAATGCCTTGAATTCTAAATAAACCACTGACAGTGTCACCAGCAAAGCACCTCTACACCATCACACCAATGCCAAGAGAGGCAAAGGGTGGCCATTTGAAGAATCTCAAATATAAAATATATTTCAATTTGTTTAACACTTTTTTGGTTACTACATGATTCCACATGTGTTAGTTCATAGGTTTGATGTCTTCACTATTATTCTACAATATAGAATATAGTAAAAATAAAGGAAATCTCTTGAATGAGTAGTTGTTTGACCGGTAGTGTGTATATATATATATACACACACATATATATATATATATATACAGTGCCTTGCGAGAGTATTCGGCACCCTTGAAATTTGCGACCTTTTGCCACATTTCAGGCTTCAAACATAAAGATATAAAACTGTATTTTTTTGTGAAGAATCAACAACAAGTGGGACACAATCATGAAGTGGAACGACATTTATTGGATATTTCAAACTTTCAAAACTGAAAAATTGGGCGTGCAAAATTATTCAGCCCCCTTAAGTTAATACTTTGTAGCGCCACCTTTTGCTGCGATTACAGCTGTTAGTCGCTTGGGGTATGTCTCTATCAGTTTTGCACATCGAGAGACTGAACATTTTTCCCATTCCTCCTTGTAAAACAGCTCGAGCTCAGTGAGGTTGGATGGAGAGCATTTGTGAACAGCAGTTTTCAGTTCTTTCCACAGATTCTCGATTGGATTCAGGTCTGGACTTTGACTTGACCATTCTAACACCTGGATATGTTTATTTTTGAACCATTCCATTGTAGATTTTGCTTTATGTTTTGGATCATTGTCTTGTTGGAAGACAAATCTCCGTCCCAGTCTCAGGTCTTTTGCAGACTCCATCAGGTTTTCTTCCAGAATGGTCCTGTATTTGGCTCCATCCATCTTCCCATCAATTTTAACCATCTTCCCTGTCCCTGCTGAAGAAAAGCAGGCCCAAACCATGATGCTGCCACCACTATGTTTGACAGTGGGGATGGTGTGTTCAGGGTGATGAGCTGTGTTGCTTTTACGCCAAACATAACATTTTGCATTGTTGGCAAAAAGTTCAATTTTGGTTTCATCTGACCAGAGCACCTTCTTCCACATGTTTGGTATGTCTCCCAGGTCGCTTGTGGCAAACTTTAAACAACACTTTTTATGGATATCTTTAAGAAATGGCTTTCTTCTTGCCACTCTTCCATAAAGGCCAGATTTGTGCAATATACGACTGATTGTTGTCCTATGGACAGAGTCTCCCACCTCAGCTGTAGATCTCTGCAGTTCATCCAGAGTGATCATGGGCCTCTTGGCTGCATCTCTGATCAGTCTTCTCCTTGTATGAGCTGAAAGTTTAGAGGGACGGCCAGGTCTTGGTAGATTTGCAGTGGTCTGATACTCCTTCCATTTCAATATTATCGCTTGCACAGTGCTCCTTGGGATGATTAAAGCTTGGGAAATCTTTTTGTATCCAAATCCGGCTTTAAACTTCTTCACAACAGTATCTCGGACCTGCCTGGTGTGTTCCTTGTTCTTCATGATGCTCTCTGCGCTTTTAACGGACCTCTGAGACTATCACAGTGCAGGTGCATTTATACGGAGACTTGATTACACACAGGTGGATTGTATTTATCATCATTAGTCATTTAGGTCAACATTGGATCATTCAGAGATCCTCACTGAACTTCTGGAGAGAGTTTGCTGCACTGAAAGTAAAGGGGCTGAATAATTTTGCACACCCAATTTTTCAGTTTTTTGATTTGTTAAAAAAGTTTGAAATATCCAATAAATGTCGTTCCAATTCATGATTGTGTCCCACTTGTTGTTGATTCTTCACAAAAAAATAAAGTTTTATATATTTATGTTTGAAGCCTGAAATGTGGCAAAAGGTCGCAAAGTTCAAGGGGGCCGAATACTTTCGCAAGGCACTGTATATATTGTGGCAAAGAAGGGGGTCGAGTGATAAGTGGCAGATATGTGAGAGCAGAGCTAGTAAACGGGCTCTGCCCGATCACTAAAATGGCCACCCCTGTCAGAACTACAGATCACAAAATGGCCGACCGCCAAAACTACAAGTCCCAGAAGCAAGGGGAACCCTCAGAAGGTGGAGCCGACTCACAGATAAAGGGTCAAGAGAAACCAGGAAGAGGAAGAGAGAGGGCTGGAAGGAGCTATGAACAATAGAGAAAGAGACTATAGAGATTGGCTGGATTTACCGTGTATGAGCTGGATTGTTTGGACTTACCTGTTGGCGTTTGGACCTGGACCTACCGAGAACCCGATTCGTGTACCGAACCCTACTATCCTTGACCTCGCCTAAGGCCTGGGTGGACCAGGACGGAGAAACAAACACACAGGTACTGTCCTGTTCAAAAGAACTCTCATTCTTGGGTGATTTGGTGACAGTTTACCACTTAGTTTGTGACAAACGCTCCTAACCTTGAAGAGGTTTGCCACACGTGGTGGAGGATGCAGGCATGGACTAACATACCACTGGTTAGATAGAAGGAAAAAATAAATAAATGTTCAGTTAGCACTCCAAGGGGAGTCAGGTTTTTTTTTTGTTTTGGCTTTGTTTGGTTAGGACAGTTTTTCAGGAAAATGAGTATGGAGGGAGCCATACAGGCCCTGTTACAAGCGGCAGCCCCAACAAGAGGCAACTAGAGCTCAACAAATAGTTCATCAGGATGCAATGCGAATGTATCAGGACACGTTACAGATCCAGCATCGCACCAACCAGCTGCTCATAGAAGAGCAAGAGAGAAACACCCGGGAGTTAAGAGAAGGCCTAAAGGGGCTAGCGGACCAAATTGGGACTCAATTACCAGCTGCAAATACCCAGAGGAGGGCCAATCATTTTCTTCAAAAAATGACAGCGCAGGATGATGTGGAAGCATATCTTACCACCTTCGAAAGGACGGCAGAGAGGGAGAAGTGGCCGAAAGAAGAATGGGCAGGGCTTCTGGCACCATACCTGGCAGGGGACGCTCAAAAAGCGTATTTCGACCTGGAGTTGAAAGAAGCACAGGATTACGATAAACTAAAGGGGGAGATCCTGACTAGACTGGGAGTGACAGATACCGTGAGGGCACACCGCTTCCACCAGTGGTCCTACCGACCGGGACAACCCCCACGAACACAGATGTTCGACTTGATTCACCTGGCACGGAAATGGTTGCGACCAGAGACCCGGTCATCCGCCGAGATTGTCGAGACCATCGTACTCAACCAGTTTCAGCGAGGTCTACCCCAAGAAGTGAGACGATGGGTTGGCCAGAACGAGGTATTTTCCGCCGACCATCTCGTGGGCCTGGTTGAACGGTATTGTACGGCAAGAACAGCTGAGCATGCACAGGAGGAAAGATTCCCGTTCCCCAGGCATGGGCGAACCAGCGGACAGGGTAAGGCTGTCCCAACATATAGAGGGGGAAGAGAGCAGCGTGTGGCCATGAGGAAAGAATCAGATTCAGGCCAAGACACTAAGGGAAAAAACGGAAACCGGGACTGGGTGTCGAGGGGGTCTCCCCCCCGAACCCCTATTATCTGTTACAATTGTAATCAACCAGGACATATTGCAGCCTATTGCCCTATTAAAGAAGAGCCAATGCAATGTAACCTCGGTGAAAATGAAGATGATATACGGTATGCATGTCCTGTTGTAACCACTGTACTTGAAAGATCAAGAAACAAACATATGTGCAGGGTGAAGATTGAAGGGAAAGAGGTTGAAGCACTGCTGGATTCCGGCAGTATGCTAACCCTGGTCGTTGCAGGCCTAGTGCCGAATCATAAACTGGATACAAGACAGGATATCAGCGTTACATGCATTCATGGGGATACCCGTCTGTACCCCACGGCCTTAGTGAGCATACAAACAGAGGACGGTCTGCTGGATTATGAGGTCGGCGTGGTCCCAAAGATGCCATATGATGTAATATTGGGTAGAGACTTTCCTAACTTTGCGAAGTTAGGCCACAAGAATGGCATATTTGAGAATCCAACAACCCTGACCAAGCAGGAAGAAGCATGGGGCCTTCGACCAAAGCCAAGAAAAGAGGTCTCCCAGGGGACAACATCACAGGTGCTAGTAGGGGAGGAAGAGGATGAAGTGACAAACCTCGCTGATGACGAACAGCCCGGTACTAGTGGGGCTGGGGTTGATCTGACTCCAGAGGACGACGATATAGAACCAGCAGACCTGGCAGAGTCCTTGACTAATTTTGGGACGGCCCAAAACCAGGATCCAAACCTGCAACAAGCCAGAGCAGATGTGCAGGTCGTAGATGGTACTCCCATAAATGGTGGGATGATGCCTAATAGTTTTCCCCACTTCATCATGAAAAAGGGTTTGGTGTACAGAGTCTCGAAAATAGGGGTTGATGTGGTGGAACAGTTGTTGGTTCCCACTCGGTACCGGAGGACAGTACTGGATCTAGCTCATGGGCACATTCTGGGTGGACACCTTGGTATCGATAAAACCCGAGACTGGATTGTAAGGAGGTTTTACTGGCCAGGAATTCAAGCTGAAGTGGCTCGGCATTGTGGAGAGTGCCCGGAGTGCCAGTTAACAGCTCCACGACCAGCTTTTAGAAGCCCGTTAGTGCCACTCCCCATAATCGAAACGCCATTTGAGAGGATAGCGATGGATTTAGTGGGCCCACTACCCAAATCCGCCAGAGGGCACCAATACATTCTGGTCATTGTAGATTATGCCACTCTGCTACCCAGAAGCCATTCCCCTTTAGGACGATGACTTCCAAAAATATTGCAAAGGAATTAGTGCTCTTGTTCACCAGGGTAGGGGTTCCAAAGGAGATCCTTACCGACCAGGGGACCCCCTTTATGTCCCGCCTTATGGCGGACCTTTGTAAACTGTGGCAGGTGAAACAGTTGAGGACATCGGTTTACCATCCTCAGACGGACGGGCTGGTTGAGAGATTCAACCGAACCCTGAAGTCAATGCTCAGGAAGGTAATCGATAAGGATGGGAAAAACTGGGATTGCATGTTGCCGTATCTGATGTTTGCCATTAGAGAGGTTCCTCAAGCCTCGCTGGGGTTTTCTCCCTTTGAGCTGGTATATGGGAGGCATCCCCGGGAATCTTAGACATCGCCCGGGAAACCTGGGAGCACCAATCCACCCCGTATACTAGTGTCATAGAGCACGTCACGGCAATGCAAGACAGGATAGCCACAGTCATGCCCATCGTCAGAGAGCACATGAGACAAACACAAGAACACCAGCGGCACACTTATAACCGGCAGGCTACCCTGAGGGAATTTCAACCGGGAGATAAGGTGTTAGTGCTGATCCCCACAGTAGAGTGTAAACTACTAGCCACATGGAAAGGGCCATATGAAGTACTGGAGAGAATAGGAGAAGTCAATTATCGGATCCGACAGCCAGGTCGACGGCCCCAGGAACAGATTTATCACATAAACCTGTTAAAAGCATGGAGAGAGAGAGAAACATTAATGGTCACATACCCCACACACATTCAGGAGACAGCCGAAGTAAATATTTCACCCACTCTGTCCCCAGCGCAAGTACAGGAAGTAAAGACCCTGATCCAGAAAAACAGAGATGTGTTTTCAGAGGTACCTGGCCGAACTGAGGTTACGGCTCATGATATCGTTCCCTACCAGGGAGAAAAGTGAGTATGAGGCCATATCGGGTACCCGAGGCTCGACGGGCCGCGATTAGAGCAGAGACTGAGAAAATGTTGACAGCTGGAGTGGTTGAAGAGTCACATAGTGAGTGGTCTAGCCCAATTGTGATGGTCTCCAAGCCCGATGGGTCGTTGCGGTTCTGTAACGACTTTCGGAAGGTAAATGAAATCTCGAAGTTTGATGCCTACCCCATGCCCCGTGTAGATGAACTACTGGAGAAAATTGGTCATGCTCGGTACATTACGACCCTTGATCTGACAAAAGGGTACTGGCAAATTCCTCTGACCCCCAGGGCCAAAGAAAAGACAGCCTTTGCAACACCTGACGGTTTGTTTCAATACACTGTCATGCCATTCGGCTTACACGGGGCCCCAGCAACCTTTCAACGGCTCATGGACAAAGTCCTAAAACCGCACAAGGCATATGCCGCAGCTTATTTAGATGACGTGGGGATCTACAGCCCAGATTGGGAATCCCACTTACCCCGGGTACAGGCAGTGTTAGATGCCCTTAGAAAGGCAGGGCTCACGGCAAACCCTGCCAAGTGTTATGTGGGGTTAGAGGAAACAGAGTATCTGGGATACACTGTGGGAAGAGGGTTAATCAAACCCCAACATAAGAAGGTGAAGGCAATTAGAGAATGGCCGAAACCAGTAAATAAGAAGCAGGTCCGAGCCTTCCTAGGGCTGACCGGTTACTACCGGAAGTTCATCCCAAGTTATGCCACAGTGGCCGCCCACTTACCGACATGACTAGAGCCAGAGGGCCAAACATGGTCAAATGGGATGAAAGGGCCACCAAAGCATTTAGGACATTACAGGAGGCTCTCTGTTGTAACCCAGTGCTGGTGGTACCAGACTTTGAGAGAGAGTTTGTGGTTCAGACAGATGCCTCAGAGGTCGGCTTGGGAGCAGTGCTATCCCAAGAGGTAGAAGGGTGGAACACCCCATCCTGTTTTTAAGCAGGAAGCTGGAACCACGGGAAACCAACTACTACTCAGTCGTTGAGAAAGAGGCGCTGGCAGTAAAGTGGGCTCTAGAAAGCCTGAAGTACTACCTGCTGGGGCGCCACTTCACCCTCATCAGTGACCATGCCCCACTCACCTGGATGCATAGGGCTAAAGAGAAGAACGCTCGGGTGATGCGGTGGTTTTTGAGTCTCCAACCGTTTCATTTTGACTTGAAACACAGAGCAGGGAAGGAAATGGGAAACGTGGATGGGTTATCCCGCATGCACGCATATTTTGCTGCACAGGTAGCCCGACCTAGGGGTCGGATCTAGGGGGAGAGATATGTGGCAAAGAAGGGGGTCGAGTGATAAGTGGCAGATATGTGAGAGCAGAGCTAGTAAACGGGCTCTGCCCGATCACTAAAATGGCCACCCCTGTCAGAACTACAGATCACAAAATGGCCGACCGCCAAAACTACAAGTCCCAGAAGCAAGGGGAACCCTCAGAAGGTGGAGCCGACTCACAGATAAAGGGTCAAGAGAAACCAGGAAGAGGAAGAGAGAGTGCTGGAAGGAGCTATGAACAATGGAGAAAGAGACTATAGAGATTGGCTGGATTTACCGTGTATGAGCTGGATTGTTTGGACTTACCTGTTGGCGTTTGGACCTGGACCTACCGAGAACCCGATTCGTGTACCGAACCCTACTATCCTTGACCTCGCCTAAGGCCTGGGTGGACCAGGACGGAGAAACAAACACACAGGTACTGTCCTGTTCGAAAGAACTCTCATTCTTGGGTGATTTGGTGACAGTTTACCACTTAGTTTGTGACAAACGCTCCTAACCTTGAAGAGGTTTGCCACAATATATATATATATATATATATATATATATATATTAGGCTGTTTGAGAAGGTTTGAATCCTGAGAAACCTGCATACACATTGTTTGAAATACAACAGACCAACATAGTTACTGTGGTAGATCAAAGCTATTGGCTTGAAAACCTTAGTAGAGCATGTATGGAGTAGTCAATGTGGTGCTCGTGAATTTGCCCTCTTTTTCAGCTACAGACCAATGCTTACTTCTAACTTAAAACATTACTTTTTGTTTTTAATCTCCATAGTTTCTACACCGGAAGATGATTTTCTTTTAAAGGGGGAACTGCACCTGCTGACTTTTCCTCGTTTTTTGGGTTGCTTAAGAAATGCAGGTGGCCATGACAGAAGCCAAACGTGTGTTGGCTTGGGGGCGTGGTTTGATATGGGTTTCTTGAGTGTGTCCTTGACACCACCAAAACATACCCATCTGTCAGAACCTTGCCCAAAGCTGTTTCCACTCAGTCAGCCACAACAAACAAACCTCCTGCAGGTTAAGTTCAATAAATACAGGCAAATGTATGGTGGGCAGCTTTGAATAGGTCAGAAGAATGCAATGGCTAAACTTATATAGATATTGTAAACGAAGTGTTTTGATAACTTTCAAATGTCGTAACGTTTCCATGTAGAGTAAACAACCTTTTACATAATACCATAGAATCAGTGTTCGGCTAATATAACAATGTGCACCTTTCATTGTAATTGTGAGCCGGTACAGATACTGTGCCTATCAGCATTTTGTCTGGTGGTAATGGGGCTACCTTGGAAAACATGTCAGAGTGGTGAGACCTTCTTGTGTGGTGTCCCCTATACAACAGGAGTTCCCTGATCCTGGTGCAGAATACACAGGGTTTCTCCCTCCCTCTCCATATTGAATTTTATTGAATTGAATGGTAATACAAGTAAAAGTTGTCTAGTAAAATCACATAATATTGCAAATCTCCATGTGCTGACTCCATACATATTTCTGTGAACACATACACACACAGTCACTGTTCTATTACCACTGGCAGTACGGATAGGTGATATCTGACACACAAACAGGTACTATGTAGAAGTTTGAACAGGTCAGATAAAACCTACCCAATGATGGTCTCCCCATCAAACGGCTGAGGCTGTCATCTGCCAAAAGCATTTTCAGTCCATCTGTAGAAATAGGCAGAGTTGAGGCAGGAGTCATCAGTGACACATGGAATGAAAAGGGTGTTGCTAATACTGGACGTGTGTGTTGTACTGTATTAATAGTAATCACCTCATAGTGGATGTGTTGAGTGGAAATGTTGAGTACCAGGTCTCTCTGCATCGGTGAACACACACACAGTCACTGTTCTGTTACCAATGGCAGTTAGGGGTGGGTGATATCTGTCAGACAAACATATACTATGTTGAAGTTTGAACAGGTCAAACTAAACCTACTTAACTCTGTTCTGTTCCCCCCACGACGACTGTTGGCGAGCAGGCAAGAGGCGAGGTTGGAGGTAAGGTCTTCACCAGAGCAGCATAGATCAGCTTCTGGCCCGTCATCAAAGATACTGGTCGGTCACACACACACAAAACACACACACAGAGCACTGATTAAATGATCAATGGGGGTTATGAGTAGCCTGGTGGAACCAACCTGATCACAGCTTTCACCTTTTTATTTCACTCCAGATCTCATCGAATGTGAAGTGAAATAGAATGGGGAACACAGCAATCAGGCTTTTGGTTTTATGCCCTGGATTATTATATGTATGTAAGAGGTAGAAAATAAGCAATAAATCATGTCAGTTTACATAAATGATGTCTCCGAATTGGGTTATCAAATGTATCAAAGTAATGAAGAGGGTTGCCTTCTGTATTTGTATAAATGATGAGCCTGTGAAAGCTGTTGCCGCTGACAGGTGAAGGTTGCTGGCAGGATGCTTGCAAACATGAGGCTCACAGTGATGGCATGTCTGCTTGATGTTGATGAGGGGCCCCCTGCTGCTTTTCTCTGTGCTGCGTGTTCGGCTGCAAACAGGACATCTCTCGAACAACTGCAGCAGGTAATCTTATGAGGGGGACTAGGAGGGCCGGTGACAGGGTGTTGTAATAGACAGCCAATTTATTCATTGCATTTTGTTCTAAAGAAAGGACAAAGATTTTTGCTAATACACTTCACAACCAAAATGACTGTATCTGTTGCATCTGCTTGGCTGGGGAATTAGGCTACTAGTTCATCAAGCAGGGTGTTTTTGAATACAACTTTTAAAATATACATAACCAGGTACATAACCTGCAGTCTATGACCATGCTACCGGTATACTCACCACCACCATTGTACTGGGGACCAACAAACTCCAACCACCTATTCTGCATTATAGGGTCCGTAGGCAGGGCATGCAAACCATAGTTGGTCAATCTGTAGAAGGCTTTTCAGTCTCAAATGTCTGTGATCCTTTAAAACAAATTCAGTGAAGGGAAGCAAAGTGGGCTTAGGGGTGATTTGCACGGTGAAGCTTGGCAAAAAGGGGCATGATTTGTTCACATAATTGTAATCCAAACCCAACCTTCATTTACTCATTGTGACACACTGAGGATCCAAGCTCTTATCCTATTTTGTAGTACATTTTGAGACTCAATCTAAAAAGGATTCTAAAAAGCACAATTCAGTTTCTCTCAAACATAATGGAAAATGAGAAACAAAATGACAATATTCACATAAGTACATAGGTTGTTAGAAAACAAAGACACTGATTTCCAAACGAGGTAACATGTTTCTGACTCCTATCGATGTCATATAGCCATTTTTAAGGGATTAGTGTGTTTTTTTAGGGGCAGTCGCTCTTTAAACATTTCCACATGCAAAAAATGTTGTTTTTTGCAACCAAAAGTCTGTAATTGGCAGTGCTATTGGAACCTTTAATTTGGCCTCTGCTAAAAGGTCTGGGGCCTCATTTATAAAACTGTGCGGAGGATTCACGTCAAAAAGGTGGCATACAGACAAAACACAGAAGGTGCTTACGCACTAAAATATTCTGATTTATAACACAGTGCGCATGCACGTCCCAAGCCGGTTTACCTTTATAAATCACAATCAACTCGAAATTTTGCGCACGTGTGCGAGCGTCTTGTACCACCACCCTTTTAACGCCCCTAATTAATATTCATCCATACTGACTGCATAAAGGCAAATCCCGACAAAAAGGCAAAAAAGGAATTTCACCCAGTGGGAAATGGAAGTTCTTGTAGGGGAGACTGATGCAAGAAAAACAATATTGTTTGGTGGACACAGTGTGGGCATTACAAATACCAAAAAGGCGTTAGCGTCCAACCACATACTGCCACTCTGTATGCTGCTGGCTCAGAAGGCCGGAACCTCTCAGAAAAAAAAGTGGTCTGACATAAACGTGGAGGCCAAAAGGCGCATAGCCTTACACAGACAAAGTGTTGGTGCCATGGGCGGGGAATGGGGACACCGGAAATCAAGCGACTTGCTGTGTTCTAGGGGAATCGCTCCTGAGTGGAGTAGTGACGGAGAGGGACACGGATATACACGACACACCGGAAGATCCAGGTATGTAATTAGTGTTACCTAAATGCATTCAAGTTTAAACATTTGACAAACAACTGGGACATTTTCTATTGTGTTTAGTTGCTGCGTGTTCCAGCGGAGTCGGTGGTGCTGCAGCTGAGCAGGAGCTGAGTGCGCCCAGCCCCGGGGTCTCCACTGCACCTCACAATGCTCCAGCGCCCGTCTCCTCACATATGCAATCCTACAAATGCAAAGACGCTATCAACGAGGTTGCCAAGGAGTTGAAGTGGGACAGTCATGGCTTGTTTTCTGCAGGTGCTTCTCTGTGAAGCTGGGCCCACTACAGCACAGAGATCCAAGAGAACAGCTATTGGTAATCGAAACTGGTTCATAAGCCACTCATCATTGGCCAGTAAATCTTGCTGGTCTCTGAATTCTCTCTCCGAATTCTTCTATTCGCCAAATCTTCCAACCGTGCCAAAGCAGCAATTGTGCGCCATTACGTATTGGTATTGCGTGCCTTTTTATACCCACCCATTTGATTGTCAAAGCGTACCAATTGCGTAACACCTTCAGGTGTGGTAAATACCCTGATTGTAACTGACAATGACAGGGCCATTATCACATTGACAGTTCTGCGCAACGAACATGAGAACAATAAATGAAACTGTGCACTCCTATCTGCCCGACCGAGGCATCGAAAACTGCATCAGTTTTAAACGTAATTTGTCCTACCATTCACCATATTATTTATGAGAATACATTTCATAACATGTAAGTATTGTTTTGATAATTACAGATCCAATTAAATATGATTCCCGATTAAACTACAACATATTTGAGGGGTTATTTTGTAAAAACATATCTCCGTTTGTATTGATTATCCTAAATCATGTTTTCTTTAGTGTGCACTCAGGGGAACTCTTCATATATAATCCAAGAGAGGTAATATTTCGATTTATTTTAGACAATTAGTATCCATTTCAAAGCGTTTCTCAAGTTTCATCCTTCTGCCATCGGACTCCGTTTCTAATTTCTCCAGTTTATGTGCGTAAGTATGGGTCAAAGTGTCCAGTGGAGGACCGCACATTCTCCCATCACGTTAGTATTTTATAAATCCCAAAGTTGGCTTAGAAAGTGGCATAAGCCTTTTGTGCCTACTCAACGCTTATAAATGAGGCCCCTGGGCCTTATTGACATAGGTGGTGTGCTTGCATAACTGCAAGGGTTGCTGGTTTAAAGCCTGGTCTCTTGGCTGTTGCCCTCTAATAGCTCAAATCAGTTTTGAACTGGCTATTAAAGTATGTGTAGAATTTACCATGGATAGTCAAAAGTAATTGTATGCAGTTTTCAGAAGTTTAGTAGCTCAATTGATTGTGACAGTCTTACATTGTAAAATAAGACTCCATTTCTATTGAAAGCAAAGTAAAAGAGAACCATTTTAAGTCATTGACTTTTGAAGGTTGTTTAAATCGTCCATAGAGACTAAAGTATATCCCATTTACACCTGAACCACATCTTTATTGTGCATTTTACAGCCTGTTTATTTTATATTGATATAATCTGGTTGGGGGGGCATTAGCCCTCCACCATGCCTAGATCTGTGCCACTGGTATGGCCATGCATGGCAGAGTTGTTGACAAATATCCAGCACATGGCAGAGTTGTTAGTTTGGCACTGTTGATCAGCACACATTTGGATTAAAATGCTAGCAGGCATGCATTTGCACACTGCAGTCAGTGACAACATAGGCGCTATTGGTTGAACAGTGCAATTTGCTTTCTCAGCAGTTTGAGTTGTGCAATGTCTGATAGTAAAATGTGGCTAGCTCTTACCGTAGCTTGTACTATGGCGTAGTAGCTAGCTACTGTTGCAAAAGCCCATTGTCTACATTGTAAGGTAGCAGCATGACAATTTTCCTCAAGTTTGGTGTTGCTTTTTAACTGATATGTTAGCTACCTATGTTTTGTAGAAAAATGTAGGACTGGCATTAGGATGTGAGCTAGCTAACGTCAGTTAGCTTCTGTCGAGGCCCTTTGCCTGTTTGTTAGCTAGTTGGCTTTCAGCTGACTACTGTTAGCTAGCTACAGAGGCTATCGGACAAGCAAACGAACATTAGCTAACTAGCTAACATTACCTAGCTAATCAAAATATCTGTTTAACCTCAGCTTGAATACCACCATATCAGAGTTTGTTCTGTTAGGTGACCTAAACTGGGATATGCTTAACACCCCGGCAGTCCTACAATCTAAGCTAGATGCCCTCAATCTCACACAAATCATCAAGGAACCCACCAGGTACAACCCTAAATCTGTAAACAAGGGCACCCTCATAGACGTCATCCTGACAACCTGGCCCTCCAAATACACCTCCGCTGTCTTCAACCAGGATCTCAGCGATCACTGCCTCGTTGCCTGTATCCGCTATGGAACCGCAGTCAAACGACCACCCCTCATCACTCTCAAACGCTCCCTAAAACACTTCTGCCAGCAGGCCTTTCTAATCGACCTGGCCCGGGTATCCTGGAAGGATATTGACCTCATCCCGTCAGTTGAGGATGCCTGGTCATTCTTTAAAAGTAACTTCCTCACCATTTTAGATAAGTATGCTCTGTTAAAAAAATGCAGAACTAAGAACAGATATAGCCCTTGGTTCACTCCAGACCTGACTGCCCTCGACCAGCACAAAAACATCCTGTGGCGGACTGCAATAGCATCGAATAGTCCCCACGATATGCAACTGTTCAGGGAACCTCGGCCAACCTCGGCCAACAGCTCCGCCTCCCCCGCAGCTACTTGCCCAAGCCTCTCCAGGTTCTCCTTTACCCAAATCCAGATAGCAGATGTTCTGAAAGAGCTGCAAAACCTGGACCTGTACAAATCAGCTGGGCTTGACAATGTGGACCCTCTATTTCTGAAACTATCCGCCGCCATTGTCCCAACCCCTATTACCAGCCTGTTCAACCTCTCTTTCATATCGTCTGAGATCCCCAAGGATTGGAAAGCTGCCGCAGTCATCCCCCTCTTCAAAGGGGAGACACCCTGGACCCAAACTGTTACAGACCTATATCCATCCTGCCCTGCCTATCTAAGGTCTTCGAAAGCCAAGTCAACAAACAGGTCACTGACCGTCTCGAATCCCACCGTACCTTCTCTAGAGTATGCTTCCTATTTCGCAACAAAGCCTCCTTCACTCACACCGCCAAACATACCCTCGTAAATCTGACTATCCTACTGATCCTTGACTTCGGTGACGTCATCTACAAAATAGCTTCCAATACTCTACTCAGCAAACTGGATGCAGTTTATTGCAGTGCCATCCGTTTTGTTACTAAAGCACCTTATACCACCCACCACACGACCTGTATGCTCTTGTTGGCTGGCCGTTGCTACATATTTGTCGCCAGACCCACTGGCTCCAGGTCATCTATAAGTCTTTGCTCGGTAAAACTCCGCCTTATCTCAGCTCACTGGTCACGATAACACCCACCCGTAGCAAGCACTCCAGCAGGTATATCTTACTGGTCATCCCCAATGCCGACACCTAGTTTGGCCGCCTTTCCTTCCAGTTCTCTGCTGCCAATAACTGGAACGAATTGCAAAAATTGCTGAAGTTGGAGACTTTTATCTCCCTCACTAACTTTAAACATCAGCTATCTGAGCAGCTAACCGATCACTGCAGCTGTACACAGCCCATCTGTAAATAGCCCATCCAATCTACCTACCTCATCCCCATATTGTTTTTTTTACTTTTTTTGCTCTTTTGCACACCAGTATTTCTACTTGCACATCATCATCTGCTCATCTATCACTCCAGTGTTCATTTGCTAAATTGTAATTTCTTTGCTACTTTGGCCTATTTATTGCCTTTTTTTCTATTGTGTTATTGACTTTTACGTTTGTTTATTCCATGTGTAACTCTGTTGTTTGTTTCGCTTTGCTTTATCTTGGCCAGGTCGCAGTTGTAAATGAGAACTTGTTCTCAACTGGCCTACCTGGTTAAATAAAAAAAATGTTGGTTTAGATATGATGGTAGGGAGATTAAAATTGAACACTTAGCTTTAATCATGTATCCTCTCCTTGAGCACAATCTGCAGTCATGGCCTTCTGAGTAAGAAATGCCAGTATTGACGGAAATAAGGACGTTCAAACTCTTACCTATCATTACATTTACTTTGAAGACCAGTATCGATGACCAGTGATGATGATGATTTCTTCACCATCAATCATTCCTTGGTACTATCATTCACTGTCTGTAAAAGTGTTTGTATGTCTTCGACAGCCACATGAGTGATTTCAACAGCGACAATTCATGCCGATGCTGTATGTCGACATAAGTCTGCTTTGTTGTCATGTGTTCTTTCAATATTATATGTATGTATGTATATTTGTGTAATGTTCTGCAGACTGTGCATATTGCATTCAGTTTGAACATGCAAAGGCTTGTCGGTCTTGATATTTATAAAGTCCATTTAGGACCATCAACTGAGGATGTCCTGAAATATATTCTGTACTTCTGGTCATTTTATGGGACAATAAGGTCACTTGAATGACCAAACACATTAGCACAGTCCAAGCCTTTGATACGTACTTACTCTTACCCATATCTAAGTTGTTTGAACATGTAGCCCAGGTACACACACACCAGTGATGCAGCAGAACTTGTGCATTTGCCCTCAGAGATCCTAGTCAAACACTAGGTTTGATCTTCATGTGTGAATCATTCTTTACTGTGACAGAGACATAATTAACAGGCTGTAAATGGTTCTTGTTTGTTTCACACTGGCTTATGAAGCGACCTGGAACTTTGGATACATCCCAAATGGCACACTATTCCCTATATAGTGCACTACTTTTAACCAGAGTCTACAGGCCCTGGTCAAAAGTAGTGAACTATAAAGGGAATAGGCTGACATTTGGGATGTAGCCTTGATCTTCACAGAGGAGCAGAGCGGCAAAATGCTTTGCTTGCACTGAGATCTTATGAGACATACAGTGAAACAGCAGCTACCTTAAGTTAACCCCATAATGAACATAGACTCTACTTCCCTATTTAGTGCACTACTTTTAACCAGGGCCCATAGGGCTCTGATCAAAAGAAGTGCACTATAAGGAAAAGATTGTAGAATAATCCAATTACTTACTGCTTGTTAAATGTTTGCTATTTTTTCTCTAGCCCCTCTCTTTATGTTGACAAGTCCAGATTGCAGGTCCAGATTCACAAACCAGACGGATTACCAGAACGCGTACTCTGAACGTGTCTTCACTGACATTTTAAACCTCTCCCTGACCCAGTTTGTAATACCTACATATTTCAAGCAGACCACCATAGTCCCTATGCCCAGGAACGCTTTCAAAGGCTGGTAATGGCTCACATCAACACCATCAACACCAAGAGATTCAAAGATGATGCAGTCTCTCCACACTGCCCTTTCCCACCTAGACAAAAGAAACACCTACGTCAGAATGATGTTCATTGACAACAGCTCAGCATTCAACACCATAGTGCGCTCCAAGTTCATCACTAAATTAAGGACCCTGGGACAGAACATCTCCCTCTGCAACTGGATCCTAGACTTCCTGACAGGCCGCCCCAAGTGGTGAGGGTAGGCAAAAACACATCTGCCAAACTGACCCTCAACACGGGGCCCCTCAGAGGTGCGTGCTTAGTCCCTTCCTGTACTCCTTGTTCAACAACTACTGCATGGCCTCGCATGACTCTAACACCATTAAGTTTGCCGATGACACAACGGTGGTAGGCCTGATCACCGACAACGATGAGACAGCCTATAGGGAGGAGGTCAGAGACCTGGCAGTGTGGGGCCAGGACAACAACCTCTCCCTCAACATCAGCATGGCAATGGATCTGATTGTGGACTACAGGAAATGGGGGTCCGAGCATGCCCCCATTCACATCGACCGGGCTGTAGTGGAGTGGGTCGAGAGCTTCAAGTTCCTCTGTGTCCACATCACTAAGGACCTATCATGGTCCAAACACACCACCAACACGGTGTTGAAGAGGGCACAAAAACGACTATTCCTCCTCAGGAGGCTGAAAAGATTTGCACAGATGCACCATTGAGAGCATCGTGACTGGCTGCATCACCGCTTGGTATAGCAACTGGTTGGCATCTGACCGTAAGGTGCTACAGAGAGTATTGTCAATGACTGGGTTGCAAGGCAAGCAGTACCGGAATGCCAAGTCTGGGACCAAAAGGCTCCTGAACAGCTTCTACCCCCAAGCCATAAGACTGCTGAACAGTTAATTAAATGGCTACCCAGACTATTTGCATTGACACCCTTTTTTCTGCACTGACTCTTTTGCATTGTCTCTATGCACACTCACTGACACACTCACACTACTACACTGACACTCCAACACACGCAAGAACACACAATACCTACTGTATGCTCACACACACACACACACATTCATACTCTTTCACATACCCTGCTGCTATAATCTGTTTATTATCTAACCTGATTGCCCAGTCACTTTTACCCCTACCTTAATTGCCTTACCTACCTCGTAACCATGCACATTTACTCAGTACTGGTATATAGCCTCGTTAATGTTATTTTGTTATGTTTCTATTTCATTTTTTTATTTAGCAAATTTCTTACTTTTTTACTCTGCATTGTTGGGAAAGGGCTTGTAAGTATTTCACCTGTTGTATTCGGTTCGTGACAAATAAGATTTGATTTGATTGCAGACTCCTTAAACCAACAGAAATGCTGATCTCCGTGCATTTAATTATCCGATTAGAGCCATTACATTTGTTGGTACTAATAAGAAATAGGTTAAAGAGGGACGTTGCTCCTTTCTAATGCATGAGGATCTATAAGCAAGACAAGGTTTACTATTCAAAACGCAATCAATGTCAGGTACTAATCAGATTATATGAAATCTTTTCTGGCTTTTGAGTCTTTCCAGTTGTATTCATCCTTTCAGAGACATCCTTACTTTGTCAACCACACAGCTTTACAATGTCATCACTGTGATCATGTCCAAGATCCATTTATATATCCTGTGGCAATGTGCCACTGCAATCGGCAAAACCAATGAGAGAGGGCCATACAAACCTTACAGTAACTATAGTTGAGATATAATCTGTAGCGCAGAAGAGCTGTGTTATAGCATGTGTTATAGCTGTGTTATAGCGTGATTGAAATGTAATTTCCGATTCAGTGAATGCAGTCTCCACAAACGTGAGAGCATTGCCTTTAAATTTAAATATGATTTTTTTAAATTAAATCGGTTTTGAGGAAGATCCATGATATAGCATAATTAAAATGTAAAGGTGATATCCAATTGAGCCAACATATGCAGCTTTGCCTTTCAATATAATTTGCGCTGTAGCACGGATCTTCCACGATACAGATTGAATCTAGGCCTAGACCTAAGAGCAGTTAATGATGTCATCAAGTGATACCAGTGCCAGTAGAAACATGTGTCTTTCACACTACAAAGTTAATTGCATTGTTGGCTCTGGATGTGCAGTACATTTGTAACACTTACACTTGCTAAACAATAGGGTTATGTCATGTTTGGTTAACTTTTGAAAGCTTTCTGAAACTGACAAAGGACAGGCATGAAATGATTAATGATTCACATACTGTACTTTCCACAGTTGTCATAATACCATCACACCTGTAAGTGTGCGCATGTTAAAACAGAAAGAATGTTGTACTAAGTCCTGCTTAGCCTGGTGTCTCATGGTCACAGAGTAGCACAGCATATGTCTCCTACAAAGATCAGTAATGGTTGCTATTTGGCTAACAGATTCTTCCAAGTGATTTAGCACCAAAATAGCTATTTATTTGAAAGGCATAAGTGGTGGTCATGCACAATTATTCAAGCATACTTTTCTACTCAGGCAAACAAGGTAATCCTGGGGGAGCAACCGCTCAATATTTGCATCTTTGGACATATGTGGTAGGCACAGAACTTTCTCAATTACAGAATAAATCTGTGTTGGAGCAACATAATCAATGTTTTCGAGAACTGGTCATCATTTGTCTTCTTATATTTATTTTTTTGTCAGTTTCTTCCAGGATGTTCTGCTTCCTGTCATTACACCATTCCATTCAATAATGTCTACCTACATAAAAACATTAAAGGTGTAATACGCAGAATCTAATTTAAGTTTGTGACAAAACAAGCAATGTAGAGAATCTTTGTACCATATAAACCGCTGTGAAATATATTTTTCTATAACCCCAAATATTGTATTTTCAGCTTTTTGAAGCTGGTGTACAAAACCGAAAGTAATAGACACAAAAACCAAATTTAAGAATGGGAAACATAGAAATAGCACACAGAAAAGATATACCGCTTCTTAGGCTTTCACTAAGAATAACATATCTATATCACACATTTCTATGTGAATTTGATCAGGTCATCCAAAACCTTTCATATTGCAGCATTAAAGTACCAATGTAGCCATTTTTATCTCAATATCATATTTCTGGGTAACAATTAACTGCCCTACTGTGACTGTTTTCAATTACAATAGTCAAAAAGAAATAAAAATAGCTTCTTAGCAAGAGCAATATCTCAAGCAAGAGTTTTGCTAGGACTTTCTGGGAGTGGTCTGAGTGGGGATGGGAAAACTGAAAACTAGCTGTTAATGACAGAGATGTTTGGAACTCTCTTTCTTATTGGTCTATAAACTAATTTACAGCCTAGTGATGTCACCAGACAGGCCAAAACTCCATCCCACCAAAACAAGCTGAAATTTCAGTCAGTCTTTTTAAACAGCTTTTGCACTAAAAGGGCAGTATCATATTTTCACAATTTCACAGCACTATTTCAACCTCCTAGTGTGTAAATGTATATACAACCCCAGAAAATCACGTTTTTGACTGCACAGGGCCTTTAATCCAATTGAATGTTTCTGTGGCTTTATTTTCAACCTCATCCGCAAAATAAATGCATTTCTAAATATTGACAAGAAGTGATGTAAGAGTAAGATGGAGCCAACTTCAAAGTTTTAAAAAATATAATAATATCATTCCATAGGAATGTATTTAGTGCCTGACTTGATAGCAGGTCAGGCAAGTTGCAGACAAACACAATTAATACATTTGACTCTTTATTACTTCGCTCTATAAAGTCCTGTCCATAATAATAATAATAATGAAAAAGGGGATTGTCATTTACCTTTGCCTTTTTTCAAAGTAAAAGTCACACAAAAGCCCTTCATGGAGGAACATGATAACTGTGTAGTAACGGAACAATGATCTCACAAACATCTTTTAAACTTATTTTATTTTGACCCTTTTTATTTAACTAGGCGTGTCAGTTTACAATGACTGCCTAAACCAGCCTGGACAATTGTGCGCCTCCCTAAGGGACTCCTGATCACAGCCAGTTGTGGTACAGCCCAAGATCGAACCAGGGTCTGCGGTGACGCCTCTAGCACTGACATGCAGTGCCTTAGACTGCTGCGCCACTCGGGAGCCATGGATAGACAGCAGAGCTTGTTTCCTGGTGAAACTCAATGCGCAGGGCTGTATAAATAGCATGCCTAACTCAAGGTTTATAATTGAAACTCACACTCTTCTTGAACAATTTACTGTCTGTTGTAATGATGTCTGAATGTTAAATGACTAAGGAGTCTTACCGAGCATTTATTGTAAAACGGGAAGAAAATTAGACTGCTGAGCCGTGTAATGCTGTACCTTATCTCTAGAGACATTGTAGAGGAGAAATGGGGAGTCAGGGGAGATTGATTAGAGAGTAATTTTCATTGGACTGTGTCTCAGTAAGAACAGTGTCTCAGTTGGCACTCCAACCATGCGTGAACAGCTATGTGGAGCTAGTAAATGCATGCAGTATGTAAGCGAGTATGATGAATGAAAGCTTAGCTATAATCTAAGATGGATTTCTGATGTAAACACAAAAGGCACAGGTTCTCTCAAGTACTTTCTTTCAAATATGCGTAATGTAGTGTGTGTACTGTGTACTGTGGACACCCTACAAGATTCCCTTGTACAGTAAGGGTTACCGTCTGTTCCAAAATGTCCATAAAAGTTCCTTACTCTTCAGTATTAACAGTATTTAGAGCTGACTTGACACTAAACTATGATCTATACTTGTCCGTGGTGTATAATCAAGAACACACAAGATGACAGTATATCACCATTTACCTAATAATTTAAAACCGCTTCTATCTCCAGGCCATCAGACTGTTAAACAGTCACCACTAGCCGGCATCCTGCTCTGAATCTTAGACACTGTCACTAACCGGCTACCACCCGGTACTCTACCCTACACTTTAGAGACTGCTGACCTATTAACACTGGCCACTTTAATAATGTTTACATACTATTTTACCCACTTTATATGTATATATTTTATTCTAGTCAAAGCTCATCCTATATTCATATACTGTCTGTTCACATATATATATATATATATATATATATATATATATATATATATATATATACACACACACAGTATATACACAGTATATACAGTGGGGAGAACAAGTATTTGATACACTGACGATTTTGCAGGTTTTCCTACTTACAAAGCATGTAGAGGTCTGTAATTTTTATCATAGGTACACTTCAACTGTGAGAGACGGAATCTAAAACAAAAATCCATAAAATCACATTATCATTTTTAAGTAATTAATTTGCATTTTATTGCATGACATAAGTATTTGATCACCTACCAACCAGTAAGAATTCCGGCTCTCACAGACCTGCTAGTGTTTCTTTAAGAAGCCCTCCTGTTCTCCACTCATTACCTGTATTAACTGCACCTGTTTGAACTCGTTACCTGTATAAAAGACACATGTCCACACACTCAATCAAACAGACTCCAATCTCTCCACAATGGCCAAGACCAGGAGCTGTGTAAGGACATCAGGGATTAAAGTGTAGACCTGCACAAGGCTGGGATGGGCTACGGGACAATAGGCAAGCAGGCAACAACTGTTGGCGCAATTATTCGAAAATGGAAGAAGTTCAAGATGACGGTCAATCACCCTCGGTCTGGGGCTCCATGCAAGATCTCTCCTCGTGGGGTATCAATGATCATGAGGTGAGGGATCAGCCCAGAACTACACGGCAGGACCTGGTCAATGACCTGAAGAGAGCTGGGACTACAGTCTCAAAGAAAACCATTAGTAACACACTACGCCGTCATGGATTAAAATCCTGCAGCGCACGCAAGGTCCCCCTGCTCAAGCCAGCGCATGTCATGGCCCGTCTGAAGTTTGCCAATGACCATCTGGATGATCCAGAGGAGGAATGGGAGAAGGTCATGTGGTCTGATGAGACAAAAATAGAGCTTTTTGGTCTAAACTCCACTTACCGTGTTTGGAGGAAGAAGGATGAGTACAACCCCAAGAACAACATCCCAACCGGATGCTTTTCTGCAAAGGGGACAGGACGACTGCACCGTATTGATGGGAGGATGGGGCCATGTATCGCGAGATCTTGGCCAACAACATCATTCCCTCAGTAAGAGCATTGAAGATGGGTTATGGATGGGTCTTCCAGCAGGACAACGACCCGAAACACACAGCCAGGGCAACTAGGTCCTGGAGTGGCCTAGCCAGTCTCCAGACCTAAACCCAATATAAAATCTTTGGAGGGAGATGAAAGTCCGTATTGCCCAGCGACAGCCCCGAAACCTGAAGGATCTGGAGAAGGTCTGTATGGAGGAGTGGGCCAAAATCCCTCCTGCAGTCTGTGCAAACCTGGTCAAGAACTACAGGAAACATATGATCTCTGTAATTGCAAACAAAGGTTTCTGTACCAAATATTAAGTTCTGCTTTTCTGATGTATCAAATACTTATGTCATGCAATAAAATGCATATTAATTACTTAAAAATCATACAATGTGATTTTCTGGATTTTTGTTTTAGATTCCGTCTCTCACAGTTGAAGTGTACCTATGATAAAAAATTACATGCTTTGTAAGTAGGACAACCTGCAAAATCGGCAGTGTATCAAATACTTGTTCTCCCCACTGTATTTCAGTGGAGGCTGCTGAGCAAATGGAATGGCATCAAACACATGGAAACCATGTGTTTGATGTATTTGCTACCATTCCACTAATTCCACTCCAGCCATTACCATGAGCCCATCCTCCCCAGTTAAGGTGCCACCAACCTACCGTGATATATTCCTGACTCTGACATTGCTCACTCTGATATTTCTTCATATTTTCTTTTTACCATTTGGATGATGTGTTTATTGTTATTGTGTTATATTACATTACTACACTGTTGGAGCTAGAAACATAAGCATTTCACCGCACCTGCGATAACATCTGCAAATTTGTATACGCGGCCAATAAACTTTGATTTGACCTTCTTGTCTTTTTCAGCCATAACAAGCAACAGTTAAATATGCTTTCACCATTTAATTTACTACACGGCCATATTATGCTGGTATAACAACCCATTGAATGACACTGCATAACTTATTACTGTGTAAAAGTATGATTTACTGTGTGGGTAATTACACAATTGACATGGACTTTCCCTTGACATTCTCAGGAAAACATCTGTAACTACATGTTTTGAAGGAGCGTCTCATATCACGGCTTAAACACTCATCTTTGCTCTTTCCTGACTGTCTCTATGTGATAATGGAGTTCGTGTGTTTGGACTCTGTCGTCGATTGAACTGAGGCGATACCATATCAGTTGGAAAAAGAGCCGATGCTACAGAACCATGTTGAGTTCTTCTGTCCTTTTGAATTCCAGGTGCTCATCCTCGGACTCCGCGTTGGAACTCTCTATTGGATTGTAAGTAAAACAGAGGAGAAGGTGAAAGGAATGAGGAGAAACCTCACCATAATAGATATGTGGGATCATCTCTGTGGGGGTGGTGAGGGAGGCAGATTAAGCAACTATCAGGAAAAGGAGTGGCTGCTCAAGGAACACCTCGTGTTGTGCAGACGAGCCCCTCTGCCAGACTATCTCCTAGCTGTTGCTGCCTCTTTATCCATGAGGTCATCCCTAGCCAGGGAGATTATGTGTGTTTATAGTTCTGCTAAGTGCCTTCAAAAGCCAGACAGAAGATAGGTTTTTCTTGCACGTCACAGCAACATATAAAACAAGGGTCTCTACATTGTGTTGAAAGCTGCTCTCCTGTGACTGAATGGTTTGAAACGTTAACGTCTTTGCTAAAAGCAACAGGGTCCAATCGTATGGATTCAATATTGTTTTTCACACATGACCAGGTGAAGGGTGGTAACTTTATACTTTTGTTCATTTCTCCGTCCACACGAGTCATTGTGACACTACGGTATTAATCACATTCAAACAGTTTTAAGTGCTCGAGCCCTGTGTGTATGCAACACTACAGTACCCGAGTTCCATTAATCAGAGAAGTCCGCACTGACAAATGAGGCATCAAGTGTTTGATTATATTCTGCAGATGTGAGAGGTTTGAGCACCAGCTCAAACGTGAGCCCCAGTGGCAGACCCCACAGTCCACCTGACACCCTGTTCCTTATATGGTGCACTACTTTTAGCCCTATGGCCCCTGGTCAAAGGGAGTGCACTATAAAGGAAATAGGGTTCCATTTGGGACGCACAAAACTGCATCGGGAATGGTTTGCAAATGTGCAAACGGCTTCTCCTTCATCTGGCCTGGCGTCTGTGAGACAATGTGCTGCACTCAAAGTCAGAGCACCTGTGCCAATAGTATCGTCTCTGACCCCAAAAAGGTGAGTCACGCCTGGCTTTTGAGAGGTGGATTACTTTTTATAAAGTCAGTAACATTATGCATCCATAACACGACGATGATGACACACTCTTTTCCTACCGTGTAGTGCTTACAATGTAGGTCGGCCATAAATCATGAATACTTCAAGGACCAAGGATGCTGTTTAAACAATTGGATGTGAATTCGAGTCGTCCCTTTGATTAGCTTTTTGGTGGACAGGTTCAAGGAGAGGGCACATGATATTGCTTTTATTCTCACTGACCTTGGCTATATCATCAGAGAAAATGGTGACTTGAAACTATTTCTGCAGGAATTCTGTCGAGAAATGTACCAGCATCAAAGAGCAGCATCTTAATCTGTATACCTCTCTAGCAACGGTCCAAGTCAGGGATTCACATCAAAGGCTCATTATTGATAAGAGTGGTGCGAAAACAGCAAGCCCACTCCTCTTCCCTCCCTGCTCATCCCTTTTCAGTAAAGTACCAGAACTGTGCTGATGAAAAATGCCAGAGCTGCATATAGACATAGTGAACATCCTTAAATATTTTCAGTTGTATCCTTAGGAAAGCGCTTTCAGTCCTAATGTTTGAACTACATCTAATGGAATGGTGCAGTGCACATCCATGTCATCTAACCATCAGACATAACTGGGACACATGGCATCCAGTTGAACAAAAATCATCTATATTTTCCCAGCTTCCAGTTGCCTACATGGATGTATTTAAGTTCATAGCAACAAGTAGCTTGTGTGATTCAGACCATGCTAAACGTACCCTTAAAACAAAAATGAAATCAACTCCAAAGCAGTTAAGCCAGAGCTGATGAGGTGTTTCCATGTAGTTAATAGGTTCTGACCTGATGATTGTAACAAATACAAAGTTGTGAGCCTGACTTGTGTACTTAGCCATTACGATTTATGTTCGGGGCTCAGGCAAATGATTCAGGAGGAAAATATCTGATGAGCAAAAGTGGTGCGCAAATTGGTCAGATTAAATTAATTAGTGCCTTCGGAAAGTATTCAGACCCCCTCACTTTTCCCACATTTTGTTACGTTACAGCTGTAATCTAAAATGGATAAAATAAAAATCCTCAGCAATCTACACACAATACCCCATAATGACAGGTTTTTAGAAATGTTTGCTAAATGATTACAAATAAAAAAAACAGAAATCCCTTATTTACATAAATATTCAGACCCTTTGCTATGAGACTTGAAATTGAACTCAGGTGTGTCCTGTTTCCATTGATCATCCTTGAGATGTTTCTACAACTTGATAGGAGTCCAATGGTGGTAAATTCAATTGATTGGACATGATTTGAAAAGGCGCACACCTGTCGAAATAAGGTCCCTTAGTTGGCAGTGCATGTCAGAGCAAAAACCAAGCCACAAGGTCAAAGGAATTGTCAATAGAGCTTCAAGACAGAATTGTGTCGAGGCACAGATCTGGGGAAGTGTACCAAAACATTTCTACAGCATTGAAGGTCCCCCAAGAACACAGTGGCCTCCATCATTCTTAAATGGAAGAAGTTTGAAACCACCAAGACTCTTCCCTGAGCTGGCCGCCCGGCCAAACTGAGCAATCGGGAGAGAAGGACCTTGGTCAGGGAGGTGACCAAGAACTGATGGTCACTCTGACAGAGCTCTCGAGTTCCTCTGTGGAGATGGGAGAACCTCCAGAAGGAAAACCATCTCTGCAGCACTCCACCAATCAGGCCTTTATGATAGAGTGGCCACTCCTGAGTAAAAGGAACAAAAGACACCTAAAGACTCTCAGACCACGAAAAACAAGATTCTCTGGTCTGACAAAACCAACATTGAACTCTTTGGCCTGAATGCCAAACGTCATGTCTGGAGAAAACCTGGCACCATCATGCCAGGTTGGTGGCAGCATCATGCTGTGGGGATGTTTTTCAGCAGGAGAGACTGGGAGACTAGTCAGGATCGAGGCAAAGATGAACGGAGCAAAGTACAGAGAGATCCTCGATGAAAACCTGCTTCAGAGCGCTCAGGAGCTCAGACTGGGGCGAAGGTTTTACCGTCCAACAGGGCAATGACCCTAAGCACACAGCCAAGACAATGCAGGAGTGGCTTTGGGACAAGTCCCTGAATGTCCTTGAGTGGCTCAGTCCGTGCCCGGACTTGAACATGATTGAACATCTCTGGAGAGAACAGAAAATAGCTGTGCAGCAACGCTCCCCATCCAACCTGACATAGCTTGCAAGGATCTCCAGAGAAGAATGGGAGAAACTCCCCAAATACCAGTGTGCCAAGCTTGTAGCGTCATACCCAAGAAGACCCGAGGCTGTAATTGCTGCCAATGTACTGAGTAAAGGGTCTGAATACTTATGTAAATGTGAAATCAGTTTACTTTATAAAAGAGCAAACATTTCTAAAAACTGTTTTTTTGCCTCATCATTATGGTGTAGTGTGTGTAGGTTGAGGGGAAAAAAACGATTTAATCAATTTTAGAATAAAGCTGTAAGGTAACAAAATGTGGAAAAAGTGGGGTCTGAATACTTTCCGAAGGCACTGTAAGTGGCATATAAAAGAAAATGCTCAGAGTAGAATGCTCATTTTCTCTTGACTACACTATACTAAGTTAAGTACCTTTCCAAATTCGTCTTTATCTGTTCCGAGTCCCCTCATTCCTTCCATATTTCAATCTCATGGCAAAGAAGTAGCTCAATTTGCAAAACTTGTCCTCACGTTACAAATTCCTGTCAGACACTTATACTGATAATTTGTCAGAAAAAAAACATGGTTAGAAATGCATAATGGTTTAACAATTTATACATTAACTGGACATTGAATCTTGCTGCCATTTTCTCTCGCCACTTGACTTTTTCTTTGTTCAAACTAAACCTCTCATGAACTTTGTCTCATGAACTAGTACCAAACAAAATAGTTCTGCCTTCAGGACGTCCAACCAAAATGAGTTGACATCCTGTCCTCATAGGCAGATTTGTCCCAGAACAAAGTAAATGTTATTATGGTTGACTAGATTTGATTGTGGTAGATGTGTTAATACATATCCCTGAAAACAATCCATCTTTAAATCGTCTATTTAGCTGGTGTGATATAATGATTGACACGACCGTACATTTTCAGTAGTTTTATTGAAAAATGCCTCTTGTGTTTCAGAAATAAATAAGAAAATAAGGCAGTGGAATTCACAATTTGCAGTTAAAACATGAAGCAGCAATACCATATCCATAGTCTTGCACACAAATTCCAACTGCATTCGATATTAATAAAACAAATGACAACAACTATATTCTGATTAACAAACCATACTAAATATACACCACAGACATGCAATTCCACCTTTTGGTCAAAATCAGCTGTGAGTTGATATAAGAAAACGGATAAATATTTTGTCTAAAGTTACAAAATGGAAGCCATGTTTAACTGCAGTACTGAAGATGAAAACTGTAGGTAGATGGTGAACAAATGGCCATCTTTCAAGTGAGAAAAAAGGCAAAAGTATAAAATAGGAATAAAACAACATTTTGATTAATCAGCCATTTTGGATGAACCGTAAAAGAGGCGTTTTTCTTTTGTTGGATGCCCCAACACTGTGTGAACAAACATTTGCTTTCCTTTAATACCTTTGAATGATGGTTTTGTCATGAAGAGTGCATTGTCCAACACTGCAATTCAATAACACTTAATGCAGATATGTTACAAGCAAAATACACAATAGGGAAGACCGCAAGCTTACAGATTTGTCATGTTTTTGCTTCCCCCTCCCCCAACATACGATTTAAGGTACTTCCAAATATAGAGGTATCAAACCCCTTTTTAGTGGAATGTGCATAGCCCTTAATGACACCATATGTGAACACAGCAACAACAAAAACAAGAAGAACAAAAAAAAGAACATCCTCTTTTTATGAACCCATACTTTTGGATTCCATTCTTGATAGTGACCTCTTTCGACGCTCGTTTTGTGAGTCGTCTTCTTCTTCGGGTATTGGGACTACGTAGGTTTCAGGCTCAGGTGGATATGGGTCTGCTTGGAAATAGTGTTTTATGCCAATTGAACAGGAGTGTAATTTGCAGAGTATGTCAGGCTTAACATGCACAAAAAAATGAATTGCTGTGTTAGGTTTTCTATTCAGGCTTGGACATACAGTATACTGGTGAAATGACAATTGAGTGGACGTGGTCATATCCCCTCCATATGTTATTTTCAAAAGGCACTGATAGAAAGTAAACAATTCCGTGCGTTTTATATATCTGTGTGAAGTTAGTATTACACCATGTTAATACAGTTTGAGTGGTGGGTGGGTTCAATCGTTCAGTGCATTTTCTATGTCTGTGTGATGTTAATAATACAACGTCAATACAGTTTGAGTGGTGGGTGGGTTCAATCGTTCAGTGCATTTTCTATAGCTGTGTGATGTTAGTACAGTTTGAGTGGCGGGTGGGTTTAATCATTGAACAGAATCATCATCGCCATTTGCTGCAACTCATTCATTTATAAAATATCAACACAAAATATCAAAAGATCAAGTAAGAGCTCTTACACCACCAGCCTATTCATACATTTTGGAGTTGGGAGGTCATTCCTCATAACATAACAGAGGTAACCAGCTGGTACTGGAATCAATGCATGCTACAGCATAATGAATGACGATTCTCAGAATGCTACTGCCGTGTACATGGGTAGAAAAGCTAAACCTTCAAGGTCACATCGGCGCAAAAGGCACGTGGTTCAATATGGCCCTGAGCAGTCTGCGTGTGTTTATGCTACAGAAACATCCCTTGTTGGGACTTGGTAGAAAAAGAAGCATTCGTGTTGGCATTCACCAAGCAGCAGGTTACTAGGCAAAAGCATAACTACAGGTGTTAAAAACCACATTGAGTGGATGCGATTTCATCATCATTTACAGGGCATCATTAGTTTATTTACAGATTTCACCTCAAGAGTAACCATGTTAATGTTGTTGTTGAAGTATTTGGTGTTTGTTTGTTTGTTTGCACATGCTTCTCCACCTGATAGAAGGTCTTTGTCTGCTCGTTCTCTGGCTTCAAGATGCAAACAGGCAACTATGTTGTTGTCATCACCGCTGCTTGTTTGATCTAGTTGCTCTACAATGTTGTTAGTACCGGTCCTCGTTGTTCTTGTCTTTCTCAACATAGCTTGTTAATCTTATCCTTTGGTGGCTTATCCTCAAACAGCTCTAGAGCGCGTGAGCAAGCAGGCCTTTCTCAGGAATTCAAAGTGAAAGCAGCACAGGCGATTTAGAAAGTTTACTATGGTGAACCTGAAATAGGTCAAACGAGGTGTTAGTCTTCAGTTGGTATGGGAATATTTACTTTCTCTCCAAATGTTAACAAATGAACGATCACAATTTATATATAGTAGTTTCTGGAATATATCCATTTTGCCAGCCTATACTGTACTCACTTATGTTACGTAATAACTATGTAGTAACTACACATGCTTTTCACTCATGTTTCATGCTTCGGTGACATGCAGTCATTGAGGATGTCATGCCCATCAACCTTTCCAGTTATGTACCTCTGTATCCTTGTCCATTGTACGGAATGCTGACGCACTGGGAAGAGTCACAGTAGCCAGGAGTGCCAGGTTGGCCCCTAATACCTGTGAACCCTTGGCGCCCAGGAGGACCGCGGGGCCCAGAGGAGCCTGCGGGGCCTGGAGGGCCGGTGCGAGCTTCGCCTGCTGGGCCTGTGGAGAGAGAAATCACAATCGACCAATTAGAAGGCATCGGCATGTCATCACCGTGACATCAGTGGGAGCTATAAGTGTAGTAACTGTTTCTGCCACAACGGTTTGGAAAATATTTTTTCTTTTCTTTTTTTTACTGAAGAAGGAAAACCCTGGATTCATTCGTTGATCCTTTTTCCCCCCCTCTGTTTCGTCTAGACGTTTAGAAAAGCTAAGCTTGGAATGTTTCCCTCAGTCTCTCATCCATGGTCCTCTAAGTCCTTTAAACATGTGTTGTTTATGTGACCATGAGAGAATGACCTCAGTAAATACATCTGATTGGCCCCTGAACAATGACTCACCATCAGCTCTCTTCCCATGTAATCTGGGCATTACCCTTTCCCTGATTCAAGACCACTTCCCAAGTCTTGACCTTGTAGACCTTGAAGCCCAATGCTGTATAGTTACGCGTGCTGAATTTCAGAGGGAGTGGGTGACTTTAGTGAAGCGTGCTGAATTACAGTGGGAACGGATGTCTGTATTAGCTGTATTGCAACTCTATGGCCACTGGCAAGACAAGCTCATATTATTGTTGGATGACCTGGCAGGCAGTTTGGCTGGAATCTGTTCCTGTAGCTCCATTACAGCGCACTGGTCCAGTGTGCCGACAGAGATCGTAGATCAGCGACAGCTTGTAATGACTGTGGTACTGCTCAAGACGTTAGAATGGATGAAGACTAAGGCGAGCACGTCATCTGAAATGGACCAACTCTGGTTACTATCCATATCAAGTTTGATGCTGCTAATCTGTTTGGTACATTAAATCTGTGGTGTACATAAACCCAGTGGTGTAAACTACTTAAGTAAAAAATCATTTTAAATACTACATTTTTGTTGACATTTTACCTGTGAATAGAAAATGTATTTTAACATCTGTGCGTACGAGCACCTCACACACAAAGACAACGTAAATCCCCTAGAAGGCAGAGTGTTTAACTGGGAAAATGCTGAACGGCAGCGTTGGTCATTTATTAAACACAGCTGCCCCAGCACTGCTTCAGGCAACACCTCTGAGCTTAGCAACGCTTGGTTAAGCAGCCTTTAGTTACAGCTAAGGAGATTTAAACTGGGAGAAATGGTGCAATTCATAGTGACACATCCACCTTAAAATGAGAGATGTGGCCAGAATGACCCCCATTACTGCAGCTAGAGCAAAGTAATGATTGATTTCCCCTGATTCTACCAAAGAATATGACGCCATGCGAATCACTCGGAGAGATTTAAGCTTAATGAATGAGAAGTATTGCCATTAAGACAGATGTGACGCAATGCAGGACAAAAGACAATAGACCGGATTGTTATGGATCTGGAGCAAAAATGTGAAACTAACCAGGTGGTCCTCTTTGTCCTCGCTGTCCGACTGCTGCTGACCCTCGATCACCCTTCTCTCCTGCAGGGCCTGGGAACCAAATAGAAAATCACTCACAGCCGACAAAGACAAGGACACACACTCAAAGAGTAAACCCTAATGCAACCACTATGAGCGCACAGGAATTGACATTTTCATGAAGTTGCGGGGGGGTAGACATTTCCTGAGCCACTGAAAACAGTCTGAGACAGGCCTATGGAAAGACACACAGAAACACAGACATAACCACTGAGTTGAATGGAATATGTTGTGAAGATGAGACTTTGGAAAAGTCGGTGAAGGCTTCATTCCATTGCTATCGCAGCAATTCTAAGACGGAATTGGCATGTCTATGGAAAGATGTCCCGTCTTCGTTCCAACCGTGACAATACCACACAGCAAGACACTCTAGTTAAGCCTACTGATACTGAACAGCTGGGCTAAGGGTGTCAATTCCTGGAGGCCCATGTGTCTGTTGGTTTGTATTACTTCCTTTCAATTTGTAGTAAGACCTAGACAACCAGGTGAGGGGAATTTCTAAATAATCAATTACCTTAACTGGTCAATCATGTACATGGGAGGAGAGAAAATCCGCAGACATACTGCCGTCCAGGAATTGAGTTTGACACCCTAGAGCTAAACCTATTGATAAACAGCTTTATCCGTTAACATAGGGGAAATCTTGGGTTCCTGACAGTCATGGACATCCTGACGACGTACCTCTCTCTCCTTGCTGGCCAGGTTGTCCTGAACTTCCTGGGAATCCATTCCTGCCTGCCTGCCCAGGCTCTCCACGGGGACCCTGGTTACCGCTGGGCCCAGCGGGTCCGGGGGGACCTGGGTTGTTGCTACTACGGTAACCGCTGGGAATCTGGTTCAGCATGGAATTGACTCTACTCATTTGTCCTGAAAAAAACAATGATAAACATAAACACTGAGAAGGCAACAGACATTTTGATTTCTCTCTGGTGAAAGAAGTACTTACAAATGTAGTGCTGAAAAAAAAGGCCTACTCACCATTTACTATCTGCTCACACACTTGTCTGGCAATGGATCGCATCATATTCTGAGGAGCAAAGTCGCCCTAGAAACAAACAGAGAGGAAGGCTTGGTGATGAATATACATTACTTACTGAGATTTACTGTGGTTCACAACTTGGAGCTAGAACCCTGGAGATGTTACTCACTCTCTCTCCTCTGTCCCCTTTAATACCATTGGCTCCCTGAAATGAAATTAAAGTACAAGGCCGTTACATCTCACTGCATACAGATGTATGTACTGTATGACACAAAAACGTTGCCTTTCAGTGGTTTGCATGACATGCAGAACTGTATTAGGTGATTTGGTGAGGTGGATGCTTACCGAAACACCTGTGTCACCAGGCTTTCCTGGTTTTCCTGAAACCCCAGGCATTCCAGGAGATCCAGGAGGTCCCTGAATAGTGACAAGACCAAAAACAACCAATCAAATACATGTATTGCACCATGCACTTCAAGGAACCACAATGGGAAGTCATCAACTTTGTTGTTATCCCTGTCAAGTTTTAAAATTGTATTTACATTTTTTTTTTTAAGTATGTATTTTTTTAAACTTGCAAATAAAACAATCAATCAATCCGGTGACACAAACAACGGACGGAACAAATCAGAAACAGTGACGCAAACAAAAGAACCACTCAGATTACGCTCAAGAAACTTCTGGTCTGCCTTTACTATAGTTTAGGAGGCTGAGTTTGACCGTTCTTAAATGTCTTTATCTCCCTGACTTTACTTTGTCTGAGCATACCATTGGGCCTGTTGGACCTCTGGATCCAGCCTGTCCTTCCTTTCCTTGGGGTCCCTGCATTCACAACACACAGACAATAGAGTTAAACGAGTTGAGCTGATGGGATGAAGTTCATTTGACAGACGACATTGCATGATCATTAGACAAAGGCCCATTGATTTGACTTACCCTCGGTCCAGCAGGTCCGATTGGGCCGATGGTCCCAGCTATCCCAGGTGGACCCTGGGGGAAAAGGCGGAAACACAACCCACGTGAGAGCTGGACTTCATTTCGTCCTCACAGCTCACACCTCACACCTACCTTTGGACCAACCAACTCAAACCAGTTTATTTAACCACCAGTTTCCTGTGTGTCAAACAGCACATTTCCCATTTATTTCAAATTTCCTTTTGTATTGTCAAATCCTCTCTGGCCTTTGATGCTTCGCATAAAATGTACAGGGAACATAATATATTCCAGATCCGTTTTATTGGCCATTATATATCAGGACTGCATACTCCGCAAGTCGTTAAATCCATTTTGCTATATCATCTGTTCTATCATGTTCACCTGCAAACACTAGCCACAATCTATTTAAGCGATGGGTTCACCAAGGCTTTTATCTTGGAATTGATCATTATTTTACACTTGGTAATTCATTCTCCAGTGTCTTGTGGCATCAACAAACCGGCATGAATTCTAAACTGAGGTAAAACAAAAATGTAGGGAGGGGGAAGGCTTTTGTTCCCAATTGACTCCTCTGCATAGAAGTACTCGGAGTTTACTGGTAGACACACAGGGGGCTTCTCCTTGTAAATCAGTAAATAAAAGGGGCAGGCTTTTTCTAGAAATACAAAGATGCCATTGCATGTATGAGGACTGGAGGGGGGCTGTTTGTTTATGACATTGTGAGATTCATGGAAACCATCTCAGAGGATCTCTAAAATGCAGACGTTTGACGACACATGGAAGTGCATTGTTGCTCTGGAAAACGTCACCGGCGAGGCCTGGAAACCATTGATGGGCATAATGTCGTCAATATGGATGAAGTAGAAGAGTTGTTTATGTGAGCAGAGTAATGCTCGTTTACCATTATGTTCTGTGTAGCGATGCCATCTATCATAGAGGTTTGGTATGTAAAAAAAAAGACGGGTGTTCATGAAACTGGATTTTCCATTCTTCTATATCACCTCATCCGCTTTGTATGGACCACAGTACAACTGACACAAAGAGGAAGGCCTAATGTGCACAGCCTAACCTGAAGCCCCGGGTTAAGAAGCGTTGTATATCAAGGTGATTTGTTTTCCACTCAGTTATTCTTAACTTCAAGAAAGATTCAATACAAATTTGGGAATCTCAACCTGCCTCTGTGAGTTCTCCTCAAATGAAATATTGTCTGTGGCTTGCCACATGAAGAGAGGCCAGAGAAGCAGAATATCTGTACCCTGTGAATTATCCCCGATTTACTGTTCTAAACCACAGCCAGGCCGGTGAGCCAAAGCAGCACTCACTTTCTGTCCAGGTAGCCCAGAATCACCAGCTTCTCCCTTCGGTCCTTGGCGGCCCTGAAACAGCGGAGGGAGAAACACATTCACACTCAGTGGATAACAACATAATACTTCCTCCAAACTCAACACTCACTAACCTTCAGGTGACAGATCTAAGAAAATGTGTTGTGCCAATCTGTCTTTAGCCCAAGATAAACACGTTGTGATGAAAGTTCTGTGCGAGATGTGTGGAAGTGTATTGGTGACGTCTGAACAGTCTAATGGCAAATTCCTTTTTTTGTTGTGAAGAAGTGGATAAACATTCGTCTTGAGTTCGGGTGCTTTTCAGCGAAGGAAATCCCAGTGGTGATTAATGTAGCATTGAGCTGCATTGAGATGCATTGAGATTAGGCTGGTTTAACATATCCCTAGACATGAAAAAAATGCAGGCTCAACAGGCCTCTGCCACAATTACTCTTCAGCTTGTGATTTCCTTACATAATGATTCCTATTCGGTGTGTGGCGGCATCGTGGGATTTTACGTGTAACTGTTGGAAACGAGCCGTGCGCAGCAGCAACGCCCGTGGCTGGGGAGAAGGGAGGGTATGTGGCGTGTGGAATGTGTGAGTGTGGAGTGTTCAGTGTAAGAGTGAGACTCACAGCTTCTCCTGGAATAGACAGCCCGCTAGATCCTTGAGGGCCAGGCAGACCCATAGGTCCTGGCAATCCTGTATCTCCACGCGGTCCAATTGGACCCTATCAGAGAAACAAAGACAAAGAGAGATAAGTATCAATTAGAGCTGGAAAGAATGTTGCTATTGAGATCTCCAGACTGAAAATAGCAGTGCAGTCAAATATGCTACTGTTGCAATCTCTGGAAGAAGGCACCAGAAACCGTGGAATGCCTACACTGTCAAACCAAGCCACCCTGAAATTTCCAGAAGACTGACATACTCCTAATAAGTGAATTCAGATGTGTTCCTTCCTCTTCAAAGCCATGAAACTGTAAACAGTTCTCAGTTTTCATCAAGAGCAGAAAAAGCTTTAAGGAGTCTCCAATATCCCACATTCTCCAAACTGTGTCAAATGCCTTGACCACTTTATGACTTGCCTGCCGTCGGTTATAGCCCTGCAGTCCTAAAGAGGGAATCTGAGAGGTGAGGTTAGTGAGGTACTTACAGCTGGGCCAGTCTCTCCTCTTTCACCCCGGGGACCTTTGCTACCGGGTGCGCCCTGGTGAAGAAAGATCATTTGTCAAGTTAGCACCGGGTGTCCAGAAGCTCAGACCCATACTCATGATGGATACTCCCTCCCTGGGGGCTTCATAATCATCACTGTAGTTTCCTTCTGGCTTGCCCTTTTAAAATGAAATACCAGCCAACTTGTTGTTGTGCATTGTACAGTCAGTCCTACATAATGAATGCATGTATGTCAGAGGCAACAGTACAGTACATAAATCAAAATGTGTCAAAAAAGATACTTTTCGATCGGCAGATCAATGAGTTCACTAGAAACCCTGGCCTGCAGCATAGAGATGGAAGGAAAACAAGTCCTAAATGCCACCCTATTCCCTATGTAGTGCCTTATGGGCCCTGATCAGAAGTAGTGCACTAAATAGGGAACAGAGTGCTATTTGGAGACAAATAGAGAGTGTAGTGGGTGTATCTGGTGCTTACCACTGCCCCCTGTGTTCCCTGGGGTCCTGTGCTTTCCGAGGTACATGTGCAGGCGTTGGGGAGGGACGGGCACTTGGACTCTTCTCTCTGATAACAGGGGAGAGAACAGACAAAGAGAAGTGTTGAGCTGCGATAACTAGAAGGAGTTGGGCTAAAACACAGACCCATTACTGACTGTAAGTCTCTCCAGATAAAAGTGTCTGCTAAATGACCGAAATGTAATGTAAATGTAAGCAGAGGAAGGGTCAGGAGGTTACAGGACAAATGTTATAACGTTTGTACCAGCAGTACGGTATATCTCAAGGAAGACAAACTGATGAAGGACATGCTCACTAGATAAGAGCAATATTTTATAGAACAACTCTAATCAGGCAGATGTGTTGGCATGCAACCCTATTCAGCCTGAGTTTCCAGGAAGTCCATTGTTGTAAGCCCTACCCACAAGACATGAAACACATTCAAACACATTCTGGGTGTCCAACCGACAGTGATTGTGCAGCTCTGATTTGTTGAAACAGAGGCGTGTTCTTGGATCTCTCTGGCGGAACAAAAGCGAGAAAGTCCAGATCAAACAGGGGCATTGTCTTGACAGTTTGGTATTGTTTTCTGTTGGATGTACGCATTGTCAAAGGCCGTTCGAAGTTGTGATGCCTTTACAGTCGATAGACGTTGCTTCTCCGCCTACCGGCCGGGCTCTGGGACAGCGTAACTGCTAATCAGCAACACTCTCTCCTTGACAAAAGGTGTTTGAAGCTGCAGCTGGGCCATTTAAACCCAGTCATGGTTCTTTAACAGTCAGGACAGGAGACCATAATTATAGAATGGCCAACTAGGATTGTAAAATGAATGTGCCTCACAAACATCCATTGAGAGTCTTCCAAGAGTTTGAATAATTTAAGAAGAAAACAAAAAAACGGAGATTTCCTGTTCTAACTGATGAACGTTCTTTTTCTGCTGCCAAAATGTGCTCTGTAGTGAGGCACTTTTTCATTCAGCTTCGACTTTGACATATTAGAGAGAACAACTGCCTCGGGGTGGTTAGTCAAGTGCTAATCATGCCATACGTAGCTGCTCGCCATTCACTTTTCCATAGGTTGAGTGAAATATACGAAGCTTTCTGTCCGTTTGGAATCAGATTTGTAGGGATGCCGTTTCACTTTTACTGCATCTGTTATACAAGTTATCAGGACAGCATTAGAATCCAAGACACGGCTCAGAAAATACAGGCTTGTTTTTCCATTGTTCCTCTTCACGTGTTCAGGATGAGGTAAGCATGTTCTAAAGCAGAGATGTTCGATGGATATGCGTCCGTTTGCTGCCGTGTTAAAAGGTGAGACAAGCAAGATGCATTGTCTAATACGCACATGTTCACACGCATGCACACACACACACACACACACACACACACACACACACACACACACACACACACACACACACACACACACACACACACACACACACACACACACACACACACACACACACACACACACACACACACACACACACACCTGGACTTGATCTCAGTCACGGACACTCATGCCAGGCCGAAGGCACACACACACGCAGAGGCTCAACAGGTGTCAAAAGGACTATGGATTTGGGTCAGTGAAGATGCTTACAGACTGCTCAAGAGCTTTTTTTTGCAGCCTGTTAAGTTGTCCCGCCTCTCCCCTCCAGGGAGGTGTAGGGTGAAATTGTCCCTAGTCACTGATCGGCATTTTTTCCCCACTGATGGTTAAGGTTAGGATTGGGGGTAGAGGAAGCTGATCCTAGATCTGTACCCTGGGGAAATTTCAGCAGAGGTCCACTGAGGCTCCTCTTACTCACCATAGACGGAAGGTCACAGCATCTGTCTCTGCTCGTCCAGCCCAGGGTGCACACTATATCGAACATCTGGAGCTGGAACTGTGGAACAGGGGGGAAAAAAGGAAACTTTACATACTTCCTCCGCATCCCAAAATATAAAATAAGAAAACAAGGAGAACGTGGAGACAGAGAGCCTGCCGAGCATCAGATAAGGATAACAGGCACATTCCACTTGGGATGCACTGTGTTGGAGGGAGTGAGCTTCAAGGCTTCCTCCTGTCATAACAGCACTCAGATACACAGGAGCACTAAAACCGTCATGCTAGTAGGCTTGTAGGTCCATATCCTTTGATGTTGTATGACAGTTCACTTACAGTTGCAGATTCACCCTTGGAGCCAATGGACTTGGACATTTTGCCCAGAACTTGATAGCCATCCGTGGACGTGTTTCCAGCTTCCTTAATCTCCTTGTCCGCCACCTCTTGGCAGTCGAGGTTCAGCTTGACATTGGTGGGGGAAACAAGGATGTGGAGCTGCAGACAGAAAAGATTGAGAGTTGTTACATTCTTCGTCCAGGACATACTTTCGTCTAGGAACGTCTGCTGTCTATCCTAAAACTCTGCAAATCATTGGGTTATCTGGGGTTGGCAACAGAGCACAGAGAGACACAGGGTGTATTTGGATGTGTTATTTCCTCTCCTTGATGTGTTGTGCCTTGAATCTCTCCAAAAGAGATAGGCCAGAGTACAATAACAAGAGCAGCACTCAAACATGATTTCAATGTGTTCCGATGATAGAGTATCCTAAAAGTGCACACAGGGTAAGATACGCTCAGGATAAGATAATCACCAAAATTCAATCGATGTCATCTCCATTCACTGTTAAATACATAATATTAGTCATATAGCATGTCATATCATCAGTAAGATTGAGCGAGTGTGGTAGAACACAGTAGGCAATGCCGGATCAGCTGTTTTGCTTGCCTACTGATTTACAGAGCACCGCCATCCAATCATCTGTCTCATTTACTTTGCGGTGATGGGTTTAAAGTGATGTGGTGCACACCAAAGATGAGTCTTTCCACCACTGTGTTTCACAGAGTCAATGTACACACTGCGTTGCTAGTCCTGACTCAGATCGACCTCACCACATTTTCTGATGATGTTGTTTTGTGGCGCGGCATAAGAAGTGCTCCCTTTTCCTATATTGCCAAGCTTTGAGAGGCTAGCTGCTGTTCTGGGGAGTTCAGCTGTAGCCCAGTAACCACATTCTTACTGAGCATGCAAAATGATACTGTACAGTACCGAGCCATGGAGTCAGCCCCAGAGGTTTGACAACCACACACTGTTTAATTCATTGTGGTCGACAAATGTACAGCTATGTTTAGCCGACCACGAGCAGAGGAAACTCGTATCTCAGGATTCTTCTCGGAGAGCATGCAGACAGAGAGCGGAGCACGCTCCGTAATTTATGGAAACTGTGAGTCTATTTTGGACAGCAAGAGGGTAAATAAGGCAACGGTACTGTGAGAAAGAAACTCGGCTCAAGGAAATGACATCATCATCAGCTCTCTAGCGTGAAGAAGAAATGCAGCACCTCTAGGAATGCTCTACACAGCCTCAGACTGTCTCCGGTCAACCTTAGGCTGAGCCATTCAGAAACAGCAATACAACAAATCTCTCCTTGTAGCCCATCAACAATCAGACACACAAAACCTTCAACTCTAAGAAAAGGGATACTAAAATGCTATCGTAACCTCAAAAAATGTTGTGTGCAGCAGGCAGGACCGTAAAGATGGCATTCCCGGTGAGCTCACTGATGTGACATCCAAGTTACAGACATCGGAGTTTCCCTTGACCTCTGGTCAGTGACTGGGACAGATTATACAGCTCCTCCCAGACCTTCTACCATCATATGACCATATCCTCTCTCTCTCTCTCTCTCTGACATGACCATCGCCTAACATGGGTGTCTTGGGTGTTCTCTATCCATTTGGTCTACATATGGTTTGCGTTTTGCTCACTGACTCAAGCTTCCATGAAATCCATATGCCTTTACAATATGCATTAGGTTGTTATTGTATTATCCAAACACAAGACAGTGGTTTTTTTGATAACGAATTAAATGTTTGATACTTTCAGCATGATGAAAAGCAGAGTCCATACTGTCAGGGTATGTCAACACTCATTTATCATCTTTGTGGATATTTAAACGAAGTCCAAACGGCTATTAATCTTGGTTTAAGAAACTGCTTTAGAGTTTGATTCCTGAGGGTCTGCTAAACCTACTATATGCTTACCGTAATCTTAGTTGAATGAAAGGGTTACTGGCGAGAGAACAAAGCATTCAAACTGTCATCAGAAACAGGCAAATAGAGATGGTTTATACCAGGGGTTTTCAAACTGGGTAACAGACTGTCTGCATATTGCACCAAATGGGTACTGAACGGGGTCCGCAATTTAGATTTTTTTGCTAGCTGCAACATAACACCATGGATAACATTTTTATTTCTCTGCATCCAATATAAAGGAAGTTAGAGGTAGTTTCTAGCTAGCTTTAGCGCAATGACTGGAAGTCTACAGGAACAGTTAGCATGCTGGCTGTTCCTGTTCATCTGACTCTGGGGAAGTAGATAAAAGGCTTCAATGCCAAAATTTCGAACTACCCCTTTAATATGGAATCAAATTACATAATATTTTCTGTATAGAAAATTATTAGGCTTATTTCCTGCAATTCTACACATTTTGTCATGGAGTGCAAAGAAAATGTTGCTATTTTAAAGCAAATTTTCTTGCATGTGTATTCATGATATATTTGAGTGACTAAAAATTACAACAATATCTATGGGCTAAAAAAACTAAATAAAAAAACTATTTCTAGATCTGGACACTTCTGACAAATTATAAATAGCTCTCTAAGGTATGTAATGACTAACATGACAAGAGGAACTGATGAAGTCCTACCCAATTTGGAAATTGCCCCTTGTGCATTCTACTACTACAACTTTCAAGAGTAAGTTTAATACAGAATCGGTGACCCGTCCTCGTGCTCACCTCATTAGCATGAGGTTGTAAGAAACCAAAAATAAAGCCCAGGACATAGACATATCTAACTGCACTGTCCAATTTACAGTAGCTATTACAGTGAAATAATACCATGCTATTGTTTGAGGAGAGTGCACAATTATGAACTTGAAAATGTATGAATAAACCAATTAGGCACATTTGGGCAGTCTTGATACAACATTTTAAATAGATATGTAGTAGTTCATTTGATCAGTCTAAAACTTTTGACATACACTGCTCCCATCTAGTGGCCAAAGTCTAAATTGCGCCTGGGCTAGAATGATTCATTATGGCATTTCTCTTGCATTTCAAAGATGGTACAAAAACAAATCTTTTAAAAAAGTATTATCTTTTACCAGATCTAATGTGTTATATTCTCCTACATTAATTTCACATTTCCACAAATTTTAAAAGTGTTTCCTTTCAAATGGTATCAAGAATATGCATACCCTTGCTTCAGGTCCTGAGCTACAGGCAGTTAGATTTGGGTATGTCATTTTAGGTGAAAATTGGAAAAAAAGGGCTGATCCTTAAGAGGATTTATTAAAGCTGCCCCAACTGCCGACCCATAAAATATATTAAACTATGTATATATTTTTAGAATACCGTCAGGGAGACAGTCAGGGAGAGAAAAAAATAACTGCATTCAGGGCATATGGCTATTGATTTTGTTCAAATGTTTGAGGATTTCTTTTTGTGTGAATTTCAGTACAATTTTCTCTAAACTGCCAAGATACCTTTATCTATCTAGCTAATAGACTATGTTTGAGTTTACACTTTCTCTTCCAATGAACTGTGGGGAGGTCAAAATAATGAAACTGTCTACCAAATTACCAAATCTGTTCATTCTAAAATGTTGATTACTTTTTTTGCCATTATCATTCACCTGATAATAAGACACAATGTGATTGTATTTTTTACTAAGATATGATGGGGGATCCTGGGTTGCCGGTTTGCCTGGGCAGGGGTCCCTGGGTAAGAAAAGTTTGAAAGCAAGTGGCTTATACAATAGTAGCAGTGAGGTTTTTTTTACTGACTGATATAATGGAATTGTATTTTGACCCAATATACACACAGGAGGCTCTCAATTCCTTCAGTGGAGCACATCTGTTAAACCTATTTTAGGGAATTTTGTATCATCGGCGGTAAGTAAGACCTTTCAAACGCTGAATTAGCAATTTCCTGACTGCTTAGGTCGAGGTAAATCAGCCTTGCGGTGAAGCAGTGCAACCCGGCTGTTTAAAAGCCCATAGCCCTCCTCACCACACAACACTATCCTAAACCTGCCAGAGTTGGCTAAGAAAACAAACCAGGACAATCAATCAAATAAGGGAGTGAGAGTCTGGGTTCAAGCTCGTCCATCTAAATTGTGTTTGTTTATGCTGCATATTCTGGCAGCAGGGCGAGAAGAGTGGGTTCTATAAGTCACCAGTTCTGTAACTGACACGGTCATCTACTTCTTAAAAATACATCATGCATCCTGCAAAGGAAAGTTTCAACCGCTACACTGACTGAGGGAAATTACAAGTGAAAAGCGCTTACCCTACTCAATCCCTACTCATTACTGTCTGTCTGTGAGTCTGTCACTGTAATAAGTGTGGTTGAGGTCCTGTCCCCAAGTGAGAGCTGGACATTTCCTAGCTTGGTCTCCAAATGGCACCCTATTCCTTACACTTTATTTACATTTTTTTTTATTTAACTAGGCAAGTCAGTAAAGAACAAATTCTTAGAGCACTACTTTTGAGCCCAGCTGGACAACACTGGGAGAGATAGTGCATACATAACCATGCTGGAAGACTGGGACAGATACAGCATACATAACCATGCTGGAAGACTGGGACAGACAGATACAGCATACATAACCATGCTGGAAGACTGGGACAGACAGATACAGCATACATAACCATGCTGGAAGACTGGGACAGACAGATACAGCATACATAACCATGCTGGAAGACTGGGACAGACAGATACAGCATACATAACCATGCTGGAAGACTGGGACAGACAGATACAGCATACATAACCATGCTGGAAGACTGGGACAGATACAGCATACATAACCATGCTGGGAGGTAAACCGCAGAACAGAGTCGCCGCCCCTACAGCAACGGCGAGAATTCCCCTGCGGTCGGCTACCAGAGGCAACAGAGGCAAGGCTTGCATCCAACATCCAGGCAGAGAAACGGCAGCAGAGCCAAAAATGGGATAGCGATAGAGATAGAGAGAGAAAGAAAGAGAGAGAGAGAAAGAAAGAGCGAGCGAGCGAGCGAAAGGCAGGCAGAAAAACCTCCCCCCAGCCTGGCATTCCACTGCCTCTCTGATGTAATTATTTAATAGTTATAGCAGTGACCCAATATTTTCCAGACTAGCACGCCAAGCAGCGACTAGCAGTACATTTTAATGGTCTCCGCAAGAGGACTTATAGATTCGAGTGAACGTTTGTGATAGCGTTGTTAAATGACTATGTCCACAGCCCCTATGAGCACACGGCTCTGACCTTATGGTAAATGGAAACTCCAGTAAATACCAGCGGGAAGTACTTCCATATAGCTCTTAATGCACAGAGTATACACAGACTGCCTATGGCTCATCTTTAATGGTCTCCCTCCCTCAGGCTACAACTTAATGCGCTAATCCAAGAGATCCAAGAGATCCAATATGCCAACAGAGTCTGATTTCTCTTCCCCACTCAGTCCAGTTTCTCCCGGGAAACCAACAGCCATCGAATTAGAGCCCAATGTGGAGTTGGAGCTGGACCAAACATGACCACTTCAGCTTAGCATGAACCAGTCATTTGATTAGCTTCAAAGTCCAAACAAACGGGTAAAAGATCAATGGCCACTTCTTTTCGCTTGATTACTTTGAGAGGCTTTGATTACCATCAATAACGTCAATTTATGCATCATGTAACATTGGGTTTTATACAACTTACAGCCAAAGACCATCTGTTTGAGCAGACACTGTTCTGCAGAACACATGTCTGTAGCTGTACCGGGAGGTACACCTCCTGTAATATACAATGTATTAGGAATGCCAGGTATCCCTTCTCATTATCTGCGTATCCTCAGGACATGCACGCTGACGGCAAGAAGAAAGGAAACAAGTGTGATTGACGTGCCATACCTCAAGTCCAGTCGCCAGGCCCCTGAATGTTCCATAATCTGGCCATTAACTTCACTACACCCAGTATATTCCTCCAATCCCAACAGTCACGCAGACAGGCAAGTCAGGCAAGTTTACCTTGTGGAAGCTTCCATGGAAGATTCTCTTCACTTGATCATTGTCGAATGTGACCCTCTGGATCTCCCCCCTCGTATCCTTGTTATAATACGAAATTGTTTGGCTGGAAGCTGAATAGAGAAAAACGAGTTTGAGGAGAGAAAAGAAAGAGGTTACAGATAGCTCTCCAACGTCGCATTAGGACTTGGTGTCATGCAAAGCTCATAAACTAGAAACAGGACTCCAATACCATTGTCATCAACGGGCAGTGTATCATGAAGCAGATATGCTTTGTGAAAGCTGCATCACAAACAACATGGCCGGGGCTTTATAAAGGCCAGCTGAAGATAGCTTATACAGGATGTTGGAACCGGAGGAGGGTGAGTGTGGTTACTGAGGGAGACCAAAGCAGCCCTGGGCTCTGGAGCCCATTACAGTCCCTTCACTGCTCCCATGAGAGAACATCAGACAGAACAACATAAATCTATCTACAGCTGCTCGATATGATATCGCCTCCTCACACAACACTACTTCCTCCTTCCTCGATGGCCGTGTCACAATTGGCACCCTATTTCCCCATGAAGTGTACTACTTTTTTTGACCAGGGTCCATATGGTTCCGGTCAAAAGTAGTGCACTATGTAGGGAGTAGGGGTTCATTTTGGGATGCAACACCAGTAACATCTTGTAACCCTCATTGTAAAACCCTATGTACTCGACCCCTTCAAATCCTCAGAGCTACAGAGCCTTACGATCAATGGTGACCCCGACTTCAGGCTTGTCGTCCTTGGTGGACACCTGCCAGATGTCAAAGGCCTCGTTGGGTGTGTCCGGGAGGAGACGGAACATCATGATGATGGTGTAGGAGTGAGGTAGTCCGTCTGGGTGGATCTCCCTGTTCAAACCCCCACACAACCCCAACAATAAGACTGACCATTTAAAAAAAAAGACAAAATCCACAATAATCAATTCACCATTAATATACATGTGTACAGTATTACTCTATGCCTATGAACCACCGTGATGTGGCTGATGTTTTTCCATAGAGTCGCAAGCAGAGGTAAAACTCTGTGGCGGAAGGTTAAGCTGACTGGAGATATACAGTATTTGATAGGCCTACTGAGCGTGTGGCTGATAAAACGCTTAGAGATGTACGGTGTAGGAGATAGCCAGTGTAGTTGGATGTCTCAGAGCTACGTGGGATGAGTGAACCCAGCAGCACGCCAGAACTTCAAATTAAGCTAGAACACTGCTATAGGGCAGTCCATATTCTGACATGTTGGGACCTGTTGGGTCAGCCAATTACAAGCGAATAAGCAGGACATCGTACATTAATTGACCTAGTTTAGAGGGGAATGGGGTCTAACATTTTGTCTGAACATAGTTGAGTATGACGTGTCATCTCCAGGTGCCAAACCAACATTAATACAGTTTTTACTGCATGGGAAAGGCCCACAAAAAGGTAATGTTTAAACAAGTCATTTCTTAACACCTGCACTCCCTGCATTGACCTACATCTCCTCTGTCTTCCTGGATTGGAGCAGAGACAAGCTTTCAGAGTCTGAGACTATCATTATAATGTGCTGCAACTCAATTATCCCTTAAATCCATTAGCTCACAAAAGTAGTGCAGAAATACACTGCAAATGAGTGGATTCGGCTATTTCAGCCACACCCATTGCTGCCAGGTGTATAAAATCAAGCACACAGCCATGCAATCTCCATAGCTCAATCAATCAATCACATGTATTTATAAAGCCCTTTTTACATCAGCCGATGTCACAAACAGACATTGACAGTAGAATGACACGTATTGAAGAGATCAGTGACTTTTAACGTGGCACAGTGATAGGATGCCACCTTTCCACATGACTGTAAGTCGCTTTGGATAAAAGCATCTGCCAAATGGCATATATTATTATTATTATTATTTCCAACAAGTCAAGTTTGTCAAATTTCTGCCCTGCTAGAACTGCTCCGGTCAACTGGAAGTGCTGTTATTGTGAAGTGGCAATGTTTAGGAGCAACATTGGCTCAGCCTCAAAGTGGTAGGACACACAAGCTCACAGAACGGAACCCATCACTACAGAGTTCCAAACTGCCTCTGGAAGCAACATCAGCACAATAACTGTTCGTCGGGAGCTTCATGAAATGGGTTTCCATGGCTGAGCAGCCACACACAAGCCTAAGATCACCATGCGCAATGCCAAGCATCAGCTGGAGTGGTGTAAAGCTCGCCACCATTGGACTCGTTCTCTGAAGTGATGAATCACGCTTCACCATCTGGCAATCCGACTGACAAACCTGGGTTTGGCAGATGCCAGGAGAACGCTACCTGCCCGAATGCATAGTGCCAACTGTAAATTTTGGTGGAGGAGGAATAATGGTCTGGGGCTGCTTTTCGTGGTTCGGCCTAGTTCCAGTGAAGGGAAATCTCAAAGCTGCAGCATACAATGACATTCTAGATGATTCTGTGCTTCCAACTTTGTGGCAACAGTTTGGGGAAGGCCCGGTCCTGTTTCAGCATGACAATACCCATGTGCACAAAGAAGAACTTGACCGGCCTGCACAGATCCCTGATCTCAACCGCATCAAACACCTTTGGGATGAATTGGAACGCCGACTGCGAGCCAGGCCTCATCACCCAACATCAGTGCCCGACCTCAATAATGCTCTTGTGGTTGAATGGAAGTCCCCGCAGCAATCTTCCAACATCTAGTGAAAGCCTTCCTAGAAGAGTGGAGGCTGTTATAGCAGCAAATGGGGGACCAACTCCATATTAATGCCCATGATTTTGGATTGAGATGTCCGACGAGCAGGTGTCCACGTACATTTGGCTATGCAGTGTACAACCACAAGAATTGACCATTCAAAGCCAAAGACCATGATAGCGTGTAAAATTTCCAAACAGGACTTCTGAAAAACCTGGTGATTTTGTAATCCAAGACAATGGTATCACCGACTCACGTGGTGGGCTGGGTCAGGAAGGAGTTCTTATGGAGTCTGTAGGCTGTGTAGCTGTTGAAGGAACCGGGTTCCATAGACACTCCCTTGATATAGCCATAGGTCTTCTCTGTCAGGTTGAACGCCTCCAGCATCCTGAAGCCTGCAGCACAAGGTGAAGAACTCATTTTAAGTTCTAGAACTTCTCAAACCAATGAGGGAATGATGCATGCGGTTTCTGCAGACGGTTCTAATTTGAGATGTACATAAATAATCATCTGAGCATTTTTACCAGGCGATGTGAATCCATTTAGGTAGATCAGGGGACAAGCTGTGAAAATAATATCAAAGATTAGCAACAGTTCAATTTGTTTCGAGAATTTTATCTTGGGCGATAAATGAAATCGCTTACAGCTAAATACTATAAGTGGTATCCAAAATAACAAACAACAAAACAGCTTACATGACGTCGCTGTTTCGCAAATGAAGGTCACGAGGTTGTCTTGGATAGTTGCAAAGGCGTCAAAGTCGTCCACAACAAAGATGTGTCTGTCGCTTGGCTTGCTGCCAATGTTCTGCAGCTCAGCAAAATCCACATCGGCAACACCAACCACAAACACACTGTAACCTGGAGAAGGAGCACATGCATTCTCAGAAAACCAACTGCACTATGTGCATGGGGTGATGCTAAAATGCTACAGATCGCTAATACCTCAATGACAACATTTACAAGCATTATGGGATATGACTGACAATGGGTTGACTTGAAGATTGCTGTGTAGCAAATTGAGCAACCCTTACCAGCATGCTGCAGCGTGGCAGCGTTTTTCTTCACCTCATCCTGAGAGCGACCGTCTGTGACAGCTACCACAACCTTGGGGACATTCCTCCTCATTCCATTTTCTGGGGCGAACACCTTCTCCTTGACATGCATCAAAGCAGCGCCTGATCAAGAACAAAGAAAGGTAGATTAATGAAGGTGATAGACAACAATGTATACTCAAAGGGTGGATATATGCCTGGCTCCGATGAAACATGTTGGTGTCCATTGCAAAGTCACTTTTACATAAGGCCCTGGGCAAAAGAAGTGCACTATATAGGGAATAGGGGGGCATTTGGGAGACAGCCTAGTTGATGGGTTTGGGGAGCCTCACCGGTCTTAGTGTTTCCTCCTCGGTACTGGATCAGCTGTAGAGCAGCGAGAGCGTTGCCCTTGTCCGAGTAAGAGTTCAGCCTGAACTCTGTCTTTGCTTCGTCGCTGTACTGCACGAACGACACCTGTTTCCAAAGTAGAACGCATTACAAGGAGTTATAGTACGATTTCATACCGCACCTATTATTCTAAACAGTTCGCCAAGTTGACTAACAATTACAACTTGCTTTTTCCACTATTACAATGTGCTTTTCCCTCTATTTACAGCACGACACACCTGCATTCCTGTCGATCCGATGACGTCGAAGGCTCCAATCATGCTGAAGACGAACTGCACCACTTTCCGGAAACTGTCTTCTCCAATACTCCAAGAGCCGTCAATAAGGAACACCACATCTGCCTTGGCACCTTTGCACACTGAGGCAAAATAAAAAGAACTCAGTGAACTGCACTTAAAAGATTCCATGGCAGGCACCAGATTCTGGGCTGCCTGGAACACCAGGCCCGATAACAGAGAAAGGCATGATAATGAGTCGGCAACCTCAAAAATAAAAATAAAGTCTGCATGAATCTCACAAACAAAATCATTGAGAGAAAGAAATTACATAATGAAGCTATACATGGCAATTATTGGTTTAATTGATCACACTTTCCTGAAGAAAATGAAAAAAAAAACTAGGAACATTTGGTTACTATAAAGGCTTCGAGATAATGTCTGCCTGATGTGATAGAGCACTTTATTTTTGTATCTCTCGCAATCCCCTTCTTCCAAGTCAGAATCCATAAACAAGTTTTACACCATACCTTATCAGACAAACAGCTTCTTTGGACTTTCTCAACACCTAGGTCAGTCATTAGTCAATGGGTGAGTTCCCATTGAAAACCCTGGAGGGTCTGTGTGGAGCATGTGGCGGCCATTACTTTAAACACTGGCACCACTCTGATCCAGAGGAAATATCTCTGCAGGTCTCTGCTTCTGCCAACTAGTGAGATTTTGATGGCATTGCATGTTTTCTGAACCTGGCTTTTTATGACTCGCAACATTTTGCACTAAAACACACTCAAATTCAAATGTCGATGACTTTGCAGTTGACACCTTGTTTGGGCTCCAAGGAAGGCTTCAAATGTTCTATATAGCATTGGTGAATGTGGTGCCGTTTGGTGCTTTGGCAATATGGAGGTGATGGATACTGTATGTCGTAGTCATCATGGCGCCATTAGTTCTTACCTGCCCATGCAGGAGGAATGGTAGGTGGTGGTGGAGGAGTGGGGGGTTGCGTTGGGGCTTCAGTAGGTTTGACCACTTTGAGAAAGAGACAACAAAGTGTCAGTGAACATCAACAAAGAAATGACAGATTCGGATAGCACATCGTGTGTAAAAAGCTGAAGACTACTGAGGTAACTGCACTGACTGTAAGTCACTCTGGATACGAGTGTGTGCTAAATTACTCAAATGTAAATACTCACATGTTCTCTCTTTGGCGCTGACTCCAGGGCCCTCGAGGTTAGGGGTCTGAACGAACACGGTGGCGCTATAAAGAGCGTCAGGGGAGAGCCCCTTGAAGCAGTACTGGCTCTGAGCTGCAGTAATGGTGATCTCCTGCTGACCTTTACTGGAGGCTACACACAGATAAAACAAGGAGAAATGTGAGAAACATGTTGACATGTGTTGAGAAGAGAAACATGTTGACATGTGTTGAGAAGAGAAACATGTTGACATGTGTTGAGAAGAGAAACATGTTGACATGTGTTGAGAAGAGAAACATGTTGACATGTGTTGAGAAGAGAAACATGTTGACATGTTGCCGAGGCCGCCGCCTGAAACGTTGCCCCTCGTAAAAATCACGGGTCTTCTCTGAGTATGAAAAGCAGAGTTAATGCCATTCAGCTGGGACCATGACAGTGCTGCGGTAAGGCAAATAGATGTAATATCGTTGTTGTCACGCTACACATGTAATTCAATATGAATTGTTTTGGGGAAAATGGAGAACGTTTTCCAAAATGTGGTATTTTTGGTCAAATGAACCATGAGACCAAGACAATGGCCTTATAAGGGCAAATATCCCCTCAATCACTTCTCCTGGGCTGACCCCTTGCTCCTCAAGGTAGAAGACCAAGATTATTGCGCAGAGATGTATGCTATGATCCTCATTCCTCAACCACATTCCACTTCAGTAACAAGCACTTGGCATTCCAATACTGACTTGGAAGCTCAGTCTGTCAGGTCACTAGCTTTTCAAACCTTGGGGACTGTTTACTTTCGGTAAGTGTTCTCTATTCTCTACCACAGTTGTCTTTCTGACACAAGCAAACAAAGCCTGCTTAAGTTTGGAAATATGTCATGGGTAGTGATTACCATGTTCATATTTAAATCCTTGAGATACTGAGTCTTTTTTTAACAGTTTATACCTCTAGTGAAAAACAAAATTGGGAAACAAAATAATGATTGTTGTTATACAATACATAGCCTAATAGTCTACCGCGTATTACGCACGGCAGAATTAATAATATAATTTTTTACGATTTAATACGTATAATAATTGGTCTAACCTATTGGATCCTCCAAAATGAAACTGAATTGTCCGTAGAGTTCCGAGGAGGATTGTGTCGAGGCACAGTTCTGGGGAAGGGTACCAAAAATGTCAGCATCATTAAAGGTCTCCAAGAACACAGTGGCCTCCATCAGTGGCAGGGACTGGGAGACTAGTCAGGATCGAGGGAAGGATGAACGGAGCAAAGTACAGAGAGATCCTTGAGGAAAACCTTCTCCAGAGCGCGCAGGACCGCAGACTGGGGCGATATTTTCACCATACAACAGCACAACGACCCTAAGCACACAGCGAAGACAACGCAGGAGCGGCTTCGGGACAAAGTCTCTGAATATCCTTGAGAGGCCCAGCCAGAGCCCGCACTTGAACCTGATCAAACATCTCTGGAGAGACCTGAAAATAGCCTTGCAGCGACGCTCCCCATCCAACCTGACAGAGCTTGAGAGGATCTGCAGAGAAGAATGGGAGAAACTCCCCAAATACTAGTGTGCCAAGCTTGTAGCGTCATACCCAAGAAGACTCGAGGCTGTAATCGCTGCCAAAGGTGCTTCCACAAAGTACTGAGTAAAGGGTCTGAATACTTATGTAAAAGGCTGCAGCGTAACATTATGAGGAACAAGTCAATGGGTCTGAATACTTTCCAAATGCACTGTATGTGGAAATAGCACTTTTCTATGTTTTGCAGTCAAAAAGATAGAGGAAGAAATGTTTCCAATGACATCATCAACCAATTACTAGACAATTAGTAGGCGAAAGCACATGATGGACACTGATTATGTCATTGGAAACATTTATCTTTCAACAAAACATATTTCTTTCAACAAAACATAGAAATGTGACATTTTCACATATGTTGATGTTGGGATGATGCTGGAGATGATGAATTTGAAGTTGAACATGTAAAACAGTTTAAGCACATTTCTCTGCTGTGAGTAGTCTATCGGAATGATTGAAAAGGGGACAACGGGAAAGCGCAGCCGCCATTCGCTATTCGAGTGCAGACGGATGATTATGGTCCATTCTAAATCAAAACAAAGGCCGCACATTAATAAAGACAAGATTACATTGAGAATAGTCTGATGAGTTCGAATATTTTCACTTGATGAGGGAACAGCTAGTGCAACAGAGCGCAAGCTTTTTGTTTGTGACTTTTTACAAATCACCAATATAGTTGTATAGAGCAGCCCATATATGCTTGGATTTATAAGACATTCTGAAGTTTTGTGTCATTCACAACTAAAGTTGCCAAATAACTCAAAATCTAGCACTGTAGGACCTGTTTCAAATGGTCACTTTCACGCTCAACATAGCTCATATGCGCACTCGCTCGGGAATGGTAAAAGTTTACTATAAAATCATATAATAAAAAATAATGGCACAGAATTTATGAGCATATCTTGTCTATTAAATGAACTAGCCTACAGCCTATGCTCCCATTGGCATGGCACCTAGCCAGATAACATACAGTAGGGCCAACTCATATTCTGCTCTTCTGAAATACATTTCTTCCATATCATAATGTTTCTTTAGACCTGCCTAAAAGAAACAATGGACGTATTGTGATGGTGGATTTATTAGACTTTGGAAAAATGTAGATGTTCCAAATCAGCAGCTTGTATGCGCGGAGGCCTGGAGATGCTAAACATGTTTACGTTCATTAACGGTCAATTACCATGAGAACAAGCAGTTATTTGCATGACAGTCGCCATCTGACACAATGTCATGACAGTCGCCATCTGACACAATGTCATGACAGTCACCGCCCTAGGTCTACATGTGAACATTAATACAGATGGATCCAAATGCCGACAGTAATAAAAAGGATGTCATCTTTTCAGACAGAGACAACTAACACTTGGTGGTCGGATGCTGTCGGAACACGCCACATTGATGCATTCTCCTTCGAGAGATAAACACAGGGGCGGGCTGAGGATAAACAGTCGTGTGAATCTCTAGACCCAATCTCAACAGCCAGCACCGTACCATTCCAATGTTCTGGACACAGAGGAGGTTGTGGCTCTGATCAGTGGGGATCTATAGCATCTCTGACTAGTGACTAACTAACACCAACTACAGCATGTGTTGATGCTCCTTCTGAAGTCTCCTTTATGGCTTCAGACATAAGAAGAAGCATAAACTCAATTATAATGCAGCAATTCTTCAGGGTAGAAAAATAGTCTCTCGTGTAGCCAAGCTTAAAGGTGCGATCTGAAATGAACGCTTGGCTGAGACTTACGGTCCAGAGGGTTGAGCTTGATCCTGTAGGAGGTGGCAGCCCTGTGAGGACTCCACTTGACGCAGAACTTGTCGAAGCCAACGTTGTAGGTCTCGAGGTTGGTGACGTTCAGGTAGACTGGAGCAGAACACAAGAAGACATTTCTCAGACTGACTTCAAGACCGAGTCCCAAATTTTCACCCTATTCCCTACATAGTGCGCTACTACAGACCAGGGCACATAGGGCTCCGGTCAAAAGTAATCCACTATATAGGGAGCCATTTGGGGATGGTTGACATTGATGCTTCAGAAAGATGATATTTGCAGATCAGACACATACGGGTTGTTCCTTGTCCTTCGAGGGCCCCGCTCATGCCAGCATCATACTGGGCAAACACTTTGACATCGTAGGTGGTGCCAGGGAGGAGGTTCTGGAGGGTGTATGAAGTCACGTCGCCCACAAACACGTCCAAGCTCTTACTCTGATCTTCTTCTGCAGGTAAAAAAACACAGGTAAAAAAACACAACCTCTACATTAATAACAGCTACACTACAACACCATCTCTACCTTAATAACAGCAACAGTACAACACAATCTCTACTTTAATAACAGCTACGCTACAACACAATCTCTACTTTAATAACAGCTACGCTACAACACAATCTCTACTTTAATAACAGCTACGCTACAACACAATCTCTACTTTAATAACAGCTACGCTACAACACAATCTCTACTTTAATAACAGCTACGCTACAACACAATCTCTACTTTAATAACAGCTACGCTACAACACAATCTCTACTTTAATAACAGCTACGCTACAACACAATCTCTACTTTAATAACAGCTACGCTACAACACAATCTCTACTTTAATAACAGCTACGCTACAACACAATCTCTACTTTAATAACAGCTACGCTACAACACAATCTCTACTTTAATAACAGCTACGCTACAACACAATCTCTACTTTAATAACAGCTACGCTACAACACAATCTCTACTTTAATAACAGCTATGCTACAACACAATCTCAACTTTACTCATGAGGATAAGGAGAAGAGCAGACCTATCTAAACCTGAAATCATCTCATTTGAAATGTAAAGATGGCCCTTAAGATTTCATGCAAATTATTCTGGATCCTTACTTAGTCATTGCTGTCAAACTTTTACTTTGCACTGCGAACTTTGACGAGTAAAACACGGTATTGTGACATTGTAGAGTGCTGTAACTTTTATTTCCGAGCGTGTTATGGGTCCCTGCTCATGATTGCATGCACAGAGTCGGACGTCATCTCACCCGCAGGCGTGTAGACCAGCTTGTATCCGAGCACTGGAGACGGCGAAGGGTCCCAGGCAACACGGAAGCGGGTGTACCACTCATCCGAAACGCGCAGGTTCCTGGGCTCCAGCAGGCCAACTGTAACCAAGGCAGAGCAACAGAGTGAGCAGAAACATGTCCACATTCAATCAGTCACAGCAATTACCCTCAACAGCAAGTAGGGCCATGACACCATTTCCAGTCTTGCTAACCCTCAGTGCAGTAAGGCACCACATTACCATAGCACACAGCCCGGCCTGCTGCTAGACTACTGCTGTTTTTCCTCCTCCTGTGTTTATGAAGACTATTATGAGTAATACATGTGTTTAGATTGGATAGATTTTTCCATGGTCTTGCTGAGGGAGCTAGGCAGTGGATGGGTGGGTAGTCGGGTGCGGCGTAAGCTCCTCATTGGAGCGAGGCCCATCCAAACTGCCTAGCTGGCACAGTGGTGCCTCGGTCCAAGCCAAGACATAAAGTTTCTATTGTTTGTGTAACTCGGGACTAATGTTCGCCAGTCGTTGAGCTTTCCCAGTTGCTCTACTGTGAATTCCCCAATCCTCCGAACTCTTCAAACTGAAACATGTTGGAATCGGTTGGCTATTTTGCATGGCTCTTTAAAGTATTTTCCACTCCTGTGCACAGGTCTCACTCCCAGCTCATCAGGCTTGGAAATTATGTACAACTAGCTAGACCATTAGGTGTTCAGTATACCAGACTGAACACTTCCTGACCACTTTTCTAACCGCCTTACCTGTGCGTCCAGGCCCGTTCAGCGATCCCCCTGCTCCATCAGCATAGATGGCTTCCACAGTGATGTTGTAGGGAGTGTCAGGAAGCAGGTTCTGCAGGATGGCATTGTTTCTGTTGCCAGGGACAACGGTCTGTAAGGAAAAACACCAGAAAGAACTGTCAGTTCCTTCAAAAACGGCTTCTCAACACACTTGACATAGTCCTTTCAGCTCCTAGCGGAGCAAAGTGCCTCAACACACTTGACAGTCCTTTCAGCTCCTAGCGGAGCAAAGTGCCTCAACACACTTGACAGTCCTTTCAGCTCCTAGCGGAGCAAAGTGCCTCAACGCACTTGACATAGTCCTTTCAGCTCCTAGCGGAGCAAAGTGCCTCAACACACTTGACATAGTCCTTTCAGCTCCTAGCGGAGCAAAGTGCCTCAACGCACTTGACATAGTCCTTTCAGCTCCTAGCGGAGCAAAGTGCCTCAACGCACTTGACATAGTCCTTTCAGCTCCTAGCGGAGCAAAGTGCCTCAACACACAAAGGAATGTAATTGCTAATGGAAGCTATGTGTCGCTGCTAGCCTAGCTGACACGTCACTGCAGCATAGAGAAAACGGGGGTAACCAGGAGGCTAATAATGAAAGTTTCCTGTCCTCTTAAAAAAAAAAAACATCTGAAGATTTAGCTCAAGTGACCTTTCATTTCAAATTCAGCATGCTAAAAGACTCCTTACATTTTTCTCTAGTTAAGTAGAGTTTGTTAACACAATAGTTACCTTGCTAGGTAGAGAGCAATGATGCAGCACAGCTGGGCTATCCTTAACTGGTGCTCATGTTTAAGTCATTAATAATAGACTGCAAGGTAACGTAATGTTTCCAGTGATAATGTTGATCTTACCGAGCATTTCATTCATCTTACTAATCAGCAATTAACTGTTGTGAGTGATATGCCTTCAGTGCTTTGGCAGTAGTAACATTATCACGTAGAACAGAAGAGTTAATGCTAGTGTATGGGATGTGTATTTGATTTGCCACTCAGCTACATATAAAACGAGACATGTTTAGGCCATAAACTCAACTCATCCCTCGAGTCAAACTCTAAGTCCTGTGCTACATGAAAGTTTGTTGAGAATGACTTTGAACTCACAAACTCAGTGATGGGGTCTCCTGTGGTGGGGGCGTAGGCTATCTTGTACTGCTGCACGGTTCCCTCCGCGTGGTCCCAGCCGATGGTCAGAGTGTTGGTGGTGGCATCAAACACCCGCAGGTTCCGAGGTCCAGCACGGGGCACTGCAACAACACTGGGTTACACTCACACACATGCACCTAGCAACCACCGCTACACCGTGTGTTTGTTGTATATAGCTACGTGGATGTGTGTGCCGACGTGCTTGAATGTAGACTACAGTATAAGCAAGTATGCCTGGAAGCGTGAGTAACACGATCACGAGCCGGTAGTATCAATGTAAACAAAAGTCGCATGAGTCAGTAGTACCAATGTATACAACAAAGTCAGATTGATTGGATTCAAGTCTCACATGTTTTGCCGGCTCCCTTCACCGGTGGTCCCTCCCCGTCGGCGTACAGAGCCAGGACGCTGACCGAGTACGGTGTGTCGGGGATGAGCGAATCCAAGAACGCGTTGTTGATGTTCCCCGGGACCAAGACCTTTGGCGAGGTCACAGGACATAGATCACAATGATGGCTTACAAGAGAGGAATCATGGTTTCGTGTCCCAAATGGCCCCCTGTTCCCTATTTAGAGCACTCCTTTTGACCAGGGCCCGTAGATGCACCCTCAAATGAGCTTCTTCAACCATACTACTCTGGCACTAGACACGGACATAATGAGCTCACTGTGAATCCCTGCTAGTGTTTCCTTGGAAGGAGCCTAGTGCAAAGGCTAGCGGGAAGTACTAACAACGCCCTGAAGAGGTTTAAAAAGATAAACAAATGCATTCATTTTGCTTAAAAGTGACTGATAAACAGTTAGTGTTATGGAGGCAAATGAAGACGACGCAACCAACAGCAAGAGACCAGCGCTCTGTCATTGAACAGGCCTCAACGTGTATCTCACCCCTGTTTCTAACAACAGTGGAGCCTAGACTCGTCATATCATCAGGGTAATCACTATCACGACGCAGCCCATTATCCATTACCATGTCAGAGGGAATGCTATTACATCATGCTAAACACAGCTGCTCTTTAAAGTGGTCTACCCTCGTCTACAGCTAATCAGGGGATTCAGCAGAACATCTCTGTATATAACACAGTATATGTCCTCCAATTCTTCAAATGTAAATATTTGCAGATCTCTTGCGTATGTGCACATCCACATTTTCCAAACTCCTAGTGATACAGTAAAAGCTGTTTGTTGGGCAATTAGCTCCATCTTTCTCCTGTAATCCAAGATATGTTCATCGGTGCATGAAACCAATCCTGATATTCAGATCATTAAAAGCCAAATAGTCTGGATTTCCGCATGAATGAACACTAACCTTATTACAAAGTACCATCTGTGTCGGCTTCTAAACAGACTTCCTACAACACTTTTCCAGAGGCTTTTCGATATCGTTGCTAAACGTGGAGCCCAGCAACCATTTTCTACTATTTTTGCTTACGTTCCCTTTCCTTCTGAGTGGTCTGAGCAGAGAGGGAGAGTGAACGGGAGCGTGAACATACTTCCCACCACACCACATTGGAGAGAGATGGCTAGTATGTCCCAAATGGCACCCTATTCCCTATATAGGGCACTACATAGGGGATAGGGTGCTATTTGAGATGCACCCATTGAATTTACCGTCTCTGCAGGTCTTTCTCCGGACAGAGGTGTGTAGATGACACGGTACTGCTGCACCTGGCCAGAGGCTGGCGCCCAGCGCACGTTCAGGCTGTTGGTGGTAGGGTTGTACACCTGGACGTTCTTAGGAGGGGTGCGTGGAACTGGGGGTCACAGAGGGTCATAGAAAATCAAAAGGGGAGAGGGCAACTGCTAGATTGACTTCCCCTAACAAGTTTAGCTATCTTAACAACCTAAACCAACAACAACTTTGATTTGACTCTCGAGGAATTAAGTGAAGATACCACAAGAAAATGTTAGAATTATTTGACTGCTAAGTTTCAAATAGGACGTAGCTCAGTAAAAAATAAATAATAATACAAATGCTGAGGGGTGCAAACTCTCCAGTCTCCAAGTGATTTTATAGTGTCTATGTAGACAGCACATAGAGAGAAGCAACACAGTTTGGGTTTATGAAAAAAAAACTCTTAACTTCCCGTTTAAACTAAAACAGATGTTCATATTCCTCTGGCATTCCGCACTTTAGCCCAATAAAGCTAGATGTAGTAGGTAGACAGACCCAGCCACCTTATTGAGAAGCAAAGTAGAACCTATTTGTCCAACAGTGAGCTTCATTCTATACTGAACACGTGTACAAGTGCACATGCATATGGTGTCTTTAGGAAGATTACTCTGTCAAACATCTCTTCACATTTGGCCGAGGATCAGAGCACATCAGATGTGAACCCATGATCATAAATCCGTGTCCGTCTCAAGACTTGAAACTGACAAGGACATAGTGAGATCAAATGAAATGCTTGACTTCCATTGGACGTCTTCATATTAGCACAAACGGAGTCTCTGGAACCTCCCGTGGAACCATCACGCACCATCAGCTCTGTAATACTGATATGCTCCGCTGGTATCACAGCTTTCCAATTCACTTCCCTGGGATGGATTTCTGCTGACTCAGCATGGCAAGCCATTTGAGCAGAAACAAAACCGATGCACACAACCTGGTGCAAAAACTGCACAGACACAGGCAGGGCAACCCAACTAGCAAGTATTATTTTTATGGTGAGATAAGCTACCCCTCTGTTGCAGGGGGGGGGGTGTTATGATGCTACTGAATCAAAATAACTGAATAAGAACAACATGGATTACTTGAGGTCACTCAGTCGATAACTTACGTGTCTTTCCAGTCTCAGACTGGCGCAGGCCCTCTCCCTCGGGGTAGACGGGGACCACTGTGATGGTGTAGGGCGTGTCTGAGAGAAGGTTCCTCAGGACGGTAGAGGTGGTGCCACCAGACACTTGCTCCTGTTCACAGAGAGGTGTTTGAGATGCATTATCAATGTTTATACCATTGATTGGTTGAATGCCGCAGCATCCGTATTAGGAAGTAAACAAATTCCTAATATGGATGCCGTACTCGACTCAATTCTGATTGGTCAAGAGATACCCTGTACAGTATCAGATGTTAAGGCACAGATAGTTGGTGGTCTTACCATGTCCTCGGCTCCGCCAGAGGCAGGGACGTAGAAGAGACGGTACTGGCGCACGTTGCCCTCCGCTGGCTCCCAGCGCACCTTCAAGGAGCTAGTAGTCGGGTCTATGACCTGCAGGTTCTTCACCCCACCCAATGCCTCTGACAAGTCACCAAACAACGAGTTGAGCATCAAATCACTTTTTCGATTTTGCTGCACATTTGTCTTTTTCTCACTGTATTGTACCTGTGTTGTGTAGTTTGTTCAGTCATGACTTACTTGTCTTTCCATTTTCAGAAGTTCTCTTCCCTTCAATATCGCCATACATAGGCACCAATGTCACTTTGTACTCTGTGTCTGGCACAAGGTTCCTGAGAACGGTGTTGGTTGACATTCCAGAAACTGTGGTCTGAAAAAGAGTTATCAGATTAACAAGAATGTAAAGTAAAACCACACTACTAAAGACATAGCATATTCAATTATTCACCGTACATGTTTATAGTGCGCAAGTTAGTGAGTGTGCAGATATTGATGCTTTGATGCACTATGAAAGGAAGTGTTGACTTTGTACCGTGAGTTCAGGCCCTCCTGCTAGCGGGGCGTAGATGACAGTGTACTGGCGCACATCCCCCTCAGCTGGCTCCCAGCGTACCCTCAAGGAGTTGGTGGTGGGGTCAGTCACCTGCAGGTTCTTCACTCCACCCAGAGGCTCTGAAGAAGAAATAACACAACAACATCCCTGTAAGTAAAATGGCGCCAAGATGCTCAAGCTGTTACTGAGTCTGATATGGAAGCATATACAGTGGGGTCTGAAATGATTGATACCCTTGATAAAGATGAGCAAAAATGACAGTGTAAAATAAATCATTTAAACACTGAACTATGCTCCAAAGACATTGGGAAACTATTTTATTTTACAGTAATACAAAAATGTGGAAGTCGGAATTCGTGACACCTCTGTTTTCAATACCTTTCAATACTTCACCTTGCGAGGATAATGGGACTGAGCCTTTTTCTAAATGTTTTTCTAGTTGGACAACAAATTACACCATTCCTCCATAAAGAATCCTTCCAGATCCTTGATATCCTTCATCTGCGCTTATGGACAACCCTCTTCAATTCAAACCACAGTTTTTCAATGGGTTTCAATGGTTTTCAATGAGTTTCAAAAGATTGAGATGGCCATTGCAAAATATTGATGTTGTTACCAATTAACCATGTATTTGTATTTGGGGTAATGTTCTTGCTGGAAGATTCACTTGCCGCCAAGTTTCAGGCAACTACGTGTTTGGCTAAAATATCCTGGTACTGGATAAAGTTCATGATACTGTTGTTGAGCAAGGGCCCAAGGACCTGGTTGCCTCTGCCAATAAGTTGAAATTTCCAGCAAGACAATAACCCCAAGCTCATCAAAATCCACAAACAAATTGGCCACAAAATCATTATTTTGCAATGGCCATCTCAGTCTCCAGACTGAAAACCTGTGGTTTGAATTGAAAAGGGCAGTCTATAACTGCAGATGAAGGATCTGGAAGGGTTCTTTATGGAGGAATGGTCTAAGATCCCTCCCAATGTGTTTTCCAAAAAAACATTTGAGTAAAAGTTGCCTTTATCCTCGCAAGCTGAAGCATTTATTGGTATTGAAAACAGGGGTGGCAATACTTTTCAATTCTAACTTTTTGAGAAAAATAAATATTACTTGTTAAACAAAATCTTTCTCTGAGCAATCATATGAGTAAAAAAATATATCATTGTATTTTTGCTCATCTTTTCATGTGTCAATAATTGTAGATAGCTGACAGTTACATTCTTCACTAGTGTTATAGTATGGGGTTTCTGAGTAAAATAAAGTATTGAAACGCTTCACTCACTTGTTTTTCCCATCTCAGACTGCATTATGCCGTCCACGTCTGGGTAGACTGGGACAACAGAGACGTTGTACTGGGTATCGGACTCCAGATTACGCAGGATAAGGTTGTTGGTGCCTCCAGAGACTTGCTCCTGTTCAGGGCAAGTGCAGATCAATATTAGTACTGTAGAACAATTCCATAATCTACTTATAGTGTAAACATGGCTAAGTTGACCGTAAAATGGCTAGAGAGATGAATAGGAGACGTGCCATTTGCTCCTTCCCATCTGGCTGGGCCACGTAGAAGACCTTGTAGTTGCGCACGTTGCCGACAGCCGGGTCCCAGCGAACAGACAGACTGTTGATGGTGGGGTCGATGACCTTCATGTTCTTCACTCCACCCAAAGGATCTGAGGCAAAAGAGACAATGTTATAGCATCACACTTACTGTACAAGCTGAACAAGTAGCAGACATTTTGAAAATGATCTGTTGCTTAGATGGTCTTTGAATAATTTCACCCCGTTCTGTTCAACTCACTTGTCTTTCCATTCTGAGACCTAGAGAGACCCTCCATCTCATGGTAAACAGGCACAACTGTCACAGTGTATTCCGTGTCTGGGTTCAGTTCCTTCAGAACAGTGGTGGTCGTTGTTCCAGACACCTGGTCCTGTTCAAGAAAGAAGGGAGAATATCAGTCAGAAACGGGGCTAACTTACACCTGAGCCATGTTGACTAGCTATAGGGGAATTACACCATAGGCTTATGACACTTTAAATGGAAGGATGGGCTGATTGTAATGGATTTCACCCTCCACCAGTCTCCAATGGAATACACCATTTTTAGTGCGTTAGTAGGGGTGTTGTGTTCGTGAGGTGATCCGGACGTACCACTTCCTGCTCCCCGCCGGCAGTTGGGATGTAGACGATGATGTACTCGCGCACGTTCCCCTCAGCTGCGTCCCAGCGCACGTTCAGGGTGCTGGTGGTGGGCTCAATGACCTGCAGGTTCTTCACGAAGCCCAGGGGCTCTGAGCACCAAGAGGAAACAGGGCAGCTTAGGCATCACGTCCATTTGAAAACAATGATACACCTGTTGCACAGGTTTTACTACTACTATATGCCTATTGATTATGTCTGCAGATGAGCTAATACACATTATGAACTGGGTGGTTGGAGCCCTGAATGCTGATTGGCTGAAAGCAATGGTATTTCAGACCGTATACCACAGGTATGACAAAAATATATATTTTTACTGCGCTAATTACATTGGTAACCAGGGGTTTGTGGTATATTGCCAATATACCACGGCTATATATGCATGCACTCCGCTTTGCGCTGTACATAATAACAGCCCTTAGCCGTGGTATATTGGCCATATACCACACCCCATCAGGCCTTATTGCTTAAGTAATTCATGTCTTTCACTGTAGAATTTGCCCGTAACTATCACCAGTCACTGAGAGCATCGTGCAATAAGTTGTCGTCACTCACTTGTTGTTCCATCCTTGGTCTGGGTCTGACCATCTCCTTCCGGGTACACTGGCAGCACAGTGACTCTGTACTGTGTGTTGGGAGAGAGGCTCTTCAGCACTGTGGTGGTTGTGCTCTCTGAGACTTCCTCCTACAAAGGAAAACAATTGATGGTGTCACACCAACAGAAGCTCCAACAGACATACTGGAACACTATGGCTGCATCCCAAAAGACACCCTATTCCCGTGCATAGTGCACAACTTTTGACCTGAGTCTTTGGGCCCTGGTCAAAAGTAGTGCACTATATAGGGAATACACCAGATCCACACGAGAAGGCCCATGTACGACCACTGTTCTGTGATCTGTAAAACTACATGTCCTTCTCTAGTTTCTCTCACCCTTCTGTGGAGTTTATTTTGACAGGTTTGATTTTGAGCAAAAGCCATGCGCCACACTGTTCAGGCCAATTCTAAACAGATAAACCAAACAATGCTTTAGACCAGTGGTTCCCAAACTTTTTATAGTCCCGTACCCCTTCAAGCATTCAACCTCCAGCTCCGTAACCCCTCTAGCACCAGGGTCAGCGCACTCTCAAATGTTGTTTGTTTGCCATCATTGTAAGCCTGCCACACACACACACACTATACGATACATTGATTAAACATAAGAATTCATTTTTGTCACAACCAGGCTTGTGCGAAGTGAAAAAGAGCTCTTATAGGACCAGGGCACAAATAATAATAATAATATAAATAATCAATAGTTTTGCTCTTTATGTTCCATCTTACATATAAAACCTTATTTGTTCATAGAAAATTGTGAATACCTCACCACAGGTTAATGGGAAGTGTGTATTTGATAGGATGCATATAACTCTGCAATGTTGGCTTGTATTGGAGAGAGTCTCAGTCTTAAAACATTTTCCACACACAGTCTGTGCCTGTATTTCGTTTTCATGCTAGTGAGGGCCGAGAATCCACTCTCACATAGGTACATGGTTGCGAAGGGCATCAGCGTCTTAGCACGATTTGCCAAGGCAGGATACTCTGAGCACAGCCCAATCCAGAAACCTGTCAGTAGCTTCTGATTAAATTACATTTTCACAGAACCGCTTGTTGCAATTTTGATGAGGTTATCTTGTTCAGATATCGGTAAGTGGACTGGAGGCAGGGCATGAAAGGGATAATGAATCCAGTTGTTTGTGTCATCCGTTTTGGGAAAGTACCTGCGTAATTGTGCACCCAGTTCACTCAGGTGCTTCGCTATATCACATTTGACATTGTCCGTAAGCTGGAGTTCATTTGCACACAAAAAAATCATAAAATGATGGAAAGACCTGTGTGTTGTCCTTGTTAATGTAGACAGAGAAGATGTCCAACTTCTTAATCATAGTCTCAATTTTGTCCCGCACATTGAATATAGTTGCGGAGGGTTCCTGTAATCCTAGATCTAGATGATTCAGGTGAAAAAAACATCACCCAGATAGGCCAGTCGTTTGAGAACATGTCAATACTTTGAACCCTGATAACCAGCGCACTTCTGTATGTTGTAAAAACGTTACATGGTCGCTGCCCATATCATTGCATAATGCAGAAAATACACGAGAGTTCAGGGGCCTTGCTTTAACAAAGTTAACCATTTTCACTGTATTGTCCAAAACATATTGCAAGCTGTCAGGCATTCCCTTGGCAGCAAGAGCCTCTCGGTGGATGCTGCAGTGTACCCAAGTAGCGTCGGGAGCAACTGCTTGCACGCGCGTCACCACTCCACTATGTCTCTCTGTCATGGCTTTTGCGCCATCAGTACAGATACCAACATATCTTGACCACCAAGTCTATTTGATGTCACAAAGCTGTCCTGTATTTTAAAAACATCCTCTCCTGTTGTCCTGGTTTCCAGTGGTTTGCAGAAGAGGATGTCATCCTTAATTGACCCCCCATTAACGTAACAGACCAGGAGCAGTGCCAGGCCTGACACATCTGTTGACTCCTCCAGCTTAACGCATAGAATTCAATGGCTTGTATGCGAAGCAGTAATTGTTTCAAAACATCTCTTGCCATGTCACTGGTGTGTCGTGAAACAGTGTTGTTTGATGAAGTCATTGTCTGCATAGATTTTATGGCCTTTTCCCCCAGCATTGTCCCAGCCATATCCGCGGCACCAGGAAAATTTAAGTCCTCCACAATAGTATGGGGCTTGCCTGTCCTAGCTACTCGGTAGCTCACCATATAAGACACTTCTAGCCCCTTCTTATGAATAGTATCTGTTGCATTTATACATATCTTACTACTCGAAAGTCGCCTTAATTCTCCCTCAAAAAATTCCTGTGGCTTAATTTTCAAATTGGCATGTTTTGTTTCTTAATGTCTGCGCAAGAGTGAAGGTTTCATCGAGTTGTTAGATAGAACTTTTGCACATACAACACACTGTGGCTGGGGAAAGGCATTACTCCCAATATAAGTGACCCCAAATCAATGTAGTTCTCATCATATTTGCACCTCTTCGATGGTCCAACGTCCCTGTCTGTTGTTCGGTGATTTTCTGGGTAAGGGGGCAGTAGCTCTTCGGCTGCATCAGATTCACAGCTGTCAGTGTCCATGCTAGCTGGGCTAACAACATATGTAGAATTACTGATGCTAGCTTTGGTTGTGCTCGTGGAAGCAGAACAACTTGTGTCGTCGACAGGTGCAGGTGTAGTAGTGGTAGTAGAATCTAGGGCCTTACATTTTTTAAAACATTAATCAATTTTCGAGCAAACGGAATGAGCAGCAGCTATGATTGGCTACATATGGACCGTTAGTGGAATTCCCGCGAGAGAGTAACGGTTAATGTGATTGGATGTTCATTATTTGACTAGGCCACCTGTATTTGACATTGTGTTGTTATTTTTGCTGAACACTAGATGGTTAAAAACATGCATATCCCACATTGGGAATACCTGCTTTAGAGTATCTTGTTCCGTATAAGCCAAACCAAAAAGTCCATTGCATTAGAGTTGCGATCATAGATCTGTTCACACTCTGTTAGCTCCTACGCAGCCTGAACTCCATCCTCGCTAGGCTACAACGGCGTTACTACTCTGCTGCGGCCTCTCGTCACGCTTAACACAGCAGGCGAACTGCTAACGCTAAGTCCTCAATGCTAACTCCTCAACACTACTCCTCATGCTGAGCTGACGAAATGCCCACTCCACAAAGTATGCCGTGCAAGGAAGCTGGATTCTTCCCTCCCACAGGATTGGAAACCATTGTATTAGGCTGAGCTCAGGGGGATTACACTGTCAACAAATGTAACATCACCGTATCAGTGATGAGTTATGGGCTTATGGAGATAGGCAGTGTGGATCGGAGTACAGTAGAATACTCACAACAATCTCAAGGCCTCCTGCGACGGGAGTGTAGATGACTTTGTAGCCCTGCACATTGCCGTCAGCTGCGTCCCAGCTGGTGGTGAGGGTGGTGTGGGTAGGGTTGGTGACCTGCAGATTGGTCACTCCACCCAAAGGCACTGGAAATAGAGATACAAGTGTGGCATTATGATTATTATATGATTCTGTGATTATTGGAGAAAATCAAGTAGACCATATTTCACATTTCCAATATTCCCAAATCACAAAATAGGCTGTATAGGCTACCAGTTCATTTGATGTTTCTACTCACGTGTCTTTCCATTCTCCGACTGGCGTTTCCCGTCCCTGACTGGGTAGATAGGCAACACTGATATTGTGTAAGGTGTGTCAGGCTTGAGGTTTCTCAGAACAATGGCGGTGGTGCTTCCAGGTACTTGCTCCTATTTACACAAGAGAAAAAGTGATGAAATGCTTTATCACAGTTTAATTTCCTAAACGCTATTTATGAGGTCATAAGGTGAAAGAGACCCACCATTTCCTCTGGTTTTCCTCCAGCCACAGGAACGAAGAAGATCTTGTACTGGCGCACGGCTCCGTCTGCTGGGTCCCAGTCCACCTTCAGAGAGGTCATGGTGGGTTCAGTCACCTTCAGGTTCTTCACTCCCCCCAACGGTCCTGGTGAGGAAAACAACATTAGAACCAAAACTATAGAAAACTTGGCCCTCATCCATTATATCCCTCTTATCTCATTAATACAAATAATACAGCATACAGTGGGTACTATGAGATTTATGCATGCCCTGGCATCTGAGTTGTTCTGAAAGTGGAAGTGTGTCTTGGTTGCAATCAATGTTCACGGATGGCGAACGATTGCTTGGATGTCAGCCAGTCTTACTCGTCTTTCCGTTCTCAGACTGCCTTCTGCCCTCTGTCTCGGTGAAGACAGGTACCAGTGAGACGGTGTAGAGGGTGTCTGGTTGGAGGCCTCTCAAGACAGTGCTTGTGGCAGTAGCAGCCACAGTTTCCTAAAGATTACACAAACACAACCCAACTATTAGCCTCTACCCATCCCAACACACATGTGTTATTATATGGCAAGCAATGGGGAAACAACCATTTCTACACTATCAGCTACAGCACTCGTCCTACCATGGCCTCAGCAGCTCCACCAGCAGCAGGTACATAGAAGACTTTGTACTCCTTGACTTTCCCATCGGCTGGCTCCCAGCGCACGTTCAGGGTGGTCATTGTGGGGTTGATCACCTGCAAGTTTTTCACTCCACCCAGGGGCCCTTGGACACACCAAAGTTCCAGTTAAAAGCCATTAATGAAGAGCTACCCTCTACTTATGATACTCTAAAAGTATCATTATCTCAGTCCCTCGTCCGATGTCAGCCAGGCTTACTTGTCTTTCCATTCTCAGACATCTTCTTGCCATCTCCCACTTCGTAGACCGGCACGACTGAAACGGTGTAAATGGTGTCTGATGTGAGGCCCTTCAGGACTGTGTTGGTTCCAGCCACAGTCTCCTTTACATTATGCAAACACAATACAAGTATTAACGTTTGCCCACTCCCAACATAACAATAACTAAGGTTATATAAATCACAAAATATGACAAGAAACTATATTCAGTCAAACAGGAGTGTATAAGGATTATGAGTACTCATACCCTTGACAGTAACCACACTTTCTACACTGTCAGTTACCAGTCCTACCATGCTTTCAGCTCCACCGGCAGCAGGTGCATAGATGACTTTGTACTCTTTGACTTTCCCCTCGGCTGCGTCCCATTTCACGTTCAATGTGACCATGGTGGGGTTGGTCACCTGCAGGTTCTTCACTCCACCAAGAGGCTCTGGACACACCAACCAGGGCTTTAATAATATAACTTGATACTGATTGATAGTACTTGTTACTGTACCATCGTATCTTATGGAGTTTGCATGTAGTTCAAATCCAGCAAAAAAAGAGTTATCCTCTCCATTGATGATACTAATGGGTTTCAAGGCCCTTAGGCAGTCCCTGAAACATTATACTGATTACATTTGGTATTGCAAGGAGTCTGTATAAAGTTTAAATACAGACTCAATGGAGAGTTATCCTCCGCATTGGTGGATATTTATGGATTCACTCCATAAATCGGCTTTTAAGAAGGCCATTACCAGTCCCTGAAAAGATCACTGAATAAGTGATCTTTAGAAGATCTTTAACGATCTTTAGACGTAGATGTCAGCCAATCTTACTTGTCTTTTCGTTCTCAGACTGTTTCTGTCCATCTCCCACTTCATAGACAGGCACCAGTGAGACGGTGTAGAGGGTGTCTGGCAGGAGGCCTTTCAGAACCGTGGTGGTGGAAGTGGCATCCACAGTCTCCTTTACATTACACAAACACAACCCAACTATTATTAACGACTGCCCACTACCAACATGCCAACAATACATATTTTGAACGGCATGAAAACAACCATTTCCAACAACACTGTCAGCTAGAGTACTAGTCATAATTAGTGATGAGGGGGAGAAAAAAAATTCACTATTTATATAATCGCAAAATAATTTGAGGGAGATAATATATTGATATTTGGCTCGTTTTGTAAAAAAGTTACCAAATATATATATATATATATCACACACACACACACACACACACACACACACACACACACACACACACACACACACACACACACACACACACACACACACACACACACACACACACACACACACACACACACACACACACACACACACACACACACACAGTACCGGCCAAAAGTTTGGACACACCCATTCCTTCCAGGGGTTTTCTTTATTTTTACTATTTTCTACATTGTATAATAATAATGGTGAAGACATAAAAACTATGAAATAACACATATGGAAACATGTAGTAACCAAAAGAAGTGATAAAAAAATCTAAATATATTTTATAGTTGAGATTCTTTAAAGTAGCCCCCCTTTGATTTGATGACAGCTACCTTGTCACAACAAAACTGGCTCAAACGCATTAAGAAGGAAATCAATTCTACCAATGAACTTTTAACATAGCACACCTGTTAATTTAAATGCATACCAGGTGACTACCTCATGAAGCTGGTTGGGAGAATGCCAAGAATGTGCAAAGCTGTCATCAAGGCAATGGGTGGCTACTTTGAAGAATATAAAATATAACATATTGTGATTTGTTTAACACTTCTTTGGTTACTACGTGATTGCATATATGTTATTTCATAGTGTTGATGTCTTCACTATTACTCTACAATGTAGAAAATAGTCAAAATAAAGATAAACCCTTGAATGAGTAGCTGTGTCCAAACACTTGACTGTTACTGTCAGAGCTTGAGAGGATCTGTAGAGAAGAATGGGAAAAACTTGCCCACTACAGGTGTGCCAAGCTTGTACCCAAGTGCCTTCGGAAAGTACTCAGACCCCTTGACTTTTTACAGATTTTGTTATGTTACAGCCTTATTCTAAAATTGATTAAATTGTCTACACCCATAACGACAAAGCAAAAACTGCTTTTTAGAATTTTTTGCGAATTTATTACAAATAAAAAACAGAAATATCACATTTACATAAGTATTCAGACCCTTCACTTAGTACTTTGTTGAAGCACCTTTGGCAGTGATTACAGCCTCGAGTCGATTTGGGTATGACGCTACAAGCTTGGCACACCTGTATTTGGGGGATTCTCCCATTCTTCTCTGCAGATCCTCTCAAGCTCTGTCAGGATGTATGGGGAGCGTTGCTGCACAGATATTTTCAGATCTCTCCAGAGATGTTCGATCAGGTTCAAGTCCGTGCTCTGGCTGGGCCACTCAAAGCCATTCAGAGACTTATCCCGAAGCCACTCCTGCGAGTGTTCTGGCTGTGTGCTTAGGGTCGTTGTCCTGTTGGAAGGTGAACCTTCGCCTCAGTCTGAGTTCTTGAGCACTCTGGAGCAGGCTTTCATTAAGGATCTCTCCTAACTTTGCTCTATTCATCTTTGCCTCGATCCTGACTTGACTCCCAGTCCCTGCCGCTGAAAAACATCCCCACAGCATGATGCTGCCACCACCATGCTTCACTGTATGGATGGTACCAGGTTTTCTCCAGACGTGACGCTTGGCATTCAGATCAAAGAGTTCAATCTTGGTTTCATCAGACCAGAGAATTTTGGTTCTCATGGTCTGAGAATCTTTAGGTGTCTTTTGGCAAACTCCAAGCGGGCTGTCATGCACCTTTTACTGAGGAGTGGCTTCTGTCTGGCCACTCTACCATAAAGGCCTTATTGGTGGAGTGCTGCAGAGATGGTTGTCCTTCTGGGAGGTTCTCCCATCTCCACAGAGGAACTCTAGAGCACAGTCAGAGTGACCATCTGGTTCTTGGTTACCTCCCTGACCATGGCCCCTCTCTCCGGTTGCTCAGTTTGGCTGGGCGGCCACCTCTGGGAAGAGTCTTGGTGCTTCCATTTAAGAATGATGGAGGCCACTGTGTTCTTGGGGACCTTCAATGCTGCAGAAATGTTTTGGTAACTTCCCCCAGATCTGTGCCTTCGACACAATCCTGTCTTGGTGCTTTACGGACAATTCCTTTGACCTCATAGCTTGGTTTTTGCTCTGACATGCACTGTCAACTGTGGTGTCTTATACAGACAGGTCTGTGCCTTTCCAAATCATGTCCAATCAATTTACTTTACCACAGAAGTACTCCAATCAAGTTGTAGAAACATCTCAAGGATGCTCAATGGAAACAGGATGCACCTGAGCTCAATTGCAAGTCTCATAGCAAAGGGTCTGAATACTTACATAAATAAGGTATTTCAGTTTTCAATTTTTAATACATTTGCAAAAATGTCTAAAAACCTGTTTTCGCTTTGTCATTATGGGATATTGTGCGTAGATTGCTTAGGATTTGAAAAAAAAATCAATTTTAGAATAAGGCTGTAACGTAACAACATGTGGAAAAAGTAAACAGTCTGAATTCTTTCCGAAAGCACTGTATGTATGTTTTTGCTACTGTAGTTGGCTGTACCTGCTCCAGAATTCCAGTATGTTTCATCCTATTGCTTGTTTTCTATCTTATTTTAAATAGTGAGCCAACATGCGTTTAGCACATTTATTTCCCTGACTGATCAAAACCAGTTTTCTCTTGTCTCTCTGCAATTCTCTCTCGTGAGAATTGCAATATACATTGTTTTTGGCAGCTAAGTATTGTGATTTCGTATTGTGAGATCCCTGGAAATTCCCAGCCCTACCTACCATGGCCTCAGCACCACCACCAGCAGCAGGTACATATAAGACTTTGTATTCTTTGACTTTCCCCTCAGCTGGCTCCCATTTCACGTTCAGTGTGGTCATGGTAGGATTGGTGATCTGCAAGTTTCTCACTCCACCCAGGGGCCCTGGATACGCCAAAAGAGGCTTTAATAATATCACATTATATTGATTGATAGAACTTAATAAAGTACTATCTTCTCAATGTTGTATGAAGTTAAAATCCAGCAATGAAGAGTTATCCTCTCCATTGATGATACTAATGGGTTTCAAGGCCCTTAGGCAGTCCCTGAAACATTCTACTGATTGAACTTGGTATTGCAAGGAGTCTGTATAAAGTTCAAATACAGACTCAATGTAGAGTTATCCTCCGCATTGGTAGTTATTTATGGATTCACTCCATAAATCAGCTTTTAAGAAGGCCATTATCAGTCCCTGAAAAGATCACTGAATAAGTGATCTTTAGAAGATCTTTAACGATCTTTAGACTTAGATGTCAGCCCGTCTTACTTGTCTTTTCGTTCTCAGACTGTTTCTGTCCATCTCCCACTTCGTAGACAGGCACCAGTGAAACGGTGTAGAGGGTGTCTGGCAGGAGGCCTTTCAGAATTGTGGTGGTGGCAGTGGCAGCCACAGTCTCCTTTACATTAAACAAACACAACCCAACTATTAATGACTGCCCACTACCAACATTCCAACTATACATGTTTTATATGGCAAGTTGAATGGAAAATGTTATGTTTGTGCTTTTCTAATAACCAATTTCTGTGTTCATGCAAGGGACTGACTGAATGAATCCTCACTATCAGCATCTGCAATTTGGCAGTATGCCCAGAACCTTGTTTTGAGAACGAAAGAATATCTCAGTTTCAAGGTTATAGCTTGGAGAGAAGAAGCCTTGTGAGGTATTGGTCTGTCACATTCATGAACCAGTATTTTGTCGGTTACATGCATGAACCAAACATGAATGATGAATTAATTACGAATAATGATTAAACTGAATCATGCAAATATAACTGTCTGTGTACGCAGTACTTTAGAGGACTAACGGACAGCCCCCCGTGGAGCTCCTGACAGACGTGTACTGTTGCATCAAGTTTGTTGGAACCTCTCCAGCTAACGTACAAAAACAATTATTCATTCAATTTGACTTTGAGTATCCCTCTGTAGAATTTCCACGACACAAGCAATGGGGAAACAACCATTTCTACACTATCAGCTACAGTACTCGTCCTACCATGGCCTCAGCAGCTCCACCAGCAGCAGGTACATAGAAGACGTTGTACTCCTTGACCTTCCCATCGGCTGGCTCCCATTTCACATTCAAAGTGGTCATGGTGGGATTGGTCACCTGCAAGTTTCTCACTCCACCCAGGGGCCCTGGATACGCCAAAAGAGGCTTTAATAATATCACATTATATTGATTGATAGAACTTAATAAAGTACTATCTTCTCAATGTTGTATGAAGTTAAAATCCAGCAATGAAGAGTTATCCTCTCCATTGATGATACTAATGGGTTTCAAGGCCCTTAGGCAGTCCCTGAAACATTATACTGATTGAACTTGGTATTGCAAGGAGTCTGTATAAAGTTCAAATACAGACTCAATGTAGAGTTATCCTCCGCATTGGTGGATATTTATGGATTCACTCCATAAATCGGCTTTTAAGAAGGCCATTATCAGTCCCTGAAAAGATCACTGAATAAGTGATCTTTAGAAGATCTGTAACGATCTTTAGACGTAGATGTCAGCCAGTCTTACTTGTCTTTTCGTTCTCAGACTGTTTCTGTCCATCTCCCACTTCATAGACAGGCACCAGTGAGACGGTGTAGAGGGTGTCTGGCAGGAGGCCTTTCAGAACCGTGGTGGTGGAAGTGGCATCCACAGTCTCCTTTACATTAAACAAACACAACCCGACTATTAACGACGGCCAACATGCCTATGCAACCCTGTTTGACTGAAGATACTGTAGTTTGTTTACCATATTTTGTGATTCATAAAGCAAACTATATCAAACAATACAGTGATATGCTAATTCTTATTTTTGGATGTGTATTGTTGGGAGTATTTTCTACAGTCAGCCAACTGTACGCTGAGAGACTTCCTACCGGTCCTACCATGCCTACCATGCCTACCATGCTCTCAGCTCCACCGGCAGCAGGTACATAGATGACTTTGTATTCTTTCACTTTCCCGTCGGCCGCCTCCCATTTCACGTTCAGGGTGGTCATGGTGGGGTTGGTCACCTGCAGGTTCTTCACTCCACCAAGAGGCTCTGCGTAAAACCAAATGGCTTTAATATGGGGATTCAAACATTTGACTGTGTGTTCTTGTTATAATATTGATTGAACTGAAGTCAAAATCCTGTACAAAATGGTTTTATCTTCTCTATTGATTGTACTCTAAATTTATACATCTATTGGGGGAATGTTGTGGGTGTTCTCTGGCCTGTTATACGCCTGAGGGTTCGAGAGATCCTGTCGTCAGGTCCACTTACTGGTCTTTCCTTGGCCTGAGATGTCTTTGGCCTCTCCGCTGGGGTAAATGGCAGCCACAGTGACAGAGTAGGGAGTGTCAGGCGTTAGCTTCTGGAGGATGACACTGTTCTTCTTCCCTCCGACCTGGGTCTGTTTGGGAGACAACATGTCAACAAGTCAGAGTCTTTTCTATGTCTCTGGGAGGATAGAACATCTCACTTCAAAGTTTAAAGAGCAATACATTATAAAGGGCTGATAGATGGATGACAAGTAACACTGTTTCAATGGTTAGCGCTTTCCTCGGCTCTGAGACAAAATGCCCCGAAGCCCACTAGCTAGCTACCTCTGCAGTTGAGGCCAAGCAGAGTTCTTCGACATTGTCCCGGGGAAGCCATCCAAACATGACCAATGTAAACTCCAACTCTATCAAAGCAGCAATTGAGTTTCTCTATAATCAACCAATACATGAATCATTTATTTACCTGATGCCATTTGTGTGAACAGAGTTGCTCATTCAAACAACAATTGCCTTTCTCACACTACTCTGTTCATCAACAAGTAGTATGTAAAGGGAAGACGAAATGGTCTTGAGGGACGCTGGACGTCATGGAAGCCTTTTACGTTGCAACATCATGCCGATTAATGGGCACTACAGTAAGCAACAACTATTGACAGCAGGAAGCGCTAAAGCCATTGAGCGGAAAGACATACGATGCCATTTCCATTGCATTTGCTCATATCTGACATATCTACTTCGCAGCTCACCTCAGCAACACATCCACTGTTTGTGCCTTGACATCCCTAAACCATCATATCAGAGAAAGGCACTTGAGGATCCTCATTATCACCCAAGTGTGAACGTCATGCCTGGCTTATATGCCTTATGTTAAATCAACAAGTCTTCAGACCCACAGCAGCAGATGTCTCCATACTGTTTTAAGTGTACAGAGACACAGTACTAGAATAGCAATAATGTGCTATGACGGGATCAGATGTACATGCAACAGCTCTGTCCCAATGGTGTCATGTTGAGATCACGGTTTAGAGAACTGACACCTTGTTTGGGGTGCCCTGTCATAACTTCTCAGAGACACTTAGGAAAATTGTTTAACTAACCAAATTCTTTTCATATTAGCGCATTGTCAACCGAAAAAGACCACCCCCCCCCCAAAAAAAAATGTTCCGAAAGGAATTCCCAAGCAATTTCCGTCGCTGCTCACAATTAAGTTATCAGTCAGGAATGTGGGCTTGGCTGCCAGATACAGTAAGTACACAAGCAGACCGGATAGGAAGACAATGTCATGATCAAATGTCAAACTAACGATGTGCAGGAAGACAAAAGAGCCTGTTGTTAATACATTTACATTTTACACATTTTAGTTCTGGTCCCCTGTGGGAATTGAACCCACAGACCTGGCGTTGCAAGCGCCATGCTCTGCCAACTGAGCCACACGGGACTACTACTTACTACTCTTGTCAGTGTGTGTGGGGGGGGGGTCCACTAGTGGGTCCCAAGAGGCAAGGGATTTCATGTTACAATGAACCAATTCAGAAAAGCTTCAGTACTTCTATGCACACGGATTTAGCCCTTTGACTTTAAAGGCATAGTTTTGGCCGAGTTACAAAATGACATATTGGTTTCGTTACCCTGTAAGCAGTCTCCGGAAAATGTATGACAGCAATCCATTCTTTGGTTTAGTTTTCCTGGCACTATTTCCACATGCTAACGTTGTAGCATTTGTGGCACAAATCCCATTGATGTCATGGGACCGATGTTAGCCTTTTTTGCACGTCATGTCCAAATCATCCAAAAGTATCTCAAATGTATTGCTGAAAGTCACTTACAGATGATTTTAACATGATGTGCAAAAAAATGCTAACATCGGTCCCATGATTTGAATGAGATTTGTGCCATAAATGCTCAAACGTTAGCATGTGGAAACAGTGCCAGGGAAACTAAACCAGCGCATGGATTGCTGTCATACCTTGTCCATAGACTGCTTACAGGTTAAGAAAACCAATATTTTATTTTGTAATTTGGGTGAACTATCCCTTTTAAGGTTTTGGGCTGTTTATCTGTTGGCCTTAAGAAGTACTGATGCACAGATTTTCCCATTTTCATCATTGGGGTTAAACTACTTCAGGCACATTGGAGAAATTACACTGATAACAACCAACATCACCGCTCACTTACGGACCAGAAAGTAAGAACAACCTACTCTAAATTATATGTGAGTAAACTGAGAGATATCATACCCAGAAGGTATAATTAATCAAGTTAAGCAATTCTAACTAAGTGTGTATTTTGAGCAACTGATAAAAGGATTTAGTAGTCAGGGTCGTCATGGGCGGCCAAAGCTTATCAGTTGCTCAAAATACACACTTAGTTAGAATTATTCAAATATTTCAAGAAACTACTGGAGGGTGTGTGACTTACTGAGAGAGCTTTGCCTCCTGCCACAGGTTGGAAGGAGATCTTGTAGTTCTGTACGGGACCTGGGGCGTGGTCCCACTTCACTGTCAGAGTGACCGTGGTCGCGTTGAACACCTGCAAGTTCTGCGGAGGTCCAGTGGGAGCTAGGAACACATTACAATCAATACACTGACCCAAGACAGTGGTCATGTATATACAATGGCTGCAGGGCACATGACACAGCCTTTACCAATTCCCAATGATCACTTGGGGGTCATGAAGCTGGATGAAGCAATGACGGTAATGATGAGGGGGGGGGGTGAGATGATGGGAACACATGATTTGGTGATGAAGTATACATGATTTGGTGATGAAGTACACATGATTTGGTGAGGAAATACACATAAGCGACACAAAAGGAGAGTGAAGCAGCCGGTCAGGTTACCATTGAACATGGCACATGCATTTCTAATGATGGGGACATGTGATAAGGAAGACATTGTGACATGATGAGGCTTGACATTAAAGACACGAGGAAGGACAACATAACGGCATGAAAAACGACATTAAATGACACGAGAAATGATATTATGACGAATGGTTGACAATGAGGTGTCGGTGGTGGAATGTCCGGTCCCTGCGGGTCAGTAGTCACACTTTCGCATTTGCAGCTCTTTAAAGGAACATCAATGCACATGCAGATGATGATTCATTTTTAAGTGCGTTTTCCATCAACAACACTGTCATTATCGTTCGCATTACCATAATAATTATAGTCATGAATATTACAATGACACTGTCCTTCTCCGTTTCAAATAACATACCAGGCGTGGTCATCTTTAACACTGGAAAAAGAGAACGTTAAAGAGAACAACAGGTTATTCCAATAGAGGCTGTGGGCCACATCTGTGGTCTAACTGGAAAACATGAATGGAATTGATAGGAGGATGACAGAGGAGAAGAAGAGAAGGGTCAACCTACATGTGCGCTGGCTGCCAATCAGGTCCTCGCTCTCTGACTCGTCTGGGTAGATGGCCGTGACGGTGACATCATACAGGGTGTCCGGATCCAGGTTCTCCAGATTATGGGACGTTACATCACTGTTCAGGATAGACTGGAGAGGGGAGGGGTGGGGGGAGGGGGGGGGGGGAGTGAGAAAGGGAGAGGGAAAGAGAGAGTTGAGTGAGAAAGGGAGAGGGAAAGAGAGAGTTGAGTGAGAAAGCATAAACAGTCACATTTCACCACTCCATTCAATCCTGTCCGCTCTATAGCAGTAGATGGTCCAGTCAACAATCACCGTCGGCTAGCCACTTGATCAACGTACATATTGGAAGTTGTTCTCTCCCTTCTTGGTCCAGCCAATTCGGTAGAGGGCCACGTCAGGGGCCCCGTGTTCCCAGGTGGCCCTGAACGAGGTCTGGGTCACCTCGGACAACTTCAGATTCTGCGGGGCAGGAACAACATCTGTACACATGGACAGAGACGTGAGAGAGGGAGATGTGATTATTATGAGGAAGTCCTGAGAGATGAGGCACAGCCATTTCATCAGAAGGGCTGCGAACCATGTGAGGATCATTTTTGCTGCGAGTCCATTTTGTGGAACAATCGTCGACAAATGGGTTTTTGCGTGTGAGTGTGTGGAAAACAAAATGTCCTCAAATCATCTGTGATTAATGATGAAGAAGGCCCCATGCAGTGAGTGACAGCAGACACACACAAACACACAATTAACTACACACACACACACGCACACCCTCCCCCTCGGGGAACAGTGGCTTCATGTTTGGGCTTCATCTAGAAAGACGAGAGGCTGAATCCAAGGGGGATCTGCAGACTGAATTCTCACCACAGACACACTCAATTCTCACCATTACAGACACACTGAATTCTCACCATTACAGACACACTCAATTCTCACCATTACAGACACACTAATCTCTAATCTACTGCTCGTCAGCCAAACAATAAATCAGACAAACGATTGTGTACCTGTAATGGCTTGTCCAAGCATAGAGTTTCCAATGCCTTCGTCGTAAACTGGGGTGACAGCAACGTCGTACTCAGATTGAGAGATGAGGTTGGTAAGAGGCAGGTATGTTATATCACCATTGACTTCAACCTGGCAGAAAAGGGGTATTAGGATTATAGGATCAACAAACAATTAACAACCGTATTTTCTGCTGACCAACTAGCATGAACTCCCACTACTAACATTAACAGAAACTCAGATTGTCCCATTTTGAACATAGATGTTAACCAACACAATGTTCTCGAAGTGAAATCCAACACTCTTTCCTCTCTCCAATTTCGTTCCTTGTTATTTCTAAACGTCATCAGCACATTTGAGAAAAGCCTCATGAATAATAGTACGTGTCCTTAGAAAAGTCCTCCGGCTATATTGGTCATTCCAGAGGATGTTTAATGGTAGGAAAAACCCTTGAAGTCAAAAAGCTTCCAGCAGGAATGCGGATAAATGTCTCTTTCAATTCAGTTTCCACTTCAAACTTCGTGAAAGAAAATCAAGAAAAAGGTGTCCATAACAGTGACAGTCCTCCAATTGTAACGTGGAGGAAAAATCTGTGGCAACCGACAGGGCAGACCTTAGAACATAAATCCACAGAGAGAGGCTACTTTGGAGACAGCAGCCTTCAGATGTTATCCATGAGAGGAGCTGGTTGGATGTATCCAGTGGAGGCCCATAGCTCATCCATCAGTCATTTCTGGAGGTTCTTTCAGGGGTGTCCAAAGAGACACCTCCTTCAACATCAATTTTGAGCTTTCTTCACAGCTTGGCGGTCTCTTAAATGTAAGTGAGAAATGATGACGAGTGACGCCGGTGATATATCTCTGAGCCTGTGGCTGGGTGCTGGGGCCAGTGTCTTCTCTGACTGCCAGTAGGCTTCTTTCCCCACATCGACATGTGCTGGCCTGCCCATGGAGTCAAGATCCCAGTCTACTGAAAGGGCTGCTATTATAACCCCCTGACTTCAGTGGCCTTCCCTAAACAGCTAGGCGATCTTAGAGAACGTTGAGTTCCTCACACACACTTTTCCCATGACCTCATGGCACCAATGTAGAACTTTGAGGACAGTATTTGTGTGTCCTAAATGACACCCCATTCCCTACATAGTGTACTACTTTTGACCAGGGCCCATAGGGCTTAACCATACATGTTATTTATTGCTGTAGCTAGAGATTGTGTTTCAAAACCTTTCAGATTGAAAGGAAAAATTCTATATTAGCGACAGGCCTGTTTAAATGTGTGGTGCTCGCGTCACCTCTTTGAGCTCTCCTTCCTCTGGCTTGTAGGTGATGATGTACTTGAGGACTTTCCCCGGGGATGCGTCCCATCTGAGCTTCATGGCACTATGGGTGACACCAGTGATCCTCAGATTACCCGATGGTGGCAAGGGCACTGGGTAAGAGGAATGACAGAGAAAGGGATAGAGAGGGAGAAAAGAGAGCGTGTGGTAGAGGGGGCAAGGGAGTGAAAGTTAGTGACCCATCTATGTATTGTGAGGTAGTACACAGCTCTATAGGGTCATGGTGGGGGAAAGAGATGTTGATACACTCCCATATCTATTGGGTGAAATACCCATGTGGCATCACAGCAACAAGGGCAACCAGTGAAGAACAAACACCATTGTAAATACAACCCATATTTATGTTTGCTTATGTTCCCTTTTGTACTTTAACTATTTGCACATCGTCACAACACTGTATATAGACATAATATGGCATTTGAAATGTCTTTATTCTTTTGGAACTTTTGTGAGTGTGATGTTTACTGTTACATTTTTATTGTTTATTTAACTTGTGTGTATTATTTATTTGACTTGCTTTGGCAATGTAGACATATGTTTCCCATGCCAATAAAGCCCCTTAAATTTAATTGAAATTGAGAAAGAGACAGAGACAGAGACAAGAGAGAGAGAGAGAGAAGAGAGAGAGAGAGACGAGAGACGAGAGACGAGAGAGAAAGAGAGAGAAAGAGAGAGACGAGAGAGAAGGAGAGAGACGAGAGAGAAAGAGAGAGACGAGAGAGAAAGAGAGAGACGAGAGAGAAAGAGAGAGACAAAAAGAGAGAAAGAGAGAGAAAGAGAGACGAGAGAGGAAGAGAGAGACCCAAAGAGAGACAGAGAAAGAGAGAGAAATAAAGAGAGACAGAGATAAGAGGAACATACAGGTGACTCCTTGGTCTATGAGGGGGTTGCTGGCTGCCACTCCATGTAGGGCGAACAGGGTGAGTGTATACGCTGTGTCGGTGATAAGATCCTTCAGCTGAACATCATTCACATCTGCCCCAACTCGTACCTGCACGGCAGGGGAGGCAGGAGAGGGGGGAAGGGGAGAGGGAGAGAAGGAGAGGAGGGAGAGAGAGTGTTAGAGCAGGCCGGACGACAAAGGGGAACAAAACAACAAGACAGGACTTGTCAAAAGGACACTTTTTGAACACCTGGTTCACAGAGCTAACTGGTATGCCTGCCTTGCTGCCTTCAGTCCATAGTGAAATCCCTCTAAAGGGTACACTATGTCTTGCCAGCCCTTACAGAAGCCTGCAGTTCAAAATATACAGCATTTGTTAAGATTTTCTTTGGTTAATATCACCTCAATGACTTCACTGGTGAAAAAAATCATCTGTACAGGGTCAGCATGAGCTAGTCCTTCCCATTACCCTATGGGTCCAAAGGGTCTGTTTTTTGTAGGCCTTGCCTGAACACAACTGTAAACGTCCACTTCCTGCTCTGTGCAGAGATCATCATATTGCCATCTGGAATGAGTAAGGCCCCACTAGCAGAGGCCTTGGCTTCAAGGAGTTATAAACTGGATGGGGATATGCTGATCATGCACATGGAGCTCCTATCCAACGCGTCCTCCACCAGGATATGTGTGTGTGTGTGTGTGTGTGTGTGTGTGTGTGTGTGTGTGTGTGTGTGTGTGTGTGTGTGTGTGTGTGTGTGTGTGTGTGTGTGTGTGTGTGTGTGTGTGTGTGTGTGTGTGTGTGTGTGTGTGTGTGTGTGTGTGTGTGTGTGTGTGTGTGTGTGTGTTCTCCTACTCACCTCTTTCTCCACAGTGGGCACAGTGGCATTGATGGCACGGTAGAGCAGCATATAGCCTGTCGCCCCTTCAGCCTTCTCCCACCTCACCTTAAAGGTGGTCATGGTCTCGTCGTACACAGTCAACTTGATCACCCCGGGTAGTGGCACTGCGGAGAGAGCAGGTAGGAAACCCACAGTTAGTCACCACCAGTCGAAGCTCTCCTCTATCCTGGCACCCCAACAGTGGAACAAGCTCCACCCTAACGTCAGGAGAGCAGATTCCCTGCCCATCTTCTGGAAATGTTGGAAAACCTACAACCACAGCTACCCACCTAACTCTAGTCTATTGACATCTACAACACAACCCAGCCACCCACATCTCTGTGTTTACGGCTAAAACAAAATACTTTCAAACTTTTACTCAAGTAGCATTTTACTGGGTGACTTTTACTTGATTCATTTTCTATTAAGGTATCTGTACTTTTACTCAAGTATGACAATTGAATCGTTTTTCCACCACTGATCAACGTGTTAGCTTCAACTGACAACTAAAGGAAACTATGGTGATCTCACCCTACTATTACGGTGTCCAAGTGGAGGGCGACAAAACAATAACCATGCTTTATGGGAGTGAGAAATATCTTAGCACATCCACCATGTAAATCAAAGGGACACATTTCAAAAAGTAACAACGTCCACTATTAAGTACAAATAGAACAATGAAAGTGGTCAGTGTATTTAACCATCATGTGAAATTATGTCCGTTTTCTTAAGACACTTTTAATGAGGCCCAGAAATGAGAGAACAATGGTTATTCTCCTCATAAGAAGGGAAACCTTATGGGAACTTATTGTTTAACACTTTACTGCCACCAATCAGATATACACCCAATATAACCCTGGTGGTGTAAACAACCCTGTTTAATATGCCGCCAAGAGCAACATAAAGTTCCATCCATGTTCAACCCATTTAAAAACAGCCTAATAAGCATGGAGGGCATGGGGATGTAGTTAATTTCAGCATCATATACCGTAATGAAACAAATGAGCTCCTACACCAGTGGAACTCATTGGAGCGGTGTTGCTATCCCTACATTAAAGTTCCCTTTTAATCATCCCTGAGGGCAACCGACAGAAGTCTTTGCGAAACTCATCTCATCTGCAGCTCTGCTGAGTCATTCAACTTCCAAATAAGGCTATTGGATTGGCTGAACCGGGCCACCTTTCCAGGAAGTGATTACAAGGTTTACTCTGGGTAATTGGGACGAGGTTGTGTGAGGAAACGGCGGAAGAGGAATACAAGACAGAGAGGAGAGGGAGCAGCACGGCTGCAACACTTACAGGTGGTTTCAGTGCCCTTCAGTGGCTCTTCGCTGGTCTCCCCTCCGGTCACAGAGAAGACGTTGATCACATACTCCGTCAGAGGGGTCAGCTTGGTCAGGACCACAGTGGTGACCGCCCCATCGACAATCATCTGAGGAGTGCAAAGGAACACGGTCGTTATGCAGGAAACCCCGCTTCAAAATCCAAGTACAACAGGAGGATGGTCCAAAAAGCTGAGCAGAAAATAAACAGCAACCGCAGATTCGTCATGGGATTATATTGGAATTACAGCAGGTCAAAGGCAAATGTCCCAACTAATACGGCACACATTTAGGAAACCCCAAAACAAAACTAACAAAACTAATCTTCTCGCACACATACTACTCTCTCTTCAAAATGTCAGAGGGCTATCCAAAATAACGGAGCACACATATCATCAAATTCAATGTCAAATCTGATTTACTTGTGTGAAGAAGATTTTTGGGGTCCAACGCAAGCATTTGAAATGAGGTGAGTGTGGATGGATAAGCCAAGAATCCGTTTCTAGCAGGAGAAGTTTTGTTACAAGTCTAAACTACAGGCCTATCTCAAACCTCCCCTTCAAAACATGGCCTCTCATGAACTTTCCGAACCCTTTCAGTCAGGCTTCCGGGCTATGCATTGCACTAAAACTGCCTTGGTAAAGGTAGTGAACAACCTCCTCTGTGCTGCTGATGCTCTCAACATCTTCATCCTTATCCTCCTGGGCCTGTCTGCAGTATTTGATACTGTCTGCCATTATATTTTAACTGACCTTATGGAGAGGCTTCTTGGAGTTTCCGGAACACTCCTTGCCTAGTTCCACTCCTATATATCTGATAGACAACAGTTTGTCTACATTGGCAACTGCAGGTCTGCCCCAGCCCCTGTATCACAAGGTGTCCCACAAGGCTCAGTGTTACGTCCATTGCTGTTTAGTATTTACATGCTACCCCTTGACCAAATCCTCTGTCAATTTTTACTCAGATTTCACTAATATGCAGATGACACATGAATCCACATCCACACAAACCCCATCTCCACTATGTCACCCCCCTCTGTTGTAGACTGTCTCTGTGAATTGAAAACTTGGATGACCATCCTCACCATCCCTCGCACCAGGCTCTGCTCCATGTGAGACCGGGCTTTAGCAGTTCAGCCCCCCAAAACTGGAACTCCCTCCCTCTCCATGTCAGAACCTCACAACCCATACACATATTCAAATCCACACTAAAGACGCACCTCTTCACACGGGCTTACCCGCATTCTCTGTTGTCTTAGCTTTTATGCTCTGTCTAGTTCACTTGCCTGGTTAATCTGTTATCATGTTTAGTGTACTCCATGGTTAGTCTGGCCTCACGTTTAGTGTACTTTTACATACTTCTTGCTTTTTATCCTGCTGATTTTATTGTGTATGAAAAGTGTCTTTGGGAGTCGAGAAAAGTGCTTAAAATACAATGTATTATTAAACTGACTGGGTCTGGTCTTAGGTTGAAGCCTAGTGGAAACTCTTTGGTCTCGCTTTCAGACAGGGCTCACTAGAACCACCCAAACCCTGACGAGGGCCAATGAAAGCAAAGCATGGAATAGATCCATTCCTTCACATAAATGTGAAACTGAATGCAGGTCTGCCTCAGCCACTGTTGTCCACTTCTCAAGGGTGAGAAGAGAGACATATTAATCTGATCAACATGATGAAACGGATCGATGATGACAACTAGGTGGATTTAAGCAAACAATTCACTGTGGATAACACTTGATAACCATGAAATCTCCCGTTAGGCAGCATAGAAGGCAGTTCCTCCTTCAGAAACTCCTGGATAAACAAAGTGAAATGAGGCCGTTGCCTAAGTGACCCTGATCACCTCTGGCAAGATGAACCATAGAGGTCTGAGAGAGGAATTCAGAACAAAAGGAATAATAGAGCCAATTCTCTGTTACACACTCGTCTGCATATTTATTTGGACAGTGAAGCAACACATTTAATTTGGCTCTATACTCCAGAATTTTGGATTTCAATCAAATGTTTTCTTATTAAGTGACAGTACAGAAAGTCACCTTTAATTTGAGGGTATTTTCAAACATATCCGTTTTAATGTTTAGAAATTAAAGCACTTTATGTATCTAGTCCCTCCACTTCATGGGGTAATAAGTATTTGGACAAATTTACTGACATGTGTATTCAAATCGTCAAACATTGAGCATTTGTTCCCATATTCCTAGCGCGCAATGACTACATCCAGCTTGTGACTCTGCAAATTTGTTGGATGCATTTGCAGTTTGTTTTGGTTATGTTCCACATTATGTTGTGCCCAAATAAAAATGTATGGCAAACAATGAGTTGTGTCATTTTGGAGAAACTTGTATTGCAAATAACCATATAATATGTTTCTGAATACTTCTACATTAATGTGGATGCTACCATGATCATGGATAATGATGAATGAATCGTGAATAATGGTGAGTGAGAACGTTACAGAGGCACAAAGACTCATACCAACCAAGAAATGCTAACTTCTCACCATTACCAATAAAATGGGAGGTTAGAATATTTTATTTGGGGGGGTGTGATATTTACTCCTCTATAACATTCTCGCTTCACTGATAGTGATAGACTTCATATGTATATACTGTATTCTAGTCAAGGCTCATCCTATATAACTACTGCTGTACACACCTTTTCTATTCACATACTGTCTATACACACCATTCGCTCGACTTGGACTGAAATAGGTGCCGGTACTCATGTTTGACACTGTTTATATTTAGGTGGAGGAGTTCAACAATACTTTTGAGCTAATATTTTATAGGAGCAGCAGGAGCTCAGGCAGTAGAACATTTGGAGCTCATTTCCTGCAATTCTATCCATTTTTTTTTTTTTCTATTTTACCTTTATTTAACTAGGCAAGTCAGTTAAGAACAAATTCTTATTTTCAATGACGGCCTAGGAACAGTGGGTTAACTGCCTGTTCAGGGGAAGAACGACAGATTTGTACCTTGTCAGCTCGGGGATTTGAACTCACAAACTTCCGGTTACTAGTCCAACGCTCTAACCACTAGCCTACCCTTGACGTGGGGTTTTGTACTGCGTATTTATATACTGTCACGACTTCCGCCGAAGTTGGTCCCTCTCTTTGTTCGGGACGGCGGTCGAAGTCACCGACCTTCTAGCCATCGCTGATCCTCTTTTCATTTTCCTTTGCTTTTGTCTTGCCTTGAATCACACCTGGTTCCAATCCCATCAATTATTGTCTTTTTCCCCTTATTGTCGGTGATATGTTATTTGCAAGTGTTTGTGCACGTTGGTCCTGTCGTGCGTAGGGCATTGTACCCATTTGTTAGATTCGTTATGTTTCCCGGTGAGTTTTTGTTGAATAAACTGCGCTGTTGGAAACACAGTTCTCTCTCCTGCATCTGACCTCTCTGTCGCCACACAGCTCATTCTATTATTTCCACTACTGTACATTGCATTTTAGTTCAATTGTATACACTGGATTCTTTACACAGATCACTCTAATATACAGTGTCTAATGCTGTACATAACAGTCTTAGTATAAATTCATCCGGTGTATTTACATATGGATTGCATTTGGATTACTGCTACAGTGCTATTTGGATGTTAATTGGATTCGTTCCGACATTTCTTGATTTATTCATTCAATTTGTATTATTATTGTGTACTGTTTGACAATTTACTGCATTGTTAGCACTAGTAACATAAGCATTTCACTGCACCCGTTACATCTGCTGACCTGCGTATGCGACCAACAAACTTGGATTTGATTCGATTTTGGGTGTACTGTATCTAGGTGTGAGAGCTGACGCTCTTCAGTTCAAAATGCAGTAAACGTGGAGAGATGTGCTGAGCTTGGAGAGGTGAGGTAAGTGAGGTACAGTACTGTAGGCTATATAGGCTTACCTGTTCGGTGATTCCTCCCACCACGGGCATGTAGTCGACGCGGAACTTTTCCACAGGACCTTCAGGGCCGGTCCAGGTAGCACGGAACGAGTGGTGGGTTACCTCGGAGGTCACCAGGTTAGTGGGCGGGTCTAGGCCCCCTGCACGAGAAGCGGCGGGAATTGAGCAAACACGTCAAACGTTTCATGACCTGAACACTCTCACAAATCTGTCCCGAACACCTTAGCCTCATTGACACAGGGCTGTTGGAGCTGTTTCTATATATCAGACCAAAGTCTTCTTGAGGAAATAGTTTCCCTCCCCATGTAGTAAATCACCATTGTGTTTCCTCCTAAATTTGATTTAAGGACAGGAGTGTGTCCAAAAATCTAAATTTTCCAACAAATGGGTGGACCTTATGTAACATAAGTGAAGAAACTCAATTTATCAAGTGTGTGAGGCAACCTTCGAGACAAAAATCAAAGTGTTGGCGTTCAATCTGTCTTTTTATTGGCTCGTCTCATCAATCACGCTGCTCTTATTGCTATTCTCTGCCTTCTATGCTAATCCATTTATGCAACTGATGGGAGAGACCAGTACAGCTTGTTCTGGGTGACAGATTAAATTACTTTCTAATGCCTGCTCTCTGCCATCTGTGCTGCTTTTGGCATCTTAGATTAGAAAGAACCCTAACCGCTGTACCAAGTACAATACACAGCTTGACTCGGGAGAATAATTTTATAATAGCAAAACTTTAAGTTGAGCATTGCTTCACAAATCCATGTTTCTCTCAGTGATTGGGAAAGAGTTCGATAATTAGAGAGAGAGAGAGAGAGAGAGAGAGAGAGAGAGAGAGAGAGAGAGAGAGAGAGAAGAGAGAGAGAGAGAGAGAGAGAGAGAAAGAGAAAGAGAAAGAGAAAGAGAAAGATGGCCTTACAGTACCTGGACCCTTCACACTGTTACAGAGGTTGATGGTGAGCTCATCCACTATGTCTAGCAGGAAGGAGAAATCATTCACATTGTACATGTGAATCTCATCTGGGTCTGAGGCAATGGATCTCAACTCATTCTCATCAGCGTTCTTCACACCTAAAAGTCACACAACACCACAATATTTACTTATGTGGGGTCTGGACAAAAATATTGTCTTTTCATCCATCTTTTTCATACAGCCCAAGCGTTGAAAACCTTCTCATTGTAAAATGTCTGTTTTCACTTGACATGGTCACGACCTGATGATTCACTGAACCATGACAGATTTAGAGTTATACACTAGAAGGGTCACTCACCGATGGCGTAGAGCTCGATGTTCTCGTCCCTCAGCACCTGGGAGTTGGTGATGATCTCGTCCTGCGACTTGCCGTCAGTAATGAGCACACCGATCTTGCGCGAGTCCTTACGCAGTCCCACGTTTGTCTTGAAGTTGTTTGTGAGGATATAGTTCAAGGCCATACCTACAGAGAGACATTCGAGAGATTGTTTAGAGGCCCAGTGCAGTATATTATTTTATATCATTTCCACAAGTTGGAATAATACTGTGAAATTATGAAAATTATGATAATCCCATTTTCGTGTAAGAGCTGTTTGAAAAGACTGTTTTGGTGGGATGGAGTTTTGGCCTTCCTGGTGACATCATCAGGCGGTAAATTAGTTAATAGACCAATAAGAAAGAGAGTTCCAAACCTCTCTGCCAATAACAGTTTAGTTTTCAGTTTTCCCCTCCCCACTCAGACCACTCCCAGACAGTCCTAGAAAGATTATTGTTTGAGAAATTGCTCTTTGCTAAGAAGATATTTTTTTAAATATTTTTTTACCATTTTCATTTAAAACAATCACACTGGGTACTTAATTGTTAGCCTGAAATTATTTGATATTGAGATAAACACATCTGCTTGGACTTTTATCATGATTAAGTTAAGTGAAGTTATTTTAAGTTAAAGTAAGTTAAGTTAGCTTAGGTTTTTTTTAAACAGATGACAGCTCGGAGTTATCCCTTCATTTGATGATACGTCACCTGTCATGGTGTTTCCCCCTTTGTAGGGCAGGTCAGCCACAGCTTTGAGAAGCCCATCACGGGTTGGGTGGGCATTCAGATGCCACTCAGTCTTGGGGTCTCCACTGTACTGAACCATACCTGGAGACACACACAACACAGCATGAGACTATACCTACCTCCAATCAAAGTGATTGTTCAGAATGTAACATTGATTTTCAATTATGGCATCAACTCCAGATCAAACTCAATTGAGTTGGGTGATGAACCTATGCCATCGTACACATTGCTAATGGGATTTGATCAAAGGAAAGATTACCGATCATGACTCTATCAGGGTGGATGTCAAAGACACCAACGATGCGAGCGATGAAGGCGCGGATGGTTTTGAAGTTCAGACGGCCAATACTCCATGAGCCATCGACCAGCAGGATGATGTCAGCCTTGGCCTGGCTCTTACACTTGGCTTCTGTAAGGGGTGGAGGAGAGGGCCGTGAAAGGGAGGCCTGATACCATGGACACCCCTCGGATTTGACCACTTAGTACAGTCCATGTAGTGTGACAGTAGAGAGGATGTGTGTAGGAAGGGACGAGGAGAGGGGTGCCAAAGAACAATAGAATAATAAAAAAAAAAACAGTTTCAGACAGACATGCACAGGCAAAATATACACACCAAATACAGACATCAACAAGCAGGAGGCAGAAAGGCATTACAAATATCACAATAACTATACTAAAAAACAATACGTACTATACAATAATGTTTCTACAATAAACTATCTATTGCTTCAACATGTTTTGCAGCAGTATTTTTATCTTGCGGGGGGGGGTCAACTATTTTCTTTCCCCTGAGGGTCCATCTTCTTTTTTTCTGTGTATATCCAAAAAGCTTTTGTGGCCTGCAGCTCTTCGGGATGCTTGTGGGGTTTCTGTCGTTGGGTTTGTCCCCTGCCTCTGAACAACAAGAGCAACCAGCTCACAAACGATATACGAGAGACTCCTCTCCCCGAGTTATTGCACATTCCTGCTGTGCTCGCTCCTCGACACCTGTGGGGGTGAAAGGGTGGTTGCTCGCTCGTCCTGCAGCCGAGCAAAAGGACCCAGAGTCGTTCAGACATGGAGCTATGCAATCTGCCCACTGTATCTGCAATTGAAAACAGGTTAGAGGAGAAAACAAAACATTTACCCACTTTCTTTACTGCAGCATGGAGAAACAGGTGCTTGACGATGTGTGGGGGATAGCCCCTTGTAAAATGTGTATCTGGTTATATATGGAAGCAGTTTGTTTGAGTTACACAACGCAGGTAAACAAAACGCTTGTAAGTTCAATGTAAGTCTATGAGACATTCCCCAACAAAACCACCTGTCATCAACTGAGACAGTAAGACACTGTAGAGGAGTCTTAACGACTTAAGTCTGGTCATGATGGACTGGAACGTCCCTCGCTCTGCTCTGATCGGTGCGGTGGGCAGTGTGTCACTGTGTGTCAGTGTGTCTGCTCCCCTTTACTGAGAGGAATTTCGGGCCAAGGTCAGCAGCTCTCTTAGGGTCTTTTATGAGAAACATTTTCCTAGCCGCATAGAGCTCTGCTTCACGGCAGCTCGGGTGCACTGCATACTCTCCTGGTTGTAAAACATCTCTAATTAAAAGCAGAGAAACGTCCCCCCCCCCCCCAACTAAGTAAAAATTAGAAATATGAACTTTTGCATGTCAGGAAGGATTAAGGAAGAAACGATATGGCTGCTGGGTCAAATGGGCACAGTGATGAGAAATATTTGTTTGTGGCAAAAGATACACAAACATGTTTGGCACGCTGAATGTTTGGAGTTGTGGGGGAGTGTAAGTCATCACACAGTGACACTGCAAGAAAAAGGAGGTCAAGACATATTACCCATAATTAATTCATCCTACAAATATCATAATGTCTTGCTTATCACCATGCTGTGGTAAGTATCATATGCACCATATGAAATTACCCTGGTACCCTGGTTCAATTTCCTGGAGCGTTTGTGAGAATTCTACAGAATATGTTTTGCTTTCACGAGACCAGAAAAATAATTGTTTCTCGTGCGATTAGCAAGACGCACATTCTCCATGACGTTAGCGAGCTAGCTTGTTTATAACGGGCCAAAAAATGTCACCCGACTCGCGCTGTCGCGTCACAGTACCTGGTACTCTGGTCCTGGATCTTGGACCCGCTACTCACGCAGGTCCAGAATTCGTTTCAGCCAGTGTTCGATTGCGTTTCGCACATGCTTTAAAGCGTGATCAGGGTACCAAACGCTCCAGAGATTTTTGAAAGTGCCTTTAACATGATATGAGGTAGAAAAAAGGCCATTGAAGCCAAACAGCTATAAGTGATTAGAATTGATGGCAGTGTGATGTGGTGCTTTATTCCAATGAGTTTGTGATGTGGATTTGTTTAGACAGACACATAATTCCCTGTAATGGGATGATTAGCGTCATACTCTAACTCGCAGTGGAAAAGCCAGCTGTGGCTGGGACATTGTGTGTCTGTGGTTTGGTCTGTGTGTCTATCTGAGTGGTTGTTCTGTGGCTGCCTCCAATACGGTGCCCTATTACCTATATAGTGCACTGCTCTGGTCAAAGCTAGGAAATGAGGTGCCCTTTAGGATGCAACAAATGTCTGTTTGTCGGTAGTCGGTTACGTTATGGTATTGTAAGGTTTTACCGTTCCAAGGTTCCAATGGTACTTCGGGTGCATCGGAGAGGGTAGTCTTCTCCTCTCCAGCCAGTGCAGCAGAATGGCCTCCATCAAACATTCCAAACACTGCTACAGAGTACTTGGTTCCGGCCCTGATGAGATGGAGAGATGAGATTCAAATGACTATAGTCAATAGTAGTGCACTATATGGAATAGGGTGCTATTTGGGATGCAGAAAATGTCACAAGGCAGAAGACTTCCTGTCTGGGGTTATAACTTCCTGTCTCTCACCGGAGCTCCTCTAATACCACAGTGTTGTCATAGGGCCCAACCAGCAGCTCTCCTAGGTCGATATCATTGCCACTGGGGTGGAATGTGACCTTGTAGCCACGCACATCTCCAGGGGCTGCGTCCCAGGAGACTCTGAAGCTGGTCTTGCCAGGGTCAGAGGTCTTCAGGTTTCTGGGAGCTTTGTAAGGTGACACTACAAGGGGACAAACAGAGCAAACATATCAGTTCAAACTCATGAAGAAAGATCGTAACTTCATCTTTGGCAAAGCTAGCCATTTTTCAATGAGATCAGCCAACCCACATTCCAGTCAGTTTCTCATTAGTCCATAATACAAGTCTTGAGTCCCAGCATGGGTCCCAAATGGCATCCTATGCCCTATAGAGCGTACTACTTTTGACCAGAACCATATGCACATCAATAGTAGTGCACTACAAAGGGAATATGGTGCCATTCCGGCGTCAAAGAACCCAATGTCATTCCATGTTAGTCTCTCTCTCTCATATATATATTCTTTTATACCTTTATTTAACTTTGTGTTAAATATATGTGTGTATTAACCAAGTCTCTGAGGTGTCCTTAGTGAAAGATACCTGTCCCACTCCCACAGTGTTTCCCACTGCACCCTACTGTCTCTCATCTCATGGGGTTGAATTATGGACCAACGTACGTGTCGTTCCTACTCCTTGCCTTGCTTTTCCTTCTCCCCGCTTGTAGATGGGGTGCACCGTGATGTCATAAGTGGTCATGGGCGTCAGTCGCTTCAGCACAGTGGAGGTGGAGGTGCCAGGAACCTTGGCGAACATCTCTTTGCCGCCATCGGTGGGTACGTATGTCACTCGGTAGTTGATGACTTTCCCCGGTGCCGCCATCCACGTTATCTTCATGCTTCGCTCGGTCTCATCGGACACAGTCAGAGCCTTCGCAGCAGCAGACACTGAGGACAGAGAGGAGGAGAATGTTCGATTCGTAGCGAGGATGTTGAGAAAAATTATCTAAACGAGAGTTTGACTCATATTCCCAAATCTGTTCATCTTAAACGCCCAGTGAAGTCAAAAACTAGATTTTTCTGTGTTTTAGATACAGTTGAAGTCGGAAGTTTTACATACAATTAGGTTGGAGTCATTAAAACTCGTTTTTCAACCACTCCACAAATGTCTTGTTTAACAAACTATAGTTTTGGCAAGTTGGTCAGGACATCTACTTGTGCATGAACCAAGTCATTTTTACAACAATGGTTTATAGACAGATTATTTCACTTATAATTCCTGTATCACAATTACCGTGGGTCAGAAGTTTACATATACTAAGTTGACTGTGCCTTTAAACAGCTTTGAAAATAGCAGAAAATGATGTCATGGCTTTAGAAGCTTCTGATAGTCTAATTGACATCATTTGAGTCAATTGGAGGTGTACCTGTGGATGTATTTCAAGGCCCACCTTCAAACTCAGTGCCTTTTTGCTTGACATCATGGGAAAATCAAAAGAAATCAGCCAAGACCTCAGAAAGCAATAGTAGACCCCTACAAGTCTGGTCCATCCTTGGGAGCAATGAAGGTACCAAATGCCTGAAGGTACCACGTTCATCTGTACAAACAATAGTACGCAAGTATAAACACCATGGGACCACGCAGCCATCATACTGCTCAGGAAGGAGACGCATTCTGTCTCTTAGAGATGAAGGTGTAAATCAATCCCAGAACAACAGCAAAGTCCCTTGTGAAGATGCTGAAGGAACCAGGTACAAAAGTATCTATATCCACAGTAAAACGAGTCCTATATCGACATAACCTGAAACGCCACTCAGCAAGGAAGAAGCCACTGCTCCAAAACTGCCATAAAAAAGCCAGACTATGGTTTGCAGCTGCACATGGGGACAAAGATTGTACTTTTTGGAGAAATGTCCTCTGGTCTGATGAAACAAAATAGAACTGTTTGGCCATAATGACCATCATTATGTTTGGAGGAAAGAGGGGGAGGTTTGCAAGCCGAAGAACACCATCCCAACCGTGAAGCACGGCGGTGGCAGCATCATGTTGTGGGGGGTGCTTTGCTGCAGGAGGAACTGGTGCACTTCACAAAATAGATGCCATCATGAGGGAGGAAAATTATGTGGATATTTTGAAGCAACATCTCAAGACACCAAGCAAAAGCTTGGTCGCAAATGGGTCTTCCAAATAGACAATGACCCCAAGCATACTTCCAAAGTTGTGGCAAAATGGATTAAGGACAACAAAGTCAAGGTACTGGAGTGGCCATCACGAAGCCCTGACCTCAATCCTATAGATAATTTGTGGGCAGAACGGAAAAAGCATGTGTGAGCAAGGAGGCCTACAAAACTGATTCAGTTACACCAGATCTGTCAGGAGGAATAGGCCAAAATTCATCCAACCTATTGTGGGAAGCTTGTGGAAGGCTACCCAAAATGTTTGACCCAAATTAAACAATTAAAAGGCAATGCTACCAAATACTAATTGATTGTATGTAAACTTCTGACCCACTGGGAATGTGATGAAATAAATAAAAGCTGAAATAAATCATTCTCTCTACTATTATTCTGACATTTCACATTTTTAAAATAAAGTGGTGATCCTAACTGACCTAAAACAGGGAATTTTTATGAGGATTAAATGTCAGGAATTGTGAAAAACTGAGGATAAATGTATTTGGCTAAGGTGTATATAAACTTCCGACTTCAACTGTATATTTGCACACTATGAGGTTGGAATAATAACGTGACATTTTGAAAATTATGATAATGCCCTTTTAGTGTAAGAGCTGTTTGAAAAGGCCGCCAGAAATTTCAGCCTATTTTGGTGGTATGGAGTTTTGCCTGCCTGGTGACATCACCAGGCGGTATAAGTCAATAGACCAATAATAGACTGAGTTTCAAACCTCTGCCAATAACAGCTAGTTTTCAGGTAACATATCCCTCCCATTAGGCTAATCCAATTAGGACCCTTCACTCAGACCGCGACCAGACAGTCCGAGCAAAATTCTGTCTTGAGAAATTGCTCTTCGCTAAGAAGCTATTTTTGTTTATTTTTTTGCCATTTTAACTGAAAACAACCACAGTAAAGTACTTAAGTGTTACCAAGAAATGAATTTATATTTTGATTTTAAAAAACAGCTGCATTGGACGTTTAACTTTGCCTTTCCCCTATTGTGAATGAAGCTAAGCTCCATAGACCATGTAATAAGGTGCATTTGTTCCACCATTTTGGCACGCAAGAATAGTCAAACCAAAGGCAATCCTTCCAAACAGTTAATTATCCCAGGACAAAAAGTCAGAGCACTAGTCTTCATTCGTTCACTAGCAGGATTGTTATTGGCGGAAAAAAACATGACCTCCAACTTCTCAATGTGTTGATTGACCTGAATGAACCTGTAAACCCTGTTCCCGGAGATCCATTGGTTCCGCTGTGCGAACGTAATGAGGTAAGCACGGATATGAAAGGTGAGGTCCCCTGAGAGTGTCTCAAGGTTATTTACTGTTCAAAATATGCTTGACTTGGCCTGCCAGAGTCAATAAACTAAATTACTTTCCATATCTACAAATGTCTAATCAAACCATCTCACTGGTTCCTCAAGTGTTTGAGGACATTTCCATCCATGTGATTTCCCATTTGTAGGATAGAGGGATGTGTGGTGGATTTGATAGTGTGTCTAAATACTGCTCCCACGCACCCTAACAGCAGTATACAGGAAAAAGAATTATATCCCCTCCACAAAAGTGAGGTTATCTTAGATTCTAGAACACATAATGCATAATAACTGTCACCACCTCGGCTTTCCACTGCAAACCACAGCTTAAAAGGGAGTCTTAGAAATGATCCATTTCCAAAATACCCGACACCAAGACAAAAGAGTTTGTTTAAAAAAAAATCTCAATCTTGGCACTGGCATAGTGCTATTGTATGAAAATATATGTGATGGCCCAAGGAGAGTTTCAAACCGTTCGACAGGTCTACAAAATGCTTCATGGATACATCCAAACCGCCACAACTAGCACCACTTCAGTGACTCATTACTTTGGTAATCCCTAGCAGTGATGAGACTTTGATTGTGTCCCAAATGACACCCTATTCCTTACTTAGTGCACTACTTTGGACCAGGACCATATGGGCCTTGGTCAAAAGTGTTCCACTATATGGGGAATAGGTTGCAGTTTGGGATGCTGAGGATGATGTGTAATAAGTCGTACCATCGGTGGTCTCCTGTCCGGTCAGTGGGTCCCCGTCTCCTCTGCCGTAGGATGCCACGACAGACACCTGGTAGAAGGTCTCAGGTGTCAGACCATCCAGGACAGTGTTGGTGACATCTCCAGGGACCGTCTTCTCCCCTGACTCGTCACTGTACAACGACTTCCAGCGGATCCTGTACATCTTCACGTTTCCAGGGGCAGCCGTCCAAGACGCAGCAAAGCTGGTGTCCGTTACATCGCTGGTGACCAGGTCCCTGGGGGAGCCCAGTTCTGAAACAAACACAAAAGGGAAAAAAAGATCAGATTTCTGGGTGAGGATTTGGGAGAGGATACGGGATGCAATGGTTGGTTAAAGAGAGTCAATGAACGTTCCATCACACTATCCGGATAGGCCCGTATGCACTTCTCAGTAAAGGAAGAGAAAATGCTCAACTCTAAATCATCTTGCATAAACAAGTAAAAAGGGTGCTTAGAACCGTAAACAATATGCACTTTTGCAAACAACATAGAAATGCAGTGCCTTTGACAAATCCCCACAGCCCAGCTGTATCTAAGCATCCATTTTGACTGACTGCATCTGGCCAATGGCACTACTCAAAATGCAAAGCATTGAAACCCGTGTCCAGAGGACAGCATAGTTAAACATCTAGTCACACCTATAAAAGGCAAAAGAGCAGCAGAGATACCACATATCTACCTCGGATGACAAACATGCCTCGCACTCCGACTGGACCTGTGACATATGGGCTGACTTATAGGAGACTCCCAATAAACTAAAGGTCAACAGGGCACATCTGCTTCATATACTGGATGGATGGAGAGAGTGATGGAGGGAGGGAGGACACTGACAGGAGCTATCGGTCTATGCGAGAGCGTGGTCATGATGTGGGTTCTCACCACTGTTCCTAACTGATAAAGCAGACAAGGGAAGCCTGTTTGCCTTCACATATAGATTTGTTTCATTAAACAAGACCAAAACTAATTTCATGTGCACATGGCTCATGTTACTGCAAAAAGACACATGAAGCTTATGCTGCACAGAGCCAGCAGTTTATAGGGACTGAAGACATGACTGGGGTTTGTGAATGGCGGTGACAATCTGCATCGCCAATGTATATGTTACATTGGGCGCATTCGTTTTGCATCACTCTGTGCCACTGCCGGGCGGAGTTTGCTCCTAAGGGCGATAGCTCACCGACCCTGGGAACTGAGCGATGCAAAACAAACTCACCACATCGGTCATGAGTTGAATAGAGGTAAAACATTGCATAGTAGTACAAACTCTGTCTGTTTTTGATAATAATGAAACATGTCTGGTCGAGTGATCTAACTAAACAATGTAACTACAATTTAACAGAGAGTAGCCATTAGACATACAACACTTCACTTTCTGCCAATGGACATATTGGGATTGTAATGGATAGTGCACTGCACAGTCAGCCGATTATAGTGGACCACAGCCAGTATTACTCTCCAGATACAAGATTACATTTTCATGAATCATCAAAACCTGTGTTCGGTTCATAGTGTGGTGGATCCGAGACAGACTCTCTTAATCGTTGCAGGATAGCCCAGAGCAGGACTACTGGTGGATATTTACTGGTAAGACACGTGACCAATCTAAGCATGCCACCACGAGCACATCGAGCAGATTCTGACTTAAACCATTACCTTTTGTCGTTTTCTCATCTTACCACTGAAGCCAAACAAGCTAACCGATAAACGCAAACGTCCGGTGGGGCACCGGATCAACATGTGTCCTCTTTCATATTGAAAAACAAACATATGGAAGTACTGTTATACCTCAGGGGGAAATTTTTTTTTTTTTTTTTTTCCCTGACAAAGAATTGTACAGGGAGAGATGTTAACTTTAAGCATGTGTTTAATTTTATAGATCAACAAGTAAGCTGCGTCTGATTTCAGGAAAAGTCTTTCCAACTGCCACGCCAAAAATAATCTATCAAACATAATATCATCTGAAGCAACCCATTCCAGTCCCGGCTAAAAATCTAATTCCCTTCATTTTGCTGGACATGTACTGCCTCAGTCCACATGGGCAGGCTCTCCGTCTCCACCACAGAGGCACAGCAGCAGCCACTGCCATTGGCTCTCACTTTCAATGTCTGGGAGGGAGTCTGGAGGTTTTCTAAATATCAAGCCACAGGCGGCTCTCGCAGGGAATCTGGCGCTCGGCGGCCCGGCCTGAAACCCACTCAACCCTATTATAAGGCAAAACTGAACAAAACCACAGTAAATTCAACTCGCTTTCTTTTAAACACTACACTTACCATTTCTCTCAAAAACAACGATCCACTATTTTGGCTTGGAATATTTTCTGAATAAACAACCATGTGATTTTACGGCTGCCTGCATAACATTGAATAACAATGTTAAGCCAATCAAATGAGTCAATTGTTGAAACGTAACAGGATATATACACTATGTTTCTATGTTCTATTTCATCTGCGCTCACTGTAGCCTTCCAACACCAGGCGGCATTGATTTTGTTCAGGCCTTTGTCATTCTAAATAGCCTTGACATATCAAGCACGTTGCAATCTCCTCAAGACTCAAGACAAAACTCTATCCAGCGGAGAAATCTGCTGTGCATTTGTATCCAGCACTGATATTAAGCCAAAAGAGTCTAAAAGTTCAGTACCACAGTCAAAACAAGCTGGAGCTTTAATGTTTGAGGTTTGAACCTTGCTTTCATATTCTTTAGACCCTGGTCCAATAGAAGGGAGAGTGCAGGTCCTGAAGTGCAGTCTGCCCACTACATGTTTGTCTTCACGGCATCCCTGAGGATCAGTCAACAGCAACTGGAATCCTTTATAAACTCTGACAAATGCCAGATAGGGGAGGGAGAAAACGTTCTGCTCACTGCGAGGGGGATTCTAAGGTGCTATCTATCCTAAAGGAAGACAACTCTATAGCTACAGAGCCCGAGTCCCAGTAAGAGTAAACCACCTCTTGACTAGGCCTTCAACCTCCTTTATGCTCGTTGTTGATTCAATGTCCATGCCTCGCTTTGGTTCTTTTTGATTCCCGGCAGTCTGGGCTCCTCGTCATCACCACTCCCTGATGAAAGTGGATGGTGAGTGCTCAGTATGGAGGCGGCCAGCGTTTGCACAGCTTTGAAGTATTTTCCCAGGTAACACTTTCCATACGCCTCCTTTGTCTTTAGCATTCATTATCTCACCACTTTCCCTTTTTCATTTGTTTTCTTACAATTATTCTGTCCTCCTCCTCCCACATCGAAATATTAAATTAGCAGGGGGAAAACGTACAGTGTGCTCCGTCGATTTAAAAAGGAATGAAAAGGAATGTGAACTCCAAGTCAGAAGTCATCCTTTTCCCCCAATAGGGACTGGAGCTGTGCTGGAGTGTGTTGCGGGCCAAACTGGGCGCTCCACAGAAACGGCTACCCCCATAGGCAGGCCTAGGGTACGGCCAAAATGGCACCCTACTTCCTATACAGTGCACAAGGGTGCCATTTGGGATGCAGACCGGAGCAGGGCGAGGGTCCACTACCCCTTAAGTGTGTCCAGGCATAGGGCCTGACAAATAATCACAAAATGGACTCCCCTGGTCAAATTTACTCCAAATCCCTACTACCTCACTGGGGCCAAAATTATTGGATTTTGCTCTGTTTATAAGGACTTGCAGCTAGATACTGTACATATTCATCATTAAAGTACGTGCCTTCTACAATATACCACTACAGTTCAGTTTTGTTTTAGGAATTCACACAACATTGTTACAGTGGGAGAAATTGCAACACACCAAATCCAGTAATTCCACTGTTTTCAGTTGGGAATTGAAACATACCATAGGTTCTTCCCAGTGGTTGAGTCCCTAGCCTTCCAGTGGAGCCCAGCACAAAGTGATCAGTGTGTGTCGGCTTGGCGGCGTGAGCGAAAGCAGAGAGTCCCAGATGCTGTGTCAGAAAACTAACTAACTCAGAGACTCTGCGACTCCTCCAAGTCGCTCAGGAGAGAAGAAAGTCTGCCAGCAGGGGGCCCGGGGCCTCCCCAAGTCGCCCCGACATCCATGACAGGCTCAGACACGTTCAAGGACCATGGCCCATTCCCAGTCACACCAAGTCAAGGTCCAGTCAAATATGCACCATTGTGCAAAGCCTGGAGACGGAAGGCTGGCTAACGTCAAGCTCTTGGCATTTTTTTTCATGAATATAAAAGGGAAGGATTTAGTGGAAAAGGCAAAAGGGATGAGATGTTCTCAGATTAAGACTCCTCTTTTGCTCCTTCCTAATGCATTGCATGTGTGACTGTTGCCAAAACAGTCTAATATCGCCTAGTGGTTCTGTCAGCTCTGATGCTACTTCAAAGTCCATTCCATTGAAAATGGGCCACAGTGGCAGGTAAAGAACTAGGTGAGCACCACTGGGTGTGATACAGTAGCTGTGTTATTGTGGCAGCGATCCGGGGCAACCAGCTTGACACCGCCAGCCAAAACACAAGCACACAACATGATCTCCAGCCTCCAGAGGGATGGAGATGAGCTGACTAAAACAGCTATAGGAAAACCAGATGGCTGACTCACTGACGCTGGCTGACTCTCTCTCTCTCACCTCCTCTCTCTCTCTCTCTCTCTCTCTCTCTCTCTCTCTCTCTCTATCTATCTATCTATCTATCTATCTATCTATCTATCTATCTATCTATCTATCTATCTATCTATCTATCTATCCCAATTGGTCCCAGGGATTCGCACAGTGAAAAAGCTGAAATCCGCTACTTCATTCATCTGCTTGCTCTGCCCTTAGATTTAGCCTCACATTGAAGTTGTATACCATGTTATTTTCAGGACAACCAGGGCTACAAGTAGAACACAACATTTGGCATAAACAGTTGCATTCATGAGTTTTATTGACAAATGTCAATGAACAATAAGGTCTGCCAAGCAAAAACGTGATACAAATTTATACGAATACTAAAAGTAGAGGGAAACAAATCTCAGTTGGAAATGAATATCCAGCTAGTCAGTAACAACTATGTGGCATCAGCCATATGTGCTATTTCATAGTTTTGATGTCTTCACTATTATTCTACAATGTAGAAAACAGTCAAAATAAAGAAAAACCCTTGAATGACTAGGTGTTCTAAAACTTTTGACCAGTAGTGTATGTGAGCTTATTACAGTATCATAGACATTATGTCCTCAGATTTCCTATGATCTTCTATGTAGACGAACCCCTTACCTTCTCATGATATTTGTGTGGCTTGTGAACATTATATAGCAAAGCAGAGCGTGTTCGTGAAAGTCACAACTCATCATAGTGGGGTCATAATAGCTTGTAGTTCAAACCGTTCAGACTTTACATACGTTTTTGTGAGAATAACTGTTTTTCGGGATCCGCCCTTGTCTCACAAACACCACTCAAGCTGCACTCCAATGAAACAACTCTCTGCTTTACCTTCCAGTGTGGTTCCTTTCCCCTCCAGAGGGTCTCCTAGGCCAGAGGAGTAGCGTGCGCTGACCGCCAGATCGTACTCCGTGCCAGGCAGCAGGTCCTTCAGAAGGGTATTGGTGTTCCCTCCCTTCACCGATACCTCCTTCTTCTCGCCACCCGCCGACGGACGGAAAATGATACGGTACTGGAGGACGCGGCCCGGTGCCGCCGCCCACGAAAGCCTCATGGTGGACACGGTCTGGTCAAAGACCTGTAGGTCACGAGGAGATCCCAGCGCTGGGAGAGAAGAGGCGGGAAAAGCCACACTGTCAATGGAGGAGCCAATCAAAGTTGAAGTTGTTGTGTGTAGGCTATGGCATATGACAAATTAGCTGAGGTGTCCAGTATAGCCTGATTATAGTCTGTTGTTAGACAAGACAGATTGTAAAGACCACAAGTCTTCATTAATGCAAATCTTAAGTCATATAATTACAGAAACCTTTAGATTTTTGGAAAGGCACGCAGTGGATAGCACAATAAGGGCAACATTGTGAAGAAGATTGAGGTAAAAACACAAATCCATCTCTGAAACAGCTGGGTGGTGAATGCCAAAGAGGCACAGGCTGGGATACTTTCTACCCTTTCAAAGGCTCTGGAAGTAAACAGCTGCCTTATTTAAAGGAGCTGGAACATCCGTGGGCACTAACTGTTCTGAGAGCTGATAATCACTGAGAAGAATGTGGCTGCCGTGGTGAATAAGAGTACATTTCTGTTTATTTCCCCATGCTCCTTTGGCTCCGACGCTGTAAACTACAGCATGACTGGACACACACACAAACACACCTCCGGTATGCATCGAAAAAAATCCCCCCTTAGATTGCAACCCCTTTGTGATGCCTTTCCCCCAAAAATCTAATGACACAGTCATTTTGGGTGGAAAATTAGCTCAGTAGAACACGAAGTTGAAAAAAATGAACACTTTGTCGGAAACAAAAGGCATGTTCCGTTCACACCCCTGGAGGGATGGTATAAGGGAGTAGGATTCCTAGCCTCAGTCCCCAGCATGAAAGGTCTCAAATAGCTTTTCTATAACATAATTGGCTAAGACGTTGCAAGGCAGAGGAGCCCTAGTCTGAGCACAGTGAGGGACTGCGATGTAAAAGCTATACTATTAAGCAAGCGCAGAGATGCCTGTTACATAAGCAGAGATTTAGTCACCTTCTTTGGTGGTGCCATCGATCTTCATCTCAGCACCAGCACCCGACTGGTACTCTGCAGCCACCATCACGCGGTACGTTGTCAAGGGGAAGAGCTCTGGCAGCACGATGGTGGTCTCATCGCCGACGGTGGCTGTCTCTAGTCTTGTGCTGTCACCCCTGACTGGTACGTAGGTTAGACGGTACCGTACCACCGCCCCTGGTGCTGCCGCCCACGACACCCGGAAACTGTCTGTCGTTTCCTCTGAAACCCTCAGGTTACGCACTGGTCCTTGTTCTGCAACAAAGACGGTGGGATTAGAGGTCATAAGGGATTTAGAGGTTATACAAATATAGTAGAACAGAAGTTAAGGCATTGGCATCAAATTCTTTATCTGTTGGTCTGACGGTGCTGACCATCTAGTGTGGTCTCGAATCCATTCAGAGGGAAGCTGTCTCCTTCGGTGTACTGGGCAAAGACATTGACCTCGTAGTGGGTGAGGGGCGTGAGGTGAGGCAGCAGAGTGGTGAGCATGTCCCCAGGCAAGGACATGGACACAAAGTCCCCGTTGACGTCAGCAGCAGGTCTGAACTGGATCAGGTAGGACAGGACATTGAGGGCATCGGTCTCCCAAGTGGCTCTGAAGCTCCTGGCGGCAACCTCAGAGAAAGTTAACAACCTCGGTGGGAGTAAGCCTGGAGGAGATGGTAGATGACTACACGTTAGGTCACAACACTCAGGATGCGTCCCAAAAGGCACCTTATTCCCAGCCTCCCATAGGGCTCTGGTCAAAAGTAGTGCACTGCACTCAATAACACTCAAACATCTCTATTCCATTAGTGTATTGTTTTCTATGTGTACAGTTATTTATGTTGTCATAATAGATAAGGAATATATCATGGGTAATACAGAGCGACTAATATTTGGTATTATATTTCCACATGCAAGTCATCTTACTGCCCTGAGAGGGCAAGAGTTTTTACATGTGTGTAACACATTGCTAAACAGAAGATGATAACTTTGGAAAAGAGTATTGTGACAGATGTAATTGCAAGCATATGTTGTATACAATCTTAGGATTTTCTCTTCTACTTCTCAGGTCATGGACCAACAAGACCAAGGTAGAGTGGAGTCATTTTCAAGAGTTATTCTCTCCGAATTGTCCAAATAGAAGCAGTTGATCAAAACTACATTGATTAATAAAGTATTTTAAAAAATGATTTAAAGAGGTGAACAATTTTTGCCACAATTCATCCAATTCATCAAATTACTCATGTATAGTATTTCAAAACATGGTTATTTGCTCAAAATCAAGAAATCAAAAACGTAAAAAGCGACTAATGTTTCGGATGTAAGTTATACATCGGAAATCTGTGCTCCTTGCTTGCTGCCATATGGCGCTGAATGATACTGTCTGTGCCAGATGTTAGCTTCACACTTTACACACTGTTCGAATCTCATCACAAACAACTTCCGCATTTGAGCTACTTTGCAACTCCTTAGCATGCTAGCTAACCTAACCTTAACACTACCCTTAACCCTTTACCCTAACCCCTAGCCTAGCAAAAAATGGAATTCGTAACATATCATACGTTTTGAAAATTCATAACTTATCATACGAATTGTAATTTGTCACATGGATGATGGCCTTCCACAAATTAATACATACCATACGAAAAGTAACATATCATATTAATTGAAGTGCCCAGGATTTACTTTTACTATGTAATTCAAAGAATGCTAGCATTTATTTTTGTATTGCAACCATACTGTATCTAAGGCACTACCATTAACATCTTAGACTTTGGAAATACTGGGTGCTGGGCCATTATCTCCATTGAGAATATAAGGCATACACAAATGTCCCCCATATTTCTTGTTTGCAAGACATTCTATTTAGCTCAGAAATTCCTTTACTTACTGTAGCCTAGCAGTTTGGTGAGTTGGGCCAGTAACCGAAAGGTCGCTGGTTCAAATCCCAGAGCCAACTAGGTGAAAAGTATGTCGATGTGCACTTGAGCAAGGCACTTAATCCTAACTGGTCCAGGATCGCTGTTAATAATGGCTGATCGCTGGCTTTGACCCCACTCTCCGAGGGGGGTCTCAGGGGGAGCGGGATATGCCAAAAACGAATGTCCAATTCACACATGTACATGTGTGGAATACAACAAATGTAAGCACCCCCCTAATTACTATTATTTGTAACCATTATCTTCACTTGAGTACAGTTGGCCTGGGTTTACTGACTAACACAAATAACTACACCATGCAGATATAGAGAGGGTCCTACTCACTTTTCTTCCTGATGTTGAGGAGCTCCTGCTCAATCCTCAGGCAGATAGCCTGGGTGAGCTCTTTGGAGATCCTCTGGAAGGCGTCAAAGTCCTCCACGGTGTACACATGGGTCTCCACAGGCTCGGTAGCAATGGCTTCCAGTTCAGACCTCACGGCGTCCTTCACGCCCACGGCAAAGATCTCCACGTCTGCTTTCTTAAGCTTGGTGGCCGGGTCCTTGAAGGAGTCGGACGACTTCCCGTCTGTGATGAGGATAGTGACGCGGGGGACGTTTGGTCGCGATCCTCGGTTGGTCAAGAAGATCTTCTCCCTGACATAGGTCATGGCCCGGCCGGTGTTGGTGGAACCGCCACGGTAGGGGAACGTCCGGACGGCGTTGACCACAGCGCTCATGTCGTGGTGGGTGTTCAGGTAGAACTCAGTGTGAGCGTCCCTGCTGTACTGAACCAAGCTGATCTGAATCTTGTCCTGTCCAATGTCAAAGGAGTTCACCAGCACCTCCAGGAAAGCTCTGACTTTAGCGAAGTTGGACAGTCCGATACTGTACGAGCCGTCGACCAGAATGACAACGTCAGCTTGCACGTCTACTCCAAGAGAACATTCTAGAAGAGGACACAAAAAACATCTGTCATGTCGTGACAAAATCAGACACTGAATAACTACAACAATGACTGACATACAGTATGACTTTAAGATATTGTTGTAGAGTATACTCACCAAGGGACACTTTGACCGGCTCAGTCTTCTCCATGGTTATGATGGGCTCACTGGGGGTCAGGCCCTTGAGGGCAAACAGGCTGATCTGGTACTCTGTGTCTGGAGACAGGCCCGTAACCATCACTGAGGTCTGGCTGGCGCCTACGTACAGCTCGTGGCGCTTGCTGCCGGCCATCATGGGGATCAGCTGGAGCTTGTAACCCGAGACATCTCCAAAGGAAATGTCCCATGTCACCCTCATAGACTTGGAGGCCATCTCCATGACTCTGAGGTTTGATGCTGGTTCAATAACTGTAAATGAACAATCACAACAAAGAAATCACGACAGGAATTTGTTCCTCTCCCTAGCTGGAAAAGTTTTGATCCACCCCCATTAATTCTTTCATCTCTAATAATTTCTTCAAAGTTTATCCACGCCAAAACCACTTCCAACATTTGAGTCGTAAAACTGCATTTTTACCTTCCTCTCCGCTGACGAGTGAGTTGAGTTGATCGTCCACCCCCGAGCACACATGGGTAATGAGCTCTTTCTGCACATTTTTGATAAGGTCAAAGTTGAGAATATTATAGACATGGGTCCTGTAGGGGGTTGAAGCCATTTGTTTTAGCTCGTCCTCATCTGCTCCTTTGATCCCTAAATTGGACAAAGAACAAAAAAGTGGTGTAAAATGTATATGGTCTCTTATAAAAAACTGGGGAAAATGTTCCATATCACCATTGTAATTCTGATCTCCCGACAGTTTCAGAAGGTTTACTCATTCATAGTTAAAACCAATAAAGTCCAAACACTCCTTGTTAAAATCAATGGCGGCACATGAAAATTATTCCGAATGTAGGAATTAATTGCGGCATAGTTTCTCAGGTTCTTATTATACTGAATAAAACAAGTGATCTATAAAGATATGAAATGAAGCAAGAGGTCTTTCCTTCTTTTCCACTTTTAAGAACAACCAGCTGGATTCACTACTATGGAATATATACATTTTTCAACAGGCCATGTCATAACTTCAGTTGGAAAGAATGACAACATGGTCCAAATGTGTGAAACACATTTCATACCATTCTAACTTGTAGGTTTCTCAGGATCCTTTACTTTGTGATATGAATACGTCAATTTACTCTCGTGACTATAGAATATATTAGCAGTATCAGTAAGACATAAACAGGGTTAGATGACAGAAAGGTAGCCTGTAGTCACATACCCAAGGTGAAGATCTCCACCCCCATGTTCTTAAGTTTCTTGGCAATGTTCTCCACAGGGTCTTGAGACTTCCCATCTGTGATAATCATGGCCACCTTCGGAAAGCCTTTCCTGGCACCGTTTGCCTCAGTAAACGTGTTTTTCAGCAAATAGTCCATGGCCTCACCTGTAACAAAGTGGCATGACGTCCCTTTTGGTTATAACATTGCTCATTTGATTCACTCTACCAAACTCAGAGAGTTGTTAATGACGAACGATGGCTTTGTCAGTTGGTATTATGTTATGATTGTCTATTGTATAGCCAGGTACTGTACATGGGATGGGTAAGTACCTGTCATGGTGTTGCCACCCTTGTAAGGCAGTGTGTTGATGGCTCTGAGGAGCTCGCCCCATTTCGCGTGCTGGTTGAGGTTAAACTCTGTCTTGGTATCAGTGCTGTACTGGACCACGCCCACCCTGGTCTTGTCCTCCCCAATCTCAAAGGCACCCGCCATGGCGGAGATGAAGTTACGGATGTATTTAAAGTCTCTTCCAGCGCTCCATGAACCATCAACTAGGAACACCAAATCTGTGACGGCACTGAATGAGCACTCTGGGAGAGAAGGAGTGGTAGAGAGAAGGAGAGAAGAAGGAAAATGAAAAAAAAAGTAGCATAGACTGGAAAAAATGGGAGAGGCAAATTATTTGAGCTGAGGAGAAGCATGTCCTGTTTGCGTAGCTTTACAAGTCTCCGATAGCTGTATCATTGACCAAAGAAAACAATGTGAAGAGTGCTGCTAGGCAAATATATACAGTGAACAATGAAAGTAGCCTCCAGGTGCAAACTTTGGTCCAGGCGTTTTAACATTATTGTATGAAGAAAACAAGGAAAACTACCCTCTTAACACTCATATACTAGACAGGAACTATGGAAAATCAATTAATATATCTTATTGGCAAATGCAAATGCTCAGATAGGACCCTAAGGTGACAAAGAAAGAATGCAGTAAAAATGTTGATGTTATAGCCATCCCTTTTGACAGAATACCAAAATCAGCACTGTATTCATCAGGCTCTTCATCAGACTTTTATTTGATGAGCCGGTGGTCATTCACCATCCTCACGAGACCAGATACCGGGTTAGGGATAGTGGCATCAACAGTGCAGTCAAGAATAATCCGATTGATATAAGCCCAGCAGCCACCATCCAGCTCAAATGGTTATATAAACTATTAGGGTGATACTTTGAGATGTAAGCCCTCATAGCGGGTACAGTCTTTGGGAACACTACGAAAGGTGCAGTGAAGGTACAGTGGGTGAATAGGGGGTTACCTGGAGGTTATTTTCCAGGTATGCCTTCTGGATAGAAATAACGTCAGAGAGAGAGGTTTTCCCCAAGCAGCAGTAAGCATGCTGGGGGAGGCCACAGTGCTCTTGTAAAGAGCTGTATCCATAACAGTTTCCACTTTTCTCAACCTGGCTGTGTTCTCTTCCAGGTCCTGCCCCCTGACACAGGTGTTAGTTCCACACCACTGACACCCACACTGAGCATGTGCAAACTCCTTCACTTAGCATGATTGACAGCCTGACTATGACAGGCAGCAACGTTATGATCTATATTTTCGAGAAGAACTGATTTGGCTATACAATGGGGCATTGAATAGAATAATATGTGGAAACTCCCTCTACTGTCCTGTCGACCACACACCAACGGAAGGAGACCAGGCACAATAAGAGAAATTTAAAAAAGACTGTAGCATATGATCAAACTGGAAAATGTTGTTAACTGTGAAGTGTCAGAAAAAGAAAAGGACAATGACTCAATGGACTTACTGACTGAGTCTGTGACCTTTGGTTTCCAGGGACCTCCTAGTGCTGTGCCACTTGAGTGGACTGAAATAAAAGCAATGAGACAAAGAACCATGTGAGTTAAAAAAAACAACGAATAAATAGATTTAACCTTACCCACAACACCTTAATGTGAAAGAGTCAACTAGTAGCATGGGGGGGGGGTATATATTTGATGAGGTCGTCTCTAATAAAATCAAATCCATTAGGGGTCACAACAACCAGGCAGGCGAAGCCAGCTTCCAAATTATAATGGACTGATGCAATTAGTTACGGCAGTTTTCTCTGTAATCTCTAAAGACCCGGACTGGGCTGCTTAGGGCTCTAGCATCAGAACTAAGGACTGGTGCCAAAGAGGCTTCCCCACCAAGCAGTTCATATTACCATTACATCATACTTTAATCACTGTTAGACTTGGGAGAGGGGTTGCCTCTGTGTTAGGGCCATGGATTGTCCTTCCTCTTTCTATACATTTGGAATCATTCACCAGTAGACTAAATCCCCCAAAAAGTTATACAATTGCACCATTGAGAGCATCTTGACTGGCTGCATCACCGCTTGATACGGCAAGTGCTTGGCATCCGACCGCAAGGCACTACAGACGGTAGCGTGTATGGCCCAGTACGTCACTGGTGCCGAGCTCCCTGCCATGCAGGACTTCTATACCAGGCGGTGTCAGAAGAAGGCCCTAAAATTTGTCAAAGACTCCAGCCAACCAAGTCATGGTCTGTTCTCTCTGCGAACGCACGGCAAGTGGCAGCAGAGTGCCACGTCTGGGACCAAAACCTGAACAGTTCATTAAATATCTACCTGGAGTTTCTGCTTTTTACCCCTTACTGACATGTCAATCAATCACCCCAACTACCTTGTATCCCAGTACACTATCATGGTACTGGTACTCCTAGTATATAGGCTGTATATATTCTCGTTATTGTTATACTATTATGTTACTCTTTTCTTTTTATCTATTTGATAATGTTCTTACTTTTAAACTGCATTGTTGGGAAAGGGCTCTTAAGTAAACACTTCACGGTATTGGGACAAATACAATTTGATCTGAAATAAGACGTCGGGGGGGGTGTCCCAAAAGGCACCATATTCCATATAAAATGCACTACTTATGACCAGGTCCCAAAGGGCTCTGGTAAAAAAAAAGAATAGTGCACTACATCGGGAATAGGGTGTCATTTGGGATGCAGACTCTGTGATAAAGGCCATGCAGTAATTCAGTGTCATTCCTCTCTCTAGTCTGAATCAATCACCAGTAGACTAAACAAGTGTCTGTGACCGTAAGTGACTCACTTCATTCATCAGTATAGTCTACATAAGATGTGATAGTAAACGACTCACTTGTGAGCTTTCCTGAGATGGGCAAACTTTCCTCTGACCCAGAGTATGCAATGATTGTTACTTCATAGTCCTTGTCTGTTGTCAGATCTGTGATGGAGGTCTTAGTGGCAGTGGCAGGGAGTGATACATGTTTTGTTGGTTCGTCTATGGAAATAATACAGTTAAGAGTTAAGGGTTAGGGAAATTAACAATTCTGAATCTCAAAATCAAGCAATTAATGCCTTAACAATTTTAGGAGTTCAGTGCATGAAATGTTTAATATGTGGATCCCATAATGAATTGGTGAAAACAGGAAATCTAGGTGTTTTGTCATGTCAATGGCAGTGATTGCTTGCTACACAGGTAATGTTGCAGTAAAGGTAGTGAAGTTGAGAGAGATGGCCTGCAGAAAAACAGACCACCCACCTGTGTCTGAGGCCACTTGTATCTTGAATCCCTCTATCCGTGTTAGTGGGACATTCCATGTCATTTGTACTGTGTTCTCATTTAAAATCTTAAATCTCAAGTCTGAAGGTGGTTCAACTGTGAAAAAAAAGTTGCAAATGTTAACCTCAGCTTTTGCAAAAATAAATGTATTTATGATTAAACATAAGGTGTAGGTAACACGTATCCCAACAATCAACACTTCAAGGTTGAAGTTATCCGATTCATTGTTGGGGCAAACAGCAAGAGGTGACAAAGCAACATAACATTTGAGACGCGAGCAGCCATTTTGGAGAAAAATGACATTCGTTTGAGCTGTCCGACCACAGTCAACAACTCAAGCACATACAATATAGCGAGGAGAATAACAAAGGGTGGCAAAAAAAATATCCACGGGCACAATGACTTTTGTTTACATTGACTAACTAACATTTTGCATGCTGATAAGGTCATGCCTAAACTGAGTCACCTGACAAAAACATATGCCTTTCATAAAACTTGTGGAAATGGATTTTACAATGGAGTCTTCTCATACCTCATATACCATGGTTGTGTAAAGGCCGACATGCAGTCATACATAGCCTTCAGTACATTGTTGCTTTTGATTGACCCCATGTGTATGAATCCCATCCATTGCAAACCTCTTAAAAGAATACACAACGCCATTTAAGACCATTGGGTACATCTTTTCCAACCCCTCTAGCGCTAAGTAGTGAGAATCCACAATGAAAAAAATATATTAGGAAAACACAAATCAAACAGAAAAGCAAAACAAACCATAAATGTGATTGGTCACAGTGAATGGACTGTCTGAAGATCATGCACATGTACATGAAAAGTTGTTTATAACAACTTAAGGAACCGGACAAAAGTTTCCATGTACAAGACGGACCAGAGAACATATTTTAGAAATATTTTAAAATGATATTCATCTATTGGGGGATGGGTTTAAGTAAGTTAGGCTATTAAGAGAAAACAGCATTAACAAGAGTAAAGTATTAAAGGGATGCCTTTGGCAGTGAAGGCCGTTATCTACTTCCCCAGAGTCAGATGAACCCATGGATACCATTTGTATGTCTCCACAGGCAGTTTGAAGGAAGTTGCTAACTAGCATTAGTGCAATTGCTAACTAGCGTTAGCGCAATGACTGTAAGTCCATGGTAACTGCTAGCATGCTAGTAGATACCATAGAGTTCGTCATTGCGCTAACGCTAGTTAGCATTGGCTTGAGAAACTACCTCTAACTTCCTTCATACTGGATGCAGAGACGTAAAAATTGTATCCATGAGTATCCTTTTAAATAGCCTATATAGGAATGACAGAATGTCTAAAGATGTCTAAAATGACAAATACAGTAAATGATAAGTATGTGGTTTAAGATGAATCTGCTTGTTGATTAAATATAACAAGATAGTGTGTCAGTGGATAGTGCAGTGGTGCATAGCAGTGTAAGTATGGGTTTCTAGTCTAAATAAGGGTTTTCTAAATAAAGGGAAGCTGGTGGAGATCAAGAATATCATTATAAAATATTGTTGAAAAGCCATGACTCAGGACAAATTGAATGCAAATTTGCACAGCAAATGACCTGAGCGAAGCTTGTCCAGTACAGGATATCAAAAATGAGAACCACCAACCTGGCAGATCAACTCAAGGGCCATGGTCTGCTCCTTCTCTGTTTCCAAATGGACCCATCAAAACCATACAGTACTACCCACATTTTCTTTGTTACGAAGCTCTTAATTAAAGCACACACACCACAAGCAAGCACAGGCATACGCGCATGTACACACAGTCCACAAAGGCATGCACACGCAAACACACGCAAACACACACACACACACACACAAACCTCAATGATGGGCCAAAAAGTTTTGTTGGAGTTATGACTCTTTCTCTTCGTTTCTGGTTTTTCCAAGTAGTTCAAGATTTGGTCAGTGAGCATCCTGGTCTCAACAAGAAACCTACAAATGTGGGGGGTGGGTGCTACTATGACCTCTGTTTTTGACCTCTAGTTCTGGTCATCAAGCTTCGAGTGTGTAGGCTACAGTCTCCTAAAAAGAGAGGCCTTCTCTTAAAAAATATGGGGTCTATATGATATGCTAACAGAATACTGTAGCCTGATTATAGTCTGATTTAATGAGAAGAAGGCAGTGCTGTAATCTGTAATTTATATGAATGGTCATGGAAGCTTCTGAAGAATGTTTTTTCTCAGTTTTTGGAAAATAATTTTAGACACTCATATTTTGTCTTTCTGTTCCATCAGACAAGAAGGAAAATCAAGCCCCCTTTTTCTCCAAATGAAAGAGGAGACAATTGAGTTCTCGGTTCATTTTTACTTAGTACTGTATTTGCATTTTCACTCTATTACATCCCTTACGGGCAAAATATGTGTTACTTCCTTCACTTAATTGTTTTACCTAGCTCCTTTATCATTACATAGTTCTTGTATTATTTCCTAGTTCCTTTATCATTACCTAGCTCCTTTATCATTATCTAGTTCCTTTATCATTATCTAGTTCCTTTATCATTATGTACTACACTGTCACGACTTCCGTCGAAGTCGGTTCCTCTCCTTGTTCGGGCGGCGTTCAGCGGTCGTCGTCACCGGTCATCGCCGATCCACCATTCATTTTCCATTTGTTTTGTCTTGTTATCCCACACAGCTGGTTTACCTTCCCTCATTACTTGTCATGTATTTAACCCTCTGTTCCCCCCATGTCTGTGTGTGGTATTGTTTATTGTCAGGTTGGTACGCTTCCGGCTGGTGTACGCCGGGTTTTGTTTTGTACCCATCCTTTGTGGCAGCCGGTACTTTGTACTTGGTTGTGTGTACATTGTGCTGCCTCACTTGTTCTTTGGGCATTTGTTTTTGTGACGCGGTTGCGTCCTGTTTTAATAATTGCCTGAGTAGAGTGCTTTGTCAACTCATCTCTGCTCTCCTGCGCCTGACTTCCATGCACCAGCTACACCCACCCACTGATATGTACCTTCCATTATCATTACCTAGCTCCTTTATTATTATCTAGTTCCTTTATCATTATCTACTGTACCTTTCATTATCATTACCTAGCTCCTTTATCATTACCTACCGTAGTTCCTTTATCATTACCTAGCTCCATTATCATTACCTACCGTAGTTCCTTTATCATTACCTAGCTCCTTTATCATTACCTACCGTAGTTCCTTTATCATTACCTAACTCCTTTATCATTACCTACCGTAGTTCCTTTATCATTACCTACCGTAGTTCCTTTATCATTACCTAGCTCCTTTATCATTGCCTAACTCCCTTGTCATGACCTAGCTCCTTTATCATTACCTAACTCCTTTATCATTATCTAGTTCCTTTATTATTATCTACTGTACCTTCCATTATCATTACCTACCGTAGTTCCTTTATCATGACCTAGCTGCTTTATCATTACCTAACTCCATTATCATGACCTAGTTCCTTGATCATTACCTAGTTTTTTAATCATTACCTAGTTCCTATATCATGATAAAGTTATGGTCAGATTTGCCAAATGGAGGGCAAGAGGAGAGCTGTGTAATCGTCTCTGTGTGTGGAGTAAAGGTGGTCTAGAATTGTTTTCCCTCTGGTTGCACTGCTGATAGAAATCAGGTAAAACTGATTTAAGTTTCCCTACATTAAAGTCCCTGGACACTAGGAGCGCCGCCTCAGGATGAGCGTTTTCCTTACAAATAAAATTTGATTTGATTACCCAGCTCCTTTATCATTACCTAGCTTCTTTATCATTACCTAGCTCCTTTATCATTACAAAGCTCTTTTATCATTACCTAGCTACTTTATCATTACCTAGCTCCTTTATCATTTACCTAGCTCCTTTATCATTACCTAGCTTCTTCATCATTACAAAGCTCCTTTATCATTACCTAGCTCCTTTATCATTACCTAGCTCCTTTATCATTACCTAGCTCCTTTATCATTACCTAGTTCCTTTATCATTACCTAGCTCCTTTATCAATATCTACTGTACCTTCCTTTATCATTACCTAGCTCCTTTATCATTATCTACTGTACCTTCCATTATCATTACCTAGTTCCTTTATCATTACCTAGTTCCTTTATTCTTACCTAGTTCCTTTATCGTTACCTAGTTCCTTTATCATTACCAAGCTCCTTAATCATTGCGTAGCGCCTTTATCATTAACTAGTTCTTTTATCATTATCTAGTTACTTTATCATTACCAAGCTTCTTTATCATTACGTGGCGCCTTTATCATTACCTAGCTCCTTTATCATTACCAAGCTCCTTTATCATTGCGTAGCTCCTTTATCATTGCGTAGCTCCTTTATCATTGCATAGCTCCTTTATCATTACGTAGCGCTTTTATCATTACGTAGCCTCTTTATCATTACGTAGCACCTTTATCATTACGTAGCACCTTTATCATTACGTAGCACCTTTATCATTACCAAGCTCCTTTATCATTACCTAGCTCCTTTATCATTACCTAGCTCCTTTATCATTACCTAGTTCCTTTATCATTACCTAGCTCCTTTATCAATATCTGCTGTACCTTCCTTTATCATTACCTAGCTCCTTTATCATTATCTACTGTACCTTCCATTATCATTACCTAGTTCCTTTATCATTACCTACTGTAGCTCTTTATCATGACCTAGCTCCTTTGTCATGACCTAGCTCCTTTATCATGATAAAGTTATGGTCAGATTTGCCAAATGGAGGGCGAGGGAGAGCTTTGTACGCGTCTCTGTGTGTGGAGGTGGTCTAGAATTGGAAAGGTGGTCTAGAATTTTTTCCCCTCTGGTTGCATATTTAACATGCTGATAGAAATTAGGTAAAACTGATTTAAGTTTCCTTACATTAAAATCTCTGGCCACTAGGAGCGCCGCCTCAGGATTAGCGTTTTCTTACAAATAAAATTTGATTTGATTACCTAGCTCCTTTATCATTACCTAGTTACTTTATCATTACCTAGTTCCTTTATCATTACCTAGTTCCTTTATCATTACAAAGCTGCTTTATCATTACCTAGTTCCTTTATCGTTACCTAGTTCCTTTATTCTTACCTAGTTCCTTTATCATTACCAAGCTCCTTTATCATTGCGTAGTGCCTTTATCATTAACTAGTTCTTTTATCATTATCTAGTTACTTTATCATTACCAAGCTTCTTTATCATTACGTGGTGCCTTTATCATTACCTAGCTCCTTTATCATTACCAAGCTCCTTTATCATTGCGTAGCACCTTTATCATTGCGTAGCTCCTTTATCATTACGTAGCGCTTTTATCATTACGTAGCCTCTTTATCATTACGTAGCACCTTTATCATTACGTAGCACCTTTATCATTACGTAGCACCTTTATCATTACCAAGCTCCTTTATCATTACCTAGCGCCTTAATCATTACCTAGTTACTTTATCATTACTTAGTTCCTTTATCATTACAAAGCCTCTTTATCATTACCAAGCCTCTTTATCATTACCTAATTCCTTTATCATTACCTAGTTCCTTTATCATTTCCTAGTTCCTTCATCATTACCTAACTCCATCATTACCTAGCTCCTCTATCATTGCCTACTGTAGCTCCTTTATCATTACCTGGCTCCTTTATCATTACCTGGCTCCTTTATCATTATCTGGCTCCTTTATCATTATCTGGCTCCTTTATCATTACTTTACTTATTTTTTAAACAGATTTCTTCCCTTCACCAGAGAGTTGGGCCTGCTCGAGGAACTAGGTACTGATGACAAAGTCCTATAAAAAAAAAATCAAGCAAGTGCCCCTCCTAGCGCAAGAAAGACTTCACTACAACTATCATGCTGAGGGAGTCGCCCCTTCACTAATTTCCAGACTAGCCTACTACACTATTAGAAGAAAAGGTGCTATCTCGAACCAAAAAGGGTTATTCGGCTGTCCCCATAGGAGAACCCATTGAAGAACCACTTTTGGTTCCAGCTAGAACCCTTTTAGATTCAATGTAGAACCCTTCTACAGAGGGTTCTACATGGAACCCCAAAAAGTCATACCTGGAACCAAAAAAAGGGTTACCCTATGGGAACAGTCGCAAAACCCTTTAGGAACCCTTTTTTTCTAAGAGTGTATTCCACTTTGAACTTTTGAGATAAAAATCAACTTGAACCAGTTTTAGATTTAAAAAAATATAATTGTGCATTCCATAAACTGTACTCAAAAGTTTAAAGTGTGATGTTTGGAAGTATAGAGGGTTGTCACTAATTACCACAGCCACAAAGTCAGAATGGGCTATTGTAAAAATTCATGACAACAAATATTTGCTTTTGGTCTTAATTTAAGGTTAGAGTTGGGCATAAGGTTATCAGTGTGGTTATAGTTAAGGTTAGGTTTCAAACCAGATTTTAAGAATATACATTTTAGAAATAGGCAGGGTTTAGTGAGGAGTACGACTTTGTGGCTGTGGTAACTAGTGACGACTAAGTAAAAGGTTAGCCAACCTACCCTAGGCTACTTGTTTGAGTTGATTCAACCTTTCACAATTAATAGGCAGAGAAAATTGGATCAAAAGACAAATTAAATAGCCAACCTATTCAAACACAACAAAAATACAATAATCCATAGGCCTACCGATAAAATAGGCCTATAGGCAAAGGCCTACATGAGATACAAATACTGTAGACATTTTATTTCAGCAAACATTTATTCATAAAATAAAAATGCATTGGTGAAAGTATTGTAATTTCACCTTGAGGAGTTAAAAAACAGATACAACTAGCTACAGAGATGGGGAGGGGGTGGGGGGCTGCACAATTTTCATTCGGATCAGATGTGTTTAATTAATAGTAGGAACATTGGAGGGGGGAGGGAAGACAGGACAGCGGGTGAGGGGTAACTTTACCTTGAGCCTCGACGGAGGATAGTAGCACTGCAAGGAAGGCAGCCGCTGCCAGAGACAGCCTTATCTTCATTTCGACTCGCTATCTCTCTCTGGCTCAGCAGAACATGAATGAGGCTACAAAAGGCACGGGCAATTACACAAGGATCTCAGCAATGCGCCATCCTTCAACACACAGTCTACCTTTAATGACCACAAGCAAAATTTGACATTTTAGTCATTTAGCAGACGCTCTTATCCAGAGCGACTTACGGTAGCGAGTGTATACATTTTGTTCCTTTTCGCAGATGTCCTATCATCCAATAGCCTACTCTTATACATACAGTGGGTATTATATCATGAGTTTTCACCCCCCCTTGGATTTTTTTTGTTGTGTGACAAAGTGGGTTTGACTTAAATGTAGTTGTGATTTTTTTTGTCATTGATCTAAACAAAATACCCCATAATGTCAAAGTAAACGGAAAATTATACAAATGTTAACAAATTAATAAAGATGTAATAACTAAAATATTGCAAAAGTATTCACCCTTTTTTTAGGCGAGCCTACATTAGTTCAGGAGTAAAATTTGGCTTAGGAAATCACATAAATTACATGGACTCACTCTGGTGAAATAATGTTTCAATCTGCTTGAAAATCTATGATCCCTAAACACTTTGAATGCGCTTGAAGAATTTTGAAAGGAACACTGGGCATATATTGCACTATCCAGGTGTTTAATTTTTAATTCCTTTTTTTAATATTGCATTTTTATTTTCACTTTGACATTATGGATTATTTTGTGTAGATCAATGGGGGAAAAAATCTCAAAAAATACATTTCAATGCCACTTTGTACAGCAACAGATTGTGAAAGAAATCCAAGGTATATGACACTCTGAGTGTGTAGTTAATATAAAAGACAAATGGCAAGACCATTGAAGGTCCAACTGCATTGGCTTAATAAATTAACATATTGTTAAATAGCATCTTAAATAGCATTACAATTATCCTCAAAAACACACAATCAACTTTCAATGCGGTTTAAATGCACAGCTACAAAGGGAAAATAGTCCCTGGTAGGTCTACACTTTTCTATGGGACAAGTGAGCCTGCTGTAGTATCTGATCAAAAAGGCTGTCCCCACTAAATCAAAACGTGCCTTGAGGAATACATTAGAATTGATGGAGATGGAAACGCTGTGCCTCACTAGCAAGACATAAAAACCATAACTTTCACAAACTTGTACAAACCCTATGAAAACACAATGCATAGCATTCCGTGGTCTCCCAACACAAAATCCAAATAAAAGGTTTAAAGGCGCCAGAATGCAGGTGCGCCAGATGCAGGCTGCTGGCCATCACTCTGCTGCTGATAGAGCAAACGATTTCAAAAACTTGACCATCTTTATCCAGCATTGCATGTTGATGTTAAGTGTTATAGCGAAAACTGAATACGCTAACAAGTAATCAATATGTTGTTTCTTCTCAAGTTAAATTCTACTTTACATCACATACATTATTACACGAAGAAGCAGTCAAATATTCCAACACGCACGGCATTTACGTCATGGTTGTTGGGCTATAATTATGGGCTATTTAATTTCAAACCAACACGACACCGTGATGATAAGGCAAATGAACAATATGCAAATGCTAAAATACTTGCCCAGGGCCAATTTTTGGATAGCCTAGCCTACTTCCCTGGTCTCCGGATGACCACAACTCACCTCACTCTCCCCATCTACCTCTCAGAGAGCCTAAGCAATAGTCCAATCCATACTCAATTAATTCAATACTGACCTGTGGAAATGATGTTTTCTCTCGTCTCAGAATATGAAAAATTAAAGCCTCTTTGGATATGCCTCTTCTGCCTAATGATGGATAAAAGCTTCACTTGAGGAGAATCAAGTAGCCTAAGTACAGACGAAAACTCAGTGCTCCTCTTGCGGAGGTCCCAGATAAGAAGCCTTTTTCCAAGTGGGAAGACTCTACACAATCTGCTACTTAATAGGGGGCTGTTCCCAACTCTCCCTTTTACATCGTAGGCTCTTACGACAGCCAGCAAGCATGGAACCCTGCCATGGATTGACATGTGCAGCCTCTCAAAGTGTGGGGATTACTTTTGGAAACTTTGCATAGTTTTCTGCATTCCTTTGCAATGATGCCCCTCTATGTGCTGTATCCACAAGTCCACTGCAAATTAAAGGGATACGCATCTGCGTTTGGAAACCAGGAGATGTTTTACTGGCAGCCGTTAAGCCGTTATTTTTGTTTGACAATGGAACAATGGAAAAATCCTCAACAGCCCAATATCATTTATTAAGTGACCACGTTTAAGAGTCAGTAACCATGTCCTTTTAATTTAATGTGCTTTATGTCAGTAGATAAATATTTATAAAACGTATTATGTTATTGAAGTATTTAATAGGTCTTTGGATTCAACTCAGAAAATGTCAATAAATTGTTAACAGTCCAATCAGAATTATACAGGCAAGGCACGGGGAAAGGGTGATGCTTTCTGTCCTGGTTCCTTCTCTGTGAAAAAAGTGAATTGATAGGCCTAACTGAATTAAGGCCTAGGCCAAGATAAAAACAAACCCTTTGTCCTTCCTATCTAAAATAGGCTATTGGAGTAGTCTAATAAACCCTCATTTATGAAATACAGATTATAGCCCTACAGATCATTTGGAAGAGTAACTTTCCCAAATGAACATTGTTGATAATTGACATGTTAATGGAATGAAAAGAGATCGTCACGTTTAAACTATTTTATGACGGAATTCAGTTACCTGACCATAGACCGATCATAATGTGAGACCCAATCCATTCCCTTGAAGACATAGCCCTCTAGTGACTCAAGAGGCAAAATGCTCATGCAAAAGAAAATTCCTGCAGTGCTGGTTTCTTGGGTAAATAAGTTCATTAAAAAAAAACATTACATTTCATGAGTTAAAAGGTCTGATAAAAACACTTTCTGCTACTCAACTTCGTAACGTGCACAGCCTATCACCATTTATTAAATATACAGCAAATTGCATCTCATGACATTTTCCCATGATTTAGTCTTGATTTCTGTAGGCTAGAGCTCAAGGGACATTTCAAAATAGGAGCATCATTTTCTGATCTAGATATACTAATTTCTTTACAATGTATCATGATGAATACATTTAAGACTACTAGGCTACATTTGGCCAAGAGCAATCTTAGACTGGCTTTAAGCCAGCCAAACTGCAAAGTGGGGAACGTGTAGTCAGGTAGCCTAGTGGTTAGAGTTGGACCAGCAACCAAAATCCCTAGCTGACAAGGTAAAAATCGATTGCTCTGTCCCTGAACAAGGCACAGAAACACCCTGAAATTGGGGCATAATGGTTCTCTTCGATGCTGTTTATAATAAGATCAGTGTGTATATCCATTCAGGAAATTTCTAAGACAAGATTACTTCCCATTTACAGCACGGATAATAATTCCCATCATGAGAAAGTCAGTAGCAAACCAGATGAACAACATTGTTAACGCCTTTCTTCCTCCGCCTGCGTTGATGATAATGAACACTTACCAGACATCCAGATGTAGGCTACCACCAACATTCCTCCACACAGACTATTGTGAGCATTGTTTATTCAGTGTAGTTTAAAGGACAAGAGAAACCAACAAACTTCAGCCATGCCCAGTAGATCACCTGCTGGGTTTCAACAAACGGTGGCAATACCACATACAAAAATTGTTGGCACATTAACAGAAAATGACAACCAATGTTCTGTGGTCAGAGGCGATAGGATGGCCGCCCGCTGCGCACTACCGACGTTTATGGTGTCCCGTACTTAAACTATAAAATTCACACACAAAAAGAGACCACTTGGTAATGAGAGGCATATTTAATCATCCTCAGTTATAAATAAACAAACAATTAAATAAATATTGATCCCATGAACATGAAACAAAAGCCATTGCCACATGCCAAATCAACCCCCTGATGACACAGAGACAACTTTTTACAACTAATAGGGTGTCATGTAGAACAGGTAAGCCCAGCAGCTGGAGTCAGTCCTTCTTCTTGGGGAAAGCGGCACAAACCAGTTCATATACGACATATGCAGATCCTGCAATAACATAAAACATCATTACTAATCAAATAGTGTTATTACAAAGGTGTTGAACAACTTAGTGGTAATTCACAACCAGACTATATACACACACCAAGATCTGGTGTCTCCATGGATTAAAAAATAAAATAAAATGTTTTACCATCGAGTCCATCTGTACTCACCTAGGATGGTGAGTGCCATTGTTGCTCTGTACAGGATGGCGTCACTGACACCCCCTTTCAAATGAATTGGAATCCCATTGTCCTCCTGGTGAAGACAAACATACTGTATCAAACTCATGTCATGCACAGCAACTTGTAGTATCAGCATCCTACTTCCTTTAAGCCCACCAAAGCTGTGGTATTTGCCGAGTGAACATGGACTTACTTGACATTCCATTCAGCTTCTAGTGGCACAAAGGGCCTCAATGGTGCATCTACAGCCAACTCTGTTCTAAGTGGTTGAGTAGTCATTAATACCCCCAAAATGGACCAGTCTAGATAGCCACAGAATGCAACATGTTGCCATTTTCATTATTGACAGCAAGATCTGCAATGCACCCGTTTTAGAACGCATTTACAGCAACAGGTTGCAGTTATTGAAAAGCATCACCCTCCCTTGATCATGGGTTGCTCATCTCATGCCATGGTCCATGTCCCAAATGGCACACTATTCCCTATTTAATGCACTACTTTTGACCAGGAGCCACACTTACACTCTACATGCAAATAAGTAACGCCAACCCAGTGAGCTGTCCTTCAGACGTACTTATCTGTCAACTACACGCATCTCAGGCTTCATCGTGTAAAAAGAAACTACAGGAGCAGACATGTCACCAGTCATTAAAACGCATATCACATTGTCATTGATTTGAAACGACATTTTCCCTTGACATTGAACTGAAATCAGAGTACGTTTTTAATGTTGAGCTTGAAATAGACATTTTAAGTGTAAACTGCCAATTACCTGGAAATGCTTCTGTTTATGTGGGACCTTGTTCTCCACCTGCCTGCGCGCACTGGTGCTCAGTGTCCGCCGCGACACCTGCTGGAGCGCCTGTCAATTAACGGAAAAGAGGCATCCATTTCTAAGCACCACACCAGCACCGCAGTTTCACAGATCTGGAGATTTTAAGATCAACGCTGGTTTGGAATAGGCCGCAGTCTATCTGAATATTCAACAAATTAGCTAGTCTGCCATAAAGACTTGTCAGAACGTAAGCTGTAGAGAAGCTACTGGCACCCAACGCAAGTCTGATAGGATATGTCCTCACATGCCTGCTAAAGGCTCCTGATGCTGGCTTCTCGTGACCTTTTAGAATGCATTAACAAAAAAGGCAGACCGATGGCATGGAATACAATTATATTAAGAACTCCACTCAAAACCATACCAAACCGCATCTTACTTGAATGTGTCGGTACATAGCTCCACGTCAACAGTCGTCGTATGGTCGTACAAGGACACCGGAAGACTGCGCATCCACTCTTTTCTTCTTTGAAAGGATTTACTGACGCGTCACGAAAACTTGCGCATGCTGCCACATAATGGTCAGGAGTGGGTACTTGGAGAGTAGCCAACACATGAGCCACCATTCTCTCCTTTTCTGAGCTATAAAAAAAGCCTTAAGATTCTCACAAATTTGTATACATATTCACTTTTTCCATTTCGCAACAAAAGGTACATCTCAAAACATTTCTAAATAAAAGCAGGTGACTAAACAAAATGAGTTGTTGCATTTTATTTGTCAAACAACAGACAATCTCCAGGTAATAAATCCATGGCAACTCTAAAGTGCAAAACAAATGTCAATTTGCTGCAGTCTTAGTAAGAAAACAAATGGAGGTTTACACAGACTAACGTGAACAGTAGCCTGGTCCCAGATCCGCTTGTGCTCTTCCCTACTCCATTGCCAAGCCAAACATGTTTGGCATGACAATTCCATAGGGAGTTGGCAAGAGAGCAAAGAGCCTGGCACCCAGACTCCTGTACATGAATAAAGCTTTGGTCCCTGAGAAAGTCATTTTCAAGGTTGTGTAATATTACATAAACTTGACTCAAGCTCTGCACATTCCAGGCAGCTAATCATCATTACTGTATATACTGAGAGTAGAAGTAGATACAACACAAGCAATCCATAACACTTGCCCTGAAAATGAGTGCACATCCTTGTACAAGCTATAGACCCCTATCTGCAGTGTAAAAAGACCAGACAAATGTGCCTCAAACTACAGTACAGTAATACACAACCAACTTGTATGAAAACAAAAAGTCTATAGGCTATAATTGCTTCAAGAATCAAGGCTAGCAGACTGTTCAGATTTGCTTGACAATATTCAAACGTTCTTTTAAATAATTTATTCATAGAGATGTAAACATCTATGACTGACATGCACATATTTCTGCAATAAAAATGATCTGCGATAGAATTCTCACGTCGATGTAGTGTCATTCACTTTCAACTTACTGCCACTATAACGACTTGACAGCAAAACTGCCTACAGTACATAGCTGCATAGCTTCCTGACCATGAAAAATAAATACGAGAGACTTTATCGTAACTTTCCCGACATCTACTCATCCAATACTTGCACAGCACTTTTGACAAGCAGGCCATTCTTACATACAGTACACAGGCCAGGCACAAACATACCACCAGAGCTTGTAATTAGACACTGGCTATGTCCGCTAGCCAGCATGCAACATACCTATAGGACATCTTTAGTTAGGGACATCAGCACTGTGGTTGCGGCTGCCATATTTGTGGTGTATGAGGACCACCCCCAGGAAGGGGCAGACGGAGCCCACAGTGATGTAGGCGACGCCCAGGAAAGGGTTCACCACCCCCCTTTGGAGACGGTGCTCAGGATCACACGCTTCCACACTTCAAAGCCACGAACAGGATAGTCTGGGATCAGCTCATTAAGGTTGAAAAATTGTTAAACTTCAGACGCATTTAACATCTGACTAACCGAAGAACTCTGTAGCAATAAGGATCTTAACGGATCATACAAAAAAAATGTGTACTCATTATGAACATGTTAGTTTATATTAGTGGAAACGACAAAGAAAGCCAGCATTCATCTACATCCAGCAGGTGGTATCTATTGTTATAGCAAGTGAAGGAACGGCCACCTACTGCACACGGCTGGACATCGACCTGGTCTGTCTGACCTATTATGACAATGACTGATTTGAAAAAAATGAATACTACATCACAAGCCATCATTCCACAAACCCAAACTTCCTGTACAGCTGTATCATTTGAACAGCTGCCTGTGAAAGGATACTGTAGGTGACTTCCAGGGTGTAGTCGCCCCGGGGAAGAGTCGGCGTCACGTTCTTCTGGATAATACAGTACAGCTTACAGAGGATGGGGAAGGCAGCTGTGCGCATCCACACAATAAAGTCCTCATTGATGAAGTCATTATTTTCAGCGTCTGTGTCCAGCTCATAGACAGGCTTGCGCCAGTTGATTGGCTTGGTTGTTCCAGGGGGAGGAAGTGACCGTGAGTTTCCTAGGAAAAGACAGTGAGACTCCTTATCAACTTCAACGGTAACAATTCTGAAAGCTTGCTTACCTTGGAAAACACTTGAGGTTGGGGTTGCCTCCTGGGTTCCTGAACTTTACATGCTTGTCTGTCCACCAAGCGATGCCCTTCAGAGGAATTTGGATTCTTGTGCCATTAGGGTCAATGTAACACAGCTCCAAAGTGTGAGGATAAAGATCCTGACTAAACGGAGCTGCTCTTATTTCAATCCTTGTAATTCTGACCTAAAAAAATGCTGAAACAATGGGCAATGGGCATGTTTTCATTACGAGCGTAAGGCTCACTCCTTACTAGGGTTCTTTGGACATTATACAAGCAGACAGGTAATGTTGCATGTAGGTCATAGCACAGAACAAGACATCTTGACAATTTGAGGGATATGTCAAATAACTGAACATGTAATGCTGATCAGTCAAAAGTAATTGCAGATATTCAGGAATGCACAGTGTCAAAATGTTATTGGTACAGAACAATATTGTTCATTTTGGACTGATGTCCAACTGAGCATTCTGCGCAATGCATCAATGAGCGCTGATGAAGATTTCTTTAAAAGCGCATTACAGCGGCTTGGATCTATATGACATTCAAAAGGAGACATAACTAGTAGGAAAAACATTGATGTCGCCAGATTGACTTTATACGCAGTATAAGCATTGCTAGCTACTTTTGACTAACTTTGCTAGCTAATGACTACACTGTCATCTGTCTAAAGTAAATTTGACGACATGATAATGCTGGAAAAGTGGTTTCCTACTAAATATTTGGACTCCTTTAACAATGTCATTGTATTTCCTGGCACTAGTGTAATTTAGACAGAACGTGACTGAATGACGGAGGTGCAACATATGAATACAGCACAAACTGAGTGAATGAGACATCATGCTTCAGACTTACTTCAAAAGGCTGTTCCAGAGAGAAGGGCAATGCACAGGTGCTGTTCCAACTAAAGCTCTGGGAGCAGTCGAAGCATGGGCTGGACTTCTCAGTCCCAGTATAATCAATCTGTAATTAGTTGTGATGTGTACAGCTAAACATACTTTCCAAATATCTAGCAATCTGCTGCATCTGGGGGGGAATGAAGAGAGCCATTAACATTATTTTAATGGTGCACCTGGCATCAAATACATAACCTTGATAGGACTTGTTCAAGTTCATATTCTTTATTGATACCAATCATTTAAAATGACAGTGGTAGAAGCATATATACAAGTGGTGAAGGTTCAAACAAGCAAAATGTCAAAAAAAAAAAAGTTTTGCTCCATGAAGTAATCAGACTGTGCATGCCGCAATCTTGTCTATTTGAAGTCTACTCTCATCAATTGAGACAGGTGGGTCCACCCTAAAGATGGCAGCGTACACATTGTTGGATTACTTCATGGAGCAACATTTTTTTTTAAATAACGGAGCATTTTCCAAACTCAAAAACAGAACCCATGCAATTGGACAGACATTTTATTAGACTGTTTTCACGACTCGAGGACGAAGACCGTACCATCGACTTAAGGTTGGTCGAACATGTGCTTTGCTACACCAAACAGTACCTAACCTGTAACTCCCAGGATAATGGATACCAAATGTTCTTGGTTAAATCAAATTATCTGGTGTTACAATCTGTAGCTAGTTTGGGACCCCTTCCCTTCGAGCTTGTTGAGTAGCTAGCTTGCTCCACATAGAAGCAGGTTGCTGGTTATCCCAAAGGCCAGCAGATGGCAATAATGAGTTGTTTCAGTTTACAGTCCAAACGCATTGTATGCAGCAGGCAATACGCTCATATCCCTGGTGGACCGGTTCATACCTAAAATATTCTCCATTCAGGCTGCAAAGGTTTCAATGTCCTCCTAAACTATATTTTATGGTGAGGTGGAACTGGGGAAAATAGGCTTTCTTTATGAGACACCATTTTCCACCACAATGCTAGAGAGGCTAGTGCCTAGGAATGCTAGTCCCGGATGTTGCGTATCGCATTCAGTCAATCAGGTTGCAGCAGAGTGCTGCAACAAATCTCTACACTAAACAAGCAATTAAAGTGTAGAGAATCATTGTCCATCAAACAGCTGTGAAATATTTTCCATAACCAAAGATGTATTTTCAGCTGGTGTACAAAACCAAAAGTAAGACGCAGTATCTAAACTTAATGGAAAGCATAGAAATAGCGCCCATAGAACAGATGTACAGTTTAACTTGCTTTCTGTTATGTTCTGTTAATTACTGATGTCCCCTTTAAGGAGGAAGCGCCCTTGGTCATGCGCAGTATTGTTCTATGTTATTCTGGTACTAACCTGTTTGAGTAAATGTGAAGCTCCAGTTCAATTGCTTGTATTCAGAGTCTTTCTTATTACATAAATAAGTACTAAGTGTTAAGACACTACAATGGCGACGAGGATGATTACCTGCAGTGTGCATCACGAATACAGATGGAGTTCGTAGGAAGAGAGGAAGATTTTGACTCTTTAGCACAACAGCTAGCAAGCAGTGAGGACGAGGGGAGAGCTGACGAGAACGAGGCGGCAGATCAAAGACCCGTGGAGCCGGAGGTAAAGAGAATGGCTAGCATCGGGAAAATAGATGTGTTTGATGACACGCAAGAAAACTGGGCAACTTACATTGAACGACTGGAACAGTACTTCATTGCAAACGACATTGCTGATAACAAGAGAGTGCCAGCGTTGTTGAGTTTAATTGGCCCAAAAACATACAGTTTGCTAAGAGATCTGACTGCCCCTCTGAAGCCCTCAAATAAAACATTCACAGAGATTGTGGAGATATTGCAAAATCACCTATCACCTAAACCACTCCTCATCGCGGAACGTTTTCGTTTCCACAAGAGAGATCAGAATGAGGGGAGGGTGTTAATACATATGTAGCAGTGTTGAAGAAACTGTCTGAACATTGCCAGTTGAGAGAGAACCTAAATGACACATTAAGGGATAGATTTGTTTGTGGACTGAAACATGAACACATTCAAAAACGTTTGCTCACAGAATCAGAGCTCACATTTGCAAAGGCTGTTGAAATTGCTGTGGCTATGGAAATCGCGAATAAAGATACTTTTGAGTTGCAAAGTAAAAGAAGTACCGACCTGTCACAAATTTCCCTGCACAAGTTTTCACGCAGTCGACAACGCCCCCGTGTGGCCGAAAAATGCAACAGGTGTGACAGAGATGGTCACAGAGCAGAGGACTGCCGTTTCAAAGACGAAATTTGTCACAAATGCAGTAGAAGGGGGCACATTCAAAGAGCATGCAAAGCCAAATTCAGTCACAACAGGAAAACTGAGAAAATTAAAGGGTCTGTGAATGCACTAGCAGGGAACAGTGGCAGTGATTCAGATGAACGATTAATTGGTACAATGGAGTTAAACACAGTGACTTCTCCCAGCAGTAGCATAATATGGGTGACACCAGATATCGAAGGCAAACCCCTCAAAATGGAGCTGGACACAGGATCTGCAGTGTCTATTATTTCCACTACTGTCTACAATGAGCACTTTAAGGCTATCAAGCTGAAGAACACAAATGTGTTGCTGAAGACATACTCAGGAGAGAGATTGAGCCCAATGGGGGCGTTGCAGGTCAGAGTGCATTATGGGGGCAAACACAGCAGTTACAGCTGTATGTGGTGCCTGGAACTGGCCCCCATTATTTGGCAGGGAATGGCTTTCAAAAATAAAGCTGAATTGGTGTGACTTGAAAATGCTCCACACGTTCCAGTCCAAAGAGAAAGGCACAGACCAAACACTGGAACACTTGCGGAATAAATACAATACAGTTTTCAGTGATCAGATGGGAACAGTAAAAGGCTTCACAGTAAAACTTGTACTAAGAGATGATGCAACCCCAAAATTCTGCAAAGCCAGATCTGTTCCATACTCCCTGAGACCAAAGGTGGAAGCGGAAATCGATCGCTTGCAGGATACAGGGATCCTGACGAAAGTGGACAGAAGCGAATGGGCCACACCCATAGTTCCTATTGTGAAGAAAGACGGGTCTGTTAGAATGTGTGGGGACTTCAAGGTAACTGTGAAACCAATGTTGCATGTGGACCAATACCCCCTACCACGCCTAGATGACATCTTTGCTGCACTAGCTGGTGGGAAACACTTCAGTAAAATCGATCTGAAACAGGCTTACCTGCAGCTACCGGTTGAAGAGAGTTCCAAACAGTACCTGACAATAAACACACACAAAGGGCTATACAGGTATAACCGCCTGGTGTTTGGCATTGCATCAGCCCCAGCCATTTGGCAACGAACTATTGACCAGATTTTGCAAGGAATCCCAGGAACCCAGTGTATCCTGGATGACATGATCATAACAGGACGCACCGACAAAGAGCACCTGGCTAACCTGGAAGAGGTCCTGAAAAGACTGAAAGAGTATGGTCTACAGGCAAACTTAAAGAAGTGTGAGTTCTTCAAAGACAAGATTGTCTTCTGTGGACATGAGATTGACTGTAATGGATTGCACAAAACACAGGACAAAATCGAGGCAGTGGTACAGGCACCACGACCACAAAATATCACAGAAGTGAGATCTTTCACGGGACTGATCAATTACTACAGAAGATTCCTCCCAAACCTTTCAGCAGTACTCCAGCCTCTAAATCAGCTCCTGGAAAAGAATAGGACATGGCGGTGGACAGAGCAGTGTGAAAATGCATTTCTGGAGGCAAAACGGCTCATAACATCTGAACAGGTCCTGATGCATTACGACCCTGAAATGCCAGTGAAGTTGGCTTGTGATGCGTCCCCTTATGGATTAGGGGCAGTCCTTTCACACACACTGAAAGATGGGTCAGAGAGGCCAGTTGCATTTGTGTCACGAACATTGAATGATGCAGAGAAAAACTACTCACAAATTGACAAAGAAGCACTGGCACTAGTGTGGGGCGTCAAGAAATTCCACGCATACCTATTTGGCAAGCGTTTCACACTGGTTACAGATCACCAGCCGTTGCTTTCCATTTTCAGTCCAAAGAAAGGCATTCCGGCAATGACAGCAGCCAGGTTACAGCGATATGCCCTGTTCCTTGCCAGTCATATGTATGACATTGAGTTTAAGCCGTCATCCCTCCACACAAATGCAGATGGATTATCCAGACTGCCATGTACAAGAGAAAGGCAAAGGAGGGTGGATGCAGTGGACATGTTCCATACCGCTCAGCTCGAGGCACTACCGGTCACAAGCACAGTTATCAAACATGAGACAAGGAAAGATGTGACCTTGTCAAAAGTGTACACCTACACCATGTCAGGATGGCCAGCTACTGGCAGAAAGGAGCTGACTCCGTATTTCCAGCGGAGAAACGAAATTACAACGTACCAGGGATGTTTGATGTGGGGAATGAGAGTCATGATACCCCAGAAATGCCAACATCGAGTCTTGCAGCAACTACATGAAGGTCATGTTGGAATTGTCAAAATGAAGCTGCTCGCAAGGAGCCACTTCTGGTGGCCAGGTCTGGACCAACAGATAGAAAATATGGCAAAGAACTGTAGTGGATGTTTGGAAACCCTTCACATGCCTGCTCCTGTCCCAGTCCACCTATGGGAATGGCCCGCAGAGCCATGGCAGAGAATTCATGTGGACTACGCTGGTCCTTTTGAAAAGCACATGTTTCTGGTTATAGTGGATGCCCATTCCAAATGGCCAGAGGTGTTTTGCACTGACTCCTCCACCTCAGCTCAGACGATAGAGTGTCTCAGAACAACGTTTGCACGCTTCGGTTTGCCACTGCAGCTGGTAAGTGACAATGCGCAAGCTTTTGTAAGTGACGAGTTTACAAGATTCATGTCAGTAAATGGAATCAAACACTCAACTTCAGCTCCGTACCACCCTGCCACCAATGGGCTGGCAGAACGCTTTGTGCAAACTCTAAAGCAAGGACTCCGTGCAGCAAAACGAGACGAAGGGACTTTGCAAACAAAACTGGCCAAGTTCCTGGCCTCCTACCGAAACACCCCACATGCCACAACAAATGAAAGCCCAGCCGCACTGATGTTCGGGAGGCCTCTCCGCACACAGCTGGACATCATGAAGCCAAATAGGCGTAATGAAGTGCTGAACAAACAAGCCAAGATGCTCTCCGGTGGCCGGGAGCGCCATCTCCAAACAGGACAGGAAGTGATGGTGCGAGACTACAGAAGAGGAGGGAAATGGACAAGAGGGACCGTACACACACAAACGGGACCCAGAACTTACCAGGTTCAAGTGAGCCCAGACATAATGTGGCGGCGTCACATTAACCAAATGCATTCCACGGGAAACAGCACAACAATTGAGAGAGAACAGGCACAGAGAGCTCCCGAGAGTGACACACAAGGAACTGTAGAGGACGGTGGGGCAGTAGAGAGACCCCAGGCTGAAAGAAGGGAACGTGTTGATGAAGGTGCTGCTATAGCAGACGCTATAATGGAACAAGCACACACTGAGGATGTTCAGGAGCCTCCAGACAATCTGAGGCGCTACCCAGAACGAAGGCACCGTCCACCAGACAGACTAGACTTATAAACAAACAAACAAAAACTAACTGTTCAAGTTCAAATTAAAGGATGCAAAATAACTACAACAAGTTCTGGGAAATGTTTCGGTTGTGGTTTAGTACAAGTAACTCTGATTGTATAAGAGAAGGAATGTTATGTTCTGTTAATTACTGATGTCCCCTTTAAGGAGGAAGCGCCCTTGGTCATGCGCAGTATTGTTCTATGTTATTCTGGTACTAACCTGTTTGAGTAAATGTGAAGCTCCAGTTCAATTGCTTGTATTCAGAGTCTTTCTTATTACATAAATAAGTACTAAGTGTTAAGACACTACACTTTCAATGTAATGTTATGACTGATTTGCGATCATCGCATTGACATTTCCAGTGTCAGTTAAAATCGTGTTTTTATAAAATAAAATGTAATTGAAACTGAAACAGTGCATCCTAAATGGGTGGAGGCAGCAAACAATGTACCAGGCCAGCTATGATTTAGAACCCGATAGCAATATTTATTGGACTACCAAGATATGCATTTATCAATTATATTAATCATGCATTTAACTGCATCCATAGATTCTGCCAACGGCTTACTCTATGTAATGGCATTTTGAATCAATCCATTTTTTAAACCGCTTATAAAGTTGGTTTAAGCATACTGAGAATTTGATATGACTGATATGATTGTTTCATATCTGCAAAGTAGTTTAGGCTGTCAGTTCCACGTTAAGCATCAAAATACAACAACGACTTGCTTACAGCTAAATGTTTTTTTTAAACTTATAATTCTAATTTCGAGGCTCCATATGTTGGAAATAACATTAAAGTAATTTTCCATGACCACAACCTACTCCGCCGTAAATCAAGCTGCACGTTGAGTTTTCCGAAGTGAGTCACCTTGGCAATGGCAAGGAGTGGAACGTTAGCTAAAGACTGGTACCCAGAATAGTGGGAACTAGTGAACCTGCCCCCTTACCTCAAACTCCTTGATGTTAGACGTGATGTAGAGTCCGATACCAATGGGGATGAAGATAAACCAGATAACGAAGAAAGCTGGGAGAACTGTGCCCGCTGTCAGAATGGGTTGCCAAGCAGGTAATCGTTGTTTAAACTCAGTTACCGGGCTTTTTATTATTGATGGTCCCACAAGTACGGCGATGTAACAGTCTTCCTCCTGCGCGTTGTAGCTCGACGCCATCATGGTTTCTGACCGAAAACAACCAGTGTGTCAGCTATTTTAGGTCGTCTCCCTGAAGCTGAAGAAGCTAACAGTTTAGCTGAGGCAAGTCTGAGAAAACGCTCTGATATATGTGCTAGTTTTATAAATGTTATTTCTCCATATATAACTGTTTTATATTAAGATGGCTTGCCCGACAACCCAAGTCAGGAAGTTCTTACTGCGAAGCGAAAATAAGTGATTACATAACATATGATAAACGTTTCTTTGTGACAAATATTATCATTCAAACTATAGCTAATGTCTAAGTCGATGAATGATAATTATTTTATAATTCTCGTGTTTTTCCCCAATAAATTGATATTGAATATTTTCACCTGACCTGAATTAGACCAAACCCATTTATCGGTCTAGTAGGAGATATATTTATGAACTCTCAAATAATGACAATCCATTTGAATTGTCAGGTTAATTGTTGCAAACAAATAACCAGCTGATAAATAACCATAAATGACCATTTAGGGCATAATGCAGAGTTCCCCAAATGGTGGACTGCAAGTGGAATTTGATTGATATTAGCACCTCAAAGTTATTTTAATTTATTTTGGGGCATTAAATACTGTAAAAACACCAGCAAATCAGCTCCAAGTTACTTTAATTTTGGAATTCTGTTCCAAAGTACTCCCACACGTAATAGAAAGATGCACTCACTTGCGCGTTTATTAGGTGCAACCGTCTAGTACCGGGTCAGACCCCCATTTCCCTCCAGAACAGCCTGAAAGGTTCCACAGGGATGTTGGTCCATGCTAATGTAATGGCATCACGCAATTGCTGCAGATTGGACGGCGGTACAGTCATGCTGCGAACTGCCCATTGCATCTCATCCCAAAGATGCTCTATTGGGATGAGGTCTGGGGACTCAAGTGTGATCGTGTGGAGCCGCTTCTCGTTTTCAGCTGATAGGAGTTGAACCCGGTGTGGTCTAATGCTGCAATACCCCATCCATGACCAGGATCACACCACTGTTGTACTGTGTCAGTGTCCGTTTGTGGCCCATCTGTTAGCTTACATGATACTTGCCCTTCTTCGACCTCCCTCTCATCAACAAGCTGTTCTCACCCCCAGGTTGGTGCTGATGTTTTGTGTTTGTCACACCATTCTCGGGAAACCCTAGACACTGTGGTGAGTGAAAAGCCCAGGAGGGCGGTCGTTTGAGATACTGGATCCAGCGCGCCTGGCACCAACGATCAAAACACACTTTCGCTTAGGGCACTCGTTTAGCCCATTTTAACATTCAATCGGACAAGCTGTCTTGTGATCGACAAAATGACTTTTGTTATTTAGTGATATATATTCCCTCGTTAATGTCTATTTTTGTCCTCTCAGGACATCCTTATTTTCCAGCCCTAATGCCAGGTTTGACAATGTACCTGTCAAACAGTAACAGTTGGTTATGGCATACATTTTGACAGCAGAGTCGCAACTTATCCAGCTGTGACACGCAAGGAACTTGTATACTTCTTATTTATAAACATAACACCTTTCCCACCATTTGTTTTATTTGATTAAGTCCTTTCTTTTTGTCCTGTCAACACCATCGATAAAGTGTTTGGCTCGAGGCCGCTTGGAAATTAATCTTAATCACCAAAGCTTCATTCAAATATCAAGTTTGTGAGGAGCAAAACAGTGAGCTGACGCTCCCTTTTAATCTATTATAAACAGGCCTAAATTATTTTAGCTATGCTTTGGACGTGCGCAAAACCCCTTCTATGACGTAGGTTACATGCCCATCATGAAATGAGAGCTTCTGTGAATACCGGTGAACCTCGTATTTAGAATTTATTCTCCTGTAACAATTGTTTATTTTCACAATTTCACATTCTTAAAACCCAAGCCCTCTGTAAGCTACCCTTACTCTAGGCCTACTATAACCTAGTCCAGTTCAACAGCAATGAGTCATCTTTTTTTATATCATTCCATTTTAAATGTATTTCTTAAAACATTTTTTACAGTGCTTGTTTTCCATAAAATCTTATTAAAAACAAATTTATTAGAATGATTCACTGTTCTGGTTTTATGATGAGAACGTTTTTGGCACGCATGCAATGCAACTTTTGGAGTAGTCTGAATGTAGTCGTTAAGATGGTCCCAATATGTACAGTACCAGTCCAATGTTTGGACACCTACTCATTTCATTCCAGGGTTTTAACTTGATTTTTTACTCGTTTCTACATTTTATAATAATAGTGAAGTCAAACTATTAACACATATGGAATCATGTAGTAAACAAAGTGGCACTCTCAACCAGCTTCATGAGGTAGTCACCTGGAATGCATTTCAATTAACAGGTGTGCCTTTAGTTAACATGTGGATGTTCTATCCTTAATGCATTGGAGCCAATCAGTTGTGTTGTGACAAGGTTCGGGTGGTATACAGAATATAGCCCTAGAGAAATGACAGTCCATCATTACTTTAAGACGTGAAGGTCAGTCAATACAGAACATTAAGAACTTCTCAAAAATGATCAAGCGCTATGATGAAGCTGCAGAGGAAATGTTCATTAGAGTTACCAGCCTCAGAAATTGCAGGCCAAATAAATGCTCCAGAGTTCAAGTAACAGACACGCCACCATCAGCTGTTCAGAGACTGATTCAGGCCTTCATGGTCAAATTGTTGTAAATAAACCACCATGAGAGGACACCAATAAGAAGAGACTTGGTTGGGCCAAGAAACACAAGCAATGGACATTAAACCGGTGGAAATCTGTCCTTTGGTTTGATGAGTCCAAATGTGAGATTTTTGGTTCGAACTGCCATGTCTATGTGAGACGCAGAGTATGATCTCCGCATGTGTGGTTCCTACTGGGAAGCATGGTGGAGGCGGTGTGATGGTGCTTTGGTGGGGACACTGCCTTGCATTCTAAATAAATCACACTTAACCAGCATGACTACCACAGCATTCTGCAGCAAATCGCCATCCCATCTGGTTTGCACCTAGTCCCACTATCATTTGTTTTTCAACAGGACAATGACCCAACACACCTCCAGGCTGTGTAAGGTCTATTTGACCAAGGAGAGCGATGGGGTGCTGCATCACCCGACCTCAAACCAATTGAGGTGGTTTGGGATGAGTTGGACCACAGAGTGAAGGAAAAGCAGCTAACAAGTGCTCAGCATATGTTGGAAGAGTGCGTGCAACCTGTCAAGGCAAACGGTGGCTACTTTGGAGAATCTAAAATTGAGTTGTCACAACCTGGCGACAAAGGGAGTCCATACATTGGCAGTTAAGTAGTAACAAAAATATGTATTAAATAATTAAGTATAAAACTAAAGGAAAACTAACCTGTGAAGTATGAGAGTAGGCATGTGAGGGGTGTAATGAAGATGCATGGATGAAGGTAAAATGTGTGTAAGTGTTAGAGTGCACCTAATCAAAAAACATAATCAACCAGATCACAAAACAAAATGGTGCTTGTGGCGAGAGAGCGCCAGGACTGGGCACCAGGAACTTTTATCTCCTAGTTGATCCCAAACCCAGTTGAAACTTGTCACCTTAATGACCCAATCAGCAAAAGCACAAACTCAGGAGGCAGGGAGAGCGAGGGGGGCGTAACACCCCTTCCCATAAAAATTGTGCACAAACAACGACCCAAACGACAAATACTATACAAACCAAAGAGGCCCATTGGATTCCCATGACAACAATCCGTGGGAGTGGGTAACAGTCAGGTTATGTCACACTAACCTTCCAGTAGTCAGTGCAAAATCTAAGAGAACCATCTGGCTTGCTCACCAAGAGACACGGGGAGGCCTAACTGAAGAATGATGTTTCAGCGATATTAACAAACATGTATTTAATCTGAGTCCAAGTGACATAGCTTTTCCAATGAGACATGACACAAATGTTGTTTAATAGGGACAGCATCCCCAACATCAATATCGTGCACTGCCAAATGTGTACGAGAAGGTGTCAGCAAACAGACTGAAACTCAGTGATCAAATCAGTTAACTCTGCTTGACAAGGCAGCTGACCCAACAAACTCCAAGTTTGCAAAGGAACTCTGAAATCGTCAACCTACCCTGCAAAATACCATCAGGGCCCGGCATCCCCTCTTCCTCACACTGCCACTGTTTGTGAAGGTGGAGTCACCTCAGATCAACGGATTCCACCAAAAGAACAGAACTAAACACGTCAGTTTTAGCACAGTTATGATTTAGTCAATTCAGACGACAAACCAGTATAATAGGGCTTTGGCAAATTGACATGGCAGAGCGGATTCGCCTTTCTGCGCTCAGGGGTAGTAATCAGATTGTGGTTCGGCAATTGTTCGATCTGAACTGTGTATGGGCCGCTGAATTTGGCCTGAAAAGGAGAACCGATAACGGGCAGTAGGGCCAGAACCTGGTCCCCTGGACTAAAAGTCGCAGCGCAACTCACCGGTCAAACAACCTTTTTCCCCCCCTTCACTGAGAGGATGCCAGTTTTTATTTAGCTATTTCATAAGCCATGTACAACCTGTGTCAGAAACCATTAACATAACAAATTTGGGGGATGCTCAACCACCTTCCAATCCTCATTTATTACAGCAAGGGGACCACACAGTATGACCAAAAACAGGGTCATTAGGACTGAACCCCGTGCCCTCGTGATACTTCTAACAGTGAGCAGCAACCAGGGTAACCCCTCATCCCAGTCACGTTCTAATTCAGTGCAGTACTCCCGTGACAGCAACTTCAAAGTCTGATAAACGCTCAAGGGCCCCTTGACTCTGCGCATGAAAAGCACTGGCCTGATTATGTTTTATATGCATTTGTTGCAAGACTTGTGCAAATATGTGCGAAGTGAAGTTGGAACCATGATCGCTCTAAATCACCTTAAGTATTAAAAATAAATTGAGGTGAACTGTGACAAAGCCTTCACAACAGACATAGTGGATAGGCTGCAGGATATCTTGTAGCCTGACAAATCAGTTCACATGTAGGTGCTACCAGCTTTAGAACAGGGTAAGGGTCCAACACCATCAATAATCAAATGCTCAAATGGCTGGCCTGTAACAGGAATAGGTTGTATGTTGCAGGACTGGCCTTATTCTGATTAGGCTTCCCAGTCAGCTGAAGAACATGGCATATTTAGATGTTTAAACAAAGACATTTCCAATTACAAGGCCAATAAAAATGACCCAAAACGCAATCATAAGTTTTACTAACCCCTAAGTGACAAGAAATGAGAAGTTCTCCAAATTTGATCTCGAAGCTTAGAAGGAACCACGCTCTGAACAATAGCATCACATACAACTTTTGCTGTTAGGTGTCCATTTCCTCACCAACAACTGATCTTGAATGTAGTACCCCTAGGCAGCACTACTTAAGCGATTATCAAACTGTTCAGCTATGTGTTGTGTAAGTTCCGTTTTGACCCTAGTGTCAGCACAGCTCATAGCACGAGTCACAGCGCATGCAGAGAATACCTCCGGGAATCTCTGTAGGTTTTAAGCGGGTTATGAGAAACCACCAGAGGAGATGTGTCACACCAGACACGACAACCGGCTAAGTTGTTACCCAAATCACATGAACACAAGTCAACGGGCAGAAAGGGACCCACCCCAAGGGAAACATCACCTTGCATTAGGTCAGCTATAAGTTTGACTTTATGCAAGGGTACAGACAATAGTATTCAAATCTATCCTTTGAATCAGGACACTGGTTCCTGTATCTATCTCCAGAGAAAAAGGCAGAACAGACTCCAAAGCAAAACATTGAGGCACCCGTGTCTCGCAGAATCTCTACTGGCACGTCACTTCCCAACAGTGAAACATAACCCTCTGACAAATAATAAATACTTAAAGACTTGGACAATTCTTGAGCAACAGGATTAGCATGAACAGGCTCAGCTAACGCAACAGGTTTTACATTTGTGCTGGCCAATCTGCTGACCTTTTTTTACCAAGGACAGGACATTAGCTCTTCCAGTGGCCTTTACCATAATAATTAGTTATTACTAACATCATTCTGTCCACATGCAACACGTTCAGATCTAGATGGAAATACATCATTACCAGAACCAAAGGAATTTGCTGAACGAAATCCACTTGAACTGTTCCTCTGGGGAACAGCCTTTGGGGGTCAGTACGTACGTATTTGCCAAAACAGCAGCTTCTGTCCGTACTTTATGTTAATTTATATAGGTAGCAAGACTATAAGGGACAGACTAAATTGTTTGAGGACAACTAGCTTGTACAAGCTTCAAAACTAGTAGACCAAAGATTGAAGCGAGTTAACAAATCCTGTGAAAACTCAACATGGGACTGTTTTTCACCTTTCTTCGACGTTCTGAAATGCTGTCAATACACTTCAGGGACCAACTCATAAAACTGCTATCCTGCATACTTAACCTTTAAGTAATCATCACTATCTGTAGCGCTAAGAGATGAGTGAGCCCTACTGGTCAAAACACACTAGTGTCATTATCAAAAGAAAATTCACCTGAAAGCTTGCCTTCTCTGACAAGTTCTAACCATTGATGTTGCAACCGCAGTTTAGCTTGCTCTATTCCGCTTCAACCTTTCAAATCAAGTTATTTTTGCTGTTTAAACCATTCCAGACCTTTGTCATGAGCTGCAATAAAGGGAACAAATTGGTACAGCCAAGACAGCTGGTTCACTCAATTCAGCCTTGAAAATACCAGCTGAAAGCCAATTAGCTGACAGAATAGACCTTACTGGATCCTTGAGACATTTGTCACTGAGCTCACTCACTCAACTTCAAAAGCTGTTCCTTCGTAAACTGCATAAGCAACTCCTCAGAAGGAACACGGGACAAAATCCGCAATAGAAGCAATAATGCTACTACCAAATGAACAGATTAGTACATAACAAAAACAGATTAATATTACTTGAGTTTTTTACAAATCCTATTGTTAAACTTAACCCTTGTCGTCGCTGGCTTTGCAGCAGGTATTGATGCACTAGAGCCCGCTGGCACGAAGGAGGAACCAGCTTGCTAGTAACCAACCTCGAACCACAGATGTACTCCAGAGACAACTGCTTTAACCTCTGTCACTACACAAAAATAACAAACGACACAACTTGCCCCCAGTGTGAACATACCGCTATATCTAACAGGGTGAAAGACCATATCTCTGGGCCTCAACTTCTCACCGTCATACGTTGCAAAGACAACTCACCTCCATAATCCGATGACCGAACAAGGAACAGAACAAAGTGTCTCTAGACAATACAGGACAAAGAGACTTCATGGTCTTCTCTCCACCAAACTAACCTGTGAAGTATGAGAGTAGGCATGTGAGGGGTGTAATGAAGATGCATGGATGAAGGTAAAATGTGTGTAAGTGTTAGAGTGCACCTAATCAAAAAACATAATCAACCAGATCACAAAACAAAATGGTGCTTGTGGCGAGAGAGAGCCATGACTGGGCACCAGGAACTTTTATCTCCTAGTTGAACCCAAACCCAATTGAAACATGTCACCTTAATGCCCAATCAGCTCCGCCTGTCCCCAATCTGCAAGTAAAAGCACAAACACAGAGTAGGCAGGGAGAGTGTAACAGTTGTGTAACACTTTTGATGTCTTCACTATTATTCTATAATGTAGAAAATTGTAAAATAAAATTTTTAAAAAGCCTTGAACGAGTAGGTGTTTTCAAACTTTTGACTGGTACGGTATGCATCTGTCCTCTCACACAAACCGCAGCAGCGTTAGCTCGGGTCAAGGGCGTCATGTAGGGCTTGAGTCTTCAAGACTTCCATTGAAGAACGCTCAAGCCGCACGTAACAGCCTGAACCAGAGCTACTGTAGAGTACACGCTGCATACCCCTTTTATACAACTCCATATAGCTATTTCACATAGTGATGTAAGCCAGAATCCAGAGTTAATACTATTCGAAAGCCCAAAGAATTGAGAAGAGCCTTGTTAGGTGCCATGAGGTTAGAAATCATCTCCATGACAGTCTGCATGCGGAGTTCTGACTGTTTTCCAATGGTCGTCTTCTGTTGGCATGGCCTTATGGTTGCGGTGTCACACTGTAAGAGTAGAGTAGGGATGCAGGGCACTTGTCATAGGTGTAGGAAGGAGTTCCACATTACAGTCTCATCATCTGGGCTCAACTATCACATGGTGCACAATATTTCCTGTGGGGACAAGAAATCAATAAAAGGACCATGAGTGATACTGTGCCATTGCATCCTCACGCAGACCAGCCAATGAAGACATGAGGGTCATTATTCAAATAGAGGTAAGAGTTATGTCCCAAATTGCAACCTATTCCCTATATACAGTGGTGTACAACTTTTGACCAAGGCCCATAGGGTTCCGGTCAAAAGTAGTGCACTATAATAGGGTGCCATTTAGGATGCAGAGGACAAGAATGAGTTTGTCGATCAACCGATATAATTATTTAGAGCATTGTTTAGCTTTGTTTTTATAACACTTTATAAACATGACTGATTTTTGTATGTGCAAAATTAGATTCATCCACACTTTGATCCACCAAAATCTGTCAATCAAACCCCATTTGCAGGATCAGGATGCAGCTGAGTGAATGTGGAATTCACTTGTGAATCTGTGTTTCAGCTCTCTCATGTTTACTGTCCCTGGCCTGGTTTCCAGATGCTTCTCTTCGGAGGGAGACCCTACATGAACCCAACTCCACCTTCTCTTCTCTGTCTGGGTGTCCCAAATGACACCCTATTCCCTATGTAGTGCACTTCTTTTGACCAGAGCCTTATGGGCCCTGGTCAAAAGTAGTGCACTATATAGGGAATAGGGTGCCATTTGGGACATCCCCACAGAGAAGGTGGAGCTGGGTCTGGTACCCATCACCCTCCATCTGTAGCTGGCTCTACAGAATATTCAGGAATGCCCTCCCATGCACCATGACATAAGCAAGTTATTTTGCTTCCTGCCTCATTTCACTTATGTAAACCTTTGTTCATCCGCTCATTAGGATAGTAGGATGTGTTCCCATGGGAGTGGTAGGCTGTGGTTTGTATTATCGGTTTAGAGAGTGGAAGGCTGCTTGTTAAAAATAAGTATTTCTTAATTGCTCTAGTCTAGAGGGTGTTTAATCAAGTGGTGCATGGCTATGAGATCCAGACCTGTGACCTGCTTTCCCTCAGCGCTTCCTTTTCACATCCTTGTTTAATTAGTTTTTGGAACAGGAGCCATTTGGAGGAAAAACTGTAGGCCTCAATGGTCGCTAGCCAAATGTAGTGGACCTTACTGTAAGTCCATAGTCAAGGTAAATGTAGACTTCATGAACCATTTACCATAGAAACAACATTACATCTAGTGATCAGAAAGACTGCTCAGTTATTTTTGACTCCAATTCTGCAATTTCAGATAAAGCTGTCTGTTGTCCAGGTGAGGGAGCTATAATCCCAACATCAGAACATATCTTAAGCCAGCAGAACTATCTGCGTCGACTGGGCTTCAGTGGAGGGACAAAAGCTTTTAAGTTCCTCATTGTGGACATCAGAGGAGCTGACATGAACCAATCTCACTGACACCATGGTGTGAAAGGCACAACTCCCCCCCCCCTCCAACCTCCGGCATGGAGCCTCAGATCCTCAAGAAGTTTAACAGCTGCACCATCGAGAGCATCTTGACAGGCTGCGTCACCGCTTGGTATGGCAACTGCACTGCCCTCAACCACAAGGCTCTACAGAAGTTGGTGTGGATAGCCAAATACATCATTGGGGAGAGCTCCCTGCAGGACATTCACCTCCCTTGACCAAGGCCCTTCTCCCCCAGATTGCTCAGTTTGGCTGGGCGGCCTGCTCTAGGAAGAGTCTTGGTGGTTCAAATCTTCCATTTAAGAAAGATGGAGGGCACTATGGTCTTAAGGACTTTGTGCTGCAGACATTTTTAGGTCCCCTTCCCCAGATCAGTGTCTTGACCAAAAGTGTCTCCTCCCCTTCATCTACACTGATTTGAAGTGCATTTAGTGACATCAATAAGGGATCATAGCTTTCACCTGGTCAGTCTGTCATGGAAAGAGCAGGTGGCCTTAATGTGTTGTACACTCAGTGTATATAATAGGTTGCCATTTGGGATGCAGTCACTGAGTAAAGTTCAATGACTCAACAAGGAAAAGCCTCTCCCATTAGCACAAACGGTTTGAAGTACAGTCTCACTTTACAGGTCACTTTGTTTTTAATTGTATTTGCTCGTTAGGTAATCAAACCTTTGATATGTGATGGATTTTGTGTACTTCCACAGATTGTGGCTCTGCAGCTGTGAACTGTGTGGAAGCCTTTACATTAGTAAATGAAAGCCTACTCCAAAATATCAGGTATGAAAAGTTTAGTTCACATTTTTATTCTGATTAACTATTTCATTCCTTTTGTATGGATATACAGTACTAGTATTAGGAACAAGCAAGATTACAGATTAGGCTTGTTTCTTTTGCTTAGTATGCCAAACATGCAGTAAGCAATTTTAGATGTAGGACTCTACAAAGTAGTATGGATTTTTTATTTTACCTTTATTTAACCAGGCAAGTCAGTTAAGAACAAATTCTTATTTTCAATGACTGCCTAGGAACAGTGGGTTAACTGCCTGTTCAGGGGCATAACGACAGATTTGTACCTTGTCAGCTCGGGGGTTTGATCTTGCAACCTTCACTAGTCCAACGCTCTAACCACTAGGCTACCCTGCCGCCCCAGGATAAAGCACTATGGAAGTTTCCATGATTGTTACTCGCCTGCATTCACTAAATTCTTTGTTTAGTGAACATCAAGAAGATTTTGCATCGTCATTTCTCCACATGAATAACAAACAAACAGTGTCATACTTTATTCCAAATAATGTTTATTCATTTTAAAATTTGGTGCCACAAATTAGTGACGTTGATGACAACCTAAATGTATTTTATATGCAAAACCCATTAGAGCGACCGTATTCGGAAACCTCCATAAGAAATTGTGAAATAAACAAGAATATTAACATGAATTATGAAATATCAACAACTCAGTGTGACAACAACCCAGGTGAGGGATTAGTAACATGTCAATCAAAACAAAAAGCATTTCAACATGGATATAAAACATTTTTGGGGGAAAACATTCATAATTACAATACAATTTCAATGCTTTTTACCCCAATGTTTAAAAAGGAGGAAAGGGACATGTCTGATATAGCTATTCTGTGTTCCTTTTTGTATCTGAGCAGATTAAGGTGCCTGCAACACCTATTCTATACGTTTTTGGCTGGCAACAGACTGGTCAGAATTGAATGATGGGTGACTGAGTCCATAGACAGATAGCGGGGCCACATTTCCATGGCAGCGTGTGGCCCTCAGCACTTCCCTCCCCCTGTGGAGGTAGAGCTGCAGACTGTTGACCTCCTCAGTTCAATTTTCATTGACTGGCACTCGGCTCGTGACTCTAACCGTGTCACAGTAGAGACACCTGTCACAACTGCCTTGCCTGTTTTCATACCTTTTGACATAGGGATTCGTGTGGCTGCGGCACGAGTTGACTGCACATCCGCCCCGGGCTGAAAGGAATCACACAACATAAGACAAGTGCAGACAGAAAAGTTTAAAAGTATTATCGTAAACTAGCACAATTTTTTTTTAACTTAGTGTACATTTGGTGAAAGCTTGTCATCCTTTTGTTATCAAATTTTGTCACATGCACCGAATTTAACAGGTGTGGACCTTAACATGAAATGCTTTCTTACAAGCCCTTAATTAACCAACAATGTAGTTCAAGAAAGAGTTTATAAAATATTTACTAAATAAACAGAAGTAAAAAAATATATAAAAATACTAATAAAAAAAGTTAACACTTGTTAGAACAGTGGTGCAGAATTACATGTAAATTAAAGAAATCAATTTACACAGGTTCAAGAGGGATGACAAGAGTTGGCCATATTGGATATCGATTGTGATTAGAATTAAAGTGCTGCATTTCTTATCCTTCAAAAAGGTTCCATCCATACAGAGCCTCTTTAAAATCTAGCTGTATGAAAAACCACAATGTTGCCATAGCTCACCTTTAACCCTTCACAGCATTAAGAAAGAGCATTTCAAAGCTAGCGTCACAAATGATTTACATTGAGTTAACAGAACTTGGGAGAGGAGATTGCTTATACATTACAGTATGCTGATGTGCGGGTCAGCCCACTTTAGAAGTCAAACATCCAAATTGGTCATCACTGGTCCATTTTCAGTTAAAAGGGTGGAACATGTCAGTTTGTGCCAGTAGAAACAGGTGTGTCAACACAAGACCCTTTGAGAGGGGCCTTTTTAAGGTGGGGATATGAGTGTCAATTCATTCCAGTGTTAGTATTGGTCATCGGTAAAAGGAGTGCATTTGATTTTGGTATACCTGGAAAAAGTGCTATCTAGGGAGCAGACACCACCTGATATCATTTTGAAACATTTCAGAAGCAACTGAAATATAAGAGATTGGATATCATTTAGTTGGTTTGTCTGAAAAGAAAGTCACGTAATTGAAAAACTATTACTAACAACAATATAGAATGTATTCAGCATACCAGCTGAAAATGGTTACATAAAATATACAATACAAAGCTTCTCTGTTAGTGAGACAGCCGATGTTCATATCATCATAAAAGGGAGAGCTGAACGGCAGAACCTATGTAAATATACTAGATTTTTACTACTCACCACAGACTGAGTTGGCCTGGTCGGTGCCAAGGTGATGGGGGTGATGGTGATGCTGCTGGTCAATTTGTTGGGGGTGGTCTTCCCAAGAGCGGTGGTGATGTTGTTGGGGTGACGCGGGGAGCGCAGCACCGTACCTGGGGGTGCCTCCTTGCTCTCTGTGCTCACACTAAGGGGCCTGACCGTCACTGTGGGGCTGCTACTGCTGACATCTGATGGCCTCTTGAACTGAGGTCCCAGGTGAATGTGGATCTTGTTGTCCTCCGTGGTGGTGATTATGCTGGCATTGGAGTTGTATTTTCTGACGGGCATAGGCAATGCCTGCTTCTCTGGGGTCACTTTGAACACAGCCCGGCCCATGGTGCTCATGTCATGGGGCTCTGGGGATGCGGAGGCAAAGGCCTCAGTCACAGGAGTGGTGCTCACTGTAATGATGGAGACGGGGGAGAGGGGTCTGTTCGAGTCAGAGTAGGAGGAGCCCTTACTCCTATCTGGGGACTTGGCCCTGGAGATGGTGGTGATGGTGACTGGAGACTTGCACCGCTCAGGCCCCCCCATCACGCCCTCACCCGGCTTGCTCTTTGAGAACACTGTGGTGGGCTTGGGAACAATGGTGATGCGAGGCCTCTGCAGGCCCAATGTGGGGATGATGGTGGCGCTGGAAAAGAAGTCCTCAGCACGTGGGCCGGTGATCTCCAAAGTGGCAGTGCTGTTCTCGTGATCGGGGGTTACTCGAATGTGCAACGGCTGGCCTGGCTTTTGGGACATGGACAGCTCTGGTGGACGAGGGGAGGAGTCCCAGTTGTCCTGAGGGTTTGGGGTCTTCTCTGGGGTGGTCTGAGTGATCGTCACTGCATCCTTCTTCTTCATCCAGGGGATCCATGATTTTCTCATGCCCAGCTCGGTGGTTGCTGGGGGGTAGCGCTCCAGCACAGTTACAGGCTTTTTCAGACCCCTCTGCCTCAGGTTGCTCATGATATGGTTCTCTTCCAGGACAGATTTCCTGATGAACACTGCAGGTGTGTCCTCCTCGGCAGGTTCACTGACCACCACGTCTGTCTGGACTGCGGTGGAGGTGACAGGGACGTCAACTATCCTCCTTCCATTCATACTAGGACGCAAGGCGCGGCTGTACCTCTTGGTGACCTCCAGCTCTTTGGTGAGGTTGATCACGTCCTGGCTCAAGCTCTTCTTCTTGTCCTCCTCCTCCAGGAATCTCTGCTGGAGTAGGGAGTAGTCCACTTGCAGCTGGGAGAGCTGGTCCTCCTTGTTCATCAGCTCATGGATCTTCTCTTTGAGGGCCTGGACATCTGCCTGCAGGTCTCTGGTCTTTGCCTCCTCCATCTTGCAGAGCATCCTCAGCTCAGCCTCCTGGCTCACCGCCTCTCCCTTCTCTATGGCTTTGTTCCTGGCAGTCTGACTCTTCATTTCCTCCAGCAGCTGAGAGAGGGCATTGGCCTTGTCCTGCTCCATTCGAAACTTCTTCTCCAGTAAGTCGTACTCATCCTCTGTCTTCATCAGGTCACCTTCCACCACCTCAAGCTGTTTGAGGCGGTTTTTTAGCCTTTCAATTTCCTGCGTTAGCTCCTTGAATTTGTTTTCCTCATCTGGGGGTCTCTTGCTGTCCTTATTGGCTCTGATTTTTAACAATACCTTTTCTGCCTCCTCTAGCCCATCCATTCGTTTTTTCATTACACCGACCTTGGAGCTAAGATCCCTGCACTTTTCCTCTTCACTTGCTAGTTTACTTTTCAGTTCATCCTTCTCTGTAGTAAGAGATGTCACTTTTACCTCCATTTCTGATTTCAGTCGGAGCAGCTTTTTGCTCTCCTCAATCAACTTTTCTGTGACCTCCATAACTTTACTCTGCTCAGTTTTGAACATTTTATTTAAATCATCGCTCTTTTGCTCCTCCTGTTTTATTCTCTCAGTCATGTTCCTTCTCTCATCCACTAGTATCACTGTAAATGACTTCAGCTTCATCAGGTCATCCTTTAGGCCCATCTCTGCCTTCTCAAATCTCAACTCAGAGTTCTCCAGTTCTTTCACACGGTTTTTCACCATGTCCAGCTCACCAACCAAGTCCTTTGCCAGTCCTTTCTCTCTTTCTAGGTTAATATGAAGTGTTGCACACTCTGATTTGCTCGTGTTGAAAGCCCTCTCCAGTTTCTCCAGATCCACCATTCTCTTCTGCAGTTTCTCCACCTCCAGCCTCAGCTCCCGGCCGGTGGTCTCCTCGTCCTGCAGCCTTTTCCTTAACTCTCTGGCTTGGCTCTCAGTCTTGGTGATCTCCTCATCCTTGCCCTCCATCTCCAGGACTCTCTTGCGCAGGGTCTCCAGCTCTGCCATGAGGCTGGAGTTCCCACACTCCCCCTTGCTGATCTTGTCCCTTAGCTCGAGGAGGTCGTCCTCTGACTTCTGTAGTGCCTTGTTGTTCTCCTCCAGCTCCTCGATCCTGTGGGCCAGGCCTGCCAGCTTCAGGCGGAGCTGACGGCTCTGGGACCCCTGGTTGGCCAGCTTGGCAGTCATCTCCTCATGCTCCTGGGTGAACTTGGCAGCTTTGCACTCCAGCTCCGCCTCTAGCCTGAGGACCTTCTGGCAGTCTTCCTTGGCAGTGCCGCGTACAGCGGCCAGACGCTGTTCTCGCTCCTGGAGCTTGCTGCTGAGGTCCTGGACCTTCTGGCTCTGCTGGTCGATCTGCTCAATGTGGAGCTGCCGCTCATCCACCAGCATCAGGGCAAAGGACTTGAGTTTGACCAGCTCCTCACGGACCTTCTCTAGCCTCCTGCTGTGATCTTTGTCTTTACGAGCCTGGTACGCCTTCTCCTGCTCCAGCAGCCTCTTTAATCTGGGAGAGAGCGAGAAGACGGGAGGGGGAGAAAGTGACCGACAGAGAGCGATGAAGTGTGATTGAGAATTTACATTTCAATTTGATAGGCTTTATTCAGAGGTTTCACCTGATGATAATAATAATAAATCCCCCTCTGTATGAAGAGGCCGTGAAACTGTATCTACTACATTGTAATTACATCAGCAGGAACAATGTAGGCCTGTTCCTGTACACTGCTACATAGTACTTACAAATATTGAACCGTGAGTTTGTAAACTACAAATAGTCTGGGGGAAAAAAGCATTTTATTTTTTATATTTTTTTTAAAGTATTTTATCTTTTACAATGTCTCCGTCTCACAAATCTCCAAAGTTAAGTAACATTTCCCAGAGTAGAGGAGCCTGACCAGACTCAGAATGAGTTCCTTATCCCCAGCCCAAAACCCCGTGGGCAGTGGTGAGATCCCGGATGGGAGGTAGGCAAGCAGAATAAATGGCAAAGGCATGATAGAAGAGGAAACAAAGGAGGGGGTGGGGGGCAGATTAGAAGCCTGAACCCTCATGATTCTCCCCAACAGGGGCAACACTGCCTGTCACACTGAGCAAAGTACCACAATATCAGAGACATGCTAGCTAAACTGTAAAAAAAACACAACCAGTGTTCTTAACACAGAGTGAACCTTAACGGAATAATGGGAGTAGATGTTTAACTAATCTCTGCGGGAGTCTCTCTCTGTACAACTGCTATAGAGTGTCTGCTGCCTGCAACAGGTCCCTTCCATATGGTTCTCACACAACCACACTAGAAACTCAGTGCATAATCAGGAGCGAGTCCGGATCATTGTCCGCTGTTGCTTTGCATTACAAACAAATTTTCCACCAGCAGCTGTTCTAACAATGCACATGATACTGTAACAGCCAGACTACGCTGTTTCTAAAGTTTCAACAGCTCAAACTCACCCAGTACTGGTCGGGATGGATTAACTAGGTCCTTGCCTAGCGTGCTTTAGATAGTGCTGAGCTGTATTCAGGCAGGCATCTGCTCCCTCTCACTGTGTTGTGAGAAGGCCCCCAAATCCACAAGGAAATGGCCATCAAATTTCAAACATGTCATCGATGGACAGTGAAAGGTGAATTGTGTAAAATTATCCCTGCTCCACTAGCTGGTGGTGATGTCATCCCCCCTCCCATTTATGCCACAGAATGGTGCTGCCCTTGTTTGGCCACAGAGGAGGGGTTCAAGCCAGGGGGGAGGCTTTTCACACTATCTTTCCTGTTCCCCTGCTCTTTTCTCCCCCTTTCTCCTCCAACAAAGGGGAATTGTATTTGTGAGATTCAGTAGATTTGCAGCAGCCTTTTAGACCAAAGGTAAATGTATATAGAATTATACTACGTTAGCAGGGCTTCTTTCCACTTCCAACACACAAAATGTTGTTTTGCCTGACCCAATTGTTTCTTGTCCATCTTGCAACCAACCATGTTCCCATAGAAACAAGGCAACAATGCAAGGGGAAAGTGGTTGTTTTGGGAACAATGTCACACTAGTGCCAGACTAGTTCATAATTGTCTGCCCCTTGAATGCAAAAAGAGAAGTAAATCCAAATATCAATCTTTGTAGGATGCTTCTGCTACATCCATATTACAGTCGCAGTTGTAAATGAGAACTTGTTCTCAACTGGCCTACCTGGTTAAATAAAGTGTAATAATTAAGATGCCAGATCCTAAGGTGGTAAGGTAAAAGTGGATTTGCTGCACCAGAAGCCCAATCCTAGAGTGGTTTCAGATATTTACAGCACTGCAGGGTTAAAAAATAATAATAGGGCTCTCACCCACCCCTATGGGCCCTGATGAAAAGTAGTGCACTATTTAGGGAATTAGGGTGTCATTCCAGACACAGACAATAACTCCTGGCTGGGAGCAACACTTGTGGTCTTGTTAAAGTGGAATCACGCAAATACCACACGGATGATGTCACTGGTCATAAAACCTGTGTCACAAGGTCCAGGGTGGCCCTCACACAATCTGCGTGGCAGCTTGACAAGTAGAAAATGCTCCAGATTAACAGCAATACAGGAGTCAAAGGTTGCATGACCCAACGAAAAATAATTTACCATTAGCTACCCCAGCATTTCAGGAAAGAGTATACAGGCATACTTCAAGGTATCCAGATAATCTTGAGACCAAGTTTGCATGCCTAATGGCACGTTTTTCCTCTTTATAGTACACTACTTCTGACCAGAGCCCATAGGCCCAATTATGATATGACATATAGTTCTGCAACAAGATACTCCCTTTATTCCCCCCATTCTCAGTGGTGATGACAGTGTTAAGAATATGAGCCAGGTGTCACTTCACTGATTATCGTGGCATTATTAATAAGTCCTTTAGCAGGTGACCAGCATGTTTCCTGGTGGTCAGGGCTATTCATAGTCACTCTGTTGACAGGCCTATCAGTGACAGCAAAGAAGGTCCAAAACCTCCTACACAACACGTCTGTGGCCAAGCTAAACCCACAGCAGAGACTGAACTAATGTCATACCAATTACAGTTACTATAACGAATCTTCAAACAGAAAGGAAGTCACATTTGAAAATAGCTACTCTAATTGGAATACTTTTCATCTGGAACAGAATTAGCTCGTTGAATTTTTTTTGTTTCAGTTTAATTAACAGATATCAATATATTTTAATTCAGCGATAATATACAGTATCCATTTCCTCGTAAGAAGAACGACTGAATGAAAGACTTCATAGAAAAGGAGCGGGAGAGGTTCCACCATGGTGAATGAAATGCAAACAAAGGTCTAAGTGGCTTAGCAAAGTTCTCTCACTCCTCTGTGGACTGACTGGCATCCTATCACAGGTGCTCAGGGTTGTCCACTATGACATCACCTGCAGGGAATCTCTGAGATGACTGCAGCTGGGAGGAATGTGTTATCACATGGTGCTGCAAGCAGAGCGGGGGAGGTCATCGGTGACGGGGGCAACTGGAAATCTGTGCATCAGCGAGCACAAGAGCATGCAAGTATATAGCTTGCTACAGACACAGACAAAGCTCACATTTATAAAGTAGAACGCTACTTTATAAAAACCTTTCAAAACCAGAAAAGGACATCTACTAACCAAATGAGTAATGCATTTGAGGTGACTACATTTGGAAGTGGATTATAATAATTGGCATGCATTTGAATTGTGCAGAGGTCACAAGTCTCATTTCACATGTTTCTGAATGTGACCCACTCAAACAATATGAATATAAAACCTCCAAATCTAATATTACAACATTGAATATTTTCAATACTCCCTCTACTATTTGCTAGAAGTTCCATCCACACAAACCAAGCTAAAGGCTTTAACTAAATGTACGTACGGTTGATGGTCAGCTCGATGTTCCCAACTTGCTTAATACTGGCCATTTCATCAAGGTAATAAGACTGAGGTCATCGGCCTTCATCTCCATGCTACGTCCGACAGACCGCTAAACCTTGATTCATTCACCAATTCACTGAACCAGCCATTCTACATGTCCTCAGCACAGAAAAACAAAGTGAATCTCAGGTTGAGAACAGGAGTAGGGTGACATTGCCCTTAGATGCTAGAATTTTCCCCCACTAATGGTTAAAGTTAAGACTTACTGTCTGGCAGTGTAGATCACGTCCGCAAGTAAAAGGTTGACCTACCAATTACACTGAACAGAAATATAAATGCAACATGTAAAGTGTTGGTCCCATGTTTCATGAGCTGAAATAAAAGATCCATGAAGTTTCCCCATATGCACATAAAGCTTATTTCTCTCAAACTGGCCACACATTTGTTTATACATCCTTGTTCGTGAGCATTTCTCATAAACACAGGTGCACCTTGTGCTGGGGACAATAAAAGGCTACTTTAAAATGTACAGTTGTCACACAACACAATGCCACAAATGTCTCAAGTTTTGATAGAGTACAATTGTCATGCTGACTGCAGGAATGTCCACCAGAGCTGTTGAAAGAATTTGAAATGTTAATTTCTCTACCATAAGCCACCACCAGCGTCATTTTAGAGAATTTGGCAGTACATCCATCGGGCCTCACAACCAGACCACGTGTAACCATACTAGCCCAGGGCCTCCACTTCTTCACCTGTGGGATCATCTGAGACCAGCCACCCAGATAGCTGATGAAACTGTGGGCTAGCACAACAAAAGATTTTCTGCACAAACTGTCAAAAACCATCTTAGGGAAGCTCATCTGCGTGCTCATTGTCCTCAAAATGGTCCTGACCTGATTGCAATTTGGCATCGTAACAGACTTCAGTGGGCAAATGCTCACCTTTGATGGCCACTGGCACGCTGGAGAATTCAATTGTACTGGGCAGATGGCAGACAGTGTGTATGAGAGCATTTATTTATTCATTCATTTTTGGTACTTTTTACCCTGTTTCTCCCCAATTTCATGATATTCAATTGGGAGTTAGTCTTGTCCCATCGCTGCAACTCCCGTACAGACTTGGGAGAGGAAGGTCGAGAGCCATGCGTCCTCTGAAACATGACCCTGCCAAGCCGCACCGCTTCTTGACACTGCTCACTTAACCCGGAAGCCAGCCGCACCAATTTGTTGGCGGTAACACCATACAGCTGGAGACAGAAGTCAGCGCGCATGCGCCTGGCCGTCACAAGGAGTCGCTAGAGTGTGATGGGACATGGACATCCCACCTGGCCAAACCCTCATCTAACCCGGACGACGAGATTTTAGATTCTTCAAAGTAGCCACCCTTTTTCTTGATGACAACATTGCACACTTTTGGCACTCAACCAGCTTCATGAGGAATGCTTTTCTTCGTGACAAAAAAAGAACCAAAGTAGTTCACTAAGGCCTTTACAGCCTGATCAACTCTATGCGAAGGAGCTGTGACGCGTTGCATGAAGCAAAAATGGTGGTCATACCAGATACTGACTGGTTCTGATCCACCCCCCTACATTTTTTAAAAGGTATCTGTGAAGAGTCATGTGAAATACATAGATTAGGGCCTAATGAATTTATTTAAATTGACTTATTCTTATATGAACTGATACTCAAAGTCCTTGAAATTGTTGCATGTTGTGTTTAAATTTGTTTAGCGTAGTTCGTTCTTACTGATGATACATGTTAAAGCAATGAGACTGATGCAACAGATCAGAACGTTTAGCAAAATAATTTTGATAAACTATTTCTTCACGTGATAAGTGCAGTAATGCACACACGGCAGTAGGCTACGCCGTGTGTGCATTGTTCCAAAATGCAATTAGAGGGAACACACTGTTCTGGAAAACACACTGCATATGCCAGTGGTTTCCTGTGACAGAGATGAAAATATGTTAGAATTTTAGAAGGAGGGGAGATCTAAAGATGCAAAAACTAGCATGGTTTGCTAATAGGAGTCGGATTGTTTCGTTGGCTGCTGGACAATGAAAGGTTGATTTGAAAACCAATAGAACTTGATATAACATTTACATTTAAGTCATTTAGCAGACGCTCTTATCCAGAGCGACTTACAAATTGGTGCATTCACCTTATGACATCCAGTGGAACAGCCACTTTACAATAGTGCATCTAAATATTTTAAGGGGGGGGGGTGAGAAGGATTACTTTATCCTATCCTAGGTATTCCTTAAAGAGGTGGGGTTTCAGGTGTCTCCGGAAGGTGGTAATTGACTCCGCTGTCCTGGCGTCGTGAGGGAGTTTGTTCCACCATTGGGGAGCCAGAGCAGCGAACAGTTTTGACTGAGCTGAGCGGGAACTGTACTTCCTCAGTGGTAGGGAGGCGAGCAGGCCAGAGGTGGATGAACGCAGTGCCCTTATTTGGGTGTAGGGCCTGATCAGAGCCTGGAGGTACTGAGGTGCCATTCCCCTCACAGCTCCGTAGGCAAGCACCATGGTCTTGTAGCGGATGCGAGCTTCAACTGGAAGCCAGTGGAGAGAGCGGAGGAGCGGGGTGACGTGAGAGAACTTGGGAAGGTTGAACACTAGACGGGCTGCGGCGTTCTGGATGAGTTGTAGGGGTTTAATGGCACAGGCAGGGAGCCCAGCCAACAGCGAGTTGCAGTAATCCAGACGGGAGATGACAAGTGCCTGGATTAGGACCTGCTCCGCATCCTGTGAGAGGCAGGGTCGTACTCTGCGGATGTTGTAGAGCATGAACCTACAGGAACGGGCCACCGCCTTGATGTTAGTTGAGAACGACATAAAAGCTGGTTTAATAATTCCCTTAACATTTCTATGGTCTGATTTTGGCTAGTGTACTCTTAAACAAGTTAAGACATGTTTCATAAAATTGCATATAACTTCAGGTTATATCCAATCAAGTTTATGGTTAAATAAGTTTAAAAATGTTGACTGCCTCTACTCATATCACAGGGTGAGTGATGTGTGCAGTGTGCAACACGCACTGGCCAGTGGCCTGCCTTTCCACTCTTGTAAACTAACCATGCCTCGCATGTCAGAATTCAGCCATTAAAATGTTAATGTTAACCCTACATTATATTTGTCAAACATTACTGCAGTTTAGCCTTTATGTAATTAAAAGCCTGAAAGTGTGGCTATATTTCCTGGCACCTCCCTCATATCAGCATCGGTGTGGACATCACCTAGGCTACACTTTAATTATTGTACAGCTAACTGCCAAAATAAAGGAAACGCCAACAAAGTGCCTTGGCATAGATTCTACAAGTGTTTGAAAGCTTTTTATACATGACCCTTAGCATAATTGCTTAATTAACTCAGGAACCACACCTGCTTTCAATATACTTTGTATCCCTCATTTCCTCAAGTTACCTTTAATTGTCAGTTACCTGTGCATTTATGCAAAATAGATTTGAATGTTATTCTAATTGGCCTTTTTAGAGGCACATGTGTGTGAATTTCTGGCTCCGTTGACAGCCCTATTTATTCATTTCAGTAGTACTCTTATTTGCTTTTTAAGTCACTGTGAATGACCTAGGGTCTAGAGTAGACACGTTGGCAAATCAAAACTAAAATAACCAAAGTATTTTAATTTGGGATGTTCATCTTCAGTTTGGGATTGTTGAAATTGCACTTCGGGACAAATCTGGGATGGTGATGGGAAAAAAAGTTATTCAAGCCCTGGGCATCTATATTCACGAGTGCATACATGTTTTGAATGTTGAAAATTAGTAAAAGTTTATGAACATTTCAGAAATGTATTGTTATGTTGTGTAACTAGCAAACTATTGGTTATGAGATACTAAAAATGGTTTTACACCGAGTGATTTAATGCTAGGTTGGCTATTTTAGCTAGACTAACATTAGCTAGCTAGGTAAGCTATCACTGTATCTGGATCTTCCCCTTTACAACTGCAGCTTCAGATGAACAGCACTCAGCGAGTCAGTGTTTGCCTTTGTGAAAAAGTAGCTAGTAGAGATGTCAATGCCAAAGAGGAGAAAAATACAGGACATAAGATTTTTGGGGGGAGTGCAGAGGACTAAGTAAATAAATGGCTAAATAGCTAGCTAGTTATGGAACAATTTATAATAGACTGGTACTATGTAGTCAGCTAGCCAGCTATATTGCCAGACAGTAAATCAATAATTTAGCTAATGAAAGCAGAACTTAATTCATGTTAATGAGCTAACCCCATCATTGTTAAGGCCAGACATTTGTGTCATATGATAATGGTATTTGGTCATTATTATTGCAGGGTTCAAAGACAGTGGAGAGAGAGAGAAAGCCCTGCCCGTGTTGATGCAGGGTAAAAACGAACAAGTCATCATGTGAGAATGAGTTAAGGGCACTATCAGTTAAATTCCTCATCTCTACAGTTGTTGCCTGCATTCTGATTTCATTTGATTGTCATGGCAGGGGTCAGAGAGAGTCAGTAGAGAGAGGGAGAGCACCACCCATGTTGAGGCACAGGGAGAGGTTGAACAGGTCATCAGGTGCGAATTTGGAATTTATGTTAACACAAATAAAATAAAGGATTTCTACAGATTTTCAGCAGCATTCTCTGTGGAAAATTGAAAAAGATCCCTGCAGATTCTGTTTGGGTCTATATATATATATATATATATATAACGCATTCTGGCAAAGCATGTTGCACAGCAATTGACATCGCACACAGATTGGAACTATCAGTTGAACTGATTTTTGCTGACTGTAGCCCTAGTGCTTTAAAACGTTGCCTGCATTCTGATTTAATTTGGTTGAAGCCATGGCTGCACTCAACAATGACAATGCAGATTGAACCATGTTGCAGTCTGTCATATCCACCAGGAGAAGCCTGATACCATAGATAAGAAAACAGTGTGCCCAAAATGTATTTCTGGCAGTGACAGGCATTAACATGTATTTAGTGCATTTAAGTGAAGATCTGACCCCACTCTGTGCCATAGGAAAGTATTCAGACCTCTAGACCTTCTCCATTTTTTTCTGTTAGCCTCATTCTAAAATTAATTTGATTCAAAATAAAATAAATTAATCTCCACACAATACCCTATGACACCGAAAAAAGTTTAGAAATTAAAATAGATTACAAATTAAAAATAAAGTATTTCCATAAGTATTCAGACCCTTTGCTATGAGACTCAAAAGACTCCGGTGCATCCGGTTTCCATTGATCATCTTGAGATGTTTCTACAACTTGTTAAGTCCACCTGTGGTGAATTCAATCAATTGGACATGATTTATAAAGGAACACACACCTGTCTATATAGAAAAAAGGTACCACAGTTGACAGTGCATTTCAGAGCAAAAACCAAGTCATGAGGTTGAAGGAATTGTCCGTAGAGCTCCGAGACAGGATTGTGTCGAGGCACAGATCTGGGGAAGGGAACAAAAAAATAAATGTCTGCAGCATTGAAGATCCAAGAACACGGTGGCCTCCATCAATCTTAAATGGAAAACGTTTGGAACCACCAAGACTCGTCCTAGAGCTGGCCGCCCAGCCAAACTGAGCAATCAGGGGAGAAGGACCTTGGTCAGGGAGGTGAAAAAGAACCCGATGGACTCTAGATCTGTCAGAGTGACCCTCTGTGGAGATGGGAGAACCTTCCAGAAGGACAACCATCTCTGTAGCACTCCACCATTCAGGCCTTTATGGTAGAGTGCCTAGACGGAAGCCACTCCTCAGTTCAAGGCACATGACAGCCCGCTTGGAGTTTGCCAAAAGGCACCTAAAGGACTCTCATACCATGAGAAAAAAAGATCCTCTGGTCTGGTGAAACCAATATTGAACTCTTTGGCCTGAATGCCAAGTGTCACATCTTGAGGAAACCTAGCACCATCCCCACAGTGAAGCATGGTGGTGGCAGAATCTTGCTGTGGGGATGTTTTTCAGTGGCAGAGACTAGGAGACTAGCCAGGATCGAGGCAAAGATGAATGAATGGAGCAAAGTACAGAGATCCTTGATGAAAACCTTCCAACAGGACAACGACCCTAAGCACACAGGCAAGGCAACACAGAAGTGACAAGTCAGGACAAGTCTCAATGTCCTTGAGTGGCCCAGCCAGATCCCGGACTTGAACATCTCTGTAAAGCTGGCTTTGATAATAGCTAGTGCCTACGCAGCTGCCTTTCTGCAGACATCTTTTAATCTTAATTCAGACTAGATATTTAGTGTTTGGAAAACTTGGTCACAAATTGAGAAAGATTTTACCATTGGCCTCATGGGGTGTGAACTTTGAAGGCACTGTGTTTTTGTAAAATTTTCAGTGTACATTTTGGAAATATAGTCATTGTGTATAGAGTTGTATGGTTTGTATGGTTTACCATTAAATTGCCCAGATACCTTCAGTGGTCACATTTGTATGTTAATGTCCTTAACATATGAACAGCCAATTAATTATAGCACAAGTAAAACAGGGTCAATTATAAGGAACAGAAATGTTTTGCATATACAGCGATTAATTTGGCAATGCTGGGCAGGTTTTCGCTCATGGACGAGGTCACACACACACACACACACACTTTTACCTCAAATAGGAACATCCATCTGTTCCTTACGCAAGACTACTAATCAATTAGCATGCAACCCACTGTCAAAACACTACAATATTTTCATGTTGTGGGTAAATGGTTCAGTGAGGCATGAGGTCTTTCAATTGGGGAATGTTTTACACCTGGAGTAGAACTAGCTGTGCATAGTGCTGTGTAAGCTAGCATTGTTCTGATGGTGAGGAACCATTCATCGTCATGGATGATCAGATACGGATCCTTATCAGATTACTCTCTAGTGTTGGGTAGAGATGATGTCAGTGTTCAGTCCTGACTTGCAGGTCTTGAGGTACTGTCAGACAGTCCTGCGTCCCAAATGGCACCCTATGGCCTACATAGTGCAATGCTTTTGACCATGGCGTACGGGCCCTGGTAGAAAGGAGTGCACTACATGGGGAATTGGGTACCACTGAAGCACTCTACTGGGGGCCAGGTTAGATTTGACATCTGGATACCACCTCTGTTATGAGCCTCAAATTCCACCTCGGAACATCTTGCTGGTATCGGATTTTAAAAAACAATCGCTCTTCTTCATCCTTGTTTTAAAGCCATAGTCAAACTCTGTTGGTATCAAACGAAGCTAAAATGATTTAATGGGTAAATCGCAGCTTGTGACAGTTATATATCTATGAAGGCAAATGGGTGTCATAACTTTTTAACAGCACCGCCATAAAATAATGATATATTCTATGTAATACTGCCATATTACTGGAAATCATAGTTGTAACAATGTATACTTCATGTCAGTACCTCTTCTACATATGTGCTGTGTTCAATAACAATTGTTACATCATTGTGGTCTAATGTGAGGACACTTAACTAACAGAGTGGCACTACTTTTTTCATTGGTTGAGTCAATTCATCACTCTATTTAGCCTCAACTCTGTTCAAGCTCTTTTGAGGGGTTCTCTAGCTTGGGTGTCTACACGCTACATCAGGGCCCTTAAACTGCCTCAGCGCCTCTTAGTCCCTGGGTCTTTGTCTGGTATTGTTTGGGCTTGCTTCCCCGTGTGCTCTAAATTAAAAACATTTACTGGTGCTCCCAACTTAAGGTTAGGAGCACAACATAAAATCTAGGAGCACCAGAACATATGCTTTGGAATGAGATTTAGCATAATGAACCTATAAATTATAGCTACCTTTGAAGCATGTTATGCTCTATAAACTAATAACGCAGTATAAAAATGTTGATCAAAAAACCTGTCATGAAATTTACAAAGTAATTCATGGAATATTAGGTTTCTACATTGTGTAGAAGTACTAGATATTGAGATGCGTTACATTGAATGCTGCACTGTCTCTTTAAGAGCGTCAAGTGAGCAATGACATGCAAGAGATCAGTCATTCATTGCTATGATCATTGGTTTTCTAAAAAAGCTATCCCTTTCTTTCTGTGCCCACAAATGTTTAGATACAGTATACCGGTAAAGTAACCTGGTTGTTAGTTAGCTAATGAGGTATCATGACTGAATAAGGTTTTAACAAATGCCCCTGATTGGTTTTGTAACGACCCGTGTCATGGCTTATGAACAGAGCCTAAAGAATTACCTTTTTGGTCCACCAGCACTCAGATTTGTTCCCCCCCGATTTCCCCAGTTTTGTTTTTCAGGTTCTCACTCTCAAAAAATCACCTTTTTATTGTTATAAAAGGACAACAATGCTTAAACCACATCAGGAGACAAAAAAAAGTAAATGTTATTTTGAAGTGTATAGTTGCTCTTTAATTTCAATTGCGCACCTCAAGAGACTGGTGTTTGGCCGGCAGTGTTTCTGTACTGCATGCGCAATAGCAGAGTTTGCAAAACACCACCCGATTGATACAAATCATCATCTAATTCTTCCAGGTAAGCCTACTTTGGAGTTAACATTAATTTGTTTTCGGGGAAAGCCTTTAGCTAACCGGCGACACAAAGTGGTAGACAAACTAGTGCAGATTCATACAATGTCTTTCTCTCAAGGGCACTCGGAAACAACTGCAGTGAAGCCCATCATTACAACAAATATTATCTGGGTGATTTCTTTCCTGGTCACACTAGTGATACCAAAATAAAATGTCAGGTTGCACAGCAAAATATCTAGGAGTATATGAGATCAAAATGGTCGCACTTTAGAGCACTGCGGGCCTTGTGATTTGCAGAGTGCTGTGACAGATTGGCACACAACCAATTGTAACATGATGTAATTACTCATTTGCGTACTGCAGCTACCGCAAGGGGCTCTGGGGGCCCCAAACCTCAAAAATATATAAACACACCATAAGCCATAGGAAAATTTGTAAAATAGCCATGGCAAACCATGGCAATATGTGTTGCAGGAAATTAGTTTCAAAACAGGTACATTTTCTCTGACTTATGGCAAAATGTGTAGAATAGCATGAGATCAGCTATAAAACTGCAAAAGTTCATGGCAGTGTAGAATTGCAGGAAATGAGCTTTAAAAATTCTAAATTCTCTTAGCCTCATTGCAAAACATGTAGAATAGCATGAGCTAAGCTATAAAACTGTACATTTCTCTGCCCCATGGCAATATATGTAGAATTGCAGAAAGTTAGCAAAACTGCGGTACGCCACATGCAACTCTCTCACCTCTCCCTCTCCTGCTCCAGCAGGTTGGTGAAGTCATCACTCTTGTTCATGAAGTCTGTGTGTTTGCGTTTCTCGCTATCCAGCTCATTAACCGTGCGGCGGTGACACTTCTCAGCCAGCAGCAGCTGCTCCAGCATACGCCTGTACGTCTCGCGATGCTTGTCCTCCAGCCGGTCCAACTGATCAACATATTAGAAGGTTTTCAAATTACATCCACCATGTTTTCATTCCAAATTGCACCCTATATAGTGTACTATTTTTGACCTGGGCCCATATGATAAAAAATAATTCACTATTAGGGGAAGAGTGTGCCATTTAGAGCACACACCATGTCTGAGTCATTCAAACACTTATCTATCCAGTATAGTCATTAAAAACATTTACCTTTTTATCAACACTGTATAGCAAATTATAGTTAATCTATATTTATTTTGATATTAACTTCTATAGCAACCTGGACTCTGGGGTAAACGTAACATAGCTAGGGTATGGGTTAAGGTTAAGAATTAGGTTAAGGTTAGAGGAAGGGTAGGCTAACATGCTAAGTAGTTGCAAAGTAGCTAAAAAGTAATAAGTAGTTGCGAATTAGCTAAAATCGTCTGTGATGAGATTGCCTTATGTAAGCATACCAAACATAATACAAATGTGAGTGTCCCAGATTTACATTTACTATGTTATATCTCGTCTATGAGACCAAACTGTCTATAGTGGTACTCACCTCTTGCATGGGCATCTCATAGACGTTATCCCCAAGCATTGTAGTGTTGGTCAGAAGGCTGTCTCTCTGCAAGGCCTGGAGGGGTTTGATGGGGGCAGCTGAGCCGTAATGGGCCTCCAAGGCTTTGGGTCGCGGACGCTCTGACTTCAGCATGTGGATGATATCCTCTCTGGCCTACGGACAAAAGGAGCAGAGGTGGACATTAGGTCACCTAAGAACCACTTACACAGGGACAAAGACTAAACATTATTTTTACCTTTATTCTCTGACATTTGAACCACTTCAAATTGACGGATGTGGCTTTGTTGTTGTGAGTAGTGACACTTGGGAGGTTGCTTTTGTTTTTGAGTTGTGAAACTTGTGTCCTAGTGAAGATACTACTTCCCCCTTTAACTGTTTTAAATGTGTTGTGGAGAACTGCATTTGTTGAACTGGGCCCAGGTTTATCATTATTCCATACTTTTATCCATGTAAGTCCACTTAATCTTTCAACTACATGTCCTTCAGTTTGTTTGGTTGGTCAATTGTCTGGTCTAGTTAATTGTATGCAGGTTTGTGGGCCACACCCCTAATTGGTTATTGCCCACACCTGATTGTGTTTCTCCTTTAAAAATGGAGTTTGAGAAGAGTTTGAAGAGTTCTTGACAATGTGGTAAGAGGCTAGACATGCAATGTATCTTAAGGTTCAAGTGTTATTCTTTTGTTGTTGTATGTTCTATACATTTTATCCTCTGATCTGTTTTTAATAAATATTTACACATTTTTTGGTAACTTTTCAGTTGTATTTTTAACTTCTGTATGGCGTGACGGCCAGCTCCGTCAAAGGAAATTGGTTAAAGTTCAGTTTTGCTCACCAACCCTGTTCCTGGGGAGAGACCCTTCTGTAGGGTTTCGCTCCAACTTCAGTTATAACTAACCTGGTTCAGTTTATCAACCAGCTAATTATTAGAGTCAGGTGTGCTAGATTAGGGTTGGAGAGCCCTGGGTTAGAGAATATACATGGGGGACCCTATACAACTATTTTGAAGTATGATCATTCTATTTAAGTGACCACAGGGTGTGGTAACTTTAAAATAAACAGCACATTCATAGTGGTTTTCCTGCACTGTGAGCTCAGCTTTCCCCACAGTGGGGTGCTGTTCTCCTTAGCTAGACCCCTGAGTGTTTCTCATACAAATGCAATCCAAAAGTTCTCAACCGACCCCATATGCCCAGGTTGGAGTAGTGCACTAGGGAATAGGCTGCCATTTGGGACATTATACATTCCTGAAGGACAAGACCCTTTATCTCGCTCCTTATGATTAATATAGTTTAATTATTGCCGTACCACTGTTCTAGAATATCATTAGCAAATAATTTAGTATGAACAAGACCATTCTGCGTTCACAAGACCTTGAGTGTTGATAATACATTCAGAGCACGTTTGATTTCAACATGTTCAGGGGTTGGATTTCAACATAAGGTGTAGGAGGACGTGTGTTTTTATCCCAAGTTGCAACTTTGCAAAGTCATCAACATGCCTAAACAAATAAGCTGGATGTAGAAAGAGGGTGCACTGATGGCAGTAGCATCACTCCCTCCATAGAGCCCCACAGTAGCTGTCATAAAAAACTAGCTCCCAAACAATTGGAAATGGTTCCAATTGCCCCCCCCCCCCCCCATTGATTCTTCCCATGGGGGATTTTTAGAAACACTTAATAATGGCTGTATTTTGTGTAGGCTTGCAGTCCTAACACAAAAGACACCCTATCCCCTCAGCCCTCCAATTAAAAGTGGACACTTATGATGACGTCTGACGAGTATACACTTTCAGGGCAAGGGAGGAGATTTTTGTATTATGAATAAAATAAATAAAATCAAAAAGGGGCGAAGGAGGAAGGAATGCCCGGAAATTCGGCACTCATTCATCCCGCGATGATTGTGTTATCAGCCACCAGTAGCTTGTCGGTGCTTTATATGCACTACAGTCAATTATGATTGCATGTCTACTTACATTAAATATATAATTATGAATATACACCTACTGTATAATGGCTAGAAAATGCTAAATAAAATGTTAGCCTGCCTAGCTGGAACTTCTGAAGGAAAATGTTTAATTTCTACAATTTCCAAAAGCTAACCAAACAAAAACAGAATTACTTTTACGAGACGTGTTTGAGCCGTCATGTGCATTAGTAGCACAATTTCGAACTTATTTACATTCGTTTTTACTTACACTTGTATGTTGACTCCAAATATTGACGTTGAGGTTTTAATTTTTGTCCACTCATAAACTTGACTAAAAACGTGGGCTTACATCGCAAACTTGCCTTGCTTGGCTAATCATTTGGACCGTCCGCCAAGATGTTGACGGGGATTCCCCCAAGGGCATAAGGTGAGGGTAAGTGGACGAGGGTGTGTCTTTTATGAGTTTGAACAGCAACCCGGTGTGACGTTTTCATAACCATGTAAATCTCTCTCGGACATGGTGATTTATCAATATATTCGGCTCTATTTTTTTCTCAGATTTGAAAATGATAATTAGCATCAAAGTAGACATCATGCAAGGCTGCAAATCCCAGCAAGCTCCTGCACGTCTGCTTTAGCTGACACCTTTTCTAACAGGTATTGTGTATTTTAAAACTTGCCCAAGACAGTTAACAGAATTGTCCATTTAATGAAATGTAGCCAATTTATTAATTACTACATTTATCTAACATTAGATAGTTAATCCAGAGATATTTACCTTTGCCTGGAGTCGGCAGTCTCGTGCAGATCATCATGGTATTTGTAGTTCTGCATGATAGCCACATTAGCGTTTCATTTGGGGGGGGGGAGGGGTAAATACAGCCGAATATATTGATCAAATTCAAGAGAGATTTACACGGTTATCAAAACGTCACGCTAGGGTGAGCCTACACAAAACACAGCCCTTATTTTAAGTGTTTCTAAAATCCCCTATTGGAAAAATGAATAGTGGAGAAACGATTGGAACCATTTCCCTGTTTGACCGCTAGGTTTTGTGGGTTTTATGACTCATACTGTGGTACTCTATTGAGGCTTCATTATAAATGGAACTCCATTAAGAAAATAATGAACAGCAGGCTTAACACTTTCATTTAGGACCCACAGAGTGGGGCAGCGTGGGAAGGTACCAGAGTTAATGGCTGCTGAGGTTGACTCTCAACAGCAGTGAGTCAGCATCATGACTCTTGGGTTACGCACTCCTGGTCACAGTAACATGTCAAGCCAGACACATAGACTGAGATGATGAGGCTGAGATGTTACCACCTGCCAAATATAACACAAACCACTTACCACAATGTTAGCTGTTACCTAGCACACAGCAGCACAGTGTCAGTGGAGAAACTCTGAGTGCATCCCAAATGGCACCCTATTCCCTATACAGTGGTGGAAAAAGTATTCAATTGTCGTACTTGAGTAAAAGTAAAGATACCTTAATAGAAAATGGCTCAAGTAAAAGTGGAAGTCACCCAGTAAAATACTACTTGAGTAAATGTCTAAAAGTATTTGGTTTTAAATATACTTAAGAATCAAAAGTAAATGGAATTGCTAAAATGTACTTAAGAGTCAAAAGTATAAATCATTTCAACTTCCTTATATTAAGCAAACCAGACTGCACAATTTTCTTGTTTCTATATTATTTACATATATCCAGGGGCACACTCAAACACTCAGACATAAATGACAAACAAAGCATTTGTTGTTAGTGAGTCTGCCAGATCAGAGGCAGTAGGGATGACCAGGGATGGTCTCTTGATAAGTGTGTGATTTGAACCATATTCCTGTCAAACATTTGGGTGTCAGAAAGAATGTATGGAGTAGAAAGTACATTATTTTCTTTAGGAATGTAGTGAAGTAAAAGTTACCAAAAATCTAAATAGTAAAGTACAGATACTCCCAAAAAACTAAGTAAAAATAAAAACTTAAGTAAAAATACTTTAAAGTACTTATTAAGTACTTTATGCCACTGCATATATTGCACTACTTTTGACCAGGGCACAGCAGCACAGTGTTAGTGGAGAACCTCTCACCTGCACCTCTCCTTCCATGACTCCCAGCAGACGGAGAAGGTCCTCCTTAGAGAGATCTGTCAGCCCTGCTGCCTTCTTTTGTCCTCTGCTGCTCTCTGAGGTTGTCTGGGGCCTTTTCGCTGATCCAGACACCACTGACTTCCCCTCTTTCTCTTCTCGCTGGACCTTCATTTTCCTCTTCACCAGCTCTGGTGTGTTCTCCCCCTCCTCTTTTGGGAAGGCTTTGGTGGGCTGGGTGACATGGTTTATCTGTCCGTCGTCTGGGCCCTCCATGGCTGTGCTGCACCTGGACCGCATTCTCACCTGCAGGGCGGAGACAGACAACAGGGACACTGAATCCACAGCCCAAATAGTTCACACTATGTTATCCAAAGAAATAACTTGAAATTGCCCTCTTGGTGGCTATAAATTCTTTAGAGACGATGAGGATTCTATCAGTTTCCTTCCCTGGCTTTGGAAAGCAGCTATTTTGATCACAGTGGCCATTGGGGAGGTAATAGTCAGTGGCTACTCCACTCCTGGCATAACAGGATCATGTTTTGTTTACAAAGCCTGAGTCATGTAGTGCGTCATTATCTCTGCAGAGCAACATAATCATTTGACAGTATTGAATGACAAATAATATGCCATGAGATCACTTCTTAAAGAGAGTGACGGAATCTTAAGCACTTACAAATTTGTAACATATTGTACGAATTGGAAATCGTAACATATCATACAAAATGGATGACATTGTACACAATAGTGCACAATTTCCGGGGACCCATTTTGTAGCTCATTAATGTTATTTTCTAAGCCACTGGCTGAAATGATTCAAAACCTTATATAACACTGCCCTAGAATAATGTTTTTGTTAAATTAATATTCTCTGAGCATTAAGTATATGCCTATGTCTTTCATGGCATATGTTTTGAACAAGTTGAAAGTGTTGCTAACATTTCTCAGTGAAGATCTCCCTCGGCCATGCATACAACATAGACCTGCAAGAAAGCTTGTACAATAGAGAGTAAATAACATTTCTGTCATTTCAGCCACATTTAATATGACCTCAAGACTTGTAATCAATAGCAGAAAAGCGACATGTTCAGAATTTCCCCTGTGATCTCACATAACTTAACCTCTCACCTCTAACTAATGCCCTTTGGCCTATGTCATTCCCGCTGTACTTGTATTTCACACTGCTCCCTTATTCTGTTTCTTAAAATGCTAAACTTAGGTGTGGGACCTAACTCTGGGAGTGAGAATGGTCTAGATGAATGTTCTCATAGGGACTTTTTAAAAACATCTGGAATCAAAGGAATATTCTAAAGCAAGTAGCTATAATAGCAACTGTGTTATTCTAACCTGGATAAACAAATATATTTAATGTGACGTTAATGCATCAAAAAACATGTGTGACCTTGAATGGTAGGCTATGTGAACTAACGTATACAAATACATGACTACCATGACTTTTTAGTATTCTAGTGTAACTTGTAACCTCTTTCACCATACACCTCCTCGCTATGTGCAGTTAGACTAGGGATGAGGTTAGCATAGTTCTAACTACAGTATATGGAGTGGGTTAATTACTGCTTTTACTGCAGGGAGGACGTTTCCTGGCCAAGAGCTCTCGCCTCCTACTGTGCCAAATCAGATCCATTGTTTCCATTGTCCTAGAATCTATAGAGCCAGAGTTACGCTTTCCATCATGTCACACCAGCGAAGCTGCTACAGTATGCCTGGCCTGGCTGGCCTTGTTTGGACATTGATCAGACCAATGTTTGTTGTCTGTGTCTGTAATAAGTCCGCATCGCCATCAGTAGCATCATAATCAAAGCCGATATGCTGTGAAAATGCAGATCCCAGAATATAGTCATAAAGGATGGGCAATTTTAATTGAATTTGGATGATAGATAACTGATTTGTTCTGTGTGAATCAAAATAATTTGCTCTCATATCAGGGGTCGAGCTTTGGGACAATGCCAGTTATGACGATGGTCACATCATCAACACAACAGCCCAGGCAGAAGACACAGACACAGAGGATCCATAACCTTGGAGGGAGGGAGCGACACGGCGGGGGTGCTCAGGAAAGGAACACGATGAGGCCATTGCATATGAATGGGGCCAAAGTTCCCCAAGGTTGCACAGTCTCTGATGAAAGCAGCGTGTGACTCAGGCTGAGAGAATCCTGGCAGCCAAATGGTAGCAGCCACTTTAGAGTTGGGCGTTATTAATAGTTGTTTCAGGGGAGAAGCCAAGCACTCCATCGGGTGCAGCCATGGAGCTGTCTTCATTTTGAGTGTCAGTTTGATTCGAACCAAAACGAAGAGTTGTGTATAAGAAAATAAAGCCATGACAAGCCCAGGGTAACAGCAGGCAGAATATTACACTGGAATGTTTACCTAAAGGTTCTGTATCGAATATCTCAAAACGGGCTCAGGGGAAAGAGTGGCAATAATATTTACGATGATATTCTGAAGTGGATTCATGCCATATAAAGTCACCCGCTACAAGTTACTGTACATGTTCTTCTCGGTCTCATGCCCACCCTTCAATATCAGTAAACTTAGAACGGAAAACAAAAATGGTGGTTGGTAATACTGTTGTTCACAACTCCCTTTAAATGTGGATTCACAGGACAGGAGGTTTGTGGCATCTTAATTGGGAAGGCTGGGGTCGTGGTAATGGCTGGAGCGGAATAGTGGAATGGTCTCAAATACATCAAACACATGGTTTCCATGTGTTTGCTGCCATTCCATTCGCTCCGTTGCAGACGTTATTATGAGCCGTCCTCCCCTCAGCAGCCTCCGCTGATTCACAGGCACTATCCAATGGTAGGCTAATACGCAAAGCCTCACTATAAACATGGTATCAGTTCACACATTGAATCACACCTTCCCTTATTACTAATGGCTATGCTACAAGGCACAACTTTCCTGTTGCCCAATATCACATGTTGATCATCACAAATACTTCTGGGGATGTGATCGTGCCAGGCTGGTCTCCTCAACTTACACTTGAGCCTTGCTAAAACCTGGGACAGCTGTGGCCCATAGCTGATGGTAGAGCATAAGCGCATCACAAATGGAGCCCTATTCCTTACACAGTGCACTACCTTTGACTAGGGCCCATAAGGAATAGGCTGCACTTTGGCATGCGCCCTATGTGAATTCTCTGCCCATGAAAATAGGAAGGTAAATAAGGGCAGGGTCCCTATTTTTGAGCTGGGCCTTTGGCCGGGCGGCATGCACAGCTGTCTGCTGGTGAAGTTTTCAGTGAGTATTTATAGGAGCCCTGTCCCTCAACTTGTGCAGTGGGACCCAGAAGTGGAAATGCCAGAAGGTGATCACTTTATAAGCCATCAGCATTCTAATCAGCTGTCAGTACTTCTATTTTACTCCACAGCTGTAGGTTTTCACACACTCCAGTACATCCACATCACACAGTTGCTCATTCGTTCCTACGATCCTCCGCACATATTTTTTCGAGAGGTATGCAACATCCTTTGATATTCAAAGACCGCTGCTATTTATAGAAATAAAATGGCGGATATTGATATCATTTCTTGCCTTCTCTAACAACACACTCCATGGGCATAATGACAGCGCAGCTAATCAGGGAAACAAAGCAATGACTCTCATAATTGATATGTTATATGATATGTATAAACATCTCTCTGGCAGGCTGACAGCATCACATCTTGGTATTATGGCAGGTCCACCTGCTAGTTTCTCTCACGGTGCATTACCACATACTGCAGTGAAAGGGAGAGTGTTTACCGGGCTTCCTAATATTCATGCCCATTATGGGAGCACCCTACTACGGCCCTCTATCAATTGAGGCCGGCCTGAGTGATTTATGGAAGGTTTAAGATATTTTTTAGAATGCAGATTAGGATACACGTGCTTAACTTCAAGCGTGTCTGCTCTCAGCTCGTCCAACACTTCCTTTTGCCACACAACGCCTTAAGATGTATTCTTTGGTTAATTTGGTTCCTGTATAGTTACAGAGGAAGATCTGACACATTGTCTCGTCCAATCAAGGCTACTTGAATGTGGCGAAGGCTCCCTGTGGACGGTCTCACAGACTAGCCAACTTAGCCCCAGTAAACTGAGGTACTGGCAGGTGCCGGCAGCTGTCCAAATCCCCCACTACTTGATTTTGTAGCTCTTCAAAAATGTCCCTTTGAAATAGAATTTCAATTCAGTCATGCATGCGTCTAAAGACTCCCAATGTGACTAAATATGGGAAGACGAGCATAGGGGATAGGATTTTGAAAAGCGAAAATCCTATTCTGCTACAGCAACTCACTCAGAGTAAAGGGAAGAAAAAGCAGCATAACCCGACTTGTGTAACGGGACCATACACTTGCCACATCTATACTCCTCTGAGAATTTTACTGGTGACAATATGCTGAGTAGATTTCACCTCATTTCCAAAAGCAAAATATTATGCTGTGGTTGTCTTGGCAACCATGTATGGGGTAGACAGTAGAGAGAGCTGTGTGCAATATCAGAACTTAATGCAGCTTTGCACTTCGTTTATCAGACGATTGAGTAATCTTCCTCTGGGAGTCTGCTTCACACCATGCTGTATTCATGAGTTCAGCTGCCACTGTCGGTAAAAACCAAGGGACAAAACAATCCAAACAAAGCTATAAAAACTCAAAGAAAGTTCTGATGTCACCTCTAATGAAATACCACTCAATTCAAACCCCTATGACTCTGTCAGTGAGAGACACTGTGTGCATTCCAAACCTCGGTTACCTCTGGGTAGCCTGTGATTAGCTACAGTATATTATATTCAGTCTCCCACTGTAAGGTGAATACCACTGAGAGTTTATAGGTTCAGGAGGAGGTCAATCTGTCTTTTCAATGTCACAGCTCTCTGTAAATTCATTGGAAAATAGGCACTTCCTGAAGTCTCCTACCATTGCTACCTACCAACCCAGACAAGTTTGTGACAAAAGGTCAGGGTAGGGTCAAAGGTGACTGGGGGGGGGGGGGGGGTTCAGATCAGGGTGGTAAAACAAAACTCTGTGAAACAGGAAGGAAAACTGTTTGCAAGGGTTCAGTCACTCAGAGCCAGGGTTGGGAAGGTTACTTTCTAAATGTAATCTGTTACAGATACTAGTTACCTGTCAAATGTAATCAGTAACATAACTTTTGGATTACCCCAACTCAGTAACGTAATTTGATTACATTCAGTTACTTTTAGATGACTTCCCCCTTAAGAGGTATTAGAAGATGTAAGTCGCTCTGGATAAGAGCGTCTGCTAAATGACTTAAATGTAAATGTAAATGTAAGACAAAGTATGTTACCAGTTGAACAACATCTATTGCAGGATGAATCAATGTTAAAGTTTACATAGCTGGCCATATATGGATGTTACATTTTACTTTATGGGTTGGTTTTGTAGGCTTCTTCTAACCCATCGCTTTCTACTACATATAATAATACGATTAAATTATATCTTGATCAGAATTCCAGTCATGCCAATAAATGGTATACCACTTGATCTTCAAGAATAGGACTTGGAAATATGGAAGGATAGATTAGCTAAATTGTTTTACCTGAGCATAACCCCTAAACTAAGGATTTATTAGCCAGTCCTACTCTGTTTATGATTTTATTGTCATGGAGGACTGATTGGGCTCATTGATACAAGTTGAAAAATAAACGCTGCACTCATGGAATGGCATGCTTTGTGCACTACTGAAAAGTGCTATTTACATGTGAAAAATAAATAGCATGTGCTGCATTTACTATAGGCTTATTGTTTACCTTTTTGTTGGTTTAACCATGTAATGAGGCTATAGAGTGTTTGTTTACATTTACAATGTTTACAAACATTGGAGAAAAACAAGTTTATATTTTGGGTTCTCATGGAGTGTGACCATTAAACTAAGCTCATGAGGCGCATTTCTAAGTTATATTCTTCAATAATTAATTGATATATATATATTTTTTACCTTTATTTAACCAGGCAAGTCAGTTAAGAACAAATTCTTATTTTCAATAATGGCCTAGGAACAGTGGGTTAACTGCCTGTTTAGGGGTAGAACGACAGATTTGTACCTTGTCGCCTCGGAGGTTTGAACTTGCAACCTTCCGGTTACTAGTCCAACGCTCTAACCACTAGGCTACCCTGCCGCCCCAATATATATACACAGTATACACACACCTACTCATTCAAGGATTTTTCTATATTTTACTATTTTCTACATTGTAGAATAATAGTGAAGACCTCAAAACTATGAAATTTACATACATGGAATCATTTAGTAACCAACAAGTGTGTAACAAATCAAAATATATTTTATATTTGATATTCAACAAAGTAGCCATAGCAAAGCTGCCTTGATGACAGCTTTGCACACTCTTGGCATTCTCTCAACCAGCTTCATGAGGTAATCACTTGGAATGCATTGAAATTAACAGGTGTGCCTTGCTAAAAGTTAATTTGTGGAATATCTTTCTTCTTGGATGTAGCAACTACAGATTGCCCCTTCAAGTCTATCAGAAGTGTGTGAGTTTGAGCATGTGTCCATTAGGCCTATGGATATTTTTTTTATCAGCATGAATTAGATTGAGCAATAAAAGCCTCACTTTTATTCCATAGGCTGGGATCCACATAGCAGCTCTTGCAAGAGCGCATTTTTCACTGGCTGTCCACTGGTTTCAAAAATAATGATTGATAGGCGGCTTAAACTTCTTGAATTCAACCATTATTGGGTTCAAATACACATTTAGAATTGTGAACAGCTATCCACAACAACCACAATCCCTACGGTGCAAATAGCTCAATAAGAGAGCAGCAGTGTGATTCATGTCAATGCGCTATGTAGATATCACTAATAAGTGATATCCGTATCGCCGTAGACTTCACCACTGCTGCCATCCTTACCTCCAAGCGTTTATTCAAATTGGATCATCTTTGGATGCCGACAGCAGTCGCACCATTGGGAGACATACAGTGGCTTGCGAAAGTATTCACTCCCCTTGGCATTTTTCCTATTTTGTTACCTTACAACCTGGAATTAAAATGGATTTTTGGGGGGTTTGTATCATTTGATTTACACAACATGCCTACCATTTTGAAGATGCAAAATATTTTTTACTAAACAAGAAATAAGACAGAAAAAAAACAGAAAACTTGAGCGTGCATAACTATTCACCCCCCAAAGTCAAATCTTTGTAGAGCCACCTTTTGCAGAAATTACAAGCTTGGCACATCTAGCCACTGGGATTTTTTTCCCATTCTTTAAGACAACACTGCTCCAGCTCCTTCAAGTTGGATGGGTTCCGCTGATGTACAGCAATCTTTACATCTTTAAGTCATATCACAGATTCTCAATTGGATTGAGGTCTGGGCTTTGATTAGGCCATTCCTAGACATTTAAATGTCCCCCTTAAACCTCTTGAGTGTTGCTTTAGCAGTCCGCTTAGGGTCATTGTCCTGCTGTAAGGTGAACCTCCGTCCCAGTCTCAAATCTCTGGAAGACTGAAACAGGTTTCCCTCAAGAATTTCCCTGTATTTAGTGTCATCCATCATTCCTTCAATTCTGACCCGTTTCCCAGTCCCTGCCGATGAAAAACATCCCCACAGCATGGTGCTGCCACCACCATGCTTCACTGTGGGGATGATGTTCTCGGGGTGATGAGAGGTGTTGGGTTTGCGCCAGACACAGTGTTTTCCTTGATGGCCAAAAAGCTCAATTTTAGTCTCATCTGAACAGAGTACCTTCTTCCATTTGTTTGGGGAATCTCCCACATGCCTTTCGGCAAACACCAAACATGTTTGATAAAAACAATTCTGGACACTATTCTGTAATGCCCAGCTCTGTTGCATGTACGGCTTAAAGTGGTCTTATGGACAGATACTCCAATCTCCGCTGCGGAGCTTTGCAGCTCCTTCAGAGTTATCTTTGCTCTTTGTTGCCTCTCTGATTAATGCCCTCCTTGCCTGGTCCATGAGTTTTGGTGGGCGGCCCTCTCTTGGCAGGTTTGTTGTGGTGCCATATTCTTTCCATTTTTTAATAATGGATTTAATGGTTCTCCATGGGATGTTCAAAGTTTCTGATATTTTTTATAACCCGACCCTGATCTGTACTTCTCCACAACTTTGTCCCTGACCTGTTTGGAGAGCTCCTTGGTCTTCATAGTGCTCCTTGCTTGGTGGTGCCCCTTGCTTAGTGGTGTAGCAAACTCTGGGGCCTTTCAGAACAGGTGTATATAAACTGAGATCATGTGACAGATCATGTGAAAATTAGATTTCACACAGGTGGAATTTATTTAACTAATTACGTGACTTCTGAAGGTAATTGGTTGCTTGGATATTATTTAGGGGCTTCATAGCAAAGGGGGTGAATACATATGCACGCACCACTTTTCCATTTTTTATTTTTTATAATTTTTTAAAACAAGTTCTTTTTTAAATTTCACTTAATCAATTTGGACTATTTTGTGTATGTCCATTACATGAAATCCAAATAAAAATCCATTTAAATTACAGGTTGTAATGCAACAAAATAGGAAAAAGGCACTGTAGCTTGGACTGTAGCCTACAAAAGCCTATTCCTGCTCTTTTCCCGCGATCCATCAAACACATTTGGTGTGTTATCATAGTGGTCTCTGACTTAAGTCAGACTCGCTCACTTTGAACAAATTTAAATGTGCGCCTTTTTTCTATGCTGATTTGAATGTCATCGAGAAGATTTTATTTCGCAAATATCCTTTCTGAATTTAACAGTAATCCTCGGAAGTAATCATCTAGTTTTTCAAAAGTATCTGTAATCTGATCACAATATTTTTGTGGGTCACTGACTCAAAAGTAAAGCCACAAAACCCCTCTAGTCTGAATCACAGGAGTCTCTTCCGTGAGTCAGACTACCAGATAGACTTGAATGAGCATGGTATAAGAAAGCTATCTTGACAACCCAGACATTTTAGGAACCATTAATCTTCCTATTTGATTTTCGGATAAAAGTAAAGAATATATTCTAACTCCAGCGTTGGAAGCCGTACTTATCATTTTAGAGGTATATGTATGAGTGTGTGTGGGGGTCCAACACTAGCAGGTGTGTTCTGCATGTGCCACGGGCCAGGGGGTAAGTTGCCAGTAACGAGGTAACATTAAGATTACTATATTTATGTCATCTGCATGAAATACTACAGATCGGAACCCGACGCGGTGATATTCCACTCTCGGCTGTATACGTACGTCAGCACTTGAGGCAGTAAATGTTTGATATTAATAGTGGACGTTGTACAGTACAGTGAGGTCTGTAATATTACATTTACACAGTGGTAAGATGTCCATAGAGGTTTAGTCAAATGTGTATCAGTGGTCGGGAATGTTTTATTTGGTGTTATTCCACATAACAAACCATAGCAGTAAACGACACAGTACATGTAACCTAAACAGATGCATATAACCAGATGGCCATGCAGTTCTATTCACAGAGGCTATAAAATTTCAAATCAAATCCAATCCAATTTTATTGGTCACATACACATATTAAGCAGATGTTATTGCGGGTGTAGCGAAATGCTTGTGTTCCTAGCTCCAACACCAAATAAAACATTCCTGACCACTGATACACATTTGACTAAACCTCCATGGACATCTTACCACTGTGTAAATGTAATATTACAGACCTCACTGTACTGTACAACGTCCACTATTAATATCAAACATTTACTGCCTCGAAGTGCTGACGTACGTATACAGCCGAGAGTGGAATATCACCGCGTCGGGTTCCGATCTGTAGTATTTCATGCAGATGACATAAATATAGTAATCTTAATGTAACCTCGTTACTGGCAACTTACCCCTTGGCCCGTGGCACATGCAGAACACACCTGCTAGTGTTGGACCCCCACACACACTCATACATATACCTCTAAAATGATAAGTACGGCTTCCAACGCTGGAGTTAGAATATATTCTTTACTTTTATCCGAAAATCAAATAGGAAGATTAATGGTTCCTAAAATGTCTTGGTTGTCAAGATAGCTTTCTTATACCATGCTCATTCAAGGCTATCTGGCCGTCTGAGTCATAGAAGGGACACCTGAGATTCCTACAGTAGAGGGGTTTAGTGTCTTTACATTTGAGTCAGTGACCCACATCATTTGGCAACATTACATGACATCATTATCTGCCACCTTACAAGGGTATCTGAAGTCAGATAAATGAGTGAGCAGCAAGGTTCATGTGAAAGCTGGTATAAAAATAGAAATCAGACTTTTGAGCAAGTTCAAAGTTGCAGACAACAAAGAAGCCAGGCCAGGTTTTTTTTATTAGGGTTTTTAGCAGAAAGCAGGCCTGGGTTCTGGCTTCTCAGAAACCAGACTGGATCCAGGACTAAAGCCACATGAGTGGATCTTACTTGAAAAGAGGAGGTTCGGCTGCAAGGTCAATCCAAAGCCTTGGGCTACATATTAAAACGGAATAACAAATCACAATGTGACGTGAGTCTAAAAGAGGCACAGTGCTGAAAGGGAATGTTTCATTCAAAACTATTGCTATCATAAAAGGAAATGGAATATTGTACACTTAATTAAATACCAGTATAACTTGTTATAACGGTGGCGTTATTTCAATTGTCCTATTTCCATTGCCAAGCCTAATAGGGTGTCTTGAAGATTGGCCGTGACTTGACTTCCCTGTCCTCCACAAAACTCTCACAGTCCGAGTCAATCCTCAGTCCGACATGTTCAATCAGCAGTGAAAATGAATGAGCAAAAGATATGGCAAGTTGGCTTCTATCTTCACGAGCCTCTGTGCTGAGTCCGAATCAGTGGTTATGGATCCAGCAAACTGACACCATTAGCCAGATGTAGTTCTCAAGCTGGCCAGTCTCAAATGCCTTTCTGGTAGAATGACGATGAAGTCACTTCCCTCATAAAGCGAGAGACAAAGAGACAGCGAAGAGCGAGAGAGAGAGGGGGAAGAGAGAGAACAGAGAGAGAGAGAGAGAGAGAGAGAACGTGTGAGAGTTTGAGACCCTATGAGAGAGGGAAGAGATTTAATGCTGACTGTGTTTTATTATTTGGATTTTTACAGACTATTTTCTCCCTGAGCCTGAAACACTCAACTATTTGTTAGTCATCAGTTTCCCAGAAAACACATGCTGTCATAACATCTAGGAATGTCAGGACAAACAATTAGAAAAAAAGACAGCTCACAGAACAGTCTGTAGGTAGATCAGCCTTATCTTACAGTAAACATGCTTTAAAAGCTTATCAGTAAAGATGAGTTGAGAGACGTGTTGTGTTCTGAACCCAAATCACAAATGGTCCTCCATTGGGGTGAGCATTTGGGATTAAATACATACAGTACATCTGCTCTTACAAAGCTGAATTATGTAAACCAGCTGACCAGCTATCATTTGAAATCCTTTGATTCCCCTTGTTAGGAGCAGTACAATAGCAAGGGCTGGGAATGATTGTGGGGTGCTTCAGATGCAGCTGTTCAAGCTGATAATGAGAGAATAATCTAGAGACATTGTGTGAGGCCAGCGCCACTCCAAATCAGTTTGTGTGTGTGTGTGAGCAGGCATGCTGTCCATCCCATGCACCACACCTTCAGCTCTACTTCAGTGTGTGGGCAGGCTGGATGATTTCACTAAGTGTGGGCTGATATGGAATGTTAAATAGCATAGTGGTAATGCATGGTTACCCTTGGTCATTTTAAAAGAGACACACCCTTGAAGGATGTAAAAGCACCCACAGCATAATGCTGACAATGGGTTATTCAGTTAAACGAGTTAATCTGTAATCTCCATTCAATATTTTTCATGATATACTATTTTTATGAAGTGCACATAACAATCTGTGGTAGAGATGATATATAGTATTATTTAATTCACAATATTTAGTGATCTCAGCCAGTGTTTTTTGTGTCATCATCTGGCAAGCAGGTTAGTGTTTTTCGTCATGAATCTTGTTCTGGCGGCAGCTCGGGAGTGGTCACTAGCTGACACAGCCATAAAATCTGATGTTAAACCTAACCTTAACCGCACTGCTAACCCTAACCTTAAATTAAGACCAGGAAGGACATTTTTGTTTTCATGAATTTGTACAATATCGGCAATTTAGATTTTGCAGCTAGCGAAAATCGCTCAGTTCTGCCTCCAGGAAAAGACTCATCCAAAAAACGTCAACAAGGCAAAGCACCCAAACAAATGTAATCCATCTCTCTCTCGTCCCTTATTTTGCTGTCATGGGAACAGCGGAGCTGTTGTTATGAAACAAAACATGAGGACAGGCCCTGCTGTTTCCCTCCATGGGAGATTGCTGAGCTGAATTAGCTAAGTGATCTCATGGTTCACTGTCTTATCACTTGGGCCTTGGCTGCCGGTGAAGTAATGCCACAGGCACAAACTGAAGCAGATGATTTAAAGACAACCGCTGCCAGAGAAACTTACAAGAGCACCAGGGAATGCAGTGTGATCATTTGAGTTACAGACTGGAGGGGAGGACAAAAGAGAGGCTCCGCAGGCAGTAATTTAGTTTCTCATACATAATACCCGATAACTACCCAACCTGTCAATAATCTGTCCAGAAAGGTATACTCCATTAAAGTAATTCAGGCTTGTTAATAGAGGTTAAGGAGGAAGTATAAAAGTGTCCAAGAATAATATCCGTATAAATTGCCCTTTGAGAAATGGTCATTGATATGCAACGGGACCTCACTATGCCTTCAGTTGTTCTGAACGCTATTGGCATTGTCCAAAATATTTCTAAACAAACTGACCTCTGACCTGTCCATTACAAAAGACAATAGATTATTTTTAACCCTTGATCATCCTCCACCTAACACACAGGATAGCTATGTGGAGTTCCTAAAGCCGATGACAATGGCTTGATGATGCAAACGCCACTGAAGCCCTCCCTTACCCACACGGACAGGAGACATTTATTGTTTCATCACAGAGGGAAAAATCTTTTGATCGGATTAAAAATAACTTTTTCCACTGTTTTTATTGTAAGTTATTAATGGAACGTTCCCTAGTCCCTAGGGATGTGACTGCCTGGCACGGGACGCTGCAGAGGGGAGGACAACTCATAATAATGGCTGGAAGGGAGTAAATGGAATGGTATCAAACACATGTGTTTAATGTATTTGATACCATTCCACTGATTCTGCTCCAGCCATTACCATGAAACTAGTCCACCCCAATTAAGGTGCCACCCACATGTGCTGCCTGAGTATGTATGTGTGGTACCACAGGCTGGCAGAGGACAAATCTAATGGCTACCACTGGAATAACAGTGAGAGGATGGGATAGCGTCGCTGTTTACTGTGTGCCTTCAAGCAGTGGGGTCTCTCATGGAACCTCTTATCAGAATAAAACCCATTGGGAACATCTATTGTTTTGACATGGGAAAACATCAAAGTGGACAGACATGGTAGTGATAATATCAGGCATTTAGTAGACGCTTTTATCCAAATTGACTAAGTCGTGCTTGCGTACATATTACATTTGGGTGGCCCTGGGAATTGAACCAACAACCCTGGCGGTGCAAGAACCATGCCATACCAGCTGAGCCATACAGGCATATTAATAAGAGAGACATTCTTTAATGTTAATTACTTCAACTTACCTTGTCCAAATTTCAACTTTCATCCAACGTGAACAAGTTGACATGTTTAGAAACAAATCTCATAGTCCAAAGAAAGTTGAGCAACTACAGTATGTTAGACCCAGATTTCTCATTGTATTATTGCGTCATTTTCTCTACATTCCCTGTGTTGTTACTCAGCTATTAGTACATTTAATATATCCTCTAGAGAGAGAGCTAAAGCGTTCTTCTGGTAAAAGATGTAATCAATGAATGCCTCCTAATGTACCATTTCCTGAATTGAGTCTGGACCGGACGTCAGATGGCAGCAACTAATGTTCTTTCCCAACTCACTGATTCACAATGTGCTCCACTTTACGAACTAGAAACCATATAATTGGACATCTAAATGTCCCAAAATTTAGTCCATACAAGTTTATTTTTGCGAGGAAAAGAAAAGCTTTTCAAACCTATGAATAATAGCAGAATCATTTCCCCTTACCTGTTCTCAATGGTACCACATCACAGGTGACGACAGGTCAAAAAGGAATATCTCAGTTACTGAGAATCAAGTCCCAGAGTAAAAAGTCTCTCCTCAATGTCTGTGTTCTTCAGTTACCTTGACTGTGTGTGTCAAAAAGAGACATATCAAATGTAGATGATCTATACTCTCACCTCTTACTTTTCTCTTTTAATAACTTGTTTCCCCTCTTCTCTCCTGTCAAGGCAACAGAGGCAATGCAAGAGGCGTCTGAAGATGAACACCAAGCTTTGTCCTCTCCAGAAGTTTGGGCTGGCAGAGTCTTTCACAAACTGAGAGGATGAGAGAGAAAAGAGAGAGAGAGAGAGAGAGAGAGAGAGAGAGAGAGAGAGAGAGAGAGAGAGAGAGAGAGAGAGAGAGAGAGAGAGAGAGAGAGAGACAGAGAGACAGAGAGAGAGAGAGAGAGAGAGAGAGAGAGAGACAGAGAGACAGAGAGAGAGAGAGACCAGCAAGCAAGAGGAGGTGGTCAGAGCTGCTTTTGTCTGAAAAGTCAGATTTTCCTTCAAATGGAGATATCCAAAGTAAGATGGAGAGGAGGGTAGAAATGTGGAATATAGCCTTTGTCAGGTGCCAGGACCCTGCCTTTTCCCCTTTGTTCCTGGGCAGGAGAGTGTAGAGCTTTGAGTGTAGCAGAGTCTGCCTGGGCTATATTTAACAAGTGTTCTCAGTCACTCATGGCTGTTAGCAGCTGAGCAGATTGAGGGAAGCTTTCCCAAGCCCCTCTGACAGCTGAACTATCCCACTCTGAAGCAGGCAGGGGAAGTCCAGCTCCACCACTCCTGCCATAGCAGAGGCAGGGTTAGCAAGGAGGGCTCAGTCTCTGCCTGGTTAGTCAATTCACAGTCATCTTTTCTAAGAAGCAAATGAGAAAATCGCAGGTAAATAATATAAGATCACCAGTTTGCCTTCAACCATTTGAGTATGAGAAGTTAGTTTATTGTTTTTGTGTAAAGGTGGTTCCACTTTATGCATCCATTTGCTTGCTCAGCAATTTTTCCCTAGAAGGATTAGACCACTGATACTGTACAGGGGCCAAGTTAACCTTTTCAAACAAAAATGATTTATTGAGAGCCATAAATGTGAGAACATTTGTTCCCAATAAAACCAAGTCAAAACAAAGCATTACAAATGAGAAGCAGTGATACACTCCTGTGAGACTTCTGCTGCGGTAGTGTTACAAGCGTGACATCTAGCCTTAACAAACATAGGCTCTGTTGACACCAAAGTGTTGTAAATGTCATTGTCTAAGGGTGTATGACCTTGTTCACGCTGTAATTGACAATGGCTCTCGCACCGAAGCCACTTGAACAACACGTCTTTCTTTAAAGTGATGGCATTTAAGAAACATAAGCATTCGTTGTGAGAGTAACTCCAGCAGCATTACCAGTCACCATTGATATAGAAAGGAGTAATCCCAACCTTTTGTCAACTCTTTCCAATAAAACTAGCCTAAAGGTCAATCAATCAAGTCGGTTCTATAATGACACATGAAAGCTGGAACTTCAGACAGGTGCTAAGTTGCTAGGTCTCCTTGTTGAAATATGGTATCTAGTCTGTCTGTCTCCCAAATGGCAACCTATTTCCTATGTAGTGCACTACTTTTGACCAGGGCCCATAGGGTTCTGGTCAAAAGTAGTGCACTACATTGGGAATAAGGTTCCATTTGGGACTCAACCCTAATGCTATTCAATACCTCGGAAACAGATGTACAGTATGTGTTCACACAGAGGTCTTATTAATGCACAACTCATTATACTTCATAAAGTTGGTGTGAGAGGAGATGTTGTTGTTTTAAAACATGGATCCTTCTATATTTTTAGCCGAGAGCTGATGGTGGTCATTAAGATTCAGTGTTGCACTTGTGGATAACATGAGTCACTTGAGACATGGCTGTGAAGTGACCAAACTGTTTCAAAGTCTAAGTATTTTATTAAGTAATCTAGTGGTTAGAGATAATTATTCTGTGTAGATGACATACACTGAGTATACAAAACAATATGAACATCTGCTCTTTCCATAACATAGACTGACCACGTGAATCCAGGTGAAAACTATGATCCCTTACTGATGACACTTGTTAAATACACTTCAATCAGTGTAGATAAAGGGGAGGAGACAAGTTAATGAAGGATTTTTAAGCCTTGAGACAATTGAGACATGGATTGTGTATGTGTGCCAATCAGAGGGTGAATGGGCAAGACAAAAAATGCCTTTGAACTGGGTATGGTAGAGTTCACGCCCTGACAAAATGAGGCTGTTCTGAGGGCAAAAGGGGGGCTGTTTCCCTACAATTCTATCCTAATATCCTTCTATCCTTCTTAATTATTATGTCCACATTCGATCTTCATTCTGACATGTACCATAACAAAAGTAAAATGACAACTGAAAGTTTATTGTATAATTCTTATAAATCTTTCCGGAACTCGAAGGGTGATGGTGTGCTCATAACTGTGGCTATGGTTACAGTCTTCCATTCTCTCCTAATGCACAGGGAGCCGGAAACCAAAGCACTGCACATTACTGACAATTGAGTCAGGGCCTCTCCTTCTCTCTGCTCCCTAATGCTCCGAGATGGTTATCATGGTCGGGACCTCTCTGTTGGGCATTTCATCTGGGGTTACTAAGATACTGATCAAGTCAGTACCTTTTGAAGTCATTTTCAAAATGTTGGTCTACCTTATCCAATGTAAGAGCCCTTCGCTTTTTGTATGGACCCAATACCTTTGCTCAAGATCTTATCGTTTGCAACTGTACAGTTCCTCTGATCAATCAAAGAAACACAGTGAGCGATTCATGTCGTTACCATTGACAATACATTTAGAAATGTATGTGTATAACTCTCCACAACCTCTTTGTAATCAAGCCAAATCAAACTGCAAGGTGCATTGAATCAAGCTCTGTCATTCAATCTAGCTAATAGATACATTGGTGTGTTCCATTGTGAGAAATGCTAAGTGTAGAATTTGATACAGCCCTCAACAGACTCATCCACGGTAAGGCAGAATGAGCAAATAGGCAGCAAGGCAGCTCTGTCACATAGCAACCCAGACCTATTTTGGGGAGGTGTTTAAATGTGCTTGTAACCCTCTGATTGGCACACATACACAACCCGTGTCTCAATTGGGGTGGCAGTTTAGTCTAGTGGTTAGAGTGTTGGACTAGTAACTGCAAGGTTGTAAGTTCAAATCCCAGAGCTGACAAGGTACAAATCTGTCATTTTGCCTCTGAACAGGCAGTTAATTCACTGTTCCTAGGCTGTCATTGAAAATAAGAAATAGTTCTTAACTGACTTGCCTAGTTAAATAAAGGTTTAAAAAAATGTGCTTGTAAAATCAAGGTCCATGTAATTTTTTATTGGCAAGTAAAATCAAAGCAACATTGGATACACTGTACTGAATCCTACGTATTTGGATGAGGTTCAACACTTGTTTTAGATATTAGATTTTCCCCCCATGGGTATCCAGAGGTTCATAATGATATTTTGCCCTCTGTAGATTACATATATCTATCTTCACAAGAGATGGGTTCAGCATCTGTAGCGTGTCACATTTGGCAAAGGAAAATGTATCAAATTATTTACACATTCACACGGTTCGTTCTAGGTGTCTGGAAACAGATGTTTTGTGACTTCCATTAAAGGCGAGATCTCTGTCCTCTTTATTGCAAAATATAAATTATGCAACATCTGTTTTGCATTTTTTCTGGTGAGCGATTTCATGCTAATGTCATTAGCGCACCATAACGTGCCAAACAAAATAATATCCTATTGAGCTGCAACATAATGTAACATAATGTTGCAACACACAATTTGTTTTGGGAAAGCATTAATCATCCGTTAGTAGCAGTGGAGCTTCAGTAATAACACATTAGCTGAGATTTGTGCATTAAATAAGGAGACCCCCCTTTACATTAGTCTATTTAGCCTTACGTATGAAAGCCCTCATCTGTTTTGTATTATGGGGAACATAGGACCCTTTCAGTTAATATCACACGTCAATGGTACAGGCTGTTAGGCTATGAATATTTAATTATGTTTTCATGCCACTGGCTTTACCATAATGGAGTTTCGGTGGAGACAATGAATAGGCTACTTGACTTTGGGTTTTTACAGTGGGAGCATATGATATAGTAGGCCTATGCATTGGAGAAATGGCTGCATCCAATTACAACAACCAGGAGGCATTTCAGGGCATGCCACTTTACAAATTTGTATCTGATTATTTAAGATAAATGCATACTTTAAAAAATGAAATGGAAAGTTATTACATATATTTGTACAGCAGCTCTTTTGTTCTGGGGTATAATGATTTCATTCAGAGCAACAATACAGCACTGAGAAGTGAGTCGGCTATGTGACATGATGAGAGGGTGTTGTACTCAGAGATGGTTCAGCTTCTACTGGAGAGTTGTCGCCACCTAGCAGTTCTCTGCGGTTAGGGAATGGGAATTAAGGGAGGTGGTATTTCTGAATGAAATCAGTTATGCGAACACTGCTGAATAGTAGGGATGGGAAGATAGCTTTTTTCTTGTCTTCGTCAATACATCATATTCTGTCACTTCGCACATAAGCACTTAGTTTCAAGCAGCTTATCACGGTAGATGATTGTAACCGTGGTTCAACTTACTTGCAGTTGTTTAGCCAACCCTTACATTCACAGGCCGAATAATACTACAATGAGGCAACAGCAGCAGAGGTGCCGAAGTAGACCCACATGTACTATTTTGATAAATGTTTTTACCTAGCACCGCTAAGTAATAGGCAAATCAATAACGTTGGGCTTTTCTAGCAAATTATTATTGCACAATGTGTGGTAGAGCTAGCACAAGTATTCTGAGACCATTACGGTACATTTGGCAATTTAACTGTTTGTTGGCTGAAAAAAAGGTAATCGACACATTCTGCGTTGTGCGTAGAACCACAAAAGCCAACTCGCGAGCCCTCTGCGAGATTGGGTCGCTGGTGAGCAGCAAACAACATCTGAAAGAGAAAGAGAACATGGAATAAACATGGCACACAACATAAGCTTTTTTGAAGGTAAAGTGAGACTTTTAAAAAACTAGCTAATTGTAAAGGCAAGGCGGCAATGTTTGTTAGCGATCGCATTCCCGTGTCTCTAAATGAGACGTCGGATCCAGCGCGCGTGCCTCAAATTTGGTTTCAATCCTGTTCGAGAGCGCTAGCAATTAGCTATTCCTGCGGAACTAGCTGGCTACATTTATTCACATAACTTACATCTGAAGCTACATTGTTCACCATGAATGGACATTTCAGAAACAAAAACGACAATAGGCACGATTAAAATGGAATTATCCGAGTCACGTTGCTTTACTGGACGCCGTTTGTAGTTATGCTAGCTACTAAGCTAGCTAGCCCGTGTATGTCTGACTAGCTACCTAGAAGCTAGCTTACTAGCTAAACTAACTACCCTCAAATGTAGGAAATGGTACACGGTCTTACTGACATAAGTTTGCGCAGTATTTTACAGGAGTAATTTGTTTACATAAATTATAGCTTGCTGTGCCGTGGGGTGAAGTTGTAACTTACTTGTGGACGTATGTACTGTAGATAATGGTCAAGATTGAACAGTCAGACAGCAAGGCCTAGCTGGCTAACGTTAGCTTCCTAGACATAATTGTTGACAGGCCTTCATGTCAGCTATACTTTTACATGTCCTTTTGTTTTTCATTTGATAATATTTAAGTGGATCAACCTAACGTTATTTGTTGGTTAGCAATCAACTTGACGCTAGTTATAAACAATACATTATTTCTGCTTTTCAAGGTCTTAAAGCTCAGAGAATGGTTGTCAGTTTCCATTTCAGACAGCGCATAACAAAGTAGCTAGTCTGATGGTGTTCATGTAAATAGCCAGCAACCCAATAAGGACAAACCATATGCGTTATAATATGCATGCTTATATCAAAGTGCTAACTAGCTCAAAAACAAGGAAGGGAACACTTCTGTAAGCACCATGCCAGTGTGGAATGTGGTGTCTCCAAATGTGTTAGGGATGGGGGAGTTGAGGCCATAGGTATAGCTACGGTATATCATCTGCACATAACTCTTAACAAGACCAACACTTTAAATATATTTTGCTGTTAACACTCGTAGTCATGACCAATTAAGTAATAGGCCTAAGTTGCCTGTGCTACAGACTGTGGAGCAAGGAAGTAGTTAATGAGGACAATGTGCAACCCAAAGGCATATTGATAAAGGCAACCCCTGGAATAACTTTGTTTATTAGTTATTTCTATACTAAATTACTAGCTTTAGACAGATTCTAAAGGGAGTCTAAATGTAATTATAGAAAACTCAACAAAAAAAAACATGAAAATCTTCAATTATAAATAACTAAGTGCCTACAGTGGGTCAGCTAAGTGGGAAATATCTTGCTGTACCTAGCATGGGCTGTCTTGCTGCAGTCTGTCTGGCAACAGTGCCCACAGTGTTGAGAAGGGAACAAAGCTGCAGTGACTGTGTCATTGAGCAATGGGTTCGAACCACCGAGCCAGACTCAAAGCAATCCTTCAACTGCTGTGCCTATCTATGACTGACCAGCCTCATTCATTTAGACTACTGATGGTGTTGTGAAGAAGGTGGGCTAACACATGTAGGGTGGAAGCCTTGATTTCATCCTTACAGTGTTAAGAAATCATAGCTAGTCGGGTGAAAATGGAACGAGCTCAGTGGTCAAGCCATGACCTAATTATCTAGGCTACAGTTGGTGTACTAAGATCCGGTATAGATACATTTCTAACTGTTAGCCTAAACACTTAGTGACAGTTTTTGACAGCAAAATATAGACCCTTTGGCTAACTGCCACATCCACAGCTTCACTGCATACCCTGCTGCTGTGCCACATAGTATTTATTGGAAAACATTTTAAGTGCTTCCTTGAAATGGTTTCCTACAGTGGTGAAATGTCTATCCTCAGATATTGATATGGAGAGGCCTACAGTTATGTGATTGCACAAAACACACCTACTCAAAGCATCATGCAAATAACTTTTTGTGAAATACCGCCATCCAAAATCTGTTTCTGTCGTCTCTAAACCAGCTATTGTGATTGTCGTGAGATATTACGACTCCACTGTGTCTCATTTTTGAGCAGCATGGTGCTACACCTCTAAGCCTGTTACACATTTATGATGAGAGTCACCATAGGAAATTAGTCTTGTCGTCCACAGAGAGGGGGGAGTAGCTCCTTGGCAAACACCTGCTCTGTTGTCAGCTGCCGCTGTGTCTCCTCTGCTTACAGTTTTATCGCAGACACGATTTAAGCTTTATTCATCAAAGAACATAAAAGGGGTTTTCAGTTATTTCTTTGTTGACTTGACTTTAGGTTGAGGCTATTTGGCTTCATCTTAACATCAGATTCATTATCTAGTTTTAGGATTACTCATGAATCGAAGTTCTCTTTGATGATTTGAATTATGCATGTGGTGCTAATACAAGCAGTGTTGAAATGATTACTGCAACTCCTAGAAGTGCACATGATCGTTTCAACTGATGCCCTCACTTTCCCGTCGTATAACTGAACTCATGCAAGTTGTGGTTTATTATATTCAAGCTCTGGATAGATCAGAGGCCAGGCGAGATGGAGGGTACAAGCAGAACTGGAGCTTTTCTCTTTCTGAAGGCAGTGAAGAGGAGAGGAGACATGAGTAAGCATTTCTCCTCCGGACCTCATTTCAACACTCAGCATCGCTGCATTGCATCAATTTCACCCTGCCACCCGCCGTATCCACCAGCCTGACAGACCCAAAGATTCTTTCTGTTCTGTTTATTAGTATTCCCACCTGAGAGCCTCCCTGCCACCAGCTTAATATACAGATATGGCCACATGCACACGCACTGTCTGCATGCAGAGTCTGTTTTGTAATAGAAGTGTGTAGACTGTAGAAGTGTTTTTACACTAGGGATACAAACTGACAGTGATGTTACTGTAAAACTACATGTATCACAGAATCATGTGGTTACATATGACATCATATGACATTGTAATTCAATAATTGATGTAATCTAGTAACTTCAGGAAGTACCCAATATGTTTATCCAATGGTTTGAGCTAAGTGGGCATAAAACCAAGGCATTATCTAACCACACTCTTCCACCCCTTTTTCTCTTCTTTTTTCCTAAGCTGCACATCGGTGGTGACCACGAAGGAGATGGATGGACAGCAGCACTCATCCCCAGAGGGGCAGAAGGTACTGTAGGCTACCTCCCTCACTAAGGAAAGCCTTATCTTGCACCCCTCTGCGTTACTCACATTTATGGCATTGTTGCTCGCAGCAGGCTACAGGCTTTCTGCTCTGTCCTGTTGGTGCCCTCTGCCGTTCTGTCTCACCTCTCTCCCTTTTTATATGTCCTTATTCTTTTCTGTCAGAACATTTAATCCAATGAAATTTATTGTGAATTTGATATTATTTTGGGGTATTATTACTAAATATTCAAAACCTGTTTCTCTTGTCTCAACTGAACAGTGAATACGAACATCAGCTCAGTGCTGTTTTTGCCATAACTTTACCGGGATGTATCAGCGTTTAATGCAGCATCACTCAGGCATATACTGTATGCTCTCAGCAGAAATGCACTGCAACATACTTTATGTAATCAGATCCTCTTTGTTAATTCTCTTCTTTGTTGTCTCTCTCTCCACCAGTCCCCCGCTCTTAGGCACTTCTCTTCTGCGGATCCCCTGAAAACATACGAAAACAGGCCAAATACAAATAATCACATAAGGGCTCTAAACAAACTAGGAACTGGCAAGAGGCTAAGGTATGGCACATCATTGTTGCTAGTAATCTCTCCTGTCCAAGTTGGAACGTTTTGATGACAATGGCAAATATCATAATGAACCAATTCGAACTGTATTCAGTGAAACCCGGCGGATGTTGTTTCTCTGCTTTCCTCTCTAGTGAAATCCCATACCCGGTAGCAACGACGTCACCAATGCCGAACAGAACAGACTATTTAATCGGTAGCCCAACAACGCCTCAAGGGGTCGTTCTACAGGGGAGACACTTTCAGCACACCCACCATGTTCCTGCTGCAATGAGGAAACCTGCCCAAAGGTATGAGCCCTCACGGAAGTCACACTCTAGTCATTCTGCATAACAAAGCATTGAAAGCGACTCTGTGGTTTTGTATGTCGAAACGCTTGATTTTTTTTCTTCCCAAGTTGCCAGGTAGGGCTGCACCTCTAGTCGATCGACGAGAGAACATGTTACTCTCCCTTTTTATGTAAGGGTTTGGCTAATTGCCATCAAGTTGGAGGTGCAGCCCATTTATTCACGGATCATCACCATTATTGTGTTAGACTTGATTGTATTGGTAGACGAGACTTACTCTCTCCATTTTCCTTTCTTAAGCAACCTTGACTTAAAGGAAAGGTAAGACATTGAACCCAGTGGATTTCCTCAGCCATGCTTTGTGCTGCAACCACTCATAGTGAGCTGAATGGTCTGATCTCTTTGTCCTGTTCTGACTTTGCATTTCATGTCATGCTGTAGTCAAAGCAGTAGTGCCTGTGCCTATGTGCATTTGTAATTTTTAGCTAACTTAATACCCTACTCAACCTGCATCCACCCATCTTTGGTCTGGATCTGTAGGGCACTGACTGAAGTCTGTTTGCATGGAATATCCCATGTCATGTGTTTCATCATAGCCTTACTCCATTGTGAAATAGCTTCATTAGCGCTCCTACACTTCATATTGCATATTTTGCTTATCTCCAATGATCCACTGCGGATTTGAGTTGTTTACCTCATTTATGGCTGTTGACAAAGTATTTTTTTTAAATGGCTGTGCTTCTGACCAGAGCCATAGATTTAGACTTATCTAGATATATGGCTGTGCTTCTGACCAAACTGTGCCATTTTTCCCGCAGAAAAGAGTACAGCACCACCCAGCAGCAGATCCAGCCAGTAGAAGTAGAGAGCATCATTCTCACCTGTCCAGAGAGCCCAGGTACATTCACTGTGCCCTTACATTCACTGTATTTCAGGGTTTCCGTTATGAAAATGTGGCGCCGGACATTTGAACGGCAGCATTTAAATTTACAGGACATTTGAGTAATGTACCGGACCCATGTGCAGTGGGTGCATAACCTGATTAGGGTGTCCAATCACCGTTCTCAGAATGTCAGAAGTCACATTTTAGATTATGGTAGATAATCTTCCCGGAATATGCAAGTCGAGGATGCAATGACGTGTCCTTGAGGATGTTCGAAGAACTGTCCACATTTATATTTTCCTCAGACGACAAAATGAATAACGAGTAGCAGAATCGCTGGCTTATGTTTTGGCGGAACGCCCATTTCAAGTTTGGGGAAGAATGTTTCACTGTAAAAAATGCACCTTTTATAATAAAGCATTCCATGCATCATCACATTTGCAGACTTATGTAAGATAGCCTACTATTCGTAATGTGATGAGTAGATTGGATAGTCAAATTTAGGGTAATAATATAACTCGATCACTGTTCGCAAAAAAAGACAGACAGTTCAATGCATGGCTGAGCGCGTATAGCGTAGAGGCCTGGGCTATAGGCCATATCGTTTATGTTCCTTTGCACGTGAAACACATTTCTTGCGATTCTACTGAACTTTATATGACTGGAGACATTAGCAGAATCTTGTTAAATTAAACAAATGACAGGGGGAGCCTACTCTAACACTGACAAACAATCAAAACATTTCTTGTCCATATAATAGGCCTATGAGAAGGGGATACACAACTAGAATATGACGTCCATCTAAACTGGAAGAGGTAATTATTGTCCAAAAACAAACTTTTAAGTGGCACTGACCCAACAATGATAGAGTGAAAATGTGCAGTGTGCACCAGGGATATGGCTATTGCTCTCCGCTGGTTCCAATATGATAGGCTATAGGCCTGTTGTTCTCTCAACTAAAAGACAGATTAGTCTTTTCATTGTCATCTCTTTACAGCAATAGTTTAGAAAGCAAATGGCTATGTTTTCTTGTGATTGAATGTAGAAATATTGTGATATGCCTGGCTGGGGGACTGTACTTTTCACTGACAGTCACAACTCAACAACCATCTATTTGGTGTTTGCAGTGTACGCTGCCAAAATTGCGCGGGTTGCCTTTCCTCCCGACTGTAGGCAATGCGATTCTTAAAAATCCAAAAAGTGTCTTTTTTTTACGGCTAGGAGAAGCCAATGATCCTCTGTGACCAAATCGTGCTTTAGTAACCTATTTTGACATATGGTCTTTATTTATGTATCGACAGGAGTAGGCTAATTAGGCTATATAATTTTGCCAATTTAATTCAGTTTACTAAGGAAAGGCTTCGCTTCCCCTAGCCTTGAAGACGTGCCACATATGAGCCTATGCCAATCTACTATCCCCCATTGTAGAAAAGTCTACCTATTCTATTGGTCAGCTTGTCGAGAAACAAATAGCCCAAACAGGCTATGGGACGATAGATCCCAAATTCATATAACCAGTTTGCCTAGGCAACATTAACAAACAAAAAAAGTTGAAGCAATGAATCTGCAACATATCAGAACATTTAGCTTAAAATGTTGATAAACTATCATTTCTTAACTTTTTTTAGCGCAGCAATACGCACAAGGCAGTAGGCTACGCGCGGATGTGCATTTGGCCACTGGACAACAAAAGAAAGTAGAAAACCAATAGCATATGGAAGGTCTGTATAAAATAATTGCCTCCGGATATGGTCGGAATTTGCCTAGGCTACTTTGAAGCAAGATTAAACATGTCTCCATAATATGTAGTAAAACGTTCAGGTTTCAAACAATTAAGTAGCGACACTGAACAAAAATATAGTCAATTTCTATGATTTTACTGAGTTACAGTTCATATAAGGAAATCGGTCAATTTAAATAAATTAATTAGGCCCTAATCTATGGATGACTTGGTAGACAGATAAGCATCTGTTGGTCACAGATATAGTCTATTCAGACCCCTTGACATTTTCCACATTTTGTTACGATGCAGCCTTATTCTAAAATTGATTTTAAATTTTTTTTTCCCTCAACCTACACAGAAAACCCTATGTCAAGGCAAAAACACATTTGAACATTTTTGGTAATGTAAAAAAAAATGGAGTGAAATATTACATTTACATAAGTATTCAGACCCTTTACTCAGTACTTTGTTGAAGCATCTTTGGCAGCGAGTCTTCTTAGGTATGACACTACAAGCTTGGCACACCTGTATTTGGGGAGTTTCTCCCATTCTTCTCTGTAGTTCCTCTCAAGTGCTGTCGGGTTTGATGGGGAGCGTTGCTGCACAGCTATTTTCAGGTTTACAGAGATGTTCGATCAGGTTCAAGTCCGGGCTCTGCCTGGGCCACTCAAGGACATTCAGAGACTGTTTTGGCTGTGTGCTTAAGGTCGTTGTCCTGTTGGAAGGTGAACATTCGCCCCAGTCTGAGGTCCTGTGTGCTCTGGAGCAGGTTTACATCAAGGATCTCTCTGTACTTTGCTCAGTTCATCTTTCCCTCGATCCTGACTAGTCTCCCTGTCCCTGCCACTGAAAAACATCCCCACAGCATGATGCTGCCACCACCACCATGCTTCACTGTAGGGATGGTGCCAGGTTTCTTCCAGATGTTGTGATTGGCATTCAGGCCTAAGAGTTCAATCTTGGTTTCATCAGACCAGAGAATTTTGTTTCTCATGGTCTGAGAGCCCTTTCGGTGCCTTTTGGCAAACTCCTGGCGGGCTTGTTGTGCCTTTTACTGAGAAGTGGCTTCCGTCTGCCCACTCTACCATAAAGGTCTGATTGGTAGAGTGCTACAGAGATGGTTGTTCTTATGGTGGGTTCTCCCATCTCCACAGAGGAACTCTAGAGCTCTGTCAGAGTGACCATCGGATTCTTGGTCACTTCCCTGACCAAGGCCCTTCTCCCCCGATATCTCAGTTTGGCAGAGCAGCCAGCTCTAGGAAGAGTCTTGGTGGTTCCAAACTTTTCCATTTACGAATGATGTAGGCCACTGTGTTCTTGGGGACCTTCAATGTTGCAGAATTTTTTTTGTACCCTTTACCAGATCTGTGTCTCGACACAATCCTGTCTCGGAGCTCTACGGACACTTTCTTCAACCTCATGGTTTGGTTTTTGCTCTGACGTGCACTTATAATTGTGGGACCTTATATAGACAAGGTGTGTGCCTTCTCTAAATCATGTCCAATCAATTGAATACACCACAGGTGGCTCCAGTCAAGTTGTGGAAACATCTGAATGATGATCAATGGAACAAGATGCACTTGAGCTCAATTTCGAGTCTCATAGAAAGGCTCTGAATACTTACGTAAATTAAGCATTTCTGGTTTTTACTTTTAATAAATGAGCAAACCTTTCTAAAAAACAGTTTTTGCTTTGTCATTATGGGGTATTGTGTGTAGATAATAATTTATTTATTTATTGAATCCATTTTTAGAATAAGGCTGTAACGATTTTTTTTGTTGGAAAAAGTCAAGGGGTCGCATTATTTTCCGAATGCACTGTATATACAAAAGTATGCAAACACCCCTTCAAGTGAGTGGAGTTTTGCTATTTCAGCCCCACCTGTTGCTGATAAGATAAAAAGAAAAATTGAGTACACAACCATGCAATCTCCATAGACAAACATTGGCAGTAGAATGAAGAGCTCAGTGACTTTCAACGTGGTACCGTCATAGGATGCCACCTCTCCAACAAGTAATTTCGTCAAATTTCTAGAGCTGCCCCAGTCGACTGTAAGTGCTGTTATTGTGAAGATGAAACGTCAGGGAGCAATAATGCCTCAGCCGCAAAGTGGTAGTCCACACAAGCTCACAGAACGGGACCACCGAGTGCTGATGGGCGCAGCGCGTAAAAAAAAGTATTTCGGTTGCAACTCTCACTACTGAGTTTCAAACTGCCTCTTCAAGCAACGTCCGCACAGTAACTTTTAGTCGGCAGCTTCGTGAAATGGGTTTCCCTGGCCGAGCAGCTGCACACAAGCCTAAGATCACCATGCGCAATGCCAAGTGTTGGCTGGAGTCGTGTAAAGCTCGCCATCATTGGACTCTGGAGCAGTGGAAATGCATTCTCTGGAGTGATGAATCACTCTTCACCATCTGGCAGTCCGACGGATGAATCTGGGTTTGGCGGATGCCAGGAGATTCACTACCTGCCCGACTGCATAGTGCCAACTGTAAAGTTTGGTGGATGAGGCATAATAGTCTGGGGCTGTTTTTCATGGGTCGTGCGAGCTCCCTTAGTTCCAGTGAAGAGATGGCTACAATATACAATGACTTTCTAGACAGTTCTGTGCTTCCAACTTTGTGGCGACAGTTTGGGGAAGGTCCTTTCCTGTATCAGCATTGATATTGGCGGGAACTGGAACACGCTGTCGTAAATGTCAATCCAGAGCATTTCAAACATGAAAGAAATTGTGTACAGATCCTTGCTACATTGGGCCGTGCATTATCCTGTTGAAACATGTGGGAATGGCAGTGGAGGAATGGCACGACAATGGGCCTCAGGATCTCGGCACGGTATCTCTGTGCATTCAAGTAGCCATTGATAAAATGCAGTTGTGTTTGTTGTCCTTAGCTTATGCCTGCCCATATCATAACCCAACCTCCACCGTGGGGCACTCAGCTCACAACATTGACATTAGAAAACCGCTCGCCCACATGATGCCATACACTCAGTCTGCCATCCGGTACAGTTGAAACCAGGATTAATCCGTGAAGAGCACACTTCTGCAGCATGCCAGTGGCAATCAAAGGTGAGCATTTGCCCACTGAACTCGGCTATGATGCCAAACTGTGGTCCGGTCAAGACACTGGTGAGGATGACGAGCACGCAGATGAGCTTCCATGAAATGGTTTCTGGCAGTTTGTTCAGAAATTCTTCGGGTTGTGCAAACCCACAGATTCATAAGCTGTCTGGGTGGCTGGTCTCGGAGGATCCCGCTGGTGAAGACTGATGTTGAGGTCCTGTGTTAGGGGGGTTATACGTTGTGATGCCGGTTGGACGTACTGCCAAATTATATAAAACAATGTGGAGGTGGCTTATGGTAGAGAAAAGAACGTTCAATTCTCTGGCAACCGCTCTCTCTAGTGGACAATTCATGCAGCCAACATCATGATTTTCGATACATAATGTTTGTGATACAAATTTTAAAGTATCTAGGTGGTAGAGGGTGTCTGGATGTGGCTTTGCAGCCTCACTCTCTGGCAGTGAAGGCTGTAGGGTCTGCGGGGCAGCAGATCTGGGCTGAGCCTCCTGCCTGTGTCTGCCAGAGGGGGATTGCAGCAGGCCTCGCAGATTAATCCGCCCGCAAAGCTCCTCTGAGAGGAAGGAGAGAGAACGAGCCTGGCAGTCACAAATGAGCATGGGGAGGAAAGCAGCACACACAGGCAGTCAGGCTAATAAAGCACACTGTGCCTGGCCAACCAACTCCTGCACAGTGAAATATTATGGGAGTGATGATGATCACATGTGGTGCAGCAAGGTGACCTTGGAACATTGGAACACTGCTTCCGTGTGAAACTTTTCCCCAAGGGTAATATTTTCCACTCTGGCAATTTTTGTTTGTGTTGAAGATTCGGTTCTCAACAAGTTGTTACTGCACACTGTATATGACAGATAAGTCATATTTTTCCTTTCCGTGTTATCTTTTGTTTCCTTTTTAGCCAACGACAACTCAAGCATCAAACGGCGTGTCCAGCAGCACAGTCGGAGAGCCTCGGCGGAGGGCTGTTGTAGCTTTCCCTCGCAGGTTCAGACCGAGGAGGTAGGAGTCTTAGCTTATACACTTTGTCATCTCGAAGTAGGAGTGCTGATCTAGGATCAGTTTTTACTTTTACATTATAATGGATATGTTAATATGGACGGGGGAGGCTGATCCTAAGTCAGCACTCCTACTCTGAGACGCTTTATGTATAAGCCAGGCCAGGCCCTGTAAGTGCATGTCTCTGTGTTCATCTAGATTTGACTGTTTAGTATTTACCATGCAGCCTTTCCATGTGAGAGGACTCTGACCCTGCTGGGCTGGAGTGGCAGCTACTCCCCTCTGGGCCTTTCTCTCAGGCCTTGCTAGTCAACTATCAAACCATCCAGCCTGCTCCTTCCTGTCTGAGTCATACCTTTAGTGTTGGGCCTAGAGCCAGAGAGGAATACATAACTGACTAGAAAGAAGCATGTTTATCAGTTGCACTCAGTTGACCATTTCAACCCAAAAGGGCAGACGGGTTTTAAGACGTTACCCCTGACAGATAGTGTTGAGAAGAAAATTTAAGTATTTGAATGTGAATGTATCTTCTGCTGAAATTAAATTTTCTCTTGTCTTTTCTGCAGGCCCTACATCCAAACGTTGTGTGCGGGAAGTGTAGCAAATCCAGTGACAACAGCACCATGTGTGAACACTGTGGGAACCCCTTGGCGTTGGAGGCCCCCCACCTCCACCACCCCCCCTGCAGCCCAGCCTACGTCCCCCACGCCCAGACCCCCCATCCGACCCCATACCCACCAGCACCCCTCCCCAGGAGCCAACAATTTACAGCTGAGGAAGAACAGCTTCTATGGTTCGGCCTCGACCTTGAGGGGCGCCGCCGCTGCGCGTGGACACTGTGATGAACCCGCCCATCCCAGTACGCATTACCACCCGGGCCGGCCTGCTACTGCCACACAACGGGAGACCCGTGGGGACTGGGCTAGTGGGGAGCTGCTGCGCCGGGAAAGTCGCCGCCAACAAAGGCAGGAGGACGGCGGCCGCCAAGCTACACAAGATCAACGACCCCAGTAAGTCTACTGGTCCATCCCGACCTGCTAAGTACTCACTTCTCGCATCTCTCTACGGTGGTTATTGTCAGAGTTTACCTCAGGGCTTTGCATTATGTAAGGTAGTGCAGGACGTTTTCATCTAAACTGGCAGTACAGAATGTTCTGAATGTCCACACACCTCACAACCAGTAGCACCTGTCTGTATATCTTACCTCTCTCACACAAGGTCACATTTGTTTGCAAACGAAGGCCACTTTTCAAAATCTAAATCTCCTGCTCTTCTTGAAAGAATACATTCAACTATGGTGGAGCGAGTGACTCATTCTCAGTCATGAAATGTCTGTAATGTGTGTGTGTGTGATCCAGTCGTGCTGTCCAGTGACGACGATGAGGAGGATGAAGCCGACGACGGCAGCACTGGTAGCGTCAACAGGCTGGACAGCGTCTCCCCGCTGCCCGCTGACTCGGCCCACTCCTCGCCAGCGCCCTCCGGAGGCAGGGTCGAGGCGGCAGTGAAGAGTAGCGCAGGAGAGGAGCAGGAGGAGATCACCTCTGATTTCTTCTCCGACGTCGACAGCAGAATCTCGCTACCCAAAAGGAACCGAATGAAAGATCAGGTGTGTGTCCGCTTCTTTGAAATACACTGAACGTACAAAACATTAAGGACACATGCTCTTTCCGTGACACAGGCTGACCAGGTGAATCCAGGTGACAGTTGTGATCACTTATTGATGTCACTTGTTAAATCCACTTCAATCTGTGTATTTGAAGGGGAGTAGAAAGGTTGAAGAAGGATTTCTAAGCCTTGAGACATGGATTATGTATGTGTGCCATTCAGAGGGTGAATGGGCAAGACGAACGACTGAAGTGCCTTTGAATGGAGTATGGTAGTAGGTGCCAGGCGCACCGGTTTGTGTCAAGAACTGCAACGCTGCTGGGGTTTTTACGCTCAACAATTTCCTGTGTGTATCAAGAATGGTTCACCACCCAAAGGATATCCAGCCGCCAACTTGACACAACTGTTGGAGTCAATGGAGTCAACATGTGCCAGGATCTGTGTGGAACGCTTTCAACACCTTGTAGAGCCCATGCCCTGACGAATTCAGGCTGTTCAGAGGGCTGGGGGGGAGACAAGTCAATATTAGGAAGGTGTTCCTGTTGTTTGGTGTACTCTGTATACATTTTAAAGGATTTTTAACATTTTTATTCAGACTGGGATAGCATGAAATGAGTCGTGTCGGGGGCTGGGATTTGTACCCATGTTGTGGTAGTGTACCCATGTGCTGCAAGCGGCCATGTTATATGCTGCACCAGCCTCTGTGTATAGGATATAGGACTTGTGTGGATACGTAATGAAATGTTGTTGATCCCTCAAGGATGTTTCTGCAGTTCTCCTCTCAAAGGTTGGCCACAATTGGTACACGGGCCCAGCTATAGTGAGCCAGTCTGATAGTGAGCTGTTTTGGAACATTTCAGTTTGGATTTATTGACCCCGTCTGTCAGAACGTCCTTGAGAACTCAATGTTCCTGATCTGCTCTCTCAAGGTAACATTGTGGGTTGTTTTGCTTGGCAGCAAATTATATTACTGGGTGTTTCTTTGTTCACTAAGATAGTCCCAATCCCAATGGCCAAAAACAACTAACGATTAAGTCTCCTAATTTACTTTTTGTGTGTTTAGGATTGTTTTCCTTTTAGAAACATACCGCTCGTGACATTTAGCTTTCAAACTAATTAGGCAGCTGAATCTAAATGACCAGTTGCGGAAGAATCTGATATTGTTGGCAAGACGAGTACTGTTCATGATTGGTCGCTAAGAGGAATGAATGATATGAAGCGGCAGATTTCAAGGCTGACCGTGTGTTTTTCAGTTTGGAAACCAAATACCTGACGACTCTACACCCAGGAAAAAACAGAAGACCTCCCCCTACAAGCTGGACAGCATCATCCTGGACTGTAGGAGCGTGAGAGTAGGAACTCTTCGCAGGATGGTGACCAAACCTGTCATTGTATGTACTCCGCTCCTGTACTCTGTTCTCTCTCTGTACAGACACTCAGTCGTGCTTATCAAAAATCTTGCCAAAACAATAGCCTATAGCAATATGGTCAAAGCTGAAATTATTTATACTAATTGTCTTACTGACATAATATATCATTCAACTATCTCTGTCTTTCAGTTTACGGGCGATTACATTCAACTTGAAACTGAAGGTGAGAGACATAAGAACATAAAATGTCTTATGCATTTTTTTCCCTTTGCTCTCCAATGACAAAATGTTGTAGATGCATTATACTCACACTCTTGTACAGTATGAAGGGTGGCATAATTCCAATGCATTTCCCAAAATTCTCATGTTTTCTAGAAATTGTAGTTGGAGGATTCTGAATTTCCTGCTTATTCCCACCTATTTCAGGGAATCTTCCAACCAGTATTTCTGGACAACCTGGGAATTGTGGAAACGTTACTGAAATTCTGCAAACCTAACGGCATGTGATGTTTTAGTGCTTTGTATCCCAGGCCCTGAAGTGGATTCTCTGGAGAAGGTGCGTCTGCAAGCGTCTGGGCTTATCAGCTGTGAGTGGTGCAGCGTGAGGAAGCTACCCGTGCTCTTCTTCCAGACCACCCAAGAGGAATGTCTGCGGCTTCGCACCCAGCTCAAGATGACCCGCGACAAGGGAGGCCTGTGGTACGACTGTGCCAGCAACGGTGAGGACTGCCAATCCATGAGTGAAGCATCCATGCCAGTTGTAACATCAGTAGTCTGTAAAATAGATGGATGAATGTGTTTTTTTGTTTACCAAACTTGTCAACGTTGTCCCCCTGTTTTGGAGAATACTTTTCTATGGCGTATTTTTTGTTGTTGTTGCTAAATCAAGTCTGTGACCTCACGGTCTACAAAATGTCAATAAGTCTTATTGCTCTCCCTACTCACCCCAGACTCTGACGAGAAGTACATCGTGCTGATCTTTGAGAACGGGCTGTCGTTGCACGAGCAGATGATTCTAGAGGAGATTCTACAGGAGATCGGCCGAGTCAACAAACTCAACGAGTTCCCCACTAAACTGCCGTTTGATGAAGCTAACATCAGATTGGTCAACTACAACAAAGCAACAAAAGAGAAGGTGGGCTTTATCTAAACGGAAGATTAGCATCTTGGAGCCTTTTGAGACTAGCTAACAAAATATGTGTTGCCGGTGTTGCCTTTCCTTGGCTTCAGGTTTTCAACAAACAGTCTCTTTTTAAACAATCCCTTGACCATGATATTTTGGTTGCATCACTTTCTTGTAGGTAAAGAATAATAACAACAACAATGGCGGTAAAGCCAACAACACACCGCCACCAACAGTGCGGACACGCATGGCCACACGGCAGCAGACCAGCACCTTCTTCGATGAGGAAGACGATGACATGGCTGAGCTCCAACCCACCTTCACTGGACCAATCGTAAAGTACGAGGGTTATCTATCTCCTACACCTGGGTCATGTTCAAGAAAATGGGCTGAAATGTGAAGGGGCTAGCACTATTTTTCTGTTTCAAACCATTTCACTTCGGTGTGCCCTGTCCTCCTAAGTATCATTCTAAAGTGTTTGTTCCTAATGGTAATTGGATGGTTGTGTTGTAGGTTGATGGTGTACCCACCTCCTCCAGCCAAGGGGGGCATGTCGGTGACTAACGAAGACCTCCACTGCCTTAACGATGGAGAGTTCCTAAACGACGTCATCATAGACTTTTATTTAAAGTTAGTGGCTTTCGCGTTCCGTTGTTTATTTCCCATTGTTGTTTTTTGAAGTCACATTCTAGGTTTGATTTTCTATAGGAACACAAAGTGCCTGCGTTTGTGGTATACTGGGAATTTTGCCAACCTTACAAGGGGAGTGGATTAACTGTTTTTCTATGTGTGCATCTTCCCTTTAGATATTTAGTTTTGGAGAAGTTGAAAAAAGAAGACTCACAAAGGAGTCACGTGTTCAGCTCCTTCTTTTACAAGAGGCTCAACCAAAGAGAGAGGAGAAACATCCCAGACACCACCAACCTAACGTGAGTCTCCTCTCCTCTGCCCAGAGTGGCCCAACAGCCCCCAGATCTATATGTGCTGTTTTGCCAACTCATTTGGTCATTATCACGGCAAACATTGTTTTAGTTGTCAAGATGGCACAAACTGATGCGGGACCAGGCAAGGGGAACACATTTCAGACAGAGTTCAGTAAACCATGTCTCTTGTTTGCCAGGATCCAGAAGAGGAAGCACAATCGGGTGAAGACGTGGACCCGACATGTAGACCTGTTCCAGAAGGACTTCATCTTTGTTCCCATTAACGAGTCGTGAGTGCTGCTCAATACCCCTGCCTGCGGCCAAATTACATCCTATTCCCTATGTAGTGCACTATATTTGAGCGGAGCCCGACTATATAAGGAAGGGAAAGGGGATATCTATGCATTCAACCCGAGTGGATCAGAGTGGTGCGGGGGGCTGCCTTAATCAACGCCTATGTCATCAGTGCCCAGGGAGCAGTTGTTGTGGGGGTTAACTGCCTTGCTCACGGGCAGAACGGCAGATTTTTTTCCACCTTGCCGGGATTCGAACAAGCAACCTTTCGGTTACTGTCCCAACACTCTAACCTCTAGGCTACCTGCCATTTGAGATGCGAATTTCAACATGGAAATTAATCGACTGTTTTCTTGTCTCAAGTGTAATGATGAAGGTGAACAGACTGATGCAAAATAATAGACAAAGATGGTAGACTGAACTGTCTCTATTAACCAAACCCATTGCTGTATGTGTTTCAGAGCCCACTGGTACTTGGCAGTGATCTGCTTCCCAGGCCTTCAGGGCCCTCAGTTTGTGGCCAACCCCCTATACCAGGCCCCGGAGTCAGCACCAGGGCCAACACAGGCTGCCACTCAGGGCAGCCCCCCTGACCACTGCCGGCCCCTGTCTCCAGAGCCAGACCACTTTGAGCCTCTGTCCCCAGACAGAGAGGAACCCGTGGCCCCCTCAGAGAAGCTGTCCCTCAGTGCCACCGAGGCCTCCTCAGGGGGCCACTCTCACAGCGAGCAGCCAAAGGGTGCCTCCATCTGTCCCAATGGGGGCCAAGAGCCTCCTAAGACCTCTGGAGCCAGGGTGAATGGACAGGTCAGCGCCCAGCCACAGTACACAGGTAAGCCATAGGCAGACGTCACTATTTGCAAGTAGCATTTCATTGTGTACAATACACTACGTTGTGTCCTGCGCATATGGCAAATCAACATTGATTGCGATTTCTTGGAAACTGATGGGAAATGAATCTGTGATTCATTGGCCTTTTTGAATTATGTTTTGCAGATGGTCTGCACAGAATCAGTGTGTGTTATGGATCAGGAGGTGGCAATGGTGATGACACCCATACCTTTTCAGATGATCAAAGCTCCTGCCAGGTAACGGTGGAATTTGCTTCTCTGTTTGGTGACATTTCCAAGGAAGTTAAATGGATGTTATGTGTCACGTTGTTTTTCCTTTTGTCTAGGATGAGTGCAGTGAGGATGGTGCACTTGCTGAGGACCCGGTTACCCCTGAGAGCTCAGAGTGTACCTCCAAACCCACCATCTGTAAACAGTGAGTAGGAGAGGATGTTCTACTTGTGCCAGTAGATGGCGATATTGCTCTCCTGACACCTTTGTGGCTAGTGTGATTTGAGGTGATTGTCCATTCATATTTACCTCAGAATCACAATGTTTAAGCATTTGCTGAGTGATTTTTGTTTGTTTTCTCAGGCCCTGCATTCTCATCATGGACTCGTTACGTGGCCCTGCCAGATCTTCAGTCGTTAAAACATTACGAGAGTAAGTCAATTCTTTCATACTGTTCTGTATATTGTAGTTTGCCTAATTTGTACATCATCTAAGTATTACACGCATTGGCGCACCAAAGCAAACCTTCCCAAGCCATTTATATCTAGTGTTTCTTTTTGTGTGATTTGCGTGTGTAACTGCAGGTACCTGGAGGTGGAGTGGGAGGTGAGGAAAGGAAGTCAGAGGAGTTTTGGGAAGGATCAGATGAAGGGCTCCAACCCGCGTGTGCCTCAGCAAGATAACTTCAGCGACTGTGGAGTCTACATCCTGCAGTATGTGGAGAGCTTCTTTGAGGTGAGAGCATAGGCTGAAGGCAAAGCGACTCTGTTCAAAAGTAGTGCACTATATAGGGAATAGGGTGCGGTTTTTAGGATGCACACGGCGAGAAATACAACCAGTGCAGTGTATAAAATAACAGACACCTGGGGCCATATAATGAGATGTGGTCCGTTTTCATTTTCTATTGGTTGTATTTTTATATTGCCAATGTTTACCGAATTGATTTACTGTAACAACTACTGATAGCTGACTCTGCTAGCCAGAAGTGAATCCCAAATACGGATACCAGCTACTGTTTAAAAGCAATCGCACCAAACCAGGCCTTTATTGACTCTTGATTTTGAAGCTCATTTTCTACCTTACAACACTCCAAAAATAGATGGGACATTGCTTAGGAGTGAATCCATAATAATTACATTTTTCTGCCCTCCATTCAGAGTCCACTTGCCAGCTTTCATCTCCCTGTGAACCTGGCGGAATGGTTCCTGCAGCAACGGATGAAGACTAAACGCGAGGAGATCAAGGAGCTCATTCGAAAGATCCAATCCCAACAGAAGAAGGAGGCGGGCCAGGGCTCAGCCAAAGGCTCTCCTGGAGAACAGGAGGTGGGAGGAGAGGATACAGAGGAAGGTGTAGAGATACAGATCCAGAACTTTCCCGTCAGCCCCTGAGGTGCATTGTCTGGTCTGACACGGCTACCTACCTACTCTCTTTTCCTTTGACATGACGGTCCTATCTATCGGGTGGGGCTCCCGCTGCCTGGCCAAGCCTGGAGGTCGGTCCGTCTGCCTTCCTGCTGCCAGGGCCTGATTACATGCTGCTGGAATACCCCCCCCCCCCCCCCCCATTATTTCCTAACTGTCCTATTCCTTCCATTTACAACAAAACAAAACATTTTACATTTGTATTGAATAAAACGTGTACATATGCTGGATGTTTTTGCTGCCTTTGAGATTTACTGTTTTTGATGCCGTGCTATACATGGATGATCATCATCCATATCTGTTTTCTTCATAGATGTTCATTTTTTTCGGGTGCAGAATATACTGTTCCGCTCTTGTATCATATTTTTTATGCATCTGACTGAGTTGTGTAGAGAACTTGCTGTTATTTGTCATTTATAGCCATACCGGTCTGGAAGAAAGTATCATTTTCAAAATCCCAGTACCTCTCTTGAATTGCTTAGCCAGTGCTTGTTAAAGGCCCAGTGCAGTCAAAAACATGATTGTCCTGTGTTTCATATATTTCTCCACACTAGGTTGGACTAATACTATATGATAATACTGTATAATGCCCTTTTATTGTAATAGCTGTTTGATGGGATGAAGACATCACAGCTAGTTTACCATTTTCCCCTCCCCACTCGGACCCCTCCCAGATAGTCCTAGCTAAATTCTTGCCTGAGAAATTGGTCTTTGCTAAGAAGCTATTTGTTGCTTTTTGACCATTTTTTAAATTGAAAACAATCACAGTAAGGTACTTACTTGTTTCCCAGATATGATTTGATATTGATATAAAAATGGCTGCATTGAACCTTTTTTAAGTCTCTTTATGTGAGTGGATGGATCTTGAGCATTAAACACAGAGATGCAAGAGCACATAATTTGCCTTAGTTTTTATAACATACTGTTTGTCAGCCCTCTTCCTTCAGTTGTTGTTGGTTTTCCTCTGCATAAAACATGAGTTGAGTGCACCTTTCTTTAGTAAAGTATTTGGGACACTGTTACTGTAATAGAATTCATGTAATTCCATGAGATGTCATCCCATATTCAATATCGCTGTTGTAGAAGTGCATTTGTGCCTGGTTTCATCATCTGGTCGCCCGGGGTTGATAGGATGAAAAGATGGTCATCTAGATCTGCCTGTCCTCTTATTGTTTGAACAAATGACTGCTATTATCCATCATTATCTAGGGATGATTGGGTCTTGTCATTAATACAGCGATATACAGTTAGTTGATCTTCCTTTGCTCAAAATATTTTATTTTTAATTAGCCTAGCTCAAAAAGTTTAATTTACAGGTAACTGCCAAAATAAAGGAAACACCAACATAGTATCTAAATAGGGCGTTGGGTCACCATGAGCCGCCAGTGCACCCAGAATGGCTTTAATGCGCCTTGGCATAGATTCTACAAGTGTGAAACTGAGGGATGCACCAGCATTCTTCCACGCGGAATTCCATCATTTGGTGTTTCGTTGATGGTGGTGGAAACCACTGTCTCAGGGTCCGTTCCAGAATCTCCCATAATTTGGTTGAGATCTGATCCCAGTTTTTAAAAGATAACTATCTGGATTTCATCTATCGGATAGTATTAAATGGAATGAATAGAACAAGAGTCCCCATTCAAGTCAATGATTTGTCCGTTCTATTCTATTTCTATGTATTTTATCCCATCCAATAGGCGAAATCCAGATAAATAACTTTAAACTGGGCCCTTATGACTGAGACAAAGTCAATGAGATATCTTCTAGCCATGCTAGCTAAAATAATGGGCAACTTGGCATTTTTATACTTGACCCTAAGCATGATGGGATGTTTTAATTGCACAATGAACTCGGGAACCACACCTATGTGGAAGCACCTGCTTTCAATATACTTTGTATCCCTTGTTTACTCAAGTGTTTCCTTTATTTTGGCAGTTAACGGCATATTCATGGGCTTAATTTATTATCTTAAAAAAATAATTGTATCTACTTTTTTCAGTTATCATGATCTTAAATATACTGTATGTGAAGAACAAGTATGTTAAAATAGCATGGCTTTCCTCTCCGTGTGTAGCATTTTGAGTTCATAGAAGCGTTGCATTCATTCCGACCTTCCCTCCCAACAGGTTCTTAGAAACCAATGTTACCTTCCAAATGGCACCCTATTCCCTTTATAGTGCACCACTTCTGACCAGGGCACCTATATAATGGACTACATTTGACTAGGGCCCATTGTACTCTCGTCAAAAGTAGTGCACTGTATTTGGGATGCAGACAAGGAGTGAATAACCTGGAGCTGCCTTACCTGCCTTTTAAGTCTTTACTGCGGTTATGGTCACAGACAATGTTGTGTAAATATTTTAGAAGCTGAAGTAGGATCAATGCATCCTCGCACTCTCCTTTGCAATGGAACGAACAGTATCTATTGTCCCTCTGAAATGTCAAGTGCATCCAGACCTATTCTGCCAGTCACCATAGTTTCCATGGTGTATAAGCCATAATGCTGTTTGCACAGCTAGCCTTGTTTTTCATGCGGGCTTGCCCTAGTGGGATGGTGAATAGACAAACAAAAACTAATTTCCTCCAGCACAACCTGGATTTGCATTTCTTATGTACGTCATGCAAGGTGGTCAATGAACTAGCTCACCTCACCAGGTGTGGAGCGTAATATATGTGTGCTTTCCCCTCTATATCTTATGTCCCAAATATATCAAATCAAGATTTATTTGTCATGTGCCGAATACAACAGGTGTAGGTAGACCTTACAGTGAAATGCTTACTTACAAGCCCTGAACCAACAATGCAGTTTTAAGAAAAATACCTACAAAAAAAAGAAATAAAGTAACAAATAATTCAAGAGCAGCAATAAAATAACAACAGCGAGGCTATATCCAGGGGGTACGGGTTAGTCGAGGGGATTGAGGTAGGTTGAGTTATTAAAATGACTATGCATGGATAATAACAGTAGCAGCAGTGTAAAGGGGGGTGGGGCAATGCAAGTAGTCTGGGTAGCCATTTGATTAGATGTTCAGGATTCTTATGGCTTGGGGATAGAAGCTGTTTAGAAGCCTCTTGGACCTAGACTTGGCGCTCTGGTACCGCTTGCCATGCGGGAGCAGAGAGAACAGTCTATGATTAGGGTGGCTGGAGTCTTTGACCATTTTTTGGGGCCTTCCTCTGACACGGCCTGGTATAGAGGTCCTGGATGGCAGGAAGCTTGGCCCCAGTGATGTACTGGGCCGTACGCACTATCACTTAGTGCCTTGCGGTCGGAGGCCGAGCAGCTGCCATACCAGGCAGTGACGCTCTCGATGGTGCAGCTGTAGAACCTTTTGAAGATCTGAGGACCCATACCAAATATTTTCAGTCTCCTGAGGAGAAAAGATTTTGTTTTGCCCTCTTCACAACTGTCTTGGTGTGCTTGGACCATGTTAGTTTGTTGGTGATGTGTACACCAAGGAACTTGAAGCGCTCAACCTGATCCACTATAGCCCTGTCGATGCGAATGGGGGTGTGCTCAGTCCTCCTTTTCCTGTTGTCCACAATCATCTCCTTATCCTTGATCATGTTGAGGGAGAGGTTGTTGTCCTGGCACCACACGGCCAGATTTCTGACCTCCCTATATGCTGTCTCGTCGTTGTTGGTGATCTACCACTGTTGTGTCATCGGCAAACTTATTGATGGTGTTGGAGTTGTGCCTGGCAGTGCAGTCATGAGTGAACAGGGAGTACATGAAGGGACTGAGCACGCACCCCTGAGGGGCCCCCGTGTTGTTACCTACCCTCACCACCTGGGGGCGGTCCGTCAGGAAGTCCAGGATCCAGTTGCAGGGGGAGGTGTTTTGTCCCAGGGTCCTTAGCTTTGTGATGAGCTTTGAGGGCACTATGGTGTTGAACGCTGTGCTGTAGTCAATGAATAGCATTCTCACATAAGTGTTCCTTTTGTCCAGGTGTGAAAGCGCAGTGTGGAGTGCAATAGAGATTGCATAATCTGTGAATCCAATGGGGTGGTATGCAAATTGGAGTGGGTCTAGCGTTTCTGGGATAATGGTGTTTATGTGAGCCATGACCAGCCTTTCAAAGCACTTCATGGCTACAGATGTGAGTGCTACAGGTCAGTAGTCATTTGGGCAGGTTGCCCATGGAAACATGTTGGCAATTTCAGACAGACAGGGAGAGGTTGAAAATGTCAGTGAAGACACTTGCCAGTTGGTCAGCGCATGCTCGGAGTACACGTCCTAGTAATCTGTCTGGCCCTGTGGCATTGTGAATGTTGACCCGTTTAAAGGTCTCGCTCACATCGGCTGCAGAGTGCGTGATTACATTTACATTTAAGTGTGATCACACAGTCATCCAGAACAGCTGGTGCTCTCATGCATGTTTCAGTGTTACTTGCCTCGAAGGGGGGAAAGAAGTCATTTAGCTCATCTGGTAGGCTCTCCTTCCTCCCATTGTGTGCACTTGTTCACTTCCCTGTCCTTTTAAAGTAAATTATTGTAATAAGAAACATGGTGGATCCTACCACTAGCCAATGCCTCCACCAATCCAATGATTTTAGAATTATGGGAAGTAGTAAACAATTCAGGAGACATGAGACATTATTGGGACCCACTGGTGAGGTGATATGAGTACACTTGAGGCACCATTTTGTCCCATTGTCTGTGTGTAGAGAAACATGAAGCAGATGTAGCCCTGGCCTCCTCTCAGGTGATTCTCTAATGATATGTAGCGATCAGCTTTCAATCTGGTATTGGATGACTTCTTTAGGGGGGAAAACTTCACCAGTTTAATGTTACTAGGTCACTCAAAAATGTATGATGCACAAGTCGTGGTGTTGTGTGGAAACTTGGTCTGCAATACTGTCTGTCTTCCCTTTTCTTAGCAACCCAGCATAATTGCTTGGCAATAATTATGGCTATTGAGCCACATAACAGTAGATGCATAGACAGTTTAAAAAAGATAAGGGATACATACACTGGATATAGAAAACATTAAGAACACCTGCTCTTTTGATGACAGACTGACCAGGTAAAAGTTGTGACCCCTTATTGATGTCACTTGTTAAATATGTTTCAATTAGTATAGATGAAGGGGAGGAGATTTTTAAGCCTTTAGACATGGATTGTGTTTGTGTATGTGTGCCATTCAGAGGGTGATTGGGCAAGACCAACCATGTAAGTGCCTTTGAATGGGGTATGGTAGTAGGTGCCAGGCACACTGGCAGTTCTTGTGTCAAGAACTGCAAAGATGCTGCCCCCCCCTGTCTATCAAGAATGGTTCACCACCCAAAGGACATCCAGCCAACTTGACACAACTGTGGGAAGCATTGGAGTTAACATGGGCAAGCATCACTGTGGAACGCTTTGAACACCTTGTAGAGTCCATGCACTGACGAATTGAGGCTGGTCTGAGGTCAAAAGGTCGGGGTGCAACTCAATATTTGGAAGGTGATACTAATGTTTGGTATACTCGGTGAAGAATTTTAAATGTGTTCAACTGTCACTCAGTGTTAAGCGCTCCCAATGGTCAATGGATGCTACTGCGTGTGATGCTCATGACGTCACGAGCAATTCCCTGGGGTGTATTCATTCCGCCTATTCTGTAGCAAAACGTTTTTTAAACGGAAGCGAACGAAACGAAACGGGCGGAACCTACTTGAATTTGTCCAATAGAAACTCTCGTTTTGCTCTCTTTGCTTCCGGTTGGTTCTTAAGCGGTAAATGGTTACCGTAATGAATACACACCAGAACTTCTGAGGGAGTCGGAGGGTGCTGCTGCAGGAAGGAGAGCTCTGTGGTTGGATCTGCACCCGGCAGTCTATCGTGGAAACTTTACATGTTTTATAGACAATTAGTGTCCGACTGCACAGGTTGAAACGCATACGAGGTAAGTAACGTCCGCGACTGTCTTTTTCCTCCACAAACTGAATCCAATGTAATTGTTGAAAGCTTTGGAAATGGTGGTAGTTTTCCGTAGCTGGCTAACGTTAGCAGGCTACATTGATGCCAATGGAGGCTGTCAACACAGAAAGCGATTGACATCAAATGTATCATTTCTTTCGAAAACCGTAAACGCTGCATCTTGGAATGTGGAACTGTGTTGCCATTGTCGCTGAACGCAATGTTCCCTTTCAGAAAAAAACTACAGGTTTCGAATGATCTGAACATATGTCTGGAAAATTCGACATTTGACAAACACTCCAGGACAGAACAATGTGGGAATCACTGGTTCGTTACACCACTCTTCAGTTCAGTCGATTCCCAGCTGTAGAGCATGCCAGACGGTTGTTTTAAAACCGTTCCAAGGAATCGTTCTATTCCAATAGAATCCTGTCATTCGCGCATCACCAACGCGACTCCATGAGGATTAATGGAACCCTTACTTGTCCCATGGCCGTGGTGTACCGGTTTGTGTATTCATTGTCCACAGTGTTAATGAAGTATGGGCTTAGGCCCGCATATTTTACAGTACACAGTGTTGAAAATAGAAACAGATGTCATATATGGACACACAGGTGTGCGTGCTCTCGTTATGATCGCAATAACGAATGCCAACGCTCTTTTCACATGTGTAGCCTACTGTCCTGAGAATTCTACCCTTTCTGTTAATGATTACATAAGAGTTCAGTGTGTGCAATGTAATCAACGCTGTTCTCGGGTCTGACAACTAGACCAGACAGACCACTGATGATGGAAAGAACTAGAGGTTTCAAGTTGACAATTTTCCATTGGTCCCACTGTTTGTGGATGGACGTTTTCCACAGAACATTATTTGTCATCGTTTTTCGAGGGACTATGATCTTTGGTCATTTCCCTACCTGGTTTTACGAGAGTGAATTGGTATGAGTCATGTCACAGTGATACTGCTGCTTTTTATCACAGAGGTGTAGTACCTGTCACATCCTGCTAGTAAATGTTGAGGGAATTAAATCTTCAAAGTGCTTTTCATGAAATGCTCACTTCAACACCCAGCTCCTGAACTAACCTGTTTTGTTTACATTCTGAAGACCATAATGGTGAGACCCAGAGGAGGAAGGGCTAACCTGACTCATAAGAAGGCAGTGGTGTCAGTTCAGCTTAGAAACTTTCCAGTGGCCCTGATCCAATGATGAAGACAGTGAATATGCATGCACTCCCTGGGATATGGCTGCTGCTTTCCACGGGTGCCATTAAGATAGACTGTGCGCTCAATTGGGAGTTGAGAAGTAAGATGACTAGAGACATTAGTATTATCTTTACAGCAAACCGTTTTTTCCTACAATTGAGCTAGGTTACCTGCTTTTCATTGACCTCTGCAACTCAACAATTAGCTATTTGATAGACTATTTGTGGCGAGCGCTGCCCAAATTGCGTGCTTAAAACAATCCACAGGTCACTTTTAATAGACTAATGATCCTCTGTGGCCAAATCATGCTCTCTGGTGTATTATTTTTGAATGATTCTATTTATTTGTTTATAGACATCCTAGGAAATCTTGGCACATTTCATTCAATTTAGTTTAGGGGGAAGCCACTAGCCTATTGGACATGCCTCCAATGCTGACATTTATTATTGAAAGTAACCGGTGCTTAAAACATCTGGTTGAGGCTTATAAAGGTCAAGTTCAAATGCCGTGTTACATTTCAAGCAATTGGCGCACTGCCTAAACAGTTAAATTTGCTGGTCAGCCATCTGGCCCCATCTCTGCTTTTTAATTTCTTTTAAATGAAAGGCGTGGCAGGCTGGCAACTTCTCTCCAGGCAATGCTCCGCGTGGTCCTAAAGCCAGCCCTGCTAGATGCTTAACAGCTGTTTCATTTGAATTGGGATTGGAATGATTTTAGTCTACTTTTGTAGCCTACTTTTACATTTTGGCCTTGGGATATGGTATGGCGCCATACCCTGTATGAAGGCCTTTGGATTTACTGGCGCTGCGCGTACACTATAAAACACAAGGTTTTTGAGGCTGTAAAATGCAATCTCGCTGGTTACTTATTTGATTACTGTCTGTGTGTTGATTGTGAAACTTGGAGATATTTTCCTAAAACAACATCCCACACATTGGCCTAGCCAGGGTTACTGTGACCCTTTCATCAGGCGTTGGCTGCATCCTTGATAGTGCCCTACATTTGACTGGGATCCTGGTCAAAGTAGTGCTCTATATCGGGGATAGGTTGCTATTTGGGACGCAGACATTGACTCCACCCATAACCGAAGCAGATTTAAGGCTAACCACCACAGTAGTGCGGTGGGTGCCTGTGATGACAGAATGGGGACGGGACTGCACAAATGGATCGTGTTTCTGGATGGTATAATGCTCCTATGTAAGGTTCCAAACTCCATCACCTTTGTAATTAGTGTAATGTGAGCTGAATTAGTCATGTCCCATTGATCAGACTGAAGTCTCAGTTTAGTGTGATGAGGAGTGTCACCTTACACAGTTTGCGGTGTAGGCTATTGAGCCTCTTCTCCAGGTGCTGTCTGTTGTACGTGCGCGCACAAATTCATCACAAGTCCACCAAACTAGCTTTGTTGTACAGGACAAGATACTTAGCTTGAGGGGCAATGGAGTTTGGAGCTGTAAAAGGAAAGTCTAGTTTTTTTTTCATTGTGCTATTAGCACAATTTTTATGTTCTGGTTTGAAGATGTTTAGGGGTGTAAACATTCATCTTTAAATCCAATTGGGATGTTAACGTTAATTAATTAAAAAAATCCCTAACCAAAACTTTTTCTTCCACAAAATAAAAATCACAGCGCAGTTATCACACAACTTCCACTAACAGGTGAATACTTAACACATCAATGCTGTAACGTTAGTAGGAGACATCTTTCAAATGATTTGCCATGGATATAAAGCACTCTGCATGTAATCGTTGGAAAAATGGCAGAGAAAGGCAAGCAACAGTAGCGAAATAGCCTGCTCTGCCCTGAGTCAATACTGCTGCCTGTGCTTTTTAGTGGGCCCAATGTTACAACATATCGATTGTTGCTTTGGAAACATGTCGACAACTTCATCAGCAAGCTGTCAAACAATTGTAAATAAGTGACAAGTTACATGCTGTTTATCAGTGCAGTGCCCAACATCCTTGGCTAGCTAGCTAAAATTCCATCTGTGTTTGTTAGGGAAAGGCTACAGCAAACTAAATCAGCTGATTTAAAAAAATATATATATATATTTTTATTTCACCTTTATTTAACCAGGTAGGCTAGTTGAGAACAAGTTCTCATTTGCAACTGCGACCTGGCCAAGATAAAGCATAGCAGTATGAACAGACAACACAGAGTTACACATGGAGTAAACAAGTCAATAACACAGTAGAAAAAAGGGGGAGTCTATATACATTGTGTGCAAAAGGCATGAGGAGGTAGGCGAATAATGACAATTTAGCAGATTAACACTGGAGTGATAAATTAACAGATGGTCATGTACAGGTAGATATTGGTGAGCAGAAAAGTAAATAAATATAAACAGTATGGGGATGAGGTAGGTGAAAATGGGTGGGCTATTCACCGATAGCCTATGTACAGCTGCAGTGATCGGTTAGCTGCTCAGATAGCAGATGTTTGAAGTTGGTGAGGGAGATAAAAGTCTCCAACTTCAGCGCTTTTTTTAATTTTAATTTTTTTGCAATTCGTTCCAGTCACAGGCAGCAGAGAACTGGAACGAAAGGCGGCCAAATGAGGTGTTGGCTTTAGGGATTATCAGTGAGATACACCTGATGGAGCGCGTGCTACGGATGGGTGTTGCCATAGTGACCAGTGAACTGAGATAAGGTGGAGCTTTACCGAGCATGGACTTGTAGATGACCTGGAGCCATTTGGTCTAGCGACGAATATGTAGCGAGGGCCAGCCGACTAGAGCATACAAGTCGCAGTGGTGAGTACTATAAGGTGCTTTAGTGACAAAATGGATGGCTCTGTGATAAAATCACTGACTGATTTATACTTTACAACTTTCTCAGGGCAAGTTTGTCCCTGCCCCAGTATCTGTGTTTCATAGCGAGTGAGGCATGCACAAAGGGTTCCGGGAAGCAATGCTAGCGAATGGCTTTTGAAATGGTGATAAGTGGCAGTTGGGGCATCAAGTGTGCATCGTCTCCATTATCATTTTGACTCAAACACTTGCGGACTAGTGATCACTATCGAACAAAACAGCAAGTGCCCACTCGATAAAGGGCTTATGGGCGAATTGTTCAGTTTGAGATTTAGACGGACTGCGGTAGATAGATCTTCATTGCCCCCTAGAGGTCATAGGCAATATGACCATATTCGCATTGTGAATAAGTGTGGAATTGTATTCATCTTTCTAATTAAGACACCCCCCCCCCATCTGTCACTTATCTATATGATTTCTTTCTTCACTTCCGAAACCAAATGGCTGAGCCTCCGTACTGACCATGGCACATTTAGCATGACACGTACCACCTCAGACTGTTGCGGTTTGGGTGTGGGCTCGATTCTTCCGTTCATTTGTTTTATCCCTCCATAGCTCAGCTGTGAACTTGGCCTTATTGCCAAACTTAATGCCTTACGTGATTTAGCTGGCAACATGCATGCAAATGAACCCAGACATGACTAAGGCAGGGTGTGAAACATACATTGCATTATACCTTGTCCCGGATGCCAGAGATCACAAGTTTTTGACCTTTGGAACCTCAAGCCAAGGCTGCCCTCAGAAATGGCGTTAGCCTCTATCTGTTTGTCTCTGTACCAGATAGTCTGTACTATTGCTGTAAGGACAATAGCCTACATGGTTTAGACTACAGTTAACGTAGGCCATTTCCATGTAAAAGGACCCATGAGCACCAACGTGAAGTTCATAAGGGCGCATACGATTGTGTCAAATGAAAGCAAAGGGTCTATATTTGAGAAATGAAGGCATATATACTTTTTTTTTTTTTTTTTACCTAAAGATTTTGAATAAGCAAAGCCATTTTGATTTCTGGTTTAACAGATGGAGTAGGGGTCTTCACTTAAGACTTTCTGGTAGCTGTTTTATATTAAATGCCTCAACCCAATGATGTTAAGACCCTTGCCAACTAATATCAACGTTTTTGTTTCATTTTAGAATTAGAATAATAGCCAATGTGTCAAATAATACCCAAACATGCAAAAGGAGGATTATGGCCTGTTTCTACCTTTTTTGTGTACTTATTCAGGATGCATCACAATGAACACATCCCATATCTATAAGTATGCATTTCTGTGTAGTACACATCAGGGACTCGCCATGTCATTCACTTATCAGGTGTTAATCCGCTTCATTTACTGTACCAAAATATACTTTTTTTTTCAACTCAAGGGGTCATATCTGACACCCCATTCTTTCTGCTGTCATCTTAAATCAGTGTAGACATTTTGACTTTTTGGGGAACTTGGTGTCAAAAAAATAAACTGAGGGAGATGTTCACGTCCATATGCACTGTTCTTTGGCAATTTTCTGTGGATGTTTTGTGTAAGGTGGTAAAAATCTGTCTCCTTGTGGTTCTGTTACCATGGAAATTGCCCAGTACCCGTATGTTTTAGTGTTGCTGTTAGGAAGTGTGTAATCTCGGCAATATTTGGGGATTTGAGTATCAGCTCGATAGTTTTTCTACCAGTGCCCAAGGCTGAATAGACCTAGTAACACACAGCCACAACACACAGGCTAGACAGAGGCCTTTTAAATCCATTTATTTCCATCTCTTTTCACTGTCTGCAGCCAGCTAGTGCTCTAAGCTATGAGTTTAGACTAAAAAGTTGCTGTTGACTCAATCATGAGGAGTTTCCATTTGTAATATATGACTGCGTTATTGATCCTTTCCATTGCCATCCCTGAAGGCTTATTAGGTATTTATTCTGAACAAAAAGGAAACGTTTCAATTTAACAGTTCAATTGACTGATTTCCTCATGAAGTCAATTAATTAAGCCCTAATCTATGAATTTGGAATACAGATCTTCATCTTGGTCAAAGATGCCTTTAAAAAAAAAATAATAATAATAGATGCGTGGAGCAGAAAAGCATTTAGTATCGGGTGTGACCACCGTTTGCCTCATGCAGCGCAGCACATCTCCTTGGCATGAAGTTGATCAGGTTGTTAGTGGCCTGTGGAATGTTGTCCATCCAGAGCATCCCAAACATGCTCAATGGATGGTGACATGTCTGGAAGAACTGGAACATTTTCAGCTTTCAGAAATTGTGCAGCAAACTGCTCGTCAACATGACGTCCTACATGTTGTCTGCCATTTTCCTCGTACTGTTGAAACCGGTATTCATCCATGAAGAGTACACTTCTCCAGTGTGGCAGTCAAAGGTGAGAATTTACCCACTGAAGTCTGTTACGACGCCGAACTGCAGTCAGGTCAAGATCCTGGTGAAGATGACGAGCATGCAGATGTGCTTCCCTGAGATGGTTTCTGACGGTTTGTGCAGAAAATCTTAGGATATGCAAACCCACAGTTTCATCAGCTGTCTGTGTGGCTTGTCTCTGACAATCCAGACTGTGAATAAGCTGGATGTGGGGGATCCTGGCCTGGCATGAGTTACACGTGGTCTGCAGTTGTGAGGCCGGTTGGACGTACTGCCAAATTCTCTAAAATGACTCCGGAGGTGGCATATGGTAGAGATATGAACATTCAATTCTCTGGCAACAGCTCTGGTGGATATTCCTGCAGGAGCGTGCAATTGGCACACTGACATCCGCTCGAAACACCTGTGGCATTGAGGTGTGACAACTGCATGTTTTAGTTGCACCTGTGTAATCCACTTTTTGATATGCCACAACTGTCAGGTGGATGAATTCTTGGCAAAGGAGAAATGCTCACTAACACAAAATTTGAATTTGTTTGTACGTATGGAACACTTCTAGCTTTTATATAGTACTGTGCATTTCCTAGCCTCTGTTCTGGACTTTGGGACGGTGAAGAGACCACTGGTGGTATGTCTTGTAGGCTATGTATGGGTAAAGCTTATTCAAGGTGAACTGAACCCATATTATTCCATCAGCTCCCTTATCCCAACCCTGTGACATAAAAGGGAATAATAGGCCAGTGCTTTTAATTGAGGAACTTAAAAAAATAAAAAATAAAAAAAATAGGCTATTCTACACAGAAATATTCTGGTTCTATAGATAGAGTAGTGGAAAAGGTTTTGCCTCGCCCATGGGATGAGCATTCAGCGTTCACTGTTTAAAAATAAATAAATCAGCATTTCGCCGCCACATCCATTATTCACGTGTCTATCGCCTTTAATCATGTGTAGCTTTTTACTAAACTTAGCTCTCCACTGTGTTGCTATCCGTCCTGTACCTCTGCTGATACTCAACTAGTGCTTTTAAGAAACCCAGTGGGATAAGCAGCCTGGGGCCTCCAGACCCTATTGTGGGTTTGTCTGTCTGGGTTTCCTGGGCCTAGTGTTTGTGTGTGTGTGCGAGGCCACCACGGTTTTCCTTCCAGTCCAATTTGGCTCCAGTCAATATCTCCATGTGTTTTCCATGTTCTCTTAAGCTGGATAAGATTGATTTGCCTCTGGGGGAAGTGGGGACTCCTCTCCTGGTTCTTTGGTTGGCGGTGTGCCTCTGTTGCTATTGGAGTGTCTTCCGACCATGGCGCCACTGAGGCTTCCACTCTATTCATTGTGGGCATCTGTAGAGTCTCTGAGTCCCAAATGGCACCCTATTCCCGAGTGCACTACGTATGGTCAGAGACTTATGGGCCCTGGTCAAAAGTAGTGCTCTTTAAAGGGAATAGGTTGCCGTTTGGGACGTGCACGTAGAATAATCAGTGGTGTTCACATTACTGTACGCCTGAAAAGACAAGATTGTGGGGAAGAGATTTTGTCTGCATGTCTCGAGGGACTGGCGGTAGAGGAAGTTATCTTAGGGGTTAGTTGACAAAAGACCGACTGCACAGACAGGGCCCCAGTTCTGTCCCGTGTTCAGTGAGTGGAATCATTATTTGAGTGACTCGCACCAAAATTAGCCTGTGCATACAGTATGTCAATGGAAGATTGGCACGACTCGTTGTATGTGACGATGGAATCAAAGATTATGGCGCACTACTCGAAGCATGATTGGAAATAAAATAGTGTGTACTTTTTTAATATGAACTTGAATAGTGATGGGCTTCTTGCCAGAGGAGTTTAAAAGCTCCTGGAAGCTGTGGTGCCAATAAGACTGGGCACATTAGAAGTGAATTGACACTGAACATGTTAAGCTCATTTAAAATGTTTTACTGATACTTTAATTTCAGGTAATAATGTGTGATCTGTAAGCCACCTTGGCCCTTTTTTAGTCAGTTTGACTTTTTAATAATACCAGTGGATGTAGCCTTTATCTAGTGCATTGCATTTAGGATTACATTCTCATCTATGCTCAGGCAGAAATGCTGCTCAGTTCATTAGGGGCAAAACATTTGTTTAATCCTTTTGTGGTTTAAAGTTGGATTGAATTTGGACAATTGTTATTTAAAGTGCTTTCGGAGAGTATTCGGACCCCTTCTTCCACATGTCATGTTACAGCCTTATTTTAAAATGGATTAAATACAAGTTTTTCCCTCATCAGTCAACACAAATTTACCCCATAATGACAAAGCAGGTTTTTAGTGTTTTTCAAATTTTATAAAAATAAACAAATACATTATTTACATAAGTATTCAGACCGTTTGCTATGAGACTCAATTGAGCGCAGGGGCATCCTGTTTCCATTGATCATTATTTTGATGTTTCTACAACTTTATTGGAGTCCAATGGTGGTAAATTCAATTGATTGGACATGACTTAGAAAAGGCGCACACCTGTCTATAAGACACCACAGTTGACAGTGCATGTCAGAGCAAAAACCAAGCCATGAGGTTGAAGGAATTGTCCGTAGAGCTCCGAGACAGACAGGATTGTGTCGAGGCACAGATCTGGGGAAGGGTGCCAAAACATTTCTGCAGCATCGAATGTCCCCAAGAACACAGTGACCTCCATCATTCTTAAATGGAAGAAGTTTGGAACCAACAAGACTCTTCCTCAAGTTGGCTGCCCAGCCAAACTGAGCAATCAGAGAAGGGCCTTGGTCAGGGAGTTTGACCAAGAACCTGACGGTCACTCTGACAGAGCTCCAGAGTTCCTCTGTGGAGATGGGAGAACTAGAAGGACAACCATCTCTGTAGCACTCCACCATTCAGGCCTTTATGGTAGAGTGGCCAGACGGAAACCACTCCTCAGTAAAAGGCGCATGACAGCCCGCTTGGAGTTTGCCAAAAAGCACCTTAAGGACTCATATGAGAAAAAAGATTCTCTGATCTGATGAAACCAAGATTGAACTCTTTAGCTTGAAGTGTCGTGTCTGGAGGAGACCTGTCATCTTTCCTACAGTGACGCATGGTGGTGGAAGCATCATGCTGTGGGATTGTTTTTCAGCAGCATGAACTGGGAGACTAGTCCGGATCGAGGAAAAGCTGAATGGAGCAAAGTACAGAGTTCCTTGGTAACCTGCTGCAGAGCGCTCAGGACCTCAGACTAGGGCGAAGGTTTATCTTCCAGCAGGACAACTACCCTAAACACACAGCCAAGACAACCCAGAAGTGATTACTTCTTAAAAGATTTAGATTCACTATTGTAAAGTGGCTGTTCCACTGGATGTCATAAGGTGAATGCATCAATTTGTAAGTCGCTCTGGATAAGAGCGTCTGCTAAATGACTTAAATGTAAATGTAAGTGATAAGTCTCTGAATGTCCTTGAGTAGCCAAGCCAGAGCCCGGACTTGAACCCGATCGAACATCTCTGGAGAGACCTGAAAATAGCTGTGTAGCGACGCTCCCCATCCAACCTGACAGAGCTTGAGAGGATCTGTAGAGGAGAAAGGGTCTGAATACTTATGTAAATGTAATTTTATTTTAAAAATGAACATGTCTAAAAACATGTTTTCAACTTTGTCATAATGAGGTATTGTGTGTAGAACTATTTTAATCCATTTTAGAATAAGGCTGTAATGTAACTGTGTAAAGTCGATGGGTCTGAATTCTTTCTGAATGCACTGTATGCCCAACACCTCTAAACAACTGTATGAAATAGGAATTAGGCCCAATAGGAAGGAATTGATTCGATCCACTAGACCTGTAGAATTTGTCCAATGTTTAACTTTTAAGTTAAGAAAAAGAGAAACATTTTAATGGGGTTAGACGTGAGGAAGATGATTCTTGTCAATCTTTAAGCTGTGTAACAGGGGTTGTAGGTTGAAGTTAGGCTTTGGATTCACTGCATCTGCTGACCTCATCAAAACCAAATTCACTGGACTGGGAGGAAGTTCACAAAATGGAGTCTCTAGGAATGAGGGAGGGGGGGGACTCAGGAGGGGAGGATCCTGTCCACTTCAATAGCAAAAAGCTGATAATCTTCTTATCCTTTTACACTCCTAGTTTGGGCAAGGCTTGGCTTTAGGAGAGTAGTGCTTCAGCTTTTGTACAGTTGCCTATACTGGGTCAATCGCTCACTGGGCACACAACCTGGAGAAATGTTGTCAAATTGAGAACATGAGCAGTAATACAGGCAGAGTTCTGTTACTGTTGGCTACCCCCTGAGTTTAAAACCCTTGTTTTAAACCCTAGACTCATGTCTGGTGAGCTTGACCCCCTAGTAGGCATTACCTTCCTATACCAGACTGGATGGAACCAGGATCTGGGAACTTCTCCTGCTGAGCCTATGTTAGCTCCAGTTAACAGGGCATGGATGAAAGCCCTATTTCTGAACCTTAGAATGAGTTTACCAGACCAATTGCCAAGGTTAGAGGTTTGGAACCTGTTCTACTCATTCTATTTCTTTGGGTGGAACCCTTTCTGACGAAAAACATTTCTTTTGTGTGAGCATGGCAGTGACAAATTTAATTCCCTACATAGTTATAACAAGATGTATCTGTAAGGTGTTAACTTAAATCATTAGCCCCTATAGTTTCAAAACCTGTTTTTGTCAGGTATGTACAGTGTTCTAGGGCAAACCGACGCACCCTTCAGGGCAGGGAAGCAATACTTTTATAGTCTCTCTCACTCTGGGACATAGGTCATGTCTCGACAAACCACCTCCACCTGACTCTTACTCCGTGATGCAAGTTCTAACAGAGTTATTAAGCACGACATATGTTATTAAAGTCCACACTAATCTGCTGGAGTAGGCCTCTCCCACTCTGAGCTCATACCACCATTAGCTTACATTTTGCAGGCTGCAATAATTGATATATCTGATATCCAATCATGTTAAACACATTAAACAGGAAACGATAGTTCATACCAGTAAAGTGCTATATTTATAGAGCTAAGCATAGCCATAGAAAGAAAGGCTGAGTGTCATAGAAATTGAAAGAGACTATGCAGGCAGATTCACAAGGCTTTGAAGGCTCAGCTCTTCTTGGCACATTCAACACAGCCTCCAGGCCCATTGTTTCTAAACCCATCACCGGGTTTTGTGTTCAGAAGCTGTCTGTGTCCCAAATGGTACCCTATTCTCTGTATAGTGCACTGCTTTTGACCAGGGCCCCTAGTCTCTGGTCAAAAGTAATGCGCAGGGTGACATTTGGGATGCAGACTCATTTTTATTTAAAACAAAAAATGTTGTTCTCTCCACCACGTGACTTTGCTTTACCATGACAGTAAGCTCTGTGTGCAGCGGACAGTACACACAATACTCCAACAATCCTCTTTTGTTCCCACTGTGGCCGAGTGAAGAGTAGGCCCGACATGCATAACTCACAACCCATTCAAACACTGCCTCTCAACTATTTCCTCTGCTAAGGTAGCAGTGTTTCTTTAGAATGGAAAGGCTACAGTCTGCCTTGATCTCCAGCTCCTCTTCAGAAACACACAAACCTCAACCAGTAGCTGCCATTGGCCTGAACGTTCAAATGAATACCACTGGTTAACTGTCTTCACAGAACTGTCCCTTTTCTTAAATACCATTTTGGTTAGAGTGAATAGGCTTGGCTATGTATCCCAAAACAAATACACACACACACTCCCACCCCTCGTGGCATCCTCCCTAAGCTCTTCTCCCATATTTTCCTCCCTCTGTTTTGACAGATTGTGGCATCCTCAGAAGAGCGAGAGTAGCGTGTCCACCCACTCTGCCCAGAGTGTGTGAAAACGTGCTTTGGTGATGACATTCTATGTAACAAAATCCATTTTACCAAGACACATGATTTTCATGTTCTGAATCGTCAATTATGAAAATCCTCATGACTCCAACCATATGAAGACATTTGTGATGAACAGCCAATGTTGACTTTTTGTTTGAGGCTATAGCAGTCAATGGAAAAACATTCTAATATGCTGACCACCCCGACCGCTTTGCGTGCTTGGTTCTATTTGAGACGCTGCAAGTCCTGCCTCTCCCATCTCCTCATTGGTTTTTAGGAGCATATGCCCATGTGGGTGATTGAAAGATGAACTGAGGTCCCCACTCCAGTTGGTGGTGGAAATGCACCTTAAAGTTGGTTGCCAACCTCTATATGAAGGCCAAATAAGACTAGAGGAGGAGTGATGACTAAACTGTAGCTCAGTTGGTAGAGCATGGCGCTTGTAACGCCAGGGTAGTGGGTTCGAACACCGGGACCACCCATACGTAGAATGTATGCACACATGACTGTAAGTCGCTTTGGATAAAAGCGTCTGCTAAATGGCATATTATATTTATTATATTATTAACTCGGTTTAACGTTACCCTTTTTATCTGTGGATTCATTGTCGGCGTAGAGGACTTTGCATTTTAGGTAAAATAACCCAATGTTTATATATCCCTGGACAAATTAGCTAGCAACAGCAAGCTAGCTAGCGATTTCCATAAATGTTTAATACTTTTCAAATGAATATAGTTGGTTCAGAGTTTGTTTTGATATTTCATCCTGCGTGTCCTGATGTGGGTGGGCCAAATCACCATGGCGCACGCAAGTGGTCAGCATGTAACAGTGTTTCTGATTTGTCTTCTCAACTCAATCACTTTTTTTTATTATTTTTTTATGTCCGGCTATGACTGTCACATGCAAATTAGTCTGACATGTCTATCTATCTCTACGCAACTAATGAGATGAGTGTGCTTAATGAATGTCTGAGCTTTGCAAAGTCGGGGCACCTCATCTCTGCAGACCAGCACACTAAACCCAGCTTCACACAGATATGAGCTGGCGAAGGGTACCGTGAATGCGTTGTCTGCAACATTCTGTCACATGACTGCTCGAACAGTTTTATTTCACTTACCTGCATGACAACTGAGCCAGGATCACAGTCAAACGGATTGGGAAGTAGGTCCCGAAGTGCTCTGCCAAACGTTGGCGGTGAGCAGTCACCACTCGTGTGCGTCACTTACTGATGCTGTTTTCTTTCAAAAGCATGATTCGCTTTTGAAAGACAGTCTTTCCACTGACTCGATCACTCACACTGTTTTTGTTTCCCCTGCATGCTTATGTTCAGTTCATTCAGTTTCCCAAATATGTCTGTTACATAGGCAAGGAGACATTCTTTTCACTACACAAAGTCAACCAAGTGTCTTAAAAAATATATATTTTTTTACATCCATTGTGAATCACAACAGTTCCCCTCTTAATGTGATATCTTTCCAACCCTCCCTCTTGATAACCACCAAGCCTTGTTGTGTAGCCTCGTCAGTGTGAATATAGATCATCGTCATGTTCTGATCCCACATCTCCACATAGCAACAAAAACAACTAACAGGCAGTGGATGTGGTTTGATGTGGTTTACAATCGAAGTTACCTGCTGTAGTAAATCTCAGTTCTGTGATAAGCTCTTGCCGACAGTTGCTCTTGTATCATACAGTGCGTCCATATGACGGAGGGAGACACCATTCATAACTAGAGTGCAGATGCCGTCCCGCCTTGGATGGAGCTCCATCTGTTGCGGAAGCCCACCGTTCAACCCCATGGGATCTGTTTTTCGTCAATATAGCCATGCAGCACACTGAACATCCCCTGTGCCGTTTCAGGCTTGTGAATTGTGAGTCCGAACGATATTTCCTTGTGAATAGTATTCCCCCGAGATGTCAATGCATGGGAGTCTTCGCCTCCCTCACAGTTAACATCCATTTGGAGAGCGTAAGCTATGGAGTTCTTGACTTGTTCAGTTGATTGCCAGCAATGGCAACACTTGAAGAATTGATATCTGATAAAAGGTGTTGATGTGAGTTTCTGTGCCTCTGCCTCCCCACACATTATTTTCACCATATACATTTTGGGCGGTAATATGTAAGTCTCTGTCATAGTGTTTCGTAGCGAGCCTAGCCATGAACTGTAGGAATGATTCCAAGGGCAATGGTCAAGTGGCCTTTTCCCATTGGTTGGTTTAATTTGATTCTTTTAGATTTGAATAATTTAAGGGTAACCACATTTTACAATGACTTTTGAGATCCACAAAAACTATTGTCTTTGTATATATTAGTTTCTCTGGATTTGGGAAATGTTCCTGCAACCTCTTTTTCATATCAGGCGACCCCTAATTTGGTTACTGCTGTTCTAACATATTAACATTTTACATCCAATATCCAAGTCAAATTTGGTTACCTAATACATCTGATAATAAACACCAAGCTCTGTCAGAACGGTGCAGATTCCTCCCTAAAACTTTTGAGAATTTTACATTTTGTGGTTGTGCGCTCACAAGATACTTTGGGGGGCAGCTGACATTTCACGTGTACACACAACACAATCACTGATGCAACTGGTTCATCATGATGGCATAAGGCTGTGCGAACTCTGCATGACGGTAGTGCGTATGTTCCATTGTTGCTGCTAATGTACCTGACTCCAGCAGGACAGTAAAGCAAGATTTAGTGGTTTCGTTGAGCTGAACAAAAAGTCACCCCTTAAGTTCCCATGTCATTTTCTATGTTGTATGCTGAGCTTCTTTGAGTTAGGCCTACATTTTGAATGTTACTGAAAAAGAGCCGTGCATTGCTCAAGTTGTTCATGTCCGAAACCAATTACTGGCCTTGATGTCTTCCTCAAATTTATTTGCTTATTATGTAAATTGTAAGAGATGTGGGCTGATAAGCAAATACCTCCTTGTTACACAAGCATTGTCCTAGTAGGTGTGTCGAGCCAGCGTGTCATGCCCCCCCCCAAAATCAATTCCTGTGAAAAATGTCTTCTTTAGTTGCCAGGCGTTTGCCCGGGCACCGTGCTGGAGTTGCCATGATGCAGCAATACATCACAGCAGGACTTTGTCTGTGTCTCAAATGGCACCCTGTTCCCTATATAGTGTACAACTTATTTTTTATTTTTTTACCACAGCCATATAGGCAAGGCTGGGCACTAGTCCTACACAGGGAATAAGGTGCAGCCCTTGTCACAAGGCCAGGCAAATAAGTCTCGGCGTGCCCTTTCCTCTGCCCAGGGATTGGTAACATATTTTCTTCAAATGCACATTGCTCAACCTTTTTCAAATGTGCCGGAGTGCCTTACATTAGTTTATTGATCAATGGCATGAGCTGTGAAGATTGACTGGCATACCTAAAGTACGTTCAGGAATCTTAATGGATTGCCTGAATAGAGTAGCAACTCGTACTCGCTCCAGAACGGCATGTTGAAATCACATGATCAGGCGTGACTCTTACTGTGTTACCATCATATAAACTGAGACTGCAACCCAAATGGCACTGACTAGAGTATTGGGACGCAGACAGAGTCCGATGGCTTCGATCACTGTTTACTGTCCCCTCAGTTACCAGGAGGGAGGAATTGTTGTCAGCCATATGTGATATCTGCCTGATTTATCATGCGGTCTGTACGCTAGACTGATAGTTCTTCCCACCATTATTAATAGCTGCATCGGAGAACGCCATTCGCAGATGTGCAGTCAGTCATTGGTTTGCATTTCTGTTTTTTATTTTATTTTTACATGCCAATGGATGTGATGATGAACATGCGTGATGTATGCCAGTCAGCCCTGTGATGGAACTCTCTGACACATACAGAAGGAGAGCCCTTTGCCATGGGACCTTTACTTTTAGACTACGAGCTAAAATGTGACCACAATTCTGCTTGTGAACACATGGGCCTACATGCATTTTTAGGTGCTCATTGAACCTTCAATAATTCTGCTGAAGCTAAACTGTCAGATGTTGCAGTGTGTAGGCTTCTGTGGGTGGGTATGTATCAGGTTCAGTCTTGCCTCACTCTGCATGGCTCCAGTGTCTTTCCATGTCGTTTCAGCAATCCATGACGCCCACCATTTGTTTCTGTAGTTGGAAACTGATAAGACGAGTATTACAGAAACCTTATTCTGAGTTAGCTTCATTTCTCAGAAATCTAATTATAATTCATTGCACCCAAATAAGCATTTTTATTTATAGGATTCATTTGACAGCATTCTATGCGGTGGTTTTGTTGGTCACTGTTTCAAATGCTAACTCTTTTTAGCATTTGTGTCACAAATTAATTGCAAGAAAATGGTAACTAATATTAGTTTTCGCACTTCATATCCAAGTCATCTAAAGTAACATCGTTGTTCCACATTCCATTTTTTATGCATTAGGATGATTTGGACATGAAGTGTGTAAATGCTCATATAAACTTAGCAAAAAAAAGAAACGTCCCTTTTTCAGGACCAGGTCTTTCAAAGATAATTTGTAAAAATCCAAATAACTTCACAGATCTTCATTGTAAAGGGTTTAAACACTGTTTCCCATGCTTGTTCAATGAACCATAAACAATTAAAGAACATGCACCTGTGAAACGGTCATTAAGACACTAACCGCTTACAGACGGTAGGCAATGAAGGTCACAGTTATGAAAACTTAGGACACGGAAGAGGCCTTTCTACCTACTCTGGGGGGAAAAACACCAAAAGAAAGATGCCCAGGGTTTCTGCTAATCTGTGTGAACGTGCGTTAGGCATGCTGCAAGGAGGCATGAGGACTGCAGATGTGGCCAGGGCAACAAATTGCAATGTCCGTACTGTGAGACGCCTAAGACAGAGCTACAGGGAGACGGGCGGACAGCTGATCGTCCTCGCAGTGGCAGATCACGTTTAACAACACCTGCACAGGATCGGTACATCTGAACATCAAACCTGCGGGACAGGTACAGGATGGCAACAACAACTGCTCGAGTTACACCAGGAATGGCCAATCCATCCATCAGTGCTCAGACTGTCCCCAATAGGCTGAGAGAGGCTGGACTGAGGGCTTGTAAGGCCTGTTGTAAGGTAGGTCCTCACCAGACATCGCAGGTAACAACGTCGCCGATGGGCACAAACCCAATGCCGCTGGACCAGACAGGACTGGCAAAAAGTGCTCTTCACTGACGAGTCGCGGTTTTGTCTCACCATGGGTGATGGACAGATTTGCGTTTATCATTGAAGGAATGAGCGTTACACCGAGGCCTGTACTCTGGAGCGGGATCAAGGTGGCGGGTCTTTTGTGGTCTGGGACGGTGTGTCACCGCATCATCGGACTGAGCTTGTTGTCATTGCAGGCAATCTCAACGCTGTGCGTTACAGGGAAGACATCCTCCTCCCTCATGTGGTGTTCATCCTGACATGACCCTCCAGCATGACAATGCCACCACGCACAGAATGAGCAGTGTGACTTATCTCCTGCAAGACATGTCAGTGTTCTGTCATGGCCAGTGAAGAGCCCAGATCTCAATCCCATTGAGCACGTCTGGGACCTGTTGGATCAAAGGGTGAGGGCTAGGGTACTGCAGTACTTAATACGGCTGGTAGTCAGTATTTGGTGTGGCCATCTTTTGATTTTGACCCCCCTTTGTTCAGGGACACTATATTCCATTTGTTAGTCGCGTGTCTGTGGAACTTGTTCAGTTTGTCTCAGTTGTTGACTCTTATGTTCATACAAATATTTACATGTTAAGTTGGCTGAAAATAAACACAGTTTACAATGAGAGGATGCTTTCCTTGCTGAGTTTAGGTACCATTGACTTGCATTGAATTTGACACATGCTAGAAAGTTAGCATTTGGAAAGTGCCCAACAAAACCAAATCATGGATTGCTGTCATCTTGTCCAGGGTAAGGAAACCAATACGAATCTTCAAACTATTTCACTTAATAGCAGGAACAGCGTCTAGTGTTAAGAACCTGGTAGTATTAGTGTTGGAGGGGACATAAATATAACTTTAAGTTCTCTGAAAAAATCGACCTCTCCAAATTCACTGAGAATACATTTTACACAGGATGAAGAAACTAAAATCAGAGCTGCAATCTTTGACCCCCACCATCTATCTTCCTCCTTGTGCTTTTTGAGGTGGAACAACCATCCAGACAGTTCTAGTAACCCATTTGGTTCATGCGACTAGATTAGAGTACTGCATGGGCATGTATAGTACGTGGTAGTATGTGTTGAGGTAATGTCTAACTGGGTTAATTTAGCTTAAAGATAGCTTATTAAGGTTAGGAAAAGGGTTAGCTTAAATGCTACAGTTCTGTCACTCGAACGTGCAACCTTTTGGTCTGTAGCAGTACTCCATGTATCCACAACCTCCTGATGTGGTTTCAGGAATTAAGCTAAATTAGAGACGTTAGCCAGACGCCAAGGTAGACGTTAGCCAGACGCCAAGGTAGACGTTAGCCAGACGCCAAGGTAGACGTTAGCCAGACGCCAAGGTAGACGTTAGCCAGACGCCAAGGTAGACGTTAGCCAGACGCCAAGGTAGACGTTAGCCAGACGCCAGAGGTAGACGTTAGCCAGACGCCAAGGTAGACGTTAGCCAGACGCCAAGGTAGACGTTAGCCAGACGCCAAGGTAGACGTTAGCCAGACGCCAAGGTAGACGTTAGCCAGACGCCAAGGTAGACGTTAGCCAGACGCCAAGGTAGACGTTAGCCAGACGCCAAGGTAGACGTTAGCCAGACGGTAGACGTTAGCCAGACGCCAAGGTAGACGTTAGCCAGAGCCAGGTACGCCAAGGTAGACGTTAGCCAGACGCCAAGGTAGCCAGACGTTTAGCCAGACGCCAGGTAGACGTTAGCCAGACGGGTAGACGTTAGCCAGACGCCAAGGTAGACGTTAGCCAGACGCCCAGACGCCAAGGTAGACGTTAGCCAGACGCCAAGGTTAGCGTTAGCCAGACGCCAAGGTTAGCCAGACGTTAGCCAGACGCGCAAGGTAGACGTTAGCCAGACGCCAAGGTAGGCGTTAGCCAGACGCCAAGGTAGACGTTAGCCAGACGCCAAGGTAGACGTTAGCCAGACGCCAAGGTAGACGTTAGCCAGACGCCAAGGTAGACGTTAGCCAGACGCCAAGGTAGACGTTAGCCAGACGCCAAGGTAGACGTTAGCCAGACGCCAAGGTAGACGTTAGCCAGACGCCAAGGTAGACGTTAGCCAAGTGTAGCAAAATATTATGGACAGACAAAAAGAAAATAGTATTTTATAGACACAGTATTTCCGATGGAGTTAGCCTATCTCTCTCTCGAGTACTCATCAGCATGAGGATGTGATGTGTAGAACTTACAAGGGCAGGTGAATTTTACAGCCCAGCCAATAAGTTACTAGCAAAGACTGTTTTGTTATGCCTGATTGGATAAAGGGACATTTCTGGAATAGTGAGTCCCTTTTAGGGTAATGTGGAAAGCAGACTCAGCTCTTGGCACAGGGCTGAATTGATAGGTAATGACTGAAGGTCCCCACACCTACTCATACCAGGGTTTCTCTTTATTGTTACTGTTGCCTTCATTGTACAATAGTGAAGACATCAAAAATATGGAATCATATAGTAATCCAAAAAAAGAGTTTAACAAATCAAAGTAGCCACCCTTTGTATTGATGACGGATTTGCGCACATACTCTTGGCATTCTCCCAACCAGCTTCATGAGGTAGTCACCTGGAATGCATTTCAATTAACAGGTGTGCCTTAAGTTACTTTGTGGAATTTCTTTCATCCTTTTAAGCCAATCAGTTGTGTTGTGAGAAGGTAGGAGTGGTATTCCAAATATAACCCTATTTGGTAAAAGACCAAAGTCCATATTATGGCAAGACCAGCTCAAATAAGCAAAGAGAAACGACAGTCATCATTACTTTAAGACATGAAGGTCAGTCCATATAGGAAAACGTGCAGTCGCAAAAACCAAGCGCTATGATGAAACTGTCTCTCGTGAGGACCGCCACAGGAAAGGAAGACCCAGAGTTACCTCTGCTGCAGAGGATAAGTTCATTAGTTACCAGCCCAAATAAATGCTTCACAGAGTTCAAGTAACAGACACATCAACATAACCTGTTCAGAGGTGACTGTGTGAATCAGGCCTTCATGGTTGAATTAATGCAAAGAAACCACTACCAAAGGGCACCATTAAGAAGAGACTTTCTTGTGCCAAGAAACACAAGCAATAGACATTAGACCGGTGGAACTCTGTCCTTTTTGGTCTGATTCCAAATTTGACCTTTTTGGTTTGAACCGCTGTGTTTTGTGAGATGCGGAGTCAGTTTCCTACTGTGAAGCGTGGTGTGGAGGGGCTTTGCTGGTGATACACTGATTTTATTTAGAATTCAAGGCACACTTAGCCATGCTGGTTATGTGGCAGCTTCATTAAATGGTACCCACAAAACACCAGTCAACGTCAACAGTGAAGAGGTGACTCCGGGATGCTGGCCTTCTAGGCGGAGTTGCAATGAAAGAGCCATTTCGCAAACTTGCCAATACAATAAAAGATTAAGATGGGCAAAAGAACAGACACCGGACAGAGGAACTCTGCCTAGAAGGCCAGCATCCCGGAGTCACCTCTTCACTGCTGACTTTGACTAGTGTTTTGCGGGTACTATTTTAATAAGGCTGCCTGTTGAGGACTTGTGAGGTGTCTGTTTCTCAAACTAGACACTAATGTTCGTGTCCTTTTGCTTAGTTGTGCACCGAAGCCTCCCACTCCTCGTTCTAGTGTGTTTTTTTTTATTTTCTTCAAAATTGAATAACTTTCATGGCTTTAGGAATGTGAACAGGCCTCTAACGGTCCCCTGTTTCTTTCCTTTTGTGTTGCAGTGCTCTTCAAGCGGTCCAATGGAGGATGGGAAGCCGGTGTGGGCGCCCCATCCAGCAGATGGGTTCCAGCTGGGGACCATAGTGGACATAGGAGCCAACAGCTTGACCATCGAGCCGCTGAAACAGGGGCAAAAGGTAGGCGATCATAAATCCTGCAAATATACACACACCCTCGCGAAAACAGACATCCATCGCTGTAACATTTTGCACATAGAGAATTTGCGCAATTGTGGTGGTGGCCATCAGTAGGCAGGTTTCTATTGCACCAGGTTAAGGTGACAAAAGCAATGTCCCCCCTCCCCCCCAAAAAAACATTGTGACATGTTAACTGCAGCTATAGGATAAATGCTCAAAATATTTTTTCTTTTTTAAAATCTGTTCGACAGGTGGATTTTCTTCTAAATTTATTCTGACAAATTTTGAATAACTTATGATTGACAAGGAGGGACCTCTACTCTGCAATTTATTTTAAAGGTGTACTGCTTGGTAAAATCGTGTACTGACTTTCAAGAATGCCTGAATCACTTTGCTTTGCTTTTCTGTATGCAAGTTCCACCATCCAATTATTTCAGATCTACTGGAGTAGCTGATACCTGGTAATATTTTGAAAATTGCAAATATTTGATGGGGGCGGGGGCCACAATCGAAACTCATCTTGAGGGGCCGCAGTTGCTGGCGGGTTTGCGTGCCCATTTTGCCATGGGGCGTAGAGAAATGTTTGCAGGTATTAACATATGAGTAAGACTAACAAAATCTTAACTTTTTTATATAAAAAATGTTAGTTGACATGTCAGAAATTGATAGTCACTCAATGAGCCTAAAACGAGAAACTACTGATGCATAACCAAATTTTGAAATTGCACCTAGTGTATTCTACTATTCAAACTCTCAACACTAAGTTGAGACCCGACTGAGTTCCTAACACTGTTCAATATACATTCTGCGTAACCACAGTATTCAATTAACGATGCAATGAAAACTAATGCGACTGTAGAAACTGGCATTAAAATCCAGAGTTGTAAAACTATATTTCTATTCAAGTGTTGATTGACAACGGTAATGGACCAATAGTACTGGAGAAACTATGAGAAAACGGACCTCTGACGCGGTACTTTACATCGTGACGTTTCTGCACGCATTCTGCAACTCGTTGTGTGCCGTACAACCTCTTTCCACCAGGAGTAGCGCTTCTCTCGCAGAATGAAAAACAAGAAATGATCAATGGTGAGTTAATTATTTGTGAGTTCATCAATAGTTCATTCAATCAATAGTAAAATGTTTGCGTCATCGCTGCGAGCTGTCATGACTCTCAAAAGCCGGGACAGCCGCGGTTTACTTGTGAGAACGTTTTCCTGCACAACATCTCCCCCCTTTTTACCATCACTCAGTAGCCTTCGCTTTCCCCTCCGCCCTTTTTAACAAGACCTGGCAGAGCTCCATTGCCTTTTTCAGTCCTCCGTAGATGTGCAGCATTAAGGTCTCATTTATTTTGTTGGAAAGGTGAGAAATTGTGCTTTACAATGGTATTCATATTATAGTTGACCTGGAAGTATTACATTTTTGGCGTGCTAAAATAAGGTCAAATGTACAGAAGTTTGCTAGCTAGTGTTTTATCACACACAGTGTGTGTATACAATGCATTAAGATCATGATTAGGTGAAAGCTTGCAGTCCATTACCCCTTATTGATGATGTCACTTGTTAAATCCAACATCAATGTTGATGAAGGGGAAGAAACGGGTTACAGAAGGACAAGACCTGGATTGTGGTTGGGTGCCATTCAGAGGGTGAATGGGCAAAGGATATAAGTGCCTTTGAATGGGCTATGGTAGTAGGTGCTAGGTGCACCGGTTTTTGTCAAGAACTACAACGCTCCTGGGTTTTTCACTCAACAGTTTCCCTTGTGTATCAAGAATGATCCACCACCCTAAGGATATCTAGCCAACTTGACCCGACTGTGGGAAGCAATGGGGCCAACATGGGCCAGCATCCCTATGGAACGCATTCGACACCTTGGAGGGTCCATGCCCTGACGAATTGAGGGCAAAAGGAAGGGGGTGTGCAATGGTGAACTCAACATTAGGAAGGTGTTCCTAATGTTATATATACACACACACACAGACAGACAGTGGGGCAAAAAAGGTATTTGGTCAGCCACCAATTGTGCAAGTTCTCCCACTTAAAAAGATGAGAGGCCTGTAATTTTCATCATAGGTACACTTCAACTATGGTAAACGTGCTCTCTGGAGCCCTGACCTCAATTGGAACGCTGACTGCATGTCAGGCCTAATCGCCCAAAATCAGTGCCCGACCTCATTAATGCTCTTTTGCCTGAATGGAAGCATGTCCCCGCAGCAATGTTCCAACATCTAGTGGAAAGCCTTCCCAGAAGAGTGGAGGCTGTTATAGCAGCAAAGAGGGGACCAACTCTATATTAATGCCCAAGATTTTGCGATGAGATGCTCGATAAGCAGATGACCACATACTTTTGGTCAAGTAGGGTATGTATTTTTAATTTGGGTGGGGCAGGGAATTGATCCGAGGACCAGTTGCAGATTCCTCGCCTAAATGGATAATGGAAACACTTCAACCAGTTTTATTTGACACTAGGTTTTTGTAAAATAGTTTTAATTATTTTTACCGACAGTCAATTGTCACATCTCTTTTCTATTAACTTTTTAAAAGTCGACCAAAAATCGCTGGAGAAGTTAACGGAAACATATCTTGACACGAAGACCCTCCAATAGCTAACATACTAGTGAAACCTAAAATCTCCCAGAGGCTGTAGTTTAGTCGTTTTATCGATCCTACCCTCCACTGGTACAAAATGAAGCCCCAGTGTCTGAGGTAAAGTGGCTCTTACCTAGTCAAGTAGGTTTTCCCTTCGACGCCACCAGCCACTGCTAATTCACTAGATAATGTATTACGCTAAAGCTCTTGACGTTAGCGAAACCCAGTTTCTATGGTAACTCGTACCTCCTTGTGTGACTTTGTCATAAAGTGAACGTCCTCCTCAATTTGCACACTTCTAGTGTTTGCATCCGGCCCATAAATAATCAGACTCCGTCAGATCTTTTATTATGAAGGAAGCTGTGTCTGTGTGTTCCAGTCATTTGTAACGGATGTGTCCGTTCTCTGGCATTTATGGTCCGTTCTGTGCTGTAACAGGCAGTCTGAGGGGCACAATGTGTCTTCTGTTCCTGCAGCAGCCAGTTAGTGCCAGTCTACAGCTCCCTTCCTCCACACCCATCCCGCTCAGAGCAGCAGCGGTGTACGCAGCCTGGCAGACCCCTGAGGGGGGGGGCTGTCAGGAGAGGGGCTTCTCGGTGCATGACACCGTGTCACACACACACAGCCTGAGCCACAATGGCTGACTGTGGCCCCTAATGTTATGTCATGTGTCCCCAATGGAACTCTATTTCCTATATAGTGCACTCATTTTGACCAGAGCCCTGTTTGAAATGGGTGCCCTATAAAGGGAATAGGGATGCAGTTTCTTTCACTGTTTCGTTCTGCCTTGGTGTCTGTGAAAAAAGAGGGAGGGGTGAGGGACGTATTTAAATTCAAGGGGGCATTGCCTCACCGTCCGTCCCTCCCCACCTCACTCTCCGTCCCTCCCCACCTCACTATCCTTTTACTCTTGCCTTCAGTCACCCCATGTGGCTCAGTGCTTTGGAATCCTGCCAGTTTGGGCCCAGAATGTGGCACATGTCAGTGCAGGAAGAATGAACTGACTGTACGTCACCTTGGCATCTCCACTCTTGGATGTTTTAAAACCTTGCAGTGCCTCTATTGGAGACCCTAAGGACACATCCCAAATAGCACTCTATTTCCTGTATAGTGCAATACTTTCAAAAGTAGTGGACTAAATAGGGAATAGCGTGCCAATTGAGACTATATCTAAATTGCTGGCCCAGAAGAGGAGATGCCAACAGGTCCCCATGGCCCGCAGGAGGGAGCTGGCACGGGCTGGTTGTGTCCCGAATGGCACTCTATCCCCTACATAGTGCCCAGAGCGCTGGTCAAAAGAAGTGCACTATGTAGGGAACAGGGTGCCATTTGGGACGCAATGCTATGTCTGGCTTGGCCTAGCTAGCTACACACATTGCAACCTGCCTGACCCACCTAAGGTCACCCCACATACGTTCCCCAAACGAACTTCTAAAATATTTGTTAAACGTGTACATTTTTTTTCCCCCTGGTGAAGAAATGTTTTTGCCACGTGTGGAATGGACAAGGTAAAATTGCAGAAGGCTTTTAGCTGTTGCTGTGTTGGGGGCAGGAGAATGTAGCTTTCAAACTCCCGGCTGCATTCTGCCTTCTCCCTACAGTTTTTACCAGTTAACTCAGCGTCGGGATTGTAGTTCAGATGCGCTTTAATGATTAGAAACGTCAAAAATAATCGCTTGCGATACGGCTTTCGAAAACAACATATGGCACTTATCTTTCATCTGCGAGAAAGATTCCTTCAAATAAAAAATATACACTTTTACTGTAGCAGTTATGCACAGATCCATAAGGCTGTGTGTGTGTCCATCTGACAACTACACTTCCGTAGTAACGCTTGGAGCACACTAGATGGCTAATTAGCACAGGCGGTCACCTCGGTCTTTTGTCTGTTTCCCATAAACAAGCGCTCTAACATTGGGATATGCCTCGGTGGGAACACTAACCCTATAAAGGTGTGTAGTAATTTAAAGTTTTTAATTTTTTTAAATATCTATCTTTAATAATATTTATTTTCTCGCTGATATGAAAGATACCTTCATTATGTTTCTAAAACAGTACCGCAAGTGGTGCGTGTTAATGTTTACAGCAAGCGTCTGGGCTCTTACCAAAACTCCCTCGGTCAGAAGATACCATCGTCATTAGGCGCTAAAACAGTTGACGTCTCTGAATTGGGTAAGAAGAATGTATCCATGCAGAAGGAGAAAGGTGCAGCCAGCCATCCTTTCACTAGCTTTGGTTATCCAAGTGTTTGTGTTTGTTCATAGTTCCATAAACATGAATCCACTGCATCGCTTCAGAAACTATTCATACACCTTGACCTTTTCCACATTTTGTTGTGTTACAGCCTGAATTAAAAATGTGTTCAATTGACATGTTTAGTCACTGCCCTACACAAATATACCCCATAATGTCCAAAGTTGAATTATGTTTTCAAAATAAATGAAAAGCTGAAATGTCTTAAGTCAAGTATTCAACCCCTTTTGTTATGGCGAGACTAAATAATTTCAGGAGTTAACATTTGCTTAAGTCACTTAATAAGTTGCATGGACTCGCACTCTGTGCAGTAATGGTGTTTAACATGATTTTTGAATCACTGCCTCATCTCTACCCCACACACAATTATCTGTAAGGTCCCTTAGTCGGGCAGTGGATTTGAAATATAGATTTAACCACGAAGACCAGGGAGTTTTTCCAATGCCTCGCGAAGAAGGGAGGCATGTGGCAGGGTCTACAGTCAATCACGGACTACAAGAAGAAACCCAACCCAGTCACGGACCAGGATGTCTTGCTCCCAGGCAGACTAACTTTTTTTGCCCGCTTTGAGGACAATACAGTGCCACTGACACGGTCTGCAACGAAAACATGCGGTCTCTCCTTCACTGCAGCCGAGGTGAGTAAGACATTTAAACGCGTTAACCCTCGCAAGGCTGCAGGCCCAGACGGCATCCCCAGCCGCGCCCTCAGAGCATGCGCAGACCAGCTGGCCGGTGTGTTTACGGACATATTCAATCAATCCCTATACCAGGCTGCTGTTCCCACATGCTTCAAGAGGGCCACCATTGTTCCTGTTCCCAAGAAAGCTAAGGTAACTGAGCTAAACGACTACCGCCCCGTAGCACTCACTTCCGTCATCATGAAGTGCTTTGAGAGACTAGTCAAGGACCATATCACCTCCACCCTACCTGACACCCTAGACCCACTCCAATTTGCTTACCGCCCAAATAGGTCCACAGACGATGCAATCTCAACTACACTGCACACTGCCCTAACCCACCTGGACAAGAGGAATACCTATGTGAGAATGCTGTTCATTGACTACAGCTCTGCATTCAACACCATAGTACCCTCCAAGCTCGTCATCAAGCTCGAGACCCTGGGTCTCGTCCCCGCCCTGTGCAACTGGGTACTGGACTTCCTGACGGGCCGCCCCCAGGTGGTGAGGGTAGGCAACATCTCCTCCCCGCTGATCCTCAACACGGGGGCCCCACAAGGGTGCGTTCTGAGCCCTCTCCTGTACTCCCTGTTCACCCACGACTGCGTGGCCACGCACGCCTCCAACTCAATCATCAAGTTTGCGGACGACACAACAGTGGTAGGCTTGATTACCAACAACGACGAGACTGCCTACAGGGAGGAGGTGAGGGCCCTCGGAGTGTGGTGTCAGGAAAATAACCTCACACTCAACGTCAACAAAACTAAGGAGATTGTGGACTTCAGGAAACAGCAGAGGGAACACCCCCCTATCCACATCGATGGAACAGTCGTGGAGAGGGTAGCTAGTTTTAAGTTCCTCGGCATACACATCACAGACAAACTGAATTGGTCCACTCACACTGACAGCGTCGTGAAGAAGGCGCCGCAGCGCCTCTTCAACCTCAGGAGGCTGAAGAAATTCGGCTTGTCACCAAAAGCACTCACAAACTTCTACAGATGCACAATCGAGAGCATCCTGGCGGGCTGTATCACCGCCTGGTACGGCAACTGCTCCGCCCTCAACCGTAAGGCTCTCCAGAGGGTAGTGAGGTCTGCACAACGCATCACCGGGGGAAAACTACCTGCCCTCCAGGACACTTACACCACCCGATGTTACAGGAAGGCCATAAAGCTCATCAAGGACATCAACCACCCGAGCCACTGCCTGTTCACCCCGCTATCATCCAGAAGGCGAGGTCAGTACAGGTGCATCAAAGCTGGGACCGAGAGACTGAAAAACAGCTTCTATCTCAAGGCCATCAGACTGTTAAACAGCCACCACTAACATTGAGTGGCTGCTGCCAACACACTGTCATTGACACTGACCCAACTCCAGCCACTTTAATAATGGGAATTGATGGGAAATTATGTAAATATATTACTAGCCACTTTAAACAATGCTACTTTATAATGTTACTTACCCTACATTATTCATCTCATATGCATACGTATATACTGTACTCTACATCATCGACTGCATCCTTATGTAATACATGTATCACTAGCCACTAACTATGCCAATTTGTTTACTTTGTCTACATACTCATCGCATATGTATATACTGTACTCAATACCATCTACTGTATGCTGCTCTGTACCATCACTCATTCATATATCCTTATGTACATATTCTTTATCCCCTTACACTGTGTATAAGACAGTAGTTTTGGAATTGTTAGATTACTTGTTGGTTATCACTGCATTGTCGGAACTAGAAGCACAAGCATTTCGCTACACTCGCATTAACATCGCTAACCATGTGTATGTGACAAATAAAATTTGATTTGATTTTTTTATTGGTAGATTGAGTAAGGAAATGCATCAACTACGCTGAACTGCTCGCACATACGGAGTCACGCTAACTTGCAGTTGCAGTGTGCTTTTGATTCTGAAATAACCCATAGTACTCGCCAGATGTGTTTACCTTAAAAGCACATGCTATGAGTTACACACCAACCTCCCATCTCAAGCCCTGCCTATGGGAACATGTAGCTAGCTGTATTGTTTGTCCTGGGCCATGCATGTGTACTGATAATGCATGGTGGCTGTGCTCTGCAGTGGAGGTGCTGACCGACAACCATGGGCCTGAATAGGGGAGGGGCTGCAGCTTGCAGCCAGTCTCCACAGCGCCTCACTAGTTACTCCCAGATCCTGTTTCTGCCTCTCTCCAAATAATTCATTATTCATTGTCCCTTGACGTGTCACTCACTGCTGCATACACCAGGGCTTTTTGAAGCAATGGCGTTCTGAACAGTCAGTATTTGAGTGGCCGTTGGGGAAACTTGGGGATTGCTGAAAGAACACGTTAACAGACTTGGAAAAGGTTACTGACTTGTATTTTTTTAAAGCAGGCACATTGATCAAAGTAGACTTAATGGGTTTATTTACTTGTGTGTCTCCTTTGTTCGTTATTTGGTATTTTAGGCCACATACTTTTATTTATGTACTTCGTTGAACTACTCTAACTTTAATGCATTGGAAAGAGAACTGCTTCAATTGAACCGATTTCAATCCTGTTTCACGGCCATCTTGTTTTGACAGAGCTTTACGGCCCAGATCAACCAAGTGTTCCCAGCTGAGGATGATGTCAACAAGCATGTGGAAGACAACTGTGAGTTTATAGCACAAACACTGCTATTGTTTTACAAGAAGTCTGCAGTCTACAGCACAATGTTTTTATCTTTCTTACCATCACATAAAGTTGCCCTAATGGGCACCGACGTGGTTTTGCAGCACTATATGAAGTAATGAACTCAATTTACAACCCTAAAACTGTTACCCCCCCCCACACACACAAAAAAAATCCACTGAGGATTTAGGAATGCCATTTTGTGACATTGTGTTTTCCATTTTGATCCATCCTCTTTGACAGCTTGTGATTTACTGTTTTTTCAGGTTCTTTGATGTACTTGAATGAAGCCACTCTATTGAACAACATCCGCGTGCGGTATAGTAAAGACAAAATTTATGTAAGTACTTTTATAACAGACCTAACCTGTGTTTACGCTGCCGTTCAAAAGTTTTGGGTCCGGTGCACAACTGAGCAAGAGGACAAGGACATTAGTGTCTAGTTTGAGAAACGGACGCCTCACAAGTCAACTGGCAGCTTCATTCAATTGTACCTGCAAAACGCCAGTCTCGGCGTCAACAGTGAAGAGGCGACTCCGGGATGCTGGCCTTCTAGGCAGAGTTGCAAAGAAAAAGCAGTGTCTGACTGGCCAATAAAAATAAAATATTAAGGTCAATGGCCAAACGAACAAAAACTGGACAGAGGAACTCTGCCTAGAAGGCCAACATAACTGCAAAAGGGTTTTCTGATCAATTAGACTTTTTAAAATGATGAACTTGGATTTGCTAACAACGTGCCATTGGAACACAGGAGTGATGTTTGCTGAAAATGGGCCTCTGTACGCCTATGTAGATATTCCATTAAAAATCTGCCGTTTCCAGCTACAATAGTCATTTACAACATTAACAATGTCTACACTGTGTTTCTGATCAATTTGATGTTCTTTTAAATGAACACATTTTTTTTGCTTTTTATTTGAAAAACAAGGACATTTCGAAGTGACCCCAACCTTTTGAACGGTAGTGTGCATCCTGCTGTCTTCCCCATCAGTCTTGTTCCAACAGGTTGAACCAGTAGTGGCAAGGCCAATCGAACACTCTCATTATCATGTTAAAGCCCTGTCGCCTCAGCCACTTCTGTCTCTCTACGACTGCTGTACTTTACTGCATGTGTGTGTTGTGGTGTGTTCCCTCCCCGATGGACGGTGTGACGGCCTTGTCATTGTCACTCTGGGCTGCATGTCCGGTGGCTGATGGGAGCGAGGGCCGCTACATTGACGCGCGCACACACACCGTTATAGAGCGTGTCACTGTAACTACCCTCCCGCCCAGCAGCCACCTGACAGGCAGTCCAGAGTGACAATGACAAGGCCTTCGCACCGTCCATCAGGGAGGGGACACAACACACACACACAGCTCTTGTCATCAGTCTCCCTGCTGGCCCCTGTCTACCCCTTTTGTAATTGGCCAGAGAGCAGAGCGCTATCCTGTTCCCCACTGAACTTAATTAGGTCCTCTGAGGTGACAGCCAGCCAGGCAGGCAGGCGGACATGGATGCCAGCTGGTGGGGAGAGGAGAGTCATGGGACACTTGTCTTCCAACGGGTGGCATCTAGTGGCTGCAGTGAGAAACTGCCTTGCTGTGTTCTATGGAAGTGTTTGGCTGATATTCAGTGAGACAATTACTTTTAGCAGTGATGTGACTCATGTTTTGTTAGGTACTTGAGGAAAAGCTGGGTGTTATATCAGAAGTGTTTACCCCATTTGATGTGTATTGAGCATTTAACTGAAATGTTGGTCATTTCTTTGCTTTTTAAACGACTAATTTGCTGACATCAGTTAAATTATTTGAATTCCATGTTCCTTTTTTTCCTGTGAGCTCAATGCGCAGTTTCTCTAGAGAGAAATCTGATGAAGCCTGAACTGTGCGACGTAGTCGGGAGTTGTGGTTTCCAACATGGCAGAAATAATATTAACTACAATAACATAATCCATTGCATGCCTACGTGTCCGGTCTGTGTGGGGCAGACATGGAGAGGGAGAAAAGAGACAGAACGTGCTGTTGCTTTGCTTGGTATCTCTACCTGAAAATACATGATTTAAGTGATTTGATAGTTGGTATTCAGCAGTCAGTATGCCTTATGTTGAAGAACTACTAACATTATAGAGATGAGATGCTGACAGAATGAAATAATAAAGTCATAAAACAAAATAAATGTAATATACATTAAGAAAATATAGTTAATGTGAATAAATGATGGTTAATAAGTGCTGTTATGGGCAGTCACTACCATCATGGGGCGGCAGGGTAGCCTAGTGGTTAGAGCATTGGACTAGTGAAGGTTGCAAGTTCAAACCCCCGAGCTGACAAGGTACAAAATCTGTCGTTCTGCCCTTGAACATGCAGTTAACCCACTGTTCCTAGGCCGTCATTGAAAATAAGAATTTGTTCTTAACTGACTTGCCTAGTAAAATAAAAAATAAAATTATTAATTGTTTTATTCTGTTACATCATTCAACCCACAATGTATGGTGCATTATAGTGTTTAAAAAAATGTACTGAACTCAAAAATCACTAATCGCTCAGCACTAGTACCGTATCTTGCTTAACTACCTTCTGTGTTAAAGTATTTCTGACTTCAGGTTTCCCTTTGTTTTTTCTCCCAGACGTTTGTAGCCAATATCCTGATTGCAGTGAACCCGTATGTTGACCTCCCAAAGCTCTACGCTCCAGAGACCATTAAACAGTACCATGGGAGGTCCCTGGGTACCCTGCCGCCCCACGTCTATGCTATCGGTGAGTACTAGGGAGGAAGGAACACACAGGCTGCATTCCAAATGGAACTCTCTAACCTATATAGTGCACTACTTTGACCAGGACCCATTGGGATCTAGTCAAAAGCAGTGTGCTATGTAGGGAATAGGGTGCCATTTGGGATGCAGGCACACAGCTGTCTCTGTGCCACTGTTGTGCTGACAATGCATTACACTTTCACATTTGTCCACTGGAGGGCAGTCTATAGTAATTTTCACAGTACACTTATGCTCTGTCAAATCAAATTTTATTGGTCACATACACATTTAGCAGATGTTATTGTTGCGGTCATAGTGAAATGTTGCGGAAATGTTGCGGTCATAGTGAAATGTTGCGGAAATGTTGCGGTCATAGTGAAATGCTTGTGTTCCTAGCTCCAACGGTGCAGTTATCTAACAAATCACAATACACATCTAAAAGTAAAATAATGGAATTCAGAAATATATAAATATTAGGACGAGCAATGTCTGAGTGGCATTGACTAAAGTTGATTAGAATACAGTATGTGAACATTATTAAAGTGACTAGTGTTCCATTATTAAAGTAACCAGTGATTCCGTGTCTATGTATATAGGGCAGCATCCTCTAAGGTGCAGGATTGAGTAACCGGGTGGTAGCCGGCTAGTGATGGCTATTTAAGTCTGATGTCCTTGATAGAAGCTGTTTTTCAGTGCCAGCTTTGATGCACCTGTACTGACCTCTCCTTCTGGATGATAGTGGGGGGGGGGGACAGGATGTGGCTTTTTGGCCTTCCTGTGTCTTGGCATATTTTCAGTGTGATTTCGCGACCTATTTCCAGTTGACATTCAATGTACAGTTTGACATTGCTAATGCAACCATCCATCTTGAGGATCCCATTTGGATGATGTGGTGTGTGTGTGTGTTACTGATGTAAACACTAATCATTTAGAAGTACAAGGAGCATTCATTGTACCTTCTGCATGGCTATTGCAACCGTAGACTTCATTTATGATCCCATTGAGATACTTTTTTGTGTCACTGAGGTAAAGGAGAGTGCAAATAAACTGTCTAATGGCTGGATGTCTCTGTCAGCTGACAAGGCCTATAGGGACATGAGGGTGCTGAAGATGAGCCAGTCCATCATCGTGTCTGGGGAATCTGGTGCCGGAAAGACTGAAAACACCAAGTTTGTCCTTCGGTAAAGTCATGACGTTCTCTGCATCGTCAACAGACCGGTTGTGTCCCAAATGGCACCCTATTCCTCATGTAGTGCACCATTTATTTTCCAGAACTAGTCAAAAGTAGTGCACTATATAGGGGAGTAGGGTGCTGTTTGGGACTAACCCCAGTCTGATCTGCCAGGCTGTTTCTATTGGTTTGTGTGAAGAAGTGCAGTCAGAATATTCACATTAACTCTGACATGTTTTTTTTTCTGCCCTGTAGATACTTAACAATGTCCTATGGAACAGGTCAAGATATTGATGAGAGAATAGTTGAAGGTACATACAAATCTCACTTCCCAGCAGCATGACTTAATACCACAATGTATGGATTTGTGTTTTGATTTCTTTTCATCAATCCCACAGCCAATCCCCTGCTGGAGGCTTTTGGGAATGCTAAAACTGTCAGGAATAATAACAGTAGTCGCTTTGGGAAGTTTGTAGAGATCCATTTCAACGAAAAGGTACAGCAGCAGCACTGTCAACAGACAACACTATGATAATAGTGTTTTAAATACTATTTGAAATTGTTAAAATACTTTTGAGCGTTTGCTTTGGCTACGTCTGCTGCTAATTGAACCGGTGCTGTCTGATCAGAATACTGTGGTGGGAGGCTTTGTGTCCCACTACCTGCTGGAGAAGTCCAGGATCTGCCAGCAGAGCCAGGAAGAGAGGAACTATCACATCTTCTACCGGCTGTGTGCCGGAGCCTCAGAGGACATCAGGACCAAGTTCCATCTGGAATCCCCAGATGCCTTCAGGGTAAGTGGGGCCAATCGGCCGGCCTAAAACTCACTCACCTTTTGCTAGCTCCTTGGAGCCATGTGCGCTCAAGAAGATCAACCTGAGTAAGGCGCTCCGCAGAATCGCTCATCTACAAATCATCTTGCATCTCAAATAACGAGACATCGTGCGATTGAGATTCGTGAACCGCCGCAGCTCCTTGCTAAGGGCGATTCCCTCAAACACACTACTTGACCCTCGTATCAGTGTGAGGACTCAGCTCCTCCACCTTAAGCAGTCAGCTCAACAGCTCCTCGTTAATATTAAGGAAACTCACTCGTTCTGGTGTTTAGGATTGACATTTTCATAGCATCATTTTATGTTCAGTCACGATACTTGTTTTGGATTCATTTTTATTGTTGCGCTGTACCTCTGAGCCCACTAGATGGCAGTCTCAGCCATCCTTTAAGAAGGGCTTATTTTCTTGCCATAAACTTCACAAATATAAGAATCAATTTCATTGCGCTTTAATTAAACGAAAGCCAATTCTGTTTATAGTCAGTTGTCAGATTATTTGAGAAGTTGTACAAACTCTCTTCCTACCTTGTCCATTATTGTTCATCCTTCTGCTGTTATTAGCTGGAAGTTGTGTAGAGAAGTTGTACTTACTCCGTGCCTGCCATTTCTGTCCATCATTGGTCTAAAGATCCCTGTCAGGGGGATGAGATTCTTTTAAGACACCCAATTATGTTGTAGTTAACTGGCAGGTTTTTAAGGAAGTTGTACAAACTCCCCTCCTGCTTCGTCCAATATTGGTCCCCTCTTTTAAAGTTCCCCGCCAGGGCTCTTTAGGCCCGGTGGTTCCCAACCTTTTCCGTTCTGAGGACCACCAAATTGCGATCAACTGCCACATTTCTTAAAATTGACCAATATATTTTATCAGGGAATGTAATAGATTAAAGGCATTATTATTTATTATTTTATTTAAAAAATATATATTATAAACAATTGTCATTGTAGAAATGAATGTAAAATTGCAGAATAGCATTAATACTCCAAAATAATGGTGAACTACCTGCACGCCCCTGCAGACCACCAGTAGTTGATCAGGAAGATTAAGTGCTTTGACTCCAGCTCTTGACAGGAACAGCATCCACTATAATGGAGATAGTCAAACTGAGGGATGCAGTGAAATCTCAACTTGGACATTACTATTGACCGTTAGAAATGATATCGAATTATCAGCACCCAGACAACCCATGTGCTCTCTGTTTCACATCCAGTGCAGATTAGCATCGCATGGAATTGAAACAGAGTTTGAGCAGCTAGACAGGAAGGAAGTTGCAGGGAAAATAAGGGATTTCAGTACCTTCCAACATCACTTGCTGCAGACATTATTTCAGCGTGGCTCCACAGGTAGCCTACATCTCCCCTCTCTTCAGTTGGGCATCACTTTAATGTCAGAATTTTCTTCAACCTCTCATTTGTCATTTTAAGTACTGCGTTTGGCCATAGTTTCCCTTTATTTCTGTGATTTATCTTCCCTGCGAAGCATTCTGGGCAGTAAGCCAGGTACTTCTGCTCGACCGTGGTCCCTTGCTTCCTCAAATAATCTTATCTGTCCTACCATTTTTCTGATGATCTGGAAACGGAAAATGACATTTTATGTATTGATCACCACAATGACTTTTGTGCACAGCAGAGACCCAGTGGGGTTAGCAGCAGGGCTGTGTGGAGCTCTGTAAGATGTCTGTTATGTTCTATAGCCTTGTGTTGTGTTACTGAATATGCCCTGTCTGGAGTGTAGAGCACAGGGCTGGGAAGAGAAAGAGAGCGACGTGTGCAATCCTCCTCAAGGCCTATCTCTGTAATTAAAGTCTTTGTTCCGTTCCATCTGGCCAGCTGAAAATGACTCGTCTCCTACAAACAAGATAAGCAACCGGGTTCTGTTTTGTTATTCTCTCCTACCCACCTGGGACATTGTCGTCGCGCTCATCAGGCCCGTATCTCTAGTGACAGGCAGGAAGGGAGCAAGCGACTGAGAAGTCATTAAAAGTCGCACAAAGGCAATTTACGGAGAGGGAATAACGTGTTTTGTGCCAAATACACTCTTTGCCATGAACAAATGGTGAATGATCAAGACTCAAGTAAACAGCAAATTCGCTCCCAACTAAGTGTAATCCATCATGTGGAACGCCTGTGCAGGACACAGACTTGCATGGAAATAGAGAGACCGTGATGTGGAAATACAATCGCTACGTTTTGTTGCCTTCACATGAACCCTCAAAAGGGAATACATTGTATTTTAGTTTTTTTGTCCTACTCCACATTTTCGAAAGTTGAGCTACAATTATCGAAACGTTTCCAATTCAATTTTAAAAAACAAATGTAGTTATTACTCAACGCTTCACTCACCAGAGTTCATGCTTGGTGGAAGCACCTTTCGTAACCATTACAGCTGTAATCGTTTTTTTTTTATGAACTTCTACTAACTTTGCACAACTCTCAGGGCAGCATTTATCCATTGTTTTTGTCAAAATTGCTCAAGGTCAATCAATTTGGCTGAGTCATTGATGGACAGCAATATTCAAAACATTTTTAAAGTCTGTTCTGAGGCAGGACCACTCGGACTCTCAACACCTCATGGAAAGCTATTCTTGTGTGTCTTTGACATAGAGTACCAGTCAAAGGTTTGGACACCGCTACTCTTTAGTTTTTAGTTTTTTAAACTTTTCTACATTGTAGAATAATGGTAAAGAAATCAAAACTATGAAATAACACATGGAATTATGTAGTATCCAAAAAAGTGTTAATAAACAAATTAAAATATATTTTATATCTAAATTCTTCAAAGTAGCCACCCTTTTCCATGATGACAGCTTGGCACACTCCTGGCACTCTCCCAACCAGCTTCATGAGGTAGTCACCTGAAATGCATTTCGATTAACAAGTGTGCCTTGTTAAAAGAATTTATGGAATTTCTTTCCTTAATGTGTTTGAGCCAATCAGTTGTGTTGTGACAAGGTAGGGGTGGTATACAGAATATAGCCTTATTTGGTAAAGGACCAAGTCCGTATTATGGAAAGAACAGCTCAAATAAGCAAAGGCAAATGAGTCCATCATTACTTTAAGACATGAACGTCACTCGATACAGAAAATATCAAGAACTTTTAACATTTCTTCAAGTGCAGTCATAAACACAATCAAGCGCTAAGTTGAAACTGGCTCTGAGGATCGCCACAGGAAAGGAAGACCCAGAGTTACCTCTGCTGCAGAGGATAAGTTCATTATTCACCAATCTCAGAAATTTCAGGCCAAATAAAAGCTTCACAGGGTTCAAGTAAGAGACATCTCAACATTCACTGTTACAAGGAGACTGTGTCAATCAGGCCTTGGTGGTTGCTGCAAAGAAACCACTAAAGGACACTGATAATAATAACAGACTTGCTTGGGCCGAGAAACACGAGCAATGGAGATTAGACCGGTGAAAATCTGTCCTTTGGTCTTAGTCCAAATATTAGATTTTTGGTTCCAACCGCCGTGTCTTTGTGAGACGCGGAGTAGGTGAACAGATCTCCACATGTGTGGTTCCCACTGTGAAGCATGGAGGATGTGGTGTGGGGGTGCTCTGCTGGTGACAATGTCTGTGATTTATTTAGAATTCAAGGCACATTTAACCAGCATGGCTACTACAGCATTCTGCAGCGATACACAATCCCATCTGGTTTGGGCTTAGTGGGACCAACAGGACAATGACCCAACACCTCCAGGCTGTGTAAGGGCTATTTTCCCAAGGAGGAGAGTGATGGAGTGCTGCATCAGATGACCTGGCCTACACAATCACCCGACCTCAACCCAATTTGAGATGGTTTTGGATGAGTTGGACCGCAGAGTGAAGGGAAAAGCAGCCAACAAGTGCTCAGCATATGTGGGAACTCCTTCAAGACTGTTGGAAAAGCGTTCCATGTGAAGCTGGTTGAGAGAATAGTGTGCAAAGCTGTCAAGGCAAAGGGTGGCTACTTTGAAGAATCTAAAATATAAAACATGTTTTAATTTAACTTTTTTTTTTGGTTACTACAAGATTCCATATGTATTTCATTAATGAGTAGGTGTGTTAACTTTGGACTGGTACTGTGTAATTTTTAAAAATGTATTGTTCCAATAACAAATTAAACTCTATCCCAGGGTTAGCTTTTCGTTAGACTAAGGCAGATTTTCCTCAACTTTTTACCTGGGCTTTGCTCCTTTACATATTTTATCCTGACAAATGGTCCATTCCTTGCCAGTGACAAGCATATGCATGACATGATGCTGCCACCACACTACTTGAAAATACAGAGCGTTTCACTCTGTTTTGTTGTACATGATTTGACCCAAGACTGTTGTTTTTAATGAAGTACATTTCTTTGCAGTATTACTTAACAGCCTTGTTGCAAACAGAATGGATGATTTGGAGCAGAGTGTTTAAAACAAGACTTCATTATGGGTATGCCGATCTCCTGCAGGGACTGGGGAGTTTGTTAGGATAAAAGTAAACATGAAAGTAGCAAAGCCCAGACAAAACATTAGAGGAAACCCTGCCTCAGTCTTCTGAAAACCTAAACCTGGGATAAAGTCCAATTTTTCAGCTGGACAATTACACATTTTAATGCTAAAGACACACCAGACTGGCTTTCCAGTATGTGAGTTTTCCTGATTGGTCCTGTCTCAGGCCTGACTTAATTGTGCTTGAATTTCAGAGACAATGATTGAATGGTTCTGTCATCAATGACACCCAACCAAACTTACTGAGCTTGAGCAATTTTGACGACAATGATGTATATATGTTGTGCAAAGATTCTTATTCCAAAAACTTTTCATTTTTTAAATGTGGAGTAGGTTGTGTACATCAGTAGGAACAAAAATCTAATTTAAAATGTTTTAATGTAATTTTAAGGCAACAATTTGAAGACTAAGGGGTGTATAGACTTTTACTAGGCACTGTATTACTTACCAATGGCTTTCAAAAGTCATAGTTTCCCATATTACTGCTAATGCATTGTGTTTGTGTTGACAAACCATCCTGTACCAAGGTTGATGGGATATTCAATAGATTTAGGGCCATTTATAACTATATTGAACAAAAATATAAACGTGACATGTAAAGTGTTGGTCCAATGTTTCATGAGCTGAAATAAACGATCCCAGAAATGTTCCATACGCACAAAGATTTCTCTCAAATTGAGCGCATATGTGTTTACATCCCTGTTAGTGAGCTTTTCTCCTTTGCCAAGATAATCCATCCACCTGACGTGTGACATAAAAAAAAATCTGATTTTAAACGGTTACACAGGTGCACATTGTGCTGGGGCCAATAAATGGCCACTATAAGAAGGTGCTGTTTTGTCACAACACCACAGATGTCTCAAGTTTGAGGGAGCATGCAATTGGAATGCTAACTGCAGGAATGTTCACCAGAGCTGTTGCCAGATCATTTAATATTCATATCTCTACCATAAGCCACCTCCAGCGTCATTTTAGAGAATTTGTCAGTACGTCCAACTGGCTTCACAACGCAGATCATATGTAACCATGCCAGCCTAGGACCTCCACATCCGGCTTCTTTACATGTGGGGTCGTCTGAGAGGGTGCTGAGGTGTGTTTCTGTCTGTAATTACATCCCTTTGTAGGGAAACTAATTCTGATTGGCTGGGCCTGGTTCCAAACTGGAACCCTTCAAGGCCCACCCATGGCTGGGCCCCTGCCCAGTCAATTTAAATCCATAGAATAGGGCCTAATTTTATTTTTAATTGACTGATTTCCTTATGAACTGTGACTCACTAAAATCTTTGAAATTGTTGCATATATATCATACGGCAGTATCTTGATCCATGCAATCTTCTGTTGACTGTTCTATTTCTCTGTGTTGCAGTATTTGAACAGAGGATGCACTCGCTTCTTTGCAAACAAGGACACGGACAAACAGATCCTTCAGAACCGCAAGAGCCCAGAGGTACAGTGCATGTCTTCATCTCTTTCTCTCCTTCATGTACCTTCCATATTGATTGTCTTTAGCTACTCTGGGTATTCCCAGATATCTGGACAACCACAAAGGAAAATCATCACACCGATGCTTAGTTTTTGGCTGTCTAATGACAGATGGTTTTGTCAACTCCAGAACTAACTGGAAATGCACTTGGGCACGACTGTCTGTGCTGAGAGAAAATAACAGAACGTACTCTTTCATCCCGATCTTGCTCGCTGAATCTGTCACAATGTCTTACCTTTTTACTAAACGACCTGCTCAGTCAAATAACGATCATTGTTCTTGGTCTGCGGATGAAATGATGTAGTGACTCTTTTAAAAAATATATATATATATTTTAATTTTAATTGAATGAGACACTTAAATATATATATTTTTTTACCAGTTTTAGAACTCCCACCAGTTGCCTACAAATTGTTTTATTTTAATTTTATCACTTTATCTGAGATGTGATGCAAACAATTTAATTAAGAAAGGAGCCAATGAGATGAGCACCCATTTGAATAGATGAAAGTACCGTATCAATGAGAATTCTTTATGCTCAGTCGAAAGGAGTTCCTTGCTTTGCCTTCTCCCTTTGATTAATTATGCATAAGTTCTCCATTATTGCAACATCCCTTCAGGACTCACAAGTGTAATGAATTATTATTGTTATGAAATGCCCTGGACAACAGTATGCCTCTCTTACTCTCCCCTTGAGGGGGACATTGATGATTCATCCATTCTATGTAGTCAGGGACATCAGTGGGAGAAAATAGCGTGGCTGAGTGGACGTTTTCAATCCGATAATATCATGTTTTGTAATTGTGCTGCTGATGCCGTATGTTTTACTAGAGGTTATACTACCATGTTGGTTAAAGCCATACAATTAGTATGACTTCCATTTCTATAGTTAAAACTACACAGTAAGCAAACAAATGGAGTACTTTTTGGACTGAGTTTTTCAGCGTCTGTTTTACCTAAGCATATGGTTTTCAGATTACTCTTTTAGACTGGTAGGAACAGTATATGTAGGTGATACCTTTGGCCCCTTTTTAGGTTCACACCAGGAGAAGGCAGTCTCCAGAGAGGTGTGTGTAAGCTTGTTATATGATCATGGAGGATTGTACCTTTTTGATCACAGGAAGCACCTGTTCATGATAAATGCTGGGTTTGGCCTATTAGAGAGAATCATGTTGTGACCGATGCTGAATAAGGCCTTTATGCTCAACGTCTGTGTTCCAAATGGCACCCTATTCACCGTGAGGCCTGGTCAAAAGTAGTGCACTAACCAGGGAATAGGGTGCTATTTGGGACGGACCTCTCGTTTTATACTATGTTTACCGTCACTGTTGTTGATAAAGGTTGTATGTCTCTTTGCACTGCTTCTGCTCTATATAATACAGGATGATCAGGTGATTATAGATTTGGTGCTGTTACAAGGATTACTTTTATATTTTATGATGTGAATTTTGGAGTTTTCTTTTTTGTGTCTGGGTTCACATTGGTGCTGAGTGTGGTGGATTCCTTGCATGCTTTCTAAGTGCATGATGGGATTTTTCTTTGGAGTGTAAGACTTGAGGTCAAAAGGACCACATATTTTGTGTCCAGCGTATAGTTGGACCAGAATGTCAGAGTACAATGGTTTTTTAATGGCGTAGTCGAGAACTACAGATGCAAAGTAGCTATTAGCAAAATCTGGTGGGACGCATCATTTGAGTGCTCTGAGACTCATTTTTTTGTTGTGCATCGTCCCTGCCAAATAAACCTAAATAAATAAATAAACTGGCACTCGGGGGACAATATTCTCCTTCTATTTGATATCCAAAAGTTACTGGAAAGTTTGGAGCCAAGGAACTTTTATTCGGTACATGAAATGCAGCCAAGCAGCTACTGTATAATTGTGCTTTTAATAAACTGCTTGGTTTCCATTATTGTAATGGCTTGTGTTTCATATCACCTTAGGCCATCAATTTGACTGTAGAGAAGAATAAACCGCTCTTACACACTCCAATCACTCCAATAACTTATGGTTGTTGTTTACAAGGCCATGTCTGCTCTGTACTGTTGTATGCAGAAATGTATTACTCATTGCCGTAGAGTTCATAAACCATAAACCAGTGCAACCACCTTCAGTTACAGAATGTCAGTTTATTGCTTTCATGAAAAAAAATTCAAGAGTGTTAAGTTGAATGATGAGATGGATTCGTATGAGTGTCTCATTAGCCACAAACCCATTCAAATGTACGTCTTTTTAAAAAAACGGTTTTATATTAGGGAAGCCCAATTATCATGAAAGCCATTTATCTGCCATTCTAATCTGGTGTTTGAAGCTACTGTATGTTATTGCAATGCCAGTATACCATTGTACTGTAACCTTCTTTGTGTTGCTGGTTTTCCAGGTGTGGGCTCTACCTTACTATCCTTGCTCCTCTTCCTACCGCAGCGAGTAGGAGATGTTATGTACTTTTTCTTCCATGCAGGTTTAATGTGCTAATTCCATTTTTAAAAATCAGCCCAATTATCTTAAAGTCCAATAGCATTGCCTCATCTCGGATCTAAACAAAAAGTTGTGCCAGTGAGGGAGATGGATGGTATTTTTATTATTACTTTATGGGGTAATATGTTTTGTGTCATTTTATTGACTTTGGGGCACACCATTAACACGGCTACAATGCAAGCTTCAATCTGAGACAGTACCCCTTCTGTAAAGAGCTTGTGACCCTGGTTACTGAACCATCCTCTCCCCGTGGTTCCTCAGCACCTGAAAGCTGGGCCCCTGAAGGACCCTCTGCTGGACGACCAGGGGGACTTCAACAGGATGTGCGGGGCCATGAAGAAGATCGGCCTGGATGACACGGAAAAGCTGGACCTGTTCAGAGTGGTGGCCGGGGTTTTGCACTTAGGCAACATTGACTTTGAGGAGGCAGGGAGCACATCAGGTGAGCAGGGTGTCTGTCGGTCTTTGTCCGTCTCTTTGTCCGTCTCTTTGTCCGTCTCTTTGTCCGTCTCTTTGTCTGACTGTCTTTTTTTCTCTCACACTCTCACTTTGTCTCTCGCTCATTCACGGCTCACTATAGTTTCCACATCAGGTGAGCAGGGCCTCGGTCTCTCTCTCCCTCCCTCTCTTCCGCTCAGCGCTCATTATAGTTTCCACGTCATGTGAGCCGGGTCTCGCGCTCGCTCTCACTGACTCCTCATTGTTTCAGTTGTTTGTTTTTTTTTACATGCTTGTTTGCAAGCTTTCTTAACAGATGGCTGGCTTATAAGATGTCAGAGTATATCACCCCACTCACTTTGGTACACTAACCAACAACAAAGACACAGCTGTCTCTCTTTCAGTGCAGTGACAATATGAGTAAAGCACCAGGGCACAGGACAGGACGTCTAAGGGATGCTGAGGCAGTGGTAGCGTTTTGTCAGAGAGCTGGCAGATACCTTTTGTATTTTCCTCATTTGTGTGGTGTTTCCTCAATAAGTAATCTGTCTAGTCCAGGTATGGGACATTTTGATGGGGGGGTGGGACACAAAACATCTGAACTCATCATGAGGGGCCGCGACCAGAAAAACGAATCTTATTTTGTGTCCTTGTAGTAGGTGCGCCATTTTTCTGTTGTCCCCAGGAAACTCTGCTCTGTGATCAATTACTTTACTCTTCAGCTTTCTTCTAAAGGCCTATGAGGCCTCTTGTTGTAGTCTGAAATGTATTTTATTCACTATCAAAGAGCCACCGACACAAGGGCACTTGGGACTTGTCATTCTCTTCCCATTCATTTATTATTGATACAAAGCCATTGGATTAATTGATGAAATGTTTCACGTCTCTTTGTGAGTGTCGCTCTTTGTAAGTTCCCAACGGTTATAATAATATCATGCAGAATAATCTCATAGATTGTTATTATTGTTGTTAGGGCAAGTATATTCTTTCGTTTGGCAAGGCTGATTCATTACGATTTGAATGTCTTAGGCTCTCCTCCGCCCCTGACTTCACATTACACAACATGCTGTTTCCGATGACCCCGAGGAAGGTCACACTTTGAGAATAGACCGTTCCTTTTGAACATGAGTGAAACTCGAACGTACTGTCTTTCAATTCTCTTTTTCCCCCTCTGTGAGAGTGAGAGCGGCACAGCATGGCAGCATTTAAAACGAGTAGTTTGTACTCAGCGGGAGTCTCCCGTGGCGCGTTTTTACAGTGACCTGAAGCAAAGAGTCCAGTCAGAGAAGATGATGATCATGAGGATGGGAACCGTCCCGCTGCTCCCTGTCCCTGACATGAAACACAGGATATCCTGCCTCAGTTCCTTTTGAGAGAAGCGCATTCTGGTGTCACACGGAAAACTGTTTCCCTTATCTCCCTTTTTCCATCGTCACCACCAAACTGTACCCCTCCTTCCCGTGTCGCCCCAGCCAAACATCCCCCTTATCTCCTCCTTCCTGTCACCCCTACAATTGTCCCCCTTAAACAGTTCCCATTATCCCCTCCCGTCTCCTCCCGAAACTGTTCTCCTTATCCTGTGTCGCCCTTGAACTAACCATTTTAGCTCATTACTTTCCCACTCACCTGCTTATTGTCAATCTACAGACTGTATGCCAGATACTGTGATATAACCAAAAATTGTTGGGTGTCAGTTACAGGACAGACTCACACAAACCACGCCATATAATTTTGAAATAACCGTTTTTTTGGCAATTTTAATTTCTCGATTTGGACAAAAATAATCTTTTAAAATGCCAGTTTCCAGTTGCATGTGGTTCTACAAAACAAACATACATTCTGAAAGATATTAATAAATCCATGTTTTGTGTCCATTGAGATGTGCCTCTTACGTGCCTGTAGATCTTTGTTTTGGTCGCACTGTGTCATCTTCTACACGTGGCCGCGTCGCATAGAAACGACTAGTACCTGCGAAGATGCTGGGAAATGTTAGATTTGGGAAGCTAAAATGGCGAGGAACCTCCTTGGTTTTTGTAGAATCACTTGCAACTGGAAACGGCCATTTATAAGAGAATGAAGACAGCACCACCAGGAAATGGTTAGCTGAAAAATCTATGGCGGCGGTTTGTACGGGGCTTTCCTATGTCCAGAAAATGGACACCAAAAACATTGTGGTTATACCACGTTGGCGTAAAATCTGTAGCTACCTCTTGTCCAACCCTGGCACGGTTGGAGACTAATGAAATGCATAGCGTTAGGCAGTGATGGGGTGCTATGGTTCAGGAATAATGAAGCCTGTTTCATTATGAAATAGATTGGCAAAAAGGTTACGTCTGTGCTGATAAATCACGTGAGCTTGTTTTGTAGGCTTTGTCCTAATACTATTGAGACCAGATTGGGGTGAAGCTGGATTGCTGTACGTAGCTAGTTCTTTTTTTTTAAACGCAATAGTCCCGCAGCTAGCAAGAGTATCAGACTTTGATCGTGCTGTTTCCTTATTGACAGTCTGTCAGAATCAATGACTCTATGGCCGGAATGGATGTTATTAAGTATCGATATGGGCAGTATTGAACTGTAATCCATGTCATATGTCAAGACCGTGCTGTACTGTACAATATGTGCAATCACTGTATGCATCTTTACCCAGGGTCAGAGTTTACTCAGTCTCCAATAAAATCACTGACATTCTTCCTAACCGCCAACATCATTCTACACGTCATCCTTACAACTTTACTTTACTAGCTACTTACAACGTAACCACTCCGTATGTCTGGCCCACCAGGTGGCTGCACCATAAAGAACCAGTCGAGCCAGACTGTGGAGTACTGTGCTGAGCTGCTTGGTCTGGAAGAGTCGGACCTGCGAGTCAGCCTCACCTCCAGGGTCATGCTCACCACAGCAGGGGGCGCCAAAGGAACAGTTATCAAGTAAGTCACCATATAATGACTTTTTGAACATTTTTATTATTACATACAGTACCAGTCAAGTTTGGACACGTACTCATTCAAGGGTTTTCCTTTATTTTTTTAAAACGAATTTCTACATTGTGGAATAATAGTGAAGACATCAAAACTATGACATGGTCCTCGTGAGAGCCAGTTTCATCATAGTGCTTGATGGTTTTTGCAACTGCACTTGAAGAAACTTTCAAATTTCTTGAAGTGTTCTGGATTGACTGACCTTCATGTCTTAAAGTAATGATGGACTGTCGTTTCTCTTTGCTTATTTCAGCTGTTCTTTCCATAATATGGACTTGGTCTTTTACCAAATAGGGCTGTCTTCTTTATACCACACCTACCTTGTCACAACACAACTGATTGTCTCAAACGCATCAAGAAATAAAGTAAAACAAATCCACAAATTAACTTAACAATGCACACCTTTTTAATTTAAATGCATTCCAGGTGACTACCTCATGAAGCTGGTTGAGAGAATGGCAAGTCTGCAAAGCTGTCATCAAGGCAAATGGTGGCTACTTTGAAGATTCTAAAATATATTTTGATTTAACACTCTTTTGGTTACCACCTGATTCCATATGTGTTATTTCATAGTTTTGATGTCTTCACTATTATTCTACAATGTAGAAAATTGAAAAGATAAAACCCTGTAATGAGTAGGTGTCCAAACATTTGACTGGTACTGTATAGCGCTATAGCATTTCTGTTAAGTCACTTCCTTCTTCTCAATGGCCTTGCATGGAGAGAGGACTGCAGGCGCATCTTAAATGGCACCCTATTCCCTATATGGTGCACTACTTTTGACCAGGACCTATAGGGTGTTTTTTGGGAACCATGCACTGCCTTTTATGAGAGAACAGGCAAAATAAGGTAGCGCCTGTGTTCTTGAATTGCATGTGACATGTTTGAATTCCTAAACGTTCCGATGTAAGACAGTATGTGTGTCAATATGGTGATTCTAGCCTATATTTCTATTTGTATTGGAAAGCTTGTTTTTGTGCAGATGGTGTCAGGTCCACATGATTAGCACTCATGCTCTGTTAACAAATGCCTTACTGGTCACATGCCAGTTACCATAGGAACCAACAGATGCATGTGTGTGCGCATTTGTATTTGTGTGTGTGTGTGCTGCAGTTGTCACTAACAGTAGTGCTGTGCCTCTGAGTAAAAATAGGAACTAGCCACTATTGAATGAATATGGGCCCTTCCCTAGTCCCTGTATGTGTCCTAAATGGCACACTATTCCCTATATTCTGTAGTGCACTACTTTTGACCAGACCCCTATGAGTCCTGGACAAAAGAAGTGCACTATATAGGGAATAATGAACCATTTGGGATGCATTCCTCATTCTTGATCTATGGCAAGGCCCTGAGTGCATTTAGCCGTGGCCCAGCCTGTCTTATGCCTGACAGTGATTGTTGTATGGGCAGCTTGGCGCTCCCTCAGCTCGCCAGCCTGAATGCCAAGCCAGTCGCTATGTGCAATTACCCTTATGTCCTCACTCACTAATGTTGGTCTCATTTGTGGCGAGAGAGAGACACTTTACCACAGTAGTTAAGCTTTAACTGCTGCTTTATACGGGCCTGGCTGCGTCTTTGGGTGAGTCCTACTCTATTCCCTACATAGTGCACTATTTTTGACAAGGGCCCATATTGTTCTGGTGAAAAGAACAATGTGGGGGATCTGGTGCGATTTGGGATACAGCCTCTGAGGGCGTAATATTAAGCAATTAATTAGTGGTGTGCCGTGGCTTGTTTAATTTCTGTTTAATTAATAGCAGCAATTGCAATGTGTGAGTACAGTTACATTAAGTGACTTATAAAGGGTGGGTAAGGATTTCAACCGGCTCTCTCGGTCTGTGGCTCCACCACTAAGCGGCCTATTTTTATAACTTATGTAAGGGGGAAAGCCGTAACTAAATGTTAGCCTGTTTAGGGACTAGCTTTTAAGGTGTTTATGTGCGAGGCAGAGTGTGGGGGGGTGGGGTCAGTCCACTCTCAACCTGCCCATATGCGCAGTGCAGTACCATACTCTTAACGGTGATTTATATAAGATGTGTGCCCCTCAACTTCTTGATAACATGCTGCCGGAGATAATTTTGTGGAGATCATTGAGCAAGGTGGATAACCTCGCGCTTCATAGGGAATACACACATCCCCCGCTACTGTTAGTATTCTGGCATTTCATACCTCTTGGTTTGTAAATGAGCGGCCAGGGCTTAACCCTAGTATTTAAATGTTTTAGCTGTGGACCGTTAGTTTCTCACTGGCTGGGAGAATATAAATGAAACATGGCTTGTGGTTGAGAGGTCGAGCGAGGGCCCAGGTGTACTGAGAGCTTAAGGGGGCAAAGGTGTAAGATGAGGTGGTGTGATGCTGGTATCATAATGGGGAGTTCTTGTCTTGTGGGATGTGTTAAATGGAGATCCACAGGGGGGATGAGATAATGGATAAGTCCTGCCCGAAGAGTTTGTGTGTGGGTGTGAGGGGTGAAGGTGTATGTGAGGAGAATCTCTAAATCAACTCTCACTTCAAGACATTAGAGGTGTCTTTTGGACATAGCAGTGCTCTAAGTACTTAATGGCTAAGTGCTACTTGTACAGCATTATCCTGGTTCTCTTCCGCCTGAAAGGAAACTTTAGAAGGCAAGTGTCACTTGTCACTTGTCACTTAATCACAATGATTATTTTTGCGTCATGATTCATTTGACATCTTGATGTGACAAGTGACACTTTGCATCTTGAAGTCCAATAGCTTACACTTGACATGCAAAACATTGCACTAATGAAGAAAAATACCAAAAGATAGTTTTTGAGTGGAGTTTTCCTTCTAAGTGCATGACAAAGAAGCAATGGTAAAGCTTGATGAGAAACTTCAGTCCACGTGGTAGTCATGGTGTACATTTCACGCTCCGCTGCGTTCATAGCCCTCTCTCGGTCTTCTCTGATTATTCAGCTGAGCACTTGACCGCAGTCCGAGCTCTTGGGGACGTCGCAGTACCTTCACAGAGCTCTTTGACGCTTCTACTTTCTCTCATTGTCATGGCTCTTTATCACACCACAATCACTCTTTCCCCAAGATGTCAATAACCCAATTATCCGTTTGGGAAACCAAGCAGACCCTCAGTATTTTTGCAGACCCACGGTGATTAATGCATAAGATTATTTAAACTGACTCTGCCTCCATGAATTGTTAGGCTATTGATTTCACCAGCCGCCATTGCTCAAGTCTCTTGTATGCGTGTCGGTGCCTTAGCGCTATGTTTCTTTGCTGGTGACAAATCCAATTTCCCCTTGTGTGGACTACATGGTAGATTTTGATTAGATATACTTAAATGTATTTTGCATGAAGAAAAGGCAAGTATTCAATTATAACATACAGTATGCTATTTAGCAGCTGCTTTTATCCAAAGCAACTGTCATGCTTGCATACGTTTTAGACATGGTTGGTCTTGGGAATCGAACCCGCTATGCTGGCGTTGCAGAGTACGGCGCTTGCGAAAAACGGAACTACAGAGGACCAGTGCTAGAAGGAGGAATTATGTGCTCGCTCTTTGTCTCTCCCTCCCAGGGTGCCATTGAAAGTGGAGCAGGCAAACAACGCGCGGGATGCCCTGGCCAAGGCTGTGTACAGCCGGCTGTTTGACCACGTGGTCACCAGGGTCAACCAGTGCTTCCCCTTCGACTCCTCCGCCAACTTCATCGGGGTTCTGGATATCGCAGGCTTCGGTCTGTATCCCCTCTATGTGCTATATCTACGTGATATATATGATGTAGTCGTAAATGTTATTACCCCTCAGGCAGGGAAATGGTTTTGCAGCGTAATTGTCCATAAAAACGACATCAAACAGACATTTCGCCATGGACATTATACACAACATAACACAAACCACACATTGCACACGCATGCTAGAGTTCATTAGTCGGAGACGGTGGTTTACAGCTGAAGTGTCTTTTTTTAATGTCTTTTCATTTCCTCTTCCAGAGTACTTTGAGCACAACAGCTTTGAGCAGTTCTGCATCAACTACTGTAACGAGAAGCTGCAGCAGTTCTTCAACGAACGCATCCTGAAAGAGGTGAGAGCTTCTTCCAGTGTGTCTGTAGACCCCGATGCCCCCTCGACTTCACTGACATCCCAGCTGTCCAAGAGCTCAATCTCAAGTTTCCTTTCTGTGATTCCTACCATCCTATCTGCCTGGCCTCCTCCTCCACTGTGTTAGAGGGGAATGACCAAGGTCCCTCCCATTGGACCTTCTCCAATGCATCCTGAGAAGGAGAGAGGATGTGAGAAATCTAGGAAAGATGAACTGAGAACGAGGCCAGATGTTTGCAACAACTAAAAGGAAACCTTGATTTTTATAAGATTCAGTTTTATTGGTTAGTGAACTTGCTAAAGTAATGTATTATTGCTGGATAGCTATAATAGACTAAGCTTCTGCCCTCATAGACTTTATTTGAATATATTTGAGTCTCTGTTCTCTATTCTAATGGAGCAGATCTTATATACACTACCGTTCAAAAGTTTGGGGACACTTGGAAATGTCTTTTTTTTTTTTGTCCATTTAAAATAACATAGTAGCTGGAAACGGAAACTGATTTTACAAATAAAATAATACAAAAAAATAAAAAATATCTACATAGGCATAGAGGCCCATTATCAGCAACCATCACTCCTGTGTTCCAATGGCACGTGTGTTAACTAATCCAAGTTTATCACTTCAAAAGGCTAATTGATCATTAGAAAACCCTTTTGCAATTATGTTTGCACAGCTGAAAACTGTGGTTCTGATTTAAAGAAGCAATAAAACTGGACCTTCAGGCTAGTTGAGTATCTGGAGCATCAGCATTTGTGGGTTCGATTACAGGCTCAAAATGTCCAGAAACAAAGCACTTCTGAAACTCGTCAGTCTGTTCTTGTTCTGAGAAATGAAGGCTATTCCATGTGAGAAATTGCCAAGAAACTGAAGATCTCACATAACGCTGTGAGGTCGACCAATTTAAAAAAAAAAAAAAGATTTTTCAACGCCAATACCGATTTTATTGGAGGACAACAAAAAAAAGCTGATGCCGATTAATCGGCCTATTTGTTTACAGTTGAAGTCGGAAGTTTACATACACCTTAGCCAAATACATTTTAAACTCAGTATTTCACAATTCCTAACATTTAATCCTAGTAAAAATTCCCTATATTAGGTCAGTTAAGATCACCACTTTATTCTAAGAATGTGAAATGTCAGAATAATAGTAGATATTTATTTCAGCTTTTATTTCTCTCATCACATTCCCAGTGGGTCAGAACTTTACATACACTCAATTAGTATTTGTTAGCGTTGCCTTTAAATTGTTTAACTTGGGTCAAATGTTTCTGGTAGCCTTCCACAAGCTTCCCACAATAAGTTGGGTGGTGAACTTTGGCCCATTCCTCCTGACAGATCTGGTGTAACTGAGTCAGGTTTGTAGGCCTCCTCGCTCGCACACGCTTTTTCAGTTCTGCCTACAAATTGTCTATGGGATTGAGGTCCGGGCTTTGTAATGGCCACTCGAATACTTAGACTTTGTTGTCCTTAAGCCATTTTGCCACAACTTTGGAAGTATGCTTGGGGTCATTGTCCATTTTTGGAAAACCAATTTGCAACCAAGCTTTAACTTCCTGACTGATGTCTTGAGATGTTTCTTCAATATAATCACAATTGTTCTCTCTCATGATGCCATCTATTTTCTGAAGTGCACCAGTCCCTCCTGTAGCAAAGCACCCCCACATGATTCTGCCACCCTCGTGCTTCACAGTTGTGATGGTGTACTTCGGCTTGCAAGCATCCCCCTTTTCCCTCCAAACATAATGATAGAACTGTTTGGCCATAATGACTATTTTTGTTTAATCAGACCAGAGGACATTTCTCCAAAAAGTCTGATCTTTGTTCAATGTGCAGTTGCAAACTGTAGTCTGGCTTTATTTATGGCAGTTTTGGAGCAGTGGCTTCTTTCTTGCTGAGCAGCGTTTCAGGTTATGTCGATATAGGACTTGTTTTACTGTGGATATAGATACTTTTTTTCTGAGGTCTTGGCTGATTTATTTTGATTTTCCCATGTTGTCAAGTGGAAGAGGCACTGTGTTTGAAGGTAGGCCTTGAAATACATCCACAGGTACACCTCCAATTGACTCAAATGATGTCAATTAGCCTATCAGAAGCTTCTAAAGCCATGACATAATTTTCTGGAATTTTCCAAGCTGTTTAATGACACAGTCAACTTAGTTTATGTAATCTTCTGACCCACTGGAATTGTGATACAGTGAAATTACTTGTCATGCACGAAATAATGTCCTAATCGACTTGCCAAAACTATAGTTTGTTAAGTGGTTGAAAAAGTTTTAATGACTCCAACCTAAGTGTATGCAAATATTTGTAATAATAACAATTACAACAATACTGAATGAACACCTTTATTTGAACTTAATTTATCACAAATAAAATCAATTTAGTCTCAAATATATAATGAAACATGTTCATTTGATTTAAATAATTCAAAAACTGTTGGAGAAGAAAGTAAAAAAAGCTAAAGTTCCTTGCTTAGAGAATGGGAACATATGAAAGCTGGTGATTCCTTTTAACATGAGTCGTCAATATTCCCAGGTAAGAAGTTTTTAGGCTGGCAATACTATAGTGCCTATAGGCTTGAAGTCATGAACAGAGCTATGCTTCAAGCATTGTGAAGAGCTGCTGGCAAATGCAAGAAAGCGCTTGTTCGAATGAATGCCTATGAGCCTGCTACTGCTTACCACCGCTCAGTCAGACTGCTCTATCAAATAAAAAATCATATACTTAATTCTAATAAATACACAGAAATATGAGCCTTAGTTTGCAGTATTAATGACCTATCAAAAACAAAACATTTTGTTCTGAAAAATACAGAACCGTACCATATTATATCGAACAGGTGGCAACCCTCAGTCTATGTATTGCTGTTTCATGGCACAACCTTCAATGTTATGTCATAATTATGTAGAATTTTGGCAAATGAGTTAGTCTTTGTTAGGAAGAAATGGTCTTCGCACAGTTCATAACGAGCCAGGCGGCCCTAACTGCTGCATATACCCTGACTCTGCTTGTGTTGAACGCAAGAAAAGTGACAATTTCCCCAGTTAATATTGCCTGCTAACATGAATGAACTAAATATGCAGGTGGTCAGCCTGCCATGCAGTCTCCTCGTGGATTGCAATGTAATCGTCCATACGCCGATTTACCGATTTTGGTAACTTGAAATCTGCCCTAATTAAGCGGCCATGCCGATTTTAATATTTTTTTAATTTGAGCTTGTAATTGAACCCACAAATGCTGATGCTCCACATACTAAACTAGTCTAAAGTAGGTCCAGTTGTATTGCTTCATTAATCAGAACAGTTTTCAGCTGTGCTAACATAATTGCAAAAGGGTTTTTTAATGCTCAATTAGCCTTTTGAAATTATATACTTGGATTAGCTAACACAACGTGCCATTGGAACACAGGAGTTATGGTTGCTGATAATGGGCCTGTACGCCTATGTAGATATTCCTATCTGCAGTTTCCAGCTACAATAGTCATTTATAACATTAACAATGTCGACACTGTATTTATGACCAATTTGTTATTTTAATTGACAAATTGCTTTTCTTTCAAAAACAAACCCATTTCTAAGTGACCCCAAACTTTTGAACGGTAGTGTAAGTAAACAGACTGAAATTGTTTTCTGAATGTCATTATAAATGACATTACCAATGCTTGTTATTGGAACCGTTCTGTTTTGAATTCTAGGAACAAGAGCTGTATCAGAAGGAGGGTCTCGGAGTAAATGAGGTCCATTATGTCGACAATCAGGACTGCATAGGTTTGTCTCGTCTTGGTATCATTACATGCACATCATTTCATCGGTTTAACCTACATACCGTATCCTCCGCCTAGTTTCCAGCGTTTTCCCCATGTTCTTTTCTCGGTGTGTCGCCGTTCAATGTTCTTCTGACTGGAGATGTATTTTGGCCTCCGTTTGCGTGGGAAGGTGGAATAGCTGTTTTCTCTGAGGTTACGCTTTTGAGCACACAACTTGGGGTCAGGGTCGAGAGTAATGTTTCATGGTCAACAGAAATAAAGCAGTTGATGGGAGGTAGATTGATTATGTTGCAGAGCACACCTAAACCCCTCTCTTTGAGGTGTGTGTGGGGTACGGCGGCAGGATACCAGAGAGTGGAATGGAGGTGACCGGGGTTAACGCTAGATAGAATTGGGTCTGCGTTTCAGAGAACAGCCGTTGGTGCAAAGCATGCCCTGTAGACTCACTCTCTGAGAACAGACATTTTACTTTTTGTTCCATCAAATATTTTGGCCAGAAACGCCCAACCCTACATCACAATATTTCACTTTTTTTTTTGTAGTTTTATATTTTTTAATAGAACAGGTTATACATTTGCTTTAAGTAGTGCAGGACCTTTGCATGGCAACATATACATTCTAAGTGATTTCAATGAGTCTTTCTCAATACTGGTTGTTTTAGACCGTTAAATCAAACTTCAAACAAATGTAATTTTCATAAATGTCTGCATTTCTTGCTCTCATTTTGAGATCATGTCCACAGTGGCACAAATGGCTGCATGATATGGGCAAACAATTGAGGCCTTATTTTTAAACAAATGTTGCTATTGCGATTTGACTTGTGATTTCGATCAAAATACTTGGGTTAACTGTTGCAATCATGAAAAATATATCTAATTATTATTTTAATTCTAGAGTTATAATATAATAATGGGCACTTTGAATAGTGTTTGACATGAAAAAGCCTGGGAGTTATTGTGACCGGTTAGGAAGTGTTGGTCAGCGTTTCCCAGCTGACCCTAATTGGATGTTAGCTACGTTAATGTTTTCTCTAACTTGATCTAGCTAAAATATTCCTGTCTGATTTAGAAGATACTGTTGCATAAACAAAATGCTGACTGGTATCCGGCTGTATTAGCCAGCTATGTTTTCTCATAAACTCAGTAAATGTATTAGCTAGCTAGCTTACTTGCGATTAGCAGCTAACACAATTTATTTTAGCCACTTATTTTAATTAGATTTTTTTAAACCTTTATTTAACTAGGCAAGTCAGTTAAGAACAAATTCTTATTTTCAATGACTGCCTAGGAACAGTGTGTTAACTGCCTTGTTCAGGGGGCAGGCAGAACAACATATATTTTTACCTTGTCAGCTCAGGGATTCGACCTTGTAACCTTTCGGTTACTAGTCCAATACTAGCCACTAGGTTACCTGCCGCCACTTGCTAATAAAAGACAAACTAGCTGTTTACACACAGTAAGAAACACAAACTAATAGTGTAATTATAGGACCCTTGTAATTATAGGACCCTAGCTCCAACAGTGCAGTAGTAATCTAACAGTTCACAACAATACACACACCTAAAAGTAAAAGAATGGAATTAAGAAATATATCAATATTAGATTGAGCAATGTCAGTGGCATTAACTAAAATACAGTAGAATAGAATACAGTATATACATATGAGATTAAAGCAGTATGTAAACATTATTAAAGTGACTATTCAATTTATTCACTTGGCCAGTGACTCTAAATGTATGTATATAGGGCAGCAGCCTCTAAGGTGCAGGGTTACATAACCGGGTGGAAGCCGGCTAGTCTGATGGCCTGGAGATAGAAGCTGTTTTTCAGTCTCTCGGTCTTAGTTTTGATGCACCTGTACCGACCTCGCCTTCTGGATGATATCGGGGTTAACAGGCCGTGGCTCGGGGTGGTTCTCCTTGATGATATTTTTGGCCATCCTGTGACATCAGGTGCTGTACGTGTCCTGGAGGGCAGGTGGTTACAATTCAAATTTGATTTGTCACAGGCGCCGAATACAACCGGTATAGACCTTAGCAGAAAATGCTTACTTACAAGCCCTTAACCAACAATGGAGTTAAAAAAAAGTTCAAATATTTATTAAATTAAGTAAAGAACATTTTTATTTTATCTAAAAGTAACAAGAAAACTACATAACAATAACTAGGCTATATACATGGGGTTCCCGTACCGAGTCGATGTGTGGGGGTACAGGTTAGTCAAGGTAATTTGTAAAGTGACAATGCGTAGATAATAAATAGCGAGTAGCAGTAGTGTAAAACAAACAGGGGGGTCATCAATGTAAATAGTCTGGGTGGCCATTTGATTAATTGTTCAGTAGTCTTATGGCTTGGGGGTAGAAGCTGTTATAGAGCCTTTTGGTTCTAGATTCGGTACTGCTTGCCGTGCGGTAGCAGAGATGAGTCTGATTAGGGTGACTGAAGTCTGACAATTATCCCCTGACACTCAGATTGTCAGTAACGTGTGCACCGAGGAACTTAACTTCCCACATTTTCCACTGCCTTCCTGTCGATGTGGATAGGGGCGTGCTCCCTCTGCTGTTTCCTGAAGTCCATGATCAGCGCCTTTGTTTATTTGATGTTGAGTGAGAGGTTATTTTCCTGGCACAACTCTCCAAGTGCCCTCACCTCCACCCTGTAGGCTCTCGTCATTGTTGGTAATCAGGCCTACTGCTGTTGTGTCATCTGCAAACTTGATGATTGAGTTGGAGACGTGCGTGGGCCACGCAGTCACAGGAGTACAGAAGGGGGCTGAGCATGCACCCTTGTGGGGCCCTTGTGTTGAGGATCAGCAAAGTGGAGGTGTTGTTTCCTACCTTCACCACCTGGGGGTGGCCCATCAGGAAATCCAAGACCCAGTTACACAGGGTGGGGTTCAGACCCAGGGCCCCAAGCTTAATGGTGAGCTTGGAGGGTACTATTGGGTTGAATGCTGTGTGGTGTGCAGTGCGATGGTGATTGCATCGTCTGTGGATCTATTGAGGTGGTAAGCAAATTGAAGTGGGTCGAGGTTGTCCAGTAAGGTAGAGGTGATATGATCCTTAACTAGCCTATTAAAGCACTTAATGATGAAAGAAGTGAGTGCTACAGGGCGATAGTCATTTAGTTCAGTTTGTTCCTGTACCCAAGAAATGGTGGACATCTTGAAGCGAGTGTGGACAGCAGACTGGGATAGGGAGAGATTGAATATGTCCGTTAACACTGCAGCCAGCTTGTCTGCGCATGCTCTGAGGACGCGGCTAGGGATGGCGGGCCGGCATCCCTGCGAGGGCTAACAAGCTTAAACGTCTTAGTCACATCGGCCACGGAGAAGGAGAGCCCACAATCCTTGGTAGCACTGTGTTAAAGTGGGAAAAGTAGGTGTTTATCTTGCCCGGAAGCAAGACGTCGGTGTCCACGATGTGGCTGGTTTTCCCCTTGTAGTCCGTGATTGTCTGTGGACCCTGCCACATTCATCTCGTGCCTGAGCTGTTGAATTGAGACTACACTTTGTCTGTCGTTTAGCCTGTTTGATTGCGTTACTGAGGGAATAACTACACTGTTTGTATTCGGCCATATTCCCAGTTACCTTGCCACGGTTAAATGCGGTGGTTCACGCTTTCAGTGTTGCGCAAATGCTGCCATCTGTCCACTGTTTCTGGTTTGGGTAGGTTTTAATAGTCACAGTGGGTACAGCATTTCCTATACACTTCCTGATGAACTCAGTCACTGAATCCGTGTATTCGTCTAAGGGACGGTCTATTGTGATTCTAATGCCTGTGCTTTTGCAGCATTGCGAAATCCAGAGAATATGCCCATTTGCGCTTTTGTTTGTTTTTTGTATTTATGTTTTACCTTTTTTATTTAACTAGTCAAGTCAGTTAAGAACAAATTCATCTTTACAATGAATAGGAACTGTGGGTTAACTGCGGCAGAACGACAGATTTTTACCTTGTCAGCTCGGGAATTCGATCTAGCAACCTTTCGTTGACTGGCCCAACGCTCTAACAAGTTTTGTAGAGTCACAAGCTTGGTTTAATTGCGTGCTACAAATATGGGACCAAATACTAAATGTTGGACTACTTTAATACACATGTACAGTAACTGAATTTGTCCCAATGCTTTTGGTCCCCTAAAATGGGGGGGGACACTATGTACAAAAGGGTGCTGTAATTTCTAAATGGTTCACCCGGTATGGATGGAAATGCCTTCAAATTAAAGCGGACAGTCTGCACTTCATAGTTGTTTGTATCATTTCAAATCCGAAGTGCTGGAGTACAGAGACAAAGCAACAAAACATGGGTCACTGTCCCAATTCTTTTGGAGATCTCTATCTCTTACACCTTCAGTGCAGTGTTTCCGCTGCAATCGTTTTGCTGTGGCGTTGCGCCACGGCAACAACAAAAATATATGGAACATGAAAGGCGCACTTTCATGTTCTACTTTGAAGATACTAGAAGACCACAGACTTTTCCTCTGCAAACAAAATGACTAATGAATAGAGAAATCTGACAACCCCATAGTAAAATATTATATCTATTGACCTAGTCGGCTTGTTGTGCGTTCTAATTCAAGATAAATATTCCTCAAGTTGCAAGTGCCATTGGGAGGGAAACATGTGTTCTGTCAGTCAAGGCACAACAATTCATAAAGCCGTTTTAATGGCCTTTGTTAAAAAGAGGGGGATCCCAGCTTTGTGTTTATTATGGATCCCCATTAGCTACTGCAAAGGCAGCAGTTACTCTTCCTGGGGTCCAGCAAACATTAAGGCAGTAATATATATTATGATACAATTTTTAAACATTAAAATACATTTTACATCTAATTTCACAGTACATTAAGTGTGTGCCCTCCAGCTACTGCTCTACTAACCACAACACACAATTCAGGTGTGTGTGTGTGTGACTCAGTTCCTCACTGTTCCGTAAGGTGTAATTTGATTTGACTGCTTATGTGAGTTACTTGATGTGGAATAGAGTTAAATGTAGTACGGTGCGCCTCCCATAGTCTGTTTTGGACTTGGGGACTGTGAAGAGACCTCTGGTGGCATGTCTTGTGGGTTATGCATGGGTGTCCGAGCTGTGTGCTAGTAGGGCTGGGTGGTATACCGTATTTTACAATATACCGGTATTGATGCTTGGACCAGTTTTGTTTTCTTTACATTCTGTAACGGTATTTGAATGTTTTTATTTGTTAAACGTGATATGCCGTGTTTCCATTTGTATAGTTTTCTACTTGAGTCCTCTCTCTCCGCTCTCTCTCTCTCTCTCATGCCGCTGTCCTTACAGACCTAGCCCGGAGCGCATTTGTTCCTTGAAAACGAGACACTTGCGTTCAGTGTGCATGGTCAATGCAGCACATACAATGCTCATAGGAGGTGGACATTATATTTTAGGTTGTGGCAGCATTGTTTTATTTACATTTTGTAGTAGAATGTCCCTTTTTAAAAAGTCACCAGAACTGAGCTTCAGTCCTTCTACATTATTCAGTGGCCCTGGGCATGGCCGGACTACCGCATTTGGTAATCCAGCCCTGGGCTATACAAAGACTAAACCCCTAAGGAAATACAGGAAGCAACAGTATAGCTGAAACTGAAATATGATTGGATATAGTCATTTTGGGATACCTTGACCTTTTGACCTCTGTCTGTTTACAGACCTTGTGGAGGCCAAGCTGGTGGGTATCTTGGACATCCTGGATGAAGAGAATCGTCTACCTCAGCCAAGCGACCAGCACTTTGCAGAGACCGTACACAACAAGCACAAGAACCACTTCCGACTAACCGTGAGCTTTAACTTTAATCAGGATTCTTGTCCTTTCTGTCTGTTATAGGCTGTGTGTGTGAATTTTAGCATTTGTAAAGTAATTTGTGTTTCTTTTAAGCCATTTGAAAAGTCATGCTTCAGTGGTTGTATTTGTTTCACTTATTTAAAATGGATGGTGTGTGATGCATCCCTCAGGTGCCCAGGAAATCCAAGCTGCAAGTCCACAGGAACGTGAGGGATGACGAGGGATTCATTGTCAGACACTTTGCAGGAGCGGTGTGCTATGAGACGGTATGTTCAAGTTCACACACAATGACTCAGCATGATGTCTGAAGGCAAAAAAAATATTACACCTTTTTTTAAATGATTTTTATCATGTATATTTATGTTATCCACCATATCCTTGTGGTAGGCCTATACTGCAGCATCACCCACCAAACATTCTCCTGCTTTGAAACCTGCACAAAACCCAGCAGGTGGAACTCAAAGCATGTTTATTTTGATTTAAGTGCCCCACTTATCTTCCCATGCAGAGTAGCCTTTTTCTGAACGGGGTACTTCTGCATCTTCAAGGTTGTACATTTTCTCTGAATTGCAGACCAAGTTTGTGGAGAAGAACAATGATGCGCTGCACATGTCCCTGGAGTGCCTGGTGAGTGAGTCTAAAGACCGGTTCATCCGGGATCTCTTTGAGAACTCCAACAACGCCAAGGACTCTAAACAGAAGGCAGGCAAACTCAGCTTCATCAGCGTCGGCAACAAATTCAAGGTGAGGACTAATGTTAGGACCACGCTTTTTATGACCACGCTTTTTATGACCACGCTTTTTATGACCACGCTTTTTATGATCACGCTTTTTATGACCACGCTTTTTATGACCACGCTTTTTATGACCACGCTTTTTATGACCACACTTTCTTCTTACCACACTTCTATTCTTATGCTGCTTAACATGGTAGGTATCCCAAATGGCACCTTATTCCCTATATAGTGCACTACTTTTGACCAGGGCCCATAGGGCTCTGGTCAAAAGCAATGCACCATATAGGGAATAGGGTGCCATTTGGGATGCACACACAGTTGTCTATGTTCATGTATGTTAATCCTGTGTTTTTATAGGCAAAACAGTAGCATCAAGGCTACATGTTTACTTTATGGTCATAACAGTCATGTTCTTCCTTACTCTATGCTAAGTGATATTGATCCTGTGAGAAGTGTTATTATATTAATAATTATTAAGTGAAATCCGAGGGAAATATTTTGTCATGTTAATAGACATTTCTTGTTAGCTGTCATGGAACTGCACTGCACCTAGACAGTGGAGAGAAGCAGAAGGGTTAAGAGCACAAAGAGCGTAACAAAAAGTTATTGCAATTTTAGAGGGCTTGAACAGGATTCTCGGTTGCATAATGTGTTTTGAAGGTGTTGTCTGATTTGAATCTACCTTTCGTTTAGTTTCCAGAGTTCGTGTTCTCTCTCTCTCGTGTTACCTGTGGTGTTCTTCCTAATGCCTCTCCCTCCCACTGTTCCTCCTCCTTCTGTATCTCCATCCTTTGTCTATCCCCCCCATCATAGCTGTGATTTAAAGTTGTGTAGTGAGAGGGAGAAATACAGACAGGAAAAGTAGAAACGTAGGGGGGGTAAAAATCAATCGTGAAGACTCGTTGAAACAGCCAGGGAAATGAGGTAACTCGTCTTGTGCTGTTGTGTGTGTGACGAATCCCACAATGCATCAGTGAATAATGCAGTGAACGCCCTGCTGTTCACCAGCTAACCGCTTCCAGCCACCCCCTGTCCCCTCCCTCCCCAGTCTAGTCTCTGTGCTGCCTCCCTCCACAATTTGTCCCCTGCAACACAACATGCATACTTTCTTTGGGTTTGAATCTGAATTCAGCCCACGTCAAACACTTGCTAATGATATCTGGATGTTGGCAGCTTTCAATTCCAATTAATCGAAAAGTTATTCATATTAGTATCGCCGGTGTAGTGTCAATATTTTTGCAAATGCGAGATCCATAGCTTGTAGGATCGGATCAGTCTTTACTGACCGGATCAATGACCATCGATCCAATTACGATGCCTCATTGAAATTCTGACAAGTACAAGACTTATGTGCATTCCAGTTGACAGTTGCTCCCAATATGACTGCCTGCCAAGCAGCTACTGTAAATATTATGTAGCTACTGTAAATAAGGCAGCTACTTTAGAAATGGTGATATAGATCAGTCTTTGAGCTTGACTAAGGCCTGATCACTGACGCAGTTTAGTACCTGTCAAGGTGAGATAGAAAGCGTTAGCAGCTGATTATATGGGTGGGTGTATGAATATTAATGTCCCACTGGTGGTCCCTAGAGCAATCATTCTGTTAAACACAGCTCTTTGCAGACTAGGGTTGCAAAATTCCTAGTTTTTCCAGAAATACTGGTTGCATAATTCCTGAAACCCAGGAATTAATTTTAACTGGGATTTCTGAGAAACCTGGACCAGTTGGGAAAGTTACAGGGGATTTGCAACAAGAGCTCTAGAACATTGACCGAGAGGGGCCAGCAAGCGGTTGTCTGTCTGTCTCTGTCTGCCATCCCACAATGCGTTCCTCCGTCTGTCTGTTCCTGTGGTCCTACCGGGGTTGTAATTTAGATCCGTTTGCATGAATTACATTAAAACAGAATCTCTTATTTTAGTTTCAATGCGCTTCAACAATAAAATGTGTGGTTTCACGGCTGTACTGTTGCTTATTAAGTAGCTGTTGATTCTGAGTTTTGGGCAGGTGAGCTGGAGGCAGAGAGCGAGCGTGCTTAGTAAGCATGTGTTCATGTCGTCTTAGACTAGACGGGCCTGTCGGTGTCACTAAACAAAGGTTCTCTTTTTATTTTTTACCTCTACAGACCCAGCTGAACATTCTACTGGAGAAGCTTCGTAGCACGGTTAGTATTTACTACAGTGCTCAACGATTTACTGCTTCACCCCACTCACAGGGCATCTAACTTGAGCTGAGATCAGGTCTCCTATAATATAACTTTATCGATCTCCCAGGGAAATGTTTTCTTTTGTAAGTGTCTGATGCCTAAGCCGATGTCCAACCAATCTGGGTCACCAAAGAAGTTCGCTGTGGCCATCTTCAGTGTGGCTGCTGTCAGGGCTTAACAGCTTGAAATTGCATATAGAAACACTTCAATTGAATAGGGTCTTCATGATTCTCTCGATCTCACCCCCCCCCAGGGCTCCAGTTTCATCCGCTGTATCAAGCCCAATCTGAAGATGGTTAGCCACCAGTTTGAAGGGGCCCAGATCCTCTCCCAGCTGCAGTGCTCAGGTTGGTGTGTGTGTATATATATATAGTGCTAAAGAGAAGGACTAATCAACTTGGCACCCTAGTCCTTATGGGCCCTGGTCAAAAGTAGTGCACTATAAAGAGAATAGGGTGCCATTTAACACACACTCTACATTGGTGTTGGATGACGATAAGTTTCCCTACCGCACTGTAAAGCGTTAATTATTAATTTGTATATATTTAACTTGCGTACAACTACACTGGGAGACATGACTACAGATGTGGATTTTGAATCTGCCCGAAAGCAATCAAATGCAAAATGACCGGTGTGATTCCACATGCGTTCATTGAAAACTCAGTTTTCTTTTCTCTCCAGAAATTTACAGTTGACGAGCTACTGTATAGCATCTACGTTTCTGCTTGTTCATCACAAGTTCCTACCAGTGACCTGAACTTAACAGTGCCCAGTTCCACAGCAATCCTCTTCGACCTAGACCTAGATGGTTTTATGTGGGGTGGGGGGGGGCAGCTGGGGACAACAGCCAAGAGCTGTTCTACTTTAGTGTTTTCTGAACTTTCCTCTTTCTTGGACCTTTTAAACTAAAGGCTGCTAGGCAAATGAAATGTCCCATTCTCCTGGTAAATTTGCATATTGCATTTGACATGCTTTTTTTCTTCTGTGTCCTTGGAGATGCCAGATTATATATATATATTTTTTTTTTATCTACACGAACTCATTAGTGATCCCACAGATAAAGGGCGAGACTCTGCTCCAGTTCTCTGAGTTTTAGTACAAATGGTAGTGCATTAACTATATTGAGTGGGTGATGGACTCCGCAAACGTTAGTTTGATACATTGGAAGAATGAGTCGGAGAAATGTGTGAAGTTTACCTCTCACTGAACAGGAGAAGATTGAAGCTTTAACTATGGTTTTACAATACATTTAAATGGCGTGTCACGCCTCAACCTCTGATGCAACATTTGATTCTTTAAGGTTATTTGATGCATCGTTCGGGGGGGTAAAATTCCCCCTTCGACAATAAAGATGCCATTAGTTACAAGTGCCAAGATGTTGTTCTCTCTTTGGCCTGGAGTGACCCCTATGTATGTCTGTGTAGGAATGGTGTCTGTGCTAGATCTCATGCAGGGAGGCTTCCCCTCCAGAGCGCCATTCCATGAGCTCTACAACATGTACAAGCAGTACATGCCTGCCAAGCTGACTCGCCTGGACCCAAGACTCTTCTGCAAGGTCAGTGCCTCATGGCACACACACACACACACACACACACACACACACACACACACACACACACACACACTGGCCCTGCTCTGGGCTCCTCTACAAACACAGTTTGGACATGTTGATATGACATGCATTGACGTCTTGTATTTGCACTGCAGGCTTTATTCAAAGCGCTGGGTCTGAACGAGAACGACTACAAGTTTGGGCTGACCAGAGTGTTCTTCAGACCTGGGAAGGTGAGAACTCCACCATCTGTCTCTGTGCTGTTGTCATTGCGCTGGTTCTCATCATTACGATGTTCCTCTGACTGAATCCACTTCAAAGGAATCCGCATTAGTCATTTGACTGAGGGGAAAGGGATTTTGATAATAAGCCATTGTGGGTATTAATTTCTGCACCAGATTAATTGGTCAGTGACATTAAATGTGTGATTTGGCATTTCACATTGAAGCTCTGTAGTTTGGTGCTTATGAGTAAATAAATATGTTATCCTCTATTGACCCTGACCAGACAGAATCTGCTGTTATGGCTTTGAATTAATATATCCACCCGCTATTGTCATCTCCACTGAGCAGGGAACATCCGCATACTGATGGCTGTTTTAGAGGGGAAAGTACCTTTGACTGCTCTGTTCTCTCTCCCCACCCGTGTCTGCCTCCTCTCTCTCTCCCCACCCGTGTCTGCCTCCTCTCTCTCTCCTCCCCACCCGTGTCTGCCTCCTCTCTCTCTCTCCCCACCCGTGTCTGCCTCCTCTCTCTCTCTCCCCCCGTGTCTGCCTCCTCCTGTCTGCCTCCTCTCTCTCTCTCCCCACCCGTGTCTGCCTCCTCTCTCTCTCTCCCCACCCGTGTCTGCCTCCTCTCTCTCTCTCCCCCACCCGTGTCTGCCTCCTCTCTCTCTCTCCCCACCCGTGTCTGCCTCCTCTCTCTCTCTCCCCACCCGTGTCTGCCTCCTCTCTCTCTCTCCCCCACCCGTGTCTGCCTCCTCTCTCTCTCTCCCCACCCGTGTCTGCCTCCTCTCTCTCTCTCCCCACCCGTGTCTGCCTCCTCTCTCTCTCCCCACCCGTGTCCCCTCTCTCTCTCTCCCCACCCGTGTCTGCCTCCTCTCTCTCTCTCCCCACCCGTGTCTGCCTCCTCTCTCTCTCTCCCCACCCGTGTCTGCCTCCTCTCTCTCTCTCCCCCCACCCGTGTCTGCCTCCTCTCTCTCTCTCCCCCACCCGTGTCTGCCCCCTCTCTCTCTCTCCCCCCCACCCGTGTCTGCCTCCTCTCTCTCTCTCCCCACCCGTGTCTGCCTCCTCTCTCTCTCTCCCCCCCACCCGTGTCTGCCCCTCTCTCTCTCTCTCCACCCGTGTCTGCCCCTCTCTCTCTCTCTCCCCCACCCGTGTCTGCCTCCTCTCTCTCTCTCCCCACCCGTGTCTGCCTCCTCTCTCTCTCTCCCCACCCGTGTCTGCCTCCTCTCTCTCTCTCTCCCCACCCGTGTCTGCCTCCTCTCTCTCTCTCCCCACCCGTGTCTGCCTCCTCTCTCTCTCTCCCCCACCCGTGTCTGCCTCCTCTCTCTCTCTCTCTGCCCACCCGTGTCTGCCTCCTCTCTCTCTCTCCCCACCCGTGTCTGCCTCCTCTCTCTCTCTCCCCCCCACCCGTGTCTGCCTCCTCTCTCTCTCTCTCCCCCCCACCCGTGTCTGCCTCCTCTCTCTCTCTCCCCACCCGTGTCTGCCTCCTCTCTCTCTCTCCCCACCCGTGTCTGCCTCCTCTCTCTCTCTCCCCCCCCCCGTGTCTGCCTCCTCTCTCTCTCTCCCCACCCGTGTCTGCCTCCTCTCTCTCTCTCTCTCTCCCCCACCCGTGTCTGCCTCCTCTCTCTCTCTCCCCACCCGTGTCTGCCTCCTCTCTCTCTCTCTCTCTCCCCACCCGTGTCTGCCTCCTCTCTCTCTCTCTCTCTCCCCACCCGTGTCTGCCTCCTCTCTCTCTCTCTCTCTCTCCCCACCCGTGTCTGCCTCCTCTCTCTCTCTGTCTGCTCTCTCCCCCCACCCGTGTCTGCCCACCCGTGTCTGCCTCCTCTCTCTCTCTCCCCACCCGTGTCTGCCTCCTCTCTCTCTCTCTCTGCCTCCACCCGTGTCTGCCTCCTCTCTCTCTCTCTCTGTCTCTCTCCCCACCCGTGTCTGCCTCCTCTCTCTCTCTCTCCCCTCCCGTGTCTGCCTCTCTCTCTCTCTCTCTCCCACCCGTGTCTGCCTCCTCTCTCTCTCTCTCTCCCCCCACCCGTGTCTGCCTCTCTCTCTCTCTCTCTCTCCCCACCCGTGTCTGCCTCTCTCTCTCCCCACCCGTGTCTGCCTCTCTCTCTCTCTCTCTCTCCCACCCGTGTCTGCCTCCTCTCTCTCTCTCTCTCCCCACCCGTGTCTGCCTCCTCTCTCTCTCTCTCCCCACCCGTGTCTGCCTCCTCTCTCTCTCTCTCTCCCCACCCGTGTCTGCCTCCTCTCTCTCTCTCTCCCCACCCGTGTCTGCCTCCTCTCTCTCTCTCTCTCCCACCCGTGTCTGCCTCCTCTCTCTCTCTCTCTCTCTCTCTCTCCCCACCCGTGTCTGCCTCCTCTCTCTCTCTCTCCCCACCCGTGTCTGCCTCTCTCTCTCTCTCTCTCTCTCTCTCTCTCTCTCTCTCTCTCTCTCTCTCTCCCCCCACCCGTGTCCTCACCTCAGTTTAAGGAGTTTGATCAGATCATGAAGTCTGACCCTGACCACCTGGCAGAGCTGGTTAAGAAGGTCAACCAGTGGCTCATCTGCAGCCGCTGGAAGAAGGTCCAGTGGTGTTCCCTCTCTGTCATCAAATGTGAGTAACATCCTGCTACCTACCACATCACCATTATACACCAGGGCCTGTATTCTCAGTGTAAGAGTGCTGATCTAGGGACAGTTTTCCCAATTAAGTCATAATGAATGAAATTATATGGACAAGGGGGACCTGATCATAGATCAGCTCGCCTATGCTGATATGTTTTGTGAACACGTGTTTTAGGAGACAAATGGTTTAAAGTGATTTGCACCAGTTGCTTCGACCCAATTCTGACCATAAAACGCCAACTGGCTCTGGCCATCTGTTTTGTGTGGCGATGTCCTCTGATATAATCAGTCCGCCTCATAAAACTCTCAAATCAGTCACTTTAAACCTCTTCATCCTGGACCATGATATTGCTTTTTCCTCCATTACTCTAACGTGCTGTGGGGACGTGTTGGCAGACCGTTCACCTCAGTCCTTCAGATATGATCTATTACCTGCCCAGACAGTATACACTGGGTGTACAGAACATGAGGAACCCTTGCTCTTTCTGTGACATGGACTGACAGTGTAGCTGAAGGGGAGGAGACCGGTTAAAGAAGGATTTTTACACCTTGAGACATGGATTGTGTATGTGTGTCATTCAGAGGGTGAATGGGAAAGAAAAAATATTTAAGTGCCTTAGAACTGTGAAAGAGGTGCCAGGCGCACTGATATGAGTGTCAAGAACTGCACCGCTGCTGGCTTTTTCAAGCTCAACAGTTTTCCCGTGTGTGTCAAGGATGGTCCACAAACATCCAACTTGACAAAACTCTGAGTCATTGTAGTCAACATGGCCCAACATCCCCGTGGAAAGCTTTCGACACCTTGTAGAGTCCATGCCCTGACGAATTGAGTCTTCTGAGTGCAAAAGGTGGATGGTACTCAATATTACACTCCTTGTTTTTGTCCCAAATGGCACCCTATCCCCTAGGTAGTGCATAGGGCTCTGGTCAAAAGTAGTGCACTAATGAGGGAATAGGGTGACATTTGGAACATGCACTCCGTCGCACATAGTCTTTGACCCATTGGATTTACCTCTCACTGAGGCAACATTTCCATAAAGTCTGCTGTTTGTGTGAATTACCACTGGAGTGTACTGTGCAGCGTGTCCCCTATATTCATTTAGCAGCGGCGCGCCACATGTCTGGGCTCTCGTTGTCATTCTCTTTCTCTCCTCTCTTTCTCACGCTCCATGTCTCCCACAGTGAGGAATAAGATGATGTACCGCGCCAGTGCCTGCATCAAGATGCAGAAGACGGTGCGCATGTGGCTGTGCAGGAGGAAGCACAAGCCCCGGTGGGTATCCTCTAATACCCCTCTCTTCCTCATTATACTGCACTTTCACAGCTCAGGGGTGCCAGGCTGCTTAGCACATGATGCATGCATCTCCACGGAGACCGTCTTATCTGTACCAGCTGGTGCCACAGGACTGTCTTATTACCTTTGTAAAGCTCCAGGAGATCTGTACTGATTACCACAGAGCCCGGTTGCATGGAACACCTTCAGTTACTTCTCCCTTCCCTTTAATTGTCCTTAACTTTAAGTCAGTTTCACCAAACGTTTTAAGGTGAAGTTCACCCCCCCCCCCCCCCCCTTAAATTAAGTGGAAGTTAATTGTACCCGTGAGGTCCTTTAACGGCTTCATTCAGTATGGATATCAATGTACACAGTATTTGTGGAGGGGAATGTTGCTTTCATCTCTTCTGGTTCCCAAAGGGAAACCATCAACCAGCTAGCTACTTAGCTAAACAGTGGAAGGTGCACAATCCATGGCTACAAAGCTAACTGGCTCGTTAGGTATAGGTACTCTGTAAGCTAGCTTGACGTACTAGAAAGCCATATAAAAAGTAACAAGAAACATGGTTTATTATCTTCTGAAGCAATTTGGTTGTCCTGTCTTGATTGTAGATCTCTTTGACGAGACGTTTCGTGAGTGGCTCAGGTCGTGTCCATGTAGCCAGATACTTTCTGCCAAACATGCCTTCAAACCACCGTAAAACCCCTTAAGCATGCCCCTACCTAAGGAGATATTTGATATTTAAACAATTCCCTTAGGTGGGGGAACATTATTCCTTAAGGTAAACCCTAAAGGTGTTTTATACAACCGGGCCCAGAGCTTCTAGGCCAGTGTGATGGTTACTATGCGTTTTTTGTAATTATTTGAAAACCGTCTTCGACTAACTGTGTGCGTATGGTACAGGATCGATGGGCTGGTGAAGGTTCGTAACCTGAAGAACAGGATGGATAAGTTCAACAAGGTTATCGCCGGCCTGAAGGAGGGGAAGCAGGAGATGAGCAAGCAGATCCAAGAGCTGGATGCCTCCATCAATGCAACCATGGTCAAAATCAAGGTCTGTGAGATGATACCCCCCTTAGCCTTGTAACCTCACTGAGTTCTATGAAACCTCTCCTTTCTGCTTTTTAAGTCAAACTTCTACATAACCCCTTTCTCCTCTTGTCTATGAATCCAAAAACGGAAGTCTATTTTGTCAATTTTGTTGAAACTCTCTATTTCGAAATAGTTATTTCTCCACGTTTCGACGTTGAAAACCTCTATACAACTCCTTCTTTCTCCTCTTGTCAGTTCTCTAAGAAACCAAAAACAAAAGTCTTTTAAGTTTGCTAAAGGGAGATCAGACATGTTTGTTCACCTTTCTTTTTTTCATCATTCCTTCTTTGAATGTCAAACTTCTATCTAAATGCTCCAAAAATAGTATTTTGTCAAGATATTTCATAATTCATTATTTCTCTACATTCAACATTGTGTTTTCTGAATGTCATTACGCCAGTATGTGCATCGAATCCGCTCAACGTCAAAGGCTTGTCCCAAACAGCACCCTGTTCCCTGTAGTGTGGGCTACTTTTGACCGGCCCTGGTCGAAAGTAGTCCACTATACAGGAAAATGGGTGCGGTTTGGGATGCAGGCATAGCGCTTATATAACACATTCATCCCAGTGTGGAATATTTAACACATGGTGGATAGTTGGAGGGAAGCTCTACCTGTTAATAATAGGCTTCAGCCAGCCAGATGGTGTGCAATTATGACAGGCTCAGTGTACAGACTATGAATTTTTGGGGAACCTCTGGGGAACCTCAAGACTTTTAAATGAGGGCAGCTTTGACTGCTGTAAATCACTCCCCTGTTGTTCATTTTCTCTCATTTTGTGAGTAGCATGATACAGGGCTTGTTATTTATTCACAGGATCTGATGGGGTTTTTTGGCAGCTATACTGTATATTTGAATCAGGCCTTTTCTAATATAATAATAATAATAATAATATGCCATTTAGCAGATGCTTTTATCCAAAGCGACTTACAGTCATGTGTGCATACATTCTACGTATGGGTGGTCCCGGGGATCGAACCCACTACCCATGCGTTACAAGCGCCATGCTCTACCAACTGAGCTACAGAAGGACCATTCTCTCTCTACCCATTGGCATCGTTCCTTTTTTTTAAGATTGGAGGTATTTTTCATCAGAGCCAAGGCTGGATTTAATAGGATGCCTCATTCCATGGGCTATGATCTGCATTTTGAGAAATGCATCTTGTCTGAGAGCTGTGTATATGATCTTTTCATTTTTAAGGTTCTGTTAATGATCAAATTGTATTAGTCACATGCTCTGAATACAACCGGTGTAGACCTTAGTGAAATGTTTACTTAAGAGCCCTTAGCCAACAATGCTGTACAAATCAAATCTTCAAAAGCCAAGTTGACAAACAGATCACCGACCATTTCGAATCCCACCGTACCTTCTCCACTATGCAATCTGGTTTCTGAGCACCTCAGCCACGCTCGAGGTCCTAAACGATAAAAGACAGTACTGTGCAGCCGTCTTCATCGACCTGGCCAAGGCTTTCGACTCAATCACCGCATTCTTATCGGCAGACTCAAAAGTCTTGGCTTCTAAATGACTCCCTCGCCTGGTTCACCAACTACTTCTGAGTTCAGTGTGTCAAATTGGCGGGTCTGTTGTCTAGACCTCTGGCAGTCTCTATGGGGGTGCCACAGGGTTCAATTCTCAGGCCAACTCTTTTCTCTGTATATACAGTGAGGGGGGGGAAGTAATTTGATCCCCTGCTGTTTTTGTATGTTTGCCCACTGACAGAAATGATCGGTCTAATTTTAATGGTAGGTTTATTTGAACAGTGAGAGACAAACAACAAAAAAATCAAGAAAAAAGTCATGTCAAATGTTATAAATTGATTTGCATTTTAATGAGGGAAATATGTTTTGCAGAGGGGTCAAGTACTTGACTTAGTACTTGGTGGCAAAACCCTTGTTGGCAATCAGAGGTCAGATGTTTCTTATAGTTGGCCACCAGGTTTGCACACATCTCAGAAGGGATTTTGTCCCACTCCTCTTTGCAGATCTTCTCCAAGTCATAAAGGTTTCGAGGCTGACGTTTGGCAACTCGAAACTTCAGCTCCCTCCACAGATTGGCTAGGCCACTCCAGGACCTTAATGAGCTTCTTCTTGAGCCACACCTTTGTTGCCTTGGCCGTGTGTTTTGGGGCATTGTCATGCTGGAATACTGATCCACGACCCATTTTCAACGCCCTAGCTGAGGGAAGGAGGTTCTCACCCAAGATTTGACTGTACACGGCCTTGTCCATCGTCCCTTTGCTGTGGTGAAGTGGTCATGTCCCCTTAGCAGAAAAACAAACACCCCCAAAGCATAATGTTTCCACCTCCATGTTTGACAGTGGGGATGGTGTTATTGTGGTCATAGGCAGCATTCCTCCTCCAAAGACGTTGAGTTGATGCCAAAGAGCTCCATTTTGGTCTCATCTGACCACAACACTTTCACCCAGTTGTCCTCTGAATCATTCAATGTTCATTGGCAAACTTCAGACGGGCATGTATATGTGCTTTCTTGAGCAGGGGGACCTCGCGGGTGCTGCAGGATTTCAGTCCTTCACGGCGTAGTGTGTTACCAATTGTTTTCCTGGTGACTATGGTCCTAGCTGCCTTGAGATCATTGACAAGATCCTCCCGTGTAGTTATGGGCTGATTCCTCACCGTTCTCATAATCATTGCAACTCCAGGAGGTGAGATCTTGCATGGAGCCCCAGGCTGAGGGAGATTGACAGTTCTTTTGTTTCTTCCATTTGCGAATAATCGCACCAACTGTTGTCACCTTCTCACCAAGATGCTTGGTGATGGTCTTTTAGACCATTCCAGCCTTGTGTAGGTCTACAATCTTGTCCCTGACATCCTTGGAGAGCTCTTTGGTCTTGGCCATGGTGGAGCATTTGGAATCTGATTGCTTCTGTGGACAGGTCTTTTAAAACAGGTAACAAGCTGAGATTAGGAACACTCCCTTTAAGAGTGTGCTCCTAATCTCAGCTCGTTACCTGTATAAAAGACACCAGGGAGCCAGATCTTTCTGATTGAGAGGGGGTCAAATACTTATTTCCCTCATTAAAATACAATTCAATTTATAACATTTTCGACATGCGTTTTTCAGGATTTTTTTGTTCTCTCTCACTGTTCAAATAAACCTACCCTTAAAATTATAGACCGATCATTTCTTTCTCAGTGGGCAAACGTACAAAATCAGCAGGGGATCAAATACTTTTTTCCCTCACTGTATATCAATGATGTTGCTCTTTCTGCCAGTGATTCGCTGATCCACCTCTAGGCAGACGACACCATTCTGTATACATCTGGCCCTTTGGACACTGTGCTAACAAACCTCCAAACAAGCTTCAATGCAATACAACACTCCTTCCGTGGCCTCCAACTGCTTTTAAATGCTAGTAAAACGAAGTGCATGCTCTTCAACCGATTGCTGCCCGCACACTCCCACCCGACTAGCATCACTACTCTGGACAACTACAAATACCTAGGTGTCTGGTTAGACTGTAAACTCCTCTTCCAGACTCACATTAAGCATCTCCAATCCAAAATTAAATCGACAATCTGCTTCCTATTTCACAACAAAGCCTCCTTCACTCAAGCTGCCAAAAATACCCTCGTAAAACTGACTATCCTACCGATCCTTGACTTCGGTGATGTCATTTACAAAATGGCCTCCAACACTCTACTCAGACTGCATCCAATTTGCTATCACAGTGCCATCTGTTTCGTCACCAAAGCCCCATACACTACCCACCAATGTGACCGGTATGCTCTCGTTGGCTGGTCCTTGCTACACCCTTGCCCACTGGCTCCAGGTCATCTAGAAGTCTTTGCTTGGTAAAGCCCCGCCTTATCTCAACTCACTGGTCACCATAGCAACATCCACCCGTAGAACGCGCTCAAGCAGGTATATTTCACTGGTCATCCCCAAAGCCAACACTTACTTTGGTTGCCTTTCCTTCCAGTTCTCTGCTTCCAATGACTGGAACGAATTGCAAACATCACTGATCCTGGAGACTTACATCTCCCCCTCTAACTTTAAGCATCAGCTGTCAGAGCAGCTTACTGATCACTGTACCTGTACACAGCCCATCTGTAAATAGCACACCCAACTACCTCATCCCCATATTTTTACTTATCCTCTTGCTCTTTTGCACCTCAGTATCTCTACTTGCACATCTCACTCCAGTGTTAATGCTAAATTGTAATTATTTTGCCTCTGGCCTATTTATTGCCTTTACCTCCCTACTCGTCTAAATTTGCACACACTGCACATAGATTTTTCTATTGTGTTATTGACTGTACGTTTAACTGTTTGTCGCACTGCTTTGCTTTATCTTGGCCAGGTTGCCGTTGTAAATGAGAACTTGTTCTCAACTGGCCTCCCTGGTTAAATAAATAAAAAAGAATAAGAAATAAAAGTAACAAGTAGTTAAACAGCAACAGTAAAATGACTATCAAGACTATTATACAGGGGGTAACTGGTACAGAGTCGATGTGCAGGGGCACCGGTTAGTCGAGGTAATATGTACATGTTGCTAGAGTTATTAAAGTGACTATGCATAGATGATAACAGAGTAGCAGCGGTGTAAAAGAGGGGGTGGCAATGCAAATAGTCTGGGGAGCCATTTGATTAGATGTTCAGGAATCTTATGGCTTGGGGGTAGAAGCTGTTTAGAAGCATCTTGGACCTAGACTTGGCACTCCGGTACCGCTTGCCGTGCGGTAGCATAGAGAACAGTATGACTAGGGTGGCTGGAGTCTTTGACGATTTTTAGGGCCTTCCTCTGACACTGCCTGGTATAGAGGTCCTGGATGGCAGGAAGCTTTGCCCCAGTGACGTACTGGGCCATATGCACTACCCTCTGTAGTGCCTTGCGGTCAGAGGCAGAGCAGTTGCCATACCAGGCATGGATGCAACCAGTGCTCTCGATTGTGCAACTAAAGAACCTTTTGAGGATCTGAGGACCCATGCCAAACCTTTTCAGTCTCCTGAAGAGGAATAGGTTTTGTCGTACCCTCATCACAACTGTCTTTGTGTGCTTGGACCATGTTAGTTTGTTGATGTGGACACCAAGGAACTTGAAGCTCTCAACCTGCTCCACTACAGCCCCTTCGATGAGAATGGGGGTGTGCTCTGTTCTCTTTTTCCTGTAGTCCACAATCTCCTTTGTCTTGATCACATTGAGGGAGAGGTTATTGCCCTGGCAACACACTGCCAGGTCTCTGACCTCCTCCCTATAGGCTGTCTCTTCGTTGTCAGTGATCGGGCTGGTCTGTTTCATCAGCAAACGTAATGATGGTGTTTGAGTGATGAGTGTACAGTGAGTACATTTACATTTACAGGAGGGGACTGAGCATGCACCCCTGAGGGGCCCCTGTGTTGAGGATCAGGGTGGCGGATGTTGTTACCTACCCATGCCACATGGGGGCGGCCAGTCAGGAAGTCCAGGATCCAGTTGCAGGGGGCGGTGTTTAGTCCCAGGATCCTTAGCTTATTGATGTGCTTTGAGGGCACTGGTGTTGAACGCAGAGCTGTAGTCAATGAATAGTATTCTCACATAGGTGTTCCTTTTGTCCAGGTGGGAAAGGACAGTGTGGAGTGCAATAGATTGCATCATCTGTGGATCTGTTAGGGCGGTATGCAAATTTGAGTGGGTCTAGGGTTTGTGGGATAATAGTGTTGATGTGAGCCATGACCAGCCTTTCAAAGCACTTCATGGCTAAAGATGAGTGCTACGGGTCGGTAGTCATTTAGGCAGATTACATTAGTGTTCTCGGGCACAGGGACTATGTTGGTCTGCTTGAAACATGTTGGTATTACAGACTATGTCAGGGACAGGTTGAAAAAGTCAGTGATGACACTTGCCAGTTGGTCAGCACATGCTCGCAAGTACATGTCCTCAGTACATATAATCCGTCTGGTCCTGCGGCCTTGTGAATGTTGACCTGTTTAAAGGTCTTACCCCCATCTGCTGCGGAGAGCGTGATCAGTCTTCTGGAACAGCTGGTGCACTCATGCATGTTTCAGTGTTAATTCCTCAAAGCGAGCATACAAGTTGTTTAGCTCGTCTGGAAGGCTCGTCGCTGGGCAGCTCTCGGCTGTGCTTCCCTTTGTAGTTTAATGTTTTGCAAGCTCTGCCACATCCGACGAACGTCAGAGCTAGCGTAGTACGTTTCGAACCTAGTCCTGTATTGACGCTTTGCCTGTTTGATTGCTCGTCGGAGAGCTTAGTGTGATTTCGTATAAGCTTCCAGGCTAGAGTCCCACTCCTTGAAAGCGAGCAGGTCTAGCCTTTAGCTCAGTGCTAATGTTGCCTGTAATCCATGGCTTCTGGTTGGGGTATGAACGTACGGTCACTGTGGGGACGACGTCATCGACTGTACTGTATTAATTTTCTGGGTAGGTCATCGATTTTATTTTCCAAAGTTTGCACCTTTGCTAGCAGAATGGAAGGCAGGGGTTTATTCAATCGCCTGCGAATTCTCATAAGGCAGCATGTCCTCCGGACCCTTTTTCTCTGCCTTCTCTATATGCAAATGACGGATCTGGGTCTGTTCCCAGGAAAGCAGTATGTCATTCACTTTGGGCTTGATAAAGGGAAAAAAGGATTCTGCCAGATCGTGTTGAGTAATCGCAGTTCTGATGTCCAGAAGTTACTTTCGGTCATAAGAGACTGTAGCAGCAACATTATGTAAAAAAATAAATAAGTTGCAAACAAAAAAACACAATTGGGTAGGAACACGTAAAATGTCAGCCTTCTGTCGTTATGTTTACAATTGATAGTACAAAAAAAAGTGTTAAACAATTAATTCCTTTGTGTCCAACTGATTTGTTAGCCTTTTAAAAGTTAAACTTTTTATTGTAGAGTAGTGGGCCTTTTTAAGGTGACACTAACATCAAATGCTGTTAAGTGTGACTTCAGAGTCTGATGTCATAGACGACGCATAATTCAACGGATGTTTGTGTTATGAAAACCGAGTGAGGAGACGCTCTGCATCCGTGTCCTCGGGTGGTAGTAAAACACATCAAACACAGGCCCACAGCTGCAGAGCAGAATAGGGCCTGATAAAAGGTTACTTTGACGGCAGATGTGTATGAATATTCATCAGCAGCAGTGTGTTGCTGTAATACGGTTGCCTCTAATTCAAACCTACACCACTGTCTGTGGAAGCTCTGTAAATGCCAGCAGTCACAAATGTAGGGCTCTGATTGGGATGAATGTGTTAGTGCTCAGGGACTGAGATGGCCCAATAGAAATATGGACTTGAATACCCTCTCGTGCCATCAATTCCAATTAGTTGAGGCGTGAGTCTTGATGGTCTGGGAAGGTGTTCCAGATCGTATTTCTGTTTGCTGCAAGGAGACACTTGCTGAATCCCAAACCAGTCCCTTCCTCTCGGCCCTCCATTTGCGAAAGTGTCCCAAAGCCGAGGCAGTGAAAATTAAGTGTGTAGGGGCTAATGAGACCCTTCATTCGCCAATTCGACCAAGCCAACAAAGCTGAAGTACTATTACAACATGCGCCAAGATTTTGATCAATTTAATACAAAATAATGGAGAGGAGTAGCTTAATATTTGCATTGTGTATTTGTTTGTTTTCGAGGTTAAAATGAAATCTCTCTCACACCTTACCTGTAGAGATGTCCTACTCCCCCTTCAATGTAGGGATTGGGTGGATACTGCACCCCCATGTTTGTTCTTACTTGGTCTTTACTGAATTCAATCCAATTTTGGCTGATGCCTCTTTCACGGGACTCTACTCTCTCCTCAGACTACAGTCATGACCCGCATGGACATCGACCATGAGTACCAGGCCCTGGTGACCCGGTCAGAGCAACTGCTGACCGCCATGCAGAACAAGAAGAAGGAGGAGGAGGAGAAGGAGCGACTGAAGAAGATCCAGGAAGAGATGGAGAGAGAGAAGAATAGGAGGGCGGAGGAAGAGCAGCGCCGCAAGCAGGAAGAAGACGACAGGCGCCTGTGAGTGGGGGGGATGGAGAGATGGAGGGATGAAAAGAGAGCAGAGGTTGTCAGATACATTAGTCATGCTTAGTGTCCTCCCCTCTTTTCATTGGTGTATAAAACCATTGAGCAGAACTAATGGCCTATTGTATCTGTCACTAGATCCTAATCTAAGGCATTAGAGACGACTACCAAAACTTTATGGACCTCCGGCGACTCTGCCAACTTTATATGCCTGGTAACTGAAGGGCACCGTCATGGATATGGTCTAATAACTAGGCCTACCTACTGTGGAGGCACTTAGAGCATGATCATGTCAGAGGACCTTGATAAAGTCATAGATGTCGTAATGCAATTATCAGGGCTCTTCCAGTGGTCACTTACTATAGGTTGGATTTTTTAACCCAGTGATTATTTATTGGTTGAATCCAATTGAATTGATTCATCTGTTTCACCTCACTTAATTCTGTAGCAGTGTCCTACCAGGATGGATAAAGTATTGATCTACAGACTGTATGAGCTTGACTAGTACTGAGGAGCTGCTATATGATACAGTATTGATGAAGTTCAACTTTCATGACTCTCTGTGACACCAGTCCCTAACAGCCTTTCTTATTCTCCCTCTTCCTCAGGAAAGCAGAGATGGAGCTGATGAGAAAACATGAGGAAGAGGAGCGGAAGAAGAGAGAAGAAGAGGAGAGGAAGCTTCAGGTTAGTGGCAGTGTTCTTCCATGGTTGGTTTCTCCTTGTCAATGTCTTTTGCAGAGTGTCGTACATGCTTTACTTAATGTTCTCTGGCAGATGAACTCCCACAACTTCTGTGCTGCTCTTCTCCCCATCCTCCAACTCTCTTGAGCTTTCTCTTTCTCTTTCGCTCTCTCGAGCTCTTTCTCTCTTTCGCTCTCTCGAGCTCTTTCTCTCTTTCGCTCTCTCGAGCTCTTTCTCTCTTTCGCTCTCTCGAGCTCTTTCTCTCTTTCGCTCTCTCGAGCTCTTTCTCTCTTTCTCTCTTTCGCTCTTTCGCTCTTTCTCTCTTTCGCTCTTTCTCTCGCTTCTCTCTCGCTCTCTCTCAAACTCACTCATTGACTAGCTCTCTACACCCACTCACTCCAGTTCCTTGGAGATGGTTAGACTTCTGATGTTTATATACTGTCCATCTGGCTCCCCATGTTGTCCATCTGAAGAGGGATAGCACGAAAGCGCCCCAGAGATCTGACCCTGGATAATCTACAGGCTTTTTAGCTTTTATTGCTGAAAACTGCACTCTTAAATCAGTGTCTGGCCAAGAGCCCACCCTGAGCCAGGGACAGGGTTGGTGCTTACTCAAACAGCCTTTTTAACCTTTAGATAACCCATCAACATCACATTTGGCTTCCGTGTACACGTTGGTATGAATATGCATGATTTACACTGCAGATGTTTGAGTTTTGGGAGGAAACAGGGCTGTGACGGTCACGAAATCTTGTCAGCTGGTGATTGTCAAGCAAATAACTGTCGGCCTCACGGTAACTTACCATTTTAATTAACATAAACACATTTAGCATATCATGGCCTATATGCCACTGATGCAGACCTTTGGAACATCTACATTTTAAGTTGAATAAATCCATGTAATATAGCCTCTACTTTCACAATAAATCCATTATTTATTTTAGACAGGTCTAAAGAAGCATGATAGGAAGAGTCTATTTCAGAAGAACAGAATAGCATACTCTGAGTTGTCCTTATGTTAGGTCCTGACCTGGCAATGCCAAAATGGCTGTGGGCTACACTAGTTAATTTACCAGACAAGATTTGCTTAGAACAAAGCTGAATAGAAAAACAATATTTTCTCAACTATTTGAGGGAGTGCGCACATGCGGCTATTCTGTGTTGAGCAGTTAGCATATAGGAGTACCTATTTATTTGTTTAGTTTAGAGTTATTAATGTAACTTTGGTTGTTCCACAAATGTTGGACTATATGTTTTGAATTGTTATACATTGTAAGGCTGCATAATGCGACTCTAATGATGATTTGAAAAAAGTCACTTTAAAGGCAAGCGCAGGCTGTACACAGTTCATCAGTCTCTCATTGACAATTTGACAAGCACTTGATAATGCCTAGAATTTCACGGTCGGAATGTGTGGCCGTAATGCCCCATAAAAGAATCCATGCCTTTTGCGGCCAGTGGCTGTTGTACCCTTTGCCCGGAGTGCTACGTTGTGCCGTTCTCCCTGATTGCTGCGTGCTCCAAAGCACCTCTCACTCACATGGCTCTCCATCACGTACAGTGCCTTGCGAAAGTATTCGGCCCCCTTGAACTTTGCGACCTTTTTCCACATTCAGGCTTCAAACATAAAGATATAAACCTGTGTTTTTTTGTGAAGAATCAACAAGTGGGACACAATCATGAAGTGGAACGACATTTATTGGATATTTCAAACTTTTTTAACAAATAAAAAACTGAAAAATTGGGCGTGCAAAATGAGCTCATGAAGTTTGATTAGATTTTCGATTACATTTGCAATGATGTCAGAGTAATTAGGGACAATAGAGTGCTGACTACCAGGCAGGTAGCAAGTTTTGGTAGGCTACTAATGACCAGCAGCAGCATCAGAGCTTGTAGAAGTCTAATTACCAGAACTAAATGGTCACGTGGAATTTGACTACCTTTATGACTCGGCGGTTGTCTTCCTGAATGGCATTTCTCTCAACCCAGGTGTTTCTTTCAGTGGTGTAAGTGTAACAGATGTGAAATGGCTAGCAAGTTAGCGGTGTTCGCACTAAATAGCGTTTCAATCGGTGACGTCACTTGCTCTGAGACCTTGAAGTAGTAGTTCCCCTAGCTCTGCAAGGGCCGTGGCTTTTGTGGAGCGATGGGTAACGATGCTTCGTGGGTGACTATTGATGATGTGTGCAGAGGGTCCCTGGTTCGCGCCCGGGTATGGGCGAGGGGACGATCTAAAGTTATACTGTTACCCCCAAAACTACTTTAGTACTTTATGTGTCTGTACTTAACTATTTATATTTTTGACTACTTTTACTTCACTAAATTCCTAAATAAAACATTGTACTTTTAACTCTGCAATATTTTACCTCCATAACATTTTACCTGACACCCAAAAGGTACATTTTGAATGCTGAGCAGGACAGGGAAAGACAACACATGGTCATCTCTTCTGCCTCTGATCTGGCGGACTCACTAAACACAAATGCTTCTTTTGTAAATGATGTCTGAGTGTTGGAGTGTGCCCCTGGCTATCCATATATTTTAAAAACAAGAAAATGGTGCTGCCTACTTTGCTAAATATAAGGAATTTTAAGTGATTTTTACTTCTCATACTTAATTATAGTTTAGCAATTACATTTACTTTTGATACTTAAGTATATTTATAACCAAATACTTTTATACTTTTACTCAAGTAGTATTTTACTGGGTGACTTTTACTTGAGTAACCTTCTATTAAGGTATCTATACTTTTTTACATCTTGAATGACAATTGGGTACTTTCTCCACCACTGGTTTCTTTGAACACAAGTTCTCCATTGATCTTACTGCTAAAGAAATGTGGTGATATTTTCAACCCTGCCCCTTGTATTTTTTCCCAGTAAAAACTTGACCAAAAGATAAATGTGCTTGGTACTGTGGACTCCATTCCCTAGTTGCACGCGTGAAGGCTGCTTCTCTCCTGACCCTGGATGGTGGCCAGCTCCTGTAGACTACAGCTAACAGTCCCTCAGGGATCGACAGGCAGAGGAAAGGCTCATTAGTGGATGTGTAACGAGTCTAATCAGGCCCTGCCACACATATAGCCACCTCCTTTACATCTCTGTGCTTAAGTCCCTGATAGACCATAGAGACTGCGGCGGGGGGAGCAGATGTAGACTGGGAGGACAAGACGGGGAGGGCGATTTTGCAGGTGCCAAAGGGAGTATCACCCAATCTTGTGAACCTGCAGTCATCCCGAGCCTGCTGCGATTTTGAGAGCGCTGTAAAACGTCATTCCCATGTTTATATGCGTAATCTTCATACAAGGCGTCTTTGGTGCCCTTCATGAGTCTGGCTTGGGCAAGGAGTGACTTATGAAAATATGCTCATAAGGACATGGTGCAGGCAGGACCATCCATCATATTACTGGGTCCATCAGCGTAACAGAGGAAATGACTCGCCTCACTCCCACAGGGCTCATTCTACGCTGCCTTGGGTGTGTTATTGGATGCTGTACTTTGTATTTGTGCTTGTTCATTACAACATCCTGGTGTGTGTGTGAGCACGTATATTAAAGTAAACGGTCTCTGCAGGCGGAGATGGATGTTCAGCTGGAGGCTGAGCGAGAGGAGGAGGCGGTGCGCCAGAACATCTTGGAGCAGGAAAGACGCGACAGGGAGCTGGCAATGAGGATCGCCCAGAGCGAGGCTGAACTCATCCCAGAGGAGAGCCAGAACGACGCAGGCCTGCGCAGGTAACAGCTCACTAACACCGCTAACACACCTCCATAGACCATCTGTTACCCTCTGATGAGAGCGGGTCCCCAGAGATGGTTCTCGATGAGGACTTTGGACCTGGGGAGAGACGCTGACCGTCTGTAGGCCTGCCTAACCAATCTCTTCTCTTGTTCTCTTCTCCCAGTAACGGCACCTCAGGTGTTCCATCATCCCCAGAGAGCGCTACGTAAGACACCAAGATTTAAACCCCTTAACCCCCCCCTGTCCAACCTTAACCTGACCAGTGAAACATAACTACCCTGCATGCTGTAGTAATCTGCCAGCTAAACCAACCTTACCTCTTACATGCAAACACAGCCATTGATTGATGCTAGATTTCACCAAGTACATTTACGTGTACCAGGAATTTGACCTCCGAATTTGATTCCCAGACATGACTGAGCTCACTCTATCAATCAAGTCCATTTATTTTCAAATTATTACCAGATGAATGATCTGTCCTTTTAACCAATCAAAGAAAGAGGAAAAGGAAGCACCTTTTCTTCCAGTTCCCCATTGTATTGTGTACGTTTGTAATCCTCATCATTCTCTTGTTGCAGTGGAGCAGGTGGATCTCAAAAGCTCAAGGGCATGTCCATGTAGGTTCCTTTTAAACATCACCTTTGCTGTGTAAATACACCTTCAGCACACTTGCACTTCTTTTAAATTCAGACGAGGTGCACATAGAATATCACACGTTATGTTTTCTATTAATGAACTATAAGGATCTGCACTTCTTTTTGCATGCTTTTTGTTCTTTTCTTTTTTTAGCCTTGAGGCTGAAAAGAATGCATTGTGGGAAAAGCAACGGCTAGGCTGACTGCACTGACCGTTATCTTGATATTACTAATCTATTCCACATCTGCCAACTAGACCTCTGCTCCCCACAGCATTCCCACAAGCCCCTGAACTGCACCAACTCACTAACCTACGTGTTGATGGATGTGTCACGTTGTGACTCAAAGACATGCCGATGTGCACTCTGAAAGGGTGTTTTGAAGGGTCATAATGGATTTGCCATGTGGTTACTCTCTTTTACAAGCCTCCGTTCCTGTCAGTTTAAAAGATTTCTTTGGAAATATGCTCTCTCTCATCCGGTAATAAGAAATTGCTTGGAAACACAGTAATACATGTTATAGGCATAGCTATTAGAATGTACACGTTCTCTCAGTTCTAAATCACCTGGGAGTGCGCAAACCGGGAAGAGAAGTGCTCGTCGTTTTTAGATATTTTTTAATACTTAAAACAACGGGTGAGAACATCAGAGTGGTAAGTATAATCAGTGGCCCTGTAGATCAAATCTAAGTTTGTTGGTGGCGTCCACAGATTTGCAAGTGAAGCTAAGCGTTTCTGTTTATAGCTGCAACAGTTCACATGCTGTGCTCTGGGCTGTTCACACGGCCTCATGCGGAAAGGATCTCACACACACACACACACACACAGATTTACATTTGAGTCATTTAGACAGATATCCAGAGTGATGTACGGGAGCAATTAGGGTTAAGTGCTTTGCTCAAGGGCACATAGACAGATTTTTTTTCTCCACCTAGTATGCTCAGGGATTCAAACCAGCAACTTTCCGGTTACTGGCCCAACGCTCTTAACCGCGTGGCTACTGTCCGCCTGATCAGCCTCTGTCACGCCACAATTGTGAGACCTGCTTAGATGATAGTGACCAGTAAACCAGCAGTGTTCCAGGGAGGGAGAGTGCATTATATTCCTGGCTGCACCTGCACACACCTTTTCTCTCTTTACACGCCTTCTTTCTCTCTCCTGTCTTACAACTGCAATCAATGTGACAGTTGGCTGGTATTGAAAGTGGTTCTAACTCTTATTATGCTGGGCTCATCATGTCCTTTTAGGGAGGAAATGGCCAAGGAAATGTCTGAGCTTCTGTCTAGGTGGGTAGAAATCCTTACAATTTCCATGAATTAAATCTCAGGTAATCGTTACGATCAAAACGTGTGATTCTGCGTATCAATACTAATATTCTTAGATGTATCATTTAGGCTAATTCTTCATAATTCCACACAATTAACCATTGTTGAGTGTTCCTACACAATGGGGTAGGGCTCCTCACCATGCAAATGGATGGATGATTGTTTTTCAAATCAGCCGGTGTCTTTTTAAAGTTGTTAAATCTGACGATCACTTAACTTTAGCTAGCTTTTGCTACTGGTAAGTAAATCATGGTGGCCTCATGTTTGTTCCAACTATTGTAGTTACTCACACATTATATAAGTCAGCTATATCCTGATTCCTGGCCCACTGATATCGCACTGTAGTAGAGCTCTTCTTTATTGGGATCCCAATTAGCTGGCGCCATGTGGCCAACCGTCAGAATGACTGAATGAGAGATGTTTGCTGGAGCCCGTCGACCACAAACCCAGCAGGCACTGTTACGTTGTCTGTTTACTAATTGGTTCAAGCCGCCTCCCACTACGCCTCATTGCGACACATGGCCACAGGAAGTGGGAGCAGAAGGTGCCCCGGCCTGCTGGCCCAAGGTCGATGGGGCTGCGTGCTTCTGGGTACCCGGAATAGCCGCCAACGGTGCGAGGCACGCTCCCCTGGTTGGAGAGGCTCAGTGGCTCAGTCAGCCAATAGGATTAGAGCGTGGCCCAGGGCCCGCTCCAGCCTCAGATCCAGAGAGTCTAAAAGGGGCAAATCCCAGCCAGGATGTAATTAGCCCTGTCAGCAGTTAGGAGGAGGAGATCACAGATCAGACTAGCAAGAAACAGCTGGAGAGTAGAAAGACACACAGGGCCAATTTCCCCGACATGGATTAAGCCTAGTCCTTAATCTGTGTCAGGGAAACTGTCCCATACAGTGCTAAATGGCTGTTTAACAGAATAAAGCAGCACTGGAGCAGCTCCATGACCAATTCAGTGGTCTTGTGGTTAGTGTCCTGCCTGAGGTTGGGAGTTTGATTCCCGGCAGAGTTATACCAAAAACTAAACAAGGCACCCAATGTGTGTCTGTTTGGCACTCCGCATTATGGAGAAAATTTAGGGGCGAGGCCCTCTGATAGACTAACATCCTGTCCAAGAGGTGTAGTTGCACATCGAGCTGCCTCACGCTACAGAAACAGGAGATAGGCTCAGATGGGCCGTTCCAGCTCCATACAGTTGGGTTGTGAATAGTCTATTACTGGTGTGGGGTTGTTAAATTTCTCTTGTCTGGCTGCAGTTCACCTGACAAACTTCACATTTCACCCCACATCATCCTGCTCTCAACTCCTCCAATGAAAATCGCAATATGTCATCATGTGATTATGACCTTTGATCTCTCTCCTTATGGATCCTGTCATTCTTGCTCCACTGGTGTAGGGTGAAGTTGCCCCTAGACGCTGATCTTGGGTCAGTTTAGAATTTTTCCCACCGATGGTTAAGGATTGGGGGAGGGTATGCCGATCCTACATCTGTACCTAGGGGAAACTTCACCCCGGAGCCTGCTCTGGTTTTGGTTGTAATCCCACTGTCTTGATTGTTTCTGTGCTGCCAGAGGCCCACAGGTTCAGGCCACCAAAGCTGCTGCTGCTGCTGGCACCAAGAAGTACGAGCTCAGCAAGTGGAAGTATGCCGAACTGAGGGACGCCATTAACACATCCTGTGGTGAGAAAGTCAGCCATGTTGAATGTTTGGGTGAAGCTCATTTAGAAACTTGACTCTGACATTTTGACGTTAAGAATCTTGACTGGGACATTTTGCTGAGACAGTGTCGCTCCTAACGAACCTTATGCAATATTGAACTGTCAAACTGTTTTCTGAGCCTGGTTCGCTTCGGTCTAAAAGTGAATTGTGATTTTACAGCTTTAACTTGCTCCATGGTTATTTATTAATGCCTACGTTATTATTTGATCACTTCCTTGTACATGAAAGTCAAATTCTTCTATAATTGGTAAAACAGTGGGGTACCAGTGGTCAAATGTTGTGCAATATGTAGGGCAGGGATCCTCTATTACATTCATCCTCGGGCCATTTTTTTGTAGTTGAGCAGACTGTTATAAATGATTTGTATACTGCAAATTGACCACAAGAAGCCAAAACGGGTATAGTATTTGACCAAAACATAATTTCAAACCTTGATTATTGATTTACACGCTTGAATACTCGGTAACAGAGTTCCTAAATTAGAAGCACTACGTTGATTTCCTGGGGATTTTAGTCTTATCTCCAACAAGGGGGGGGGGGTGGTGGTTAAGTCACCCCTGACCCTATTGGGGAACCCTAGAATAGGCTTTCATTTTGGGCGCAGGCTCATTCATTCGCTGCTCCCCAAGTCTATGTGCTACCAAAAATGCCCAACAATGGAGTATCTGGGGTTGCTGACGCATTTGTATTGAAAGTATTCACAAAGCAATCAGGCATGCTGATATTAAGTAGTGTGCCCATTACAGGGAGACCTTTTTGACAGTGAAATGACTCATTTATCTGGTAGGTAGGGAGCCATCTTTGTGAATTCAACTTTACCAAGGCACTTAGCGGGTCTGCTGATGACAGTTTAAATGCGTTTTAACCCTAGCAGCAATTGTTTTAGAATTTCATTAAGACATAGAAAGACAAACTTATATTATTATATTTATATTATATTAGCGGGTCTGCTGATGACAGTTTAAATGCGTTTTAACCCTAGCAGCAATTGTTTTAGAATTTCATTAAGACATAGAAAGACAAACTCATAATGCTGTCTTTTTTATTCTTTTATGGCTTTTGAATTGTTGTTGAAGTAATAAGTCTTTTAGCTGTAGCTATCGTCTCTCTGTTGGTCGTCCTCCATCTCTGTGTGTAGCTCTGTCCTTTGTGGTGCTGATCGACTTCAGAACCTGCCATGCTCCAATAGCTCTTCCTCTCTCTCTCTATCTTTCTCCCTCCCTCTCCACCCACAGATATTGAGTTGCTGGCTGCCTGCCGAGAGGAGTTCCACCGCCGGCTGAAGGTCTATCACGCCTGGAAGTCAAAGAACAAGAAGCGTGGCAACGACACCGGCAACACTGAGCAGAGGGCCCCCAAATCAGTCACCGACTACGGTAAGGGACCCCACAGGCCACCATGTCCCCAACCCACAGGGTGTTTCAGACAGTGTTATACAGTACAACATCAATGTAGGCGTCTTATTATGGGTCTCTTTCCATGCTGTGATAGTCGTGATTTGGAAGCATACATGTTTTGTTTTTATTCTGCTCCCAATATCAGACCTCTAGTCCCCTACTGATATTTTCTACTGCAATACTGATACTGTGGCTGCATCCCAAATGGCGTCCTATTCTCTACATAGTGCACTCCTTTTGACCAGACCCATGTTGGCCGTGGTCTAAAGAAATGCACGATCTAGGGAATATGGTGCCATTTGGGACACATCCTGTTGGTGCCTGCTCTCATCCTCCAGCCTGACCTTTTCTCTTACTGTTCTCCATAGCATCCCATGCTGTCTCACTCTGTGAATCGCAAATGGGTCCTTTCCATGTACAAAACATGGAGTCGCCATGACAACAAACAGTTATTTTTCCTGTGTGGCAGATTGCAGATCCACTTTGTGCTGTTAGACAACTGCATACCACATACACAGCCCCCATAGAATGACATGTGTAATTCTAGGATATGTAGCTATGCCCCCACCTCTCCTCCTTTCACTTAGGGCTCTATTTTCATCTGGCGTTAAGACAGCGCTATTGTCAAACGTGTGCTTGTTTGCAATTTCAACCTGTTAAATCCCGACGCTCTTCAATTTTCAAACCCTAGCGCAAGGATTGGTAATTTACCTGTCTTATACGAACTCGCTGAGGTTGGAGGGGTAGCAATATCTGATTTGTGTTCTTCAAAACATGCGCCAAAGTGCTGTTTTCAGTATGCGCTGGTGGGGATATTTCGAAGACCAACTGAAAGCTGGTTTTAGCGGTGACGCGGTTGGTTATGGCATGGGTTTTGACAGCAGAAGCTCAGCCTATCCAGCCATGATGCATAGTGCCCATATACACATGGAGCAAGAGATGTGCTTTGTGCCCGTGAATCTCCTATTTAGAAACTTTTTTTTCACCATTTTTGTTGTAAGGATTGTGAGACTTCTTAGAAATTAATCTTGAAGTTTGGCAGCAGCAAAACTGTGAGCGGACATCACTTTTTTAAAAATCTATGTAGGTTATTACATTATTTTAGCCAGCTCCTCTTATTATTTTGGTTGTGCATAAAACCCCTCCATGTAGACTAATTACCCATCATGGAACGAGAGATAAGATAATCCGGTGACGTTAGTATTTAGAAACATTTTGTTGTTTTCCGCTTTGTTTAATTAAAAAATGTATATAATAATTTTAAAACCATTAGTAGGCTACCCGTACCCTACTATAACAAAAGCTGGTTCAACAGCAATACATCTGGTGTCAATCTTGTCCTGGCCATGCATTAGCCAAGTAGCCTATCCATAACTCGTGCGGTATTAAGGCATGGAACGCCATGATTGGCTAGTGAGTGACCAAGCCTTCGTCACAACCACAACTTGTTTATTCATCAAAACCCAGCCCTTTCGTGCCACCGCCAGCTATTGCGCTCATAATAACGGCTGTGAAAATAGCAACAACAAAAAATATTGCCCGGACCAATAGCGCTACCGCCACTGCTTAGATTTACCATTGCGTTAGGTTTGTTAAAATAAAGCCTGTAGTATCAGACACAGTTCCAGCTATGCCTACCTGCTCTCTGACACATTAACAAGGCAGAGGCTGAGGGGAGCGCTCATACTTTCAGGCTCCAAGCATAATGTAACCTACAATCGAATGGTTTTGCTTGTGAATGGCCTTCCCTGTACTTCCATGCCTATGGTCTCATCCATTTAGGCCATGGCTACAGTAAAGACATGGTCATAGCACTATCATTAATATCTATGAAGAAGAGGCATTCATATTGGTGATCGGCTCAAAATAGCCTAGTCTTTCTAGGAAATTAATTTGTAGTTCCATAATGTTGATTTGTTTAATACCTGTGTCATACTGCATGTGTTTGTAAGTGTAACCTGGCATGTTTACTTTCAGATCTCGCACCTCATGTGAGACAAGCAAGTAAGTGGTTCTCCATGATGTAGTAGCACCACTAACCTCAGCCCAGTGCTAAGCCCTCTATTAACCATGGGGAAATGGAGGGGAGTGCTGTCTGTGTGTGGTGGTCACTACTCGCCTGTGTGGAAGGGTTTTACTTTCTGTTTTGGGATAAGGCTCTGGTCAACAGCAGTGCACTATATAGGAAATAGGGTACCATTTGGGATGTAACATTGGTGATGGCGTGAGGAATCTTACAGCAACTGGTTTCTTTCTAAATGTAATAGTCTTTGGTGTGCATGTTATTTTATAACAGAAGGGGTTTCAACTAAGTGCACCTGGAATTCTTTGTAAGTGTAGGCTATTGTATGAGATGCTACAGACTTCTCGTTTTTTTACAAGGCAGTGTTCGATTTGGATGCTGTTTTCAAATGTCGAACTCAAGCTGATAGAGAATGAGGATGGGCACAAAGAGATTTCAAAGTGTTAAAATGGCTACTGTTATTGATGTTGCTGCAAATGTTATGTGGCTACGCTTGACAATTGGAGCTAAAATCATTCAGGGCACTTAGGCTAACTGGTGTTTGGATGGATGTATGCCCGCCTCCCAAATGGGTCCTTATTCCGTAGATGGTGCTCTACTTTTGGGCCAGCAGCCGAAAGGTTGCTGGTTTCTAATCCCTGAGCCGACTAGGTAAAAAAGAGACACTTAACCTTAATTGCTCTGGATAAGAGCGTCTGCTAAATGACATGAATGTAGAGCACTATAAAGGGAATGGGGTGCCATTTGGGAAACTGGGTCTCATTGTTTTTTGGGGAGTATGATGGTGTAACACGTCTGCCTGTTGATTGGGAGAGAAACCTAGCAGTTGACTCGTCATTGGAGCAGAAAGCAGGGGATTTGCTACACAACACGTACTTATACCTTGGAGATTGTTGGGTGCACATTTACTGTATATTCTCATTTTCCTGTCAGTTCAGACCCTCTCATTCGCTGAAGTGCATCAGACAATGAGTAGCTGGCCGTACAAATCGACTGACATCCTTGCAACGAAAATAATTCACATATCTGTCAAGGAGTATGGTCAAAAGGAATGATGTGTATTCACACAGATTGTGTACACGTCATTGGAACAAACGCCCACCATAAATTCTGTCAGTCTCTCTCGGTTGCAGCTTTTGCAAGCTTTTTCTCTAGACAAAATCAACTGTTTATTCGAGGGAAGGACTCTCTGAGAGGTGTTCGGAACGAGTGGGCGGCCATTGTTTCTCTAGTTAATTGTACCGCAATGGTGTTGGTTGCAAAGTGTCATCCTCATAGTTAACGGCGCAACCTTTTCGGCTCTCTCACCTTTTAGTAAAGGATCCGTTTTGTTTGGTGGCAGTGTGTCAGGGAGAGGTTGCTCTAAACTTAAGGACTGAGGCTACTGACCCCCCCCCCCCCCCCCCGTCTTTCCCTGGTCCTTTTCTCCATAGAGCCTCCCACCCCTTTCAATCACTTGGCCTATGTATTCCCTTATTTATTTATGCTCCACTTTGCGTAGAATATGCAAATGTATGTTCTGTATGTTTTGATACGAGCAGGCTCTGTAACAAACATCTGATATGCCGTTTGTCACTGATTTGCTCTCTGCTAATACTGAACCCCCCCCGAGCTCTAGCAGCAACGCAGTCCCAGCATCCCTATTGGTTCTTGCTGTTTCTTCCCTTTCCTACTGGTTCCTGTTTTCATTTCTATTGGTTCCTGTTCCTTCCCATCCTTATTGGTTTCTGTTACCATTGCAATCAGCCAGCATCATTAGCCTCTCTAACTAACCCCTTCCCCAACAGCCCAGGCAAACCCAGCCCCACCCGTCCCAGCCAGGCAGCATGAGGTGGCCATGAACAGGCAGCAGCGCTACTTCCGCATCCCCTTCATCAGGCCTGGGGACCAGTACAAGGACCCCCAGAACAAGAAGAAGGGCTGGTGGTATGCCCACTTTGACGGGCCCTGGATCGCCAGGCAGATGGAGCTGCATCCGGACAAGCAACCCATCCTGCTGGTGGCAGGTCGGTCAGCTACCTGACCCGGGGGGGGTGTGTGTGTGTGTGTGTGTTTTTTTGTGCGCGTATGTGCCTGTGTTCTTTTCATACTGTTACTGCCTCATAAAACTTGTTTTGCTGTTTTCTCTGTGTGTCTGTAGGGAAAGATGACATGGAGATGTGTGAACTGAGCCTGGAGGAAACAGGCCTGACAAGGAAGAGGGGAGCTGAGATACTGCCCCGGCAGTTTGAGGAGATCTGGGAGCGCTGCGGGGGCATCCAGTACCTCCGGAGCGCTATCGAGAGCCGACAGGCCCGCCCCACCTATGCCACAGCCATGCTGCAGAGCCTCAAGTAAAAATGGTGTAGGGTGAATTTCCCCCTAGTCACTGATCCTGGGTCAGTTTTTCATTTTCCCCACTAATGGTTAGGATTGGAGAAGCTGATCCTAGATCTGTACGTAGGGGAAACTTCCACCCTGGCACTAAATCCCCTGTCCCAAACCACAGGCCTCTATCTCACTACAGCAAAGGGAAGAATGCATTTAGCTACTGTACCGAACACGGCGGGCATTCAAGCATACTGTACCATGTTTTGACTGGAGGTACTCAAGTCATAAGTGAACTGCTTTTTGTTCATTGTCCACTTTTTTTCTTCATGTTCTTGCCGGCTTTCAATTCTCTTGTTGGTTATTTGTTGGTGGGAGCAGAGGAATTTGCAGTGAACCTATGCAGAGTAATCAGACACTAATTACATCTAGTTTTGTTTCTTGAGCAAATGTGAGGTTTTTCTTTAATATTCCTGCTACTTTAACTACGAGGCCTTATAAATAAAAACGACTTTAACAGGGTCATTTGCTGAAAGTAGGGACTGTTTTCAAAGCTGCGCCTCCAAATAAGAGTTTTAAGAGTATTAAATGGTAGATGTTTATTACTGTGTTGGTGGTTTAACCTGACATCTCATCGTTTTCTCTCTGCAGTCTTAATAACAGCTTTTTGATGATCTCACGTAAACCAATTCTTTCTGTTCATGTAGTTATTACAGGACTATACTTGCACAAAAGACATGTTTGATCCATGGGTGGAAATGGGCTTCAACACATTCTGGGGGTGGTGGTGGCGGCGGGGTGATCTCTCATGTGAGGCAGTTATACTTGAGCGTCAGGTTCTTCTAAGGATTATTTTCAGTAACTGCACATAAATTCACATTCATTTCAAATGATTATATTTGATAATACTGTAAACTTTTTTTTTTCTTTTTTTTTTTTTACCTCTGACTTTCAGACAGAATGTAATTGAGTCGATTTTGTTCCTTCAGTCTTTACTTTTTGTTTGTGTGATTTAGGTATGCTAATGAGAGAAAGAACAGAAGAAAGCTAAAGAAAGATGTTTTCATTTTCACATTCCCCAACCATTCATTCCTAAAGCCACATGGTTGAAATTTAAATGCATTGTTTTATGTTGTCCACACAAGGCTATGATATTCCAAATATTGTCTTAGGAAGAAAAATAATGTGCTAATCAAATTTAATTTATGATGTGGATTACCAGAAGTGAACCATACAAATCTTGAGATACTCTAGGATTTCAAATAGCATTCAAGTCATACTGTTGGACCAAATGTGTGTATGGGAGCAGAACTGAATGGAGAAATGAAGTAGGAGGGGTCAAGAAGACCTCAAGCTCAGATACAGTATTCAGCTAGTCTTCCCTCTCCTGGATATATCATCTCATATTTCAATAGACACTTACGTACAGGATATTTTATGATACAAAGAGAGTAATGTTTCTACAGGAATGTACACATTTATTTTCAAAAGAAATCTTTCTACTCTAAAATCAAAGGGTTTGGGCGCATGACTCATGTTTCTTGAAAAAAATAACTACTTTAAAATGAAGCAATAATTCCTCAACAAAGCTACAAGGAGAAGGACAGCCTTTGTCATGTACAGTACTGTGTGTTTTAGAGACAATCTCTTGTGAGACTAGAACTACTCTTCAGGTAAGGCTGATTGTTAGTCTGGGGTTTGTTTTCTAGCGCTTCTTCTCATTCCGTTTGACGCTCTGCACAAGCGAAAAGGCGACGTCGTGGTTGTTTGAATGCATGAGATCTATCCACTCATGCGCGTGTCTGAGGCATGTCTTCAGTTTAGATCTAAGTATTTATTTATGACTTGAACACCAGAGTATACTACTGTACGTACTGTGTGGTCTCCTGGAATATCTCTTGTAATGTACAAACAATTACTGACTGGCTTCGATATGCTCTGTGTGTCTCCACGCGTTACAATCATTCCTCAAATACTGCCTTTTCACTGTCACTTTTTCTAATGCTGATCTCTAACTGTTGAAATAAACTCATTCTATCACTCAACTGATATTTCTCCTTGTGTTTTACGTTCTGTTACTCAATGCTACAGCAACACAAATAGAGTTCTGTGAGGAAATAGTTTTTAAAAAGCCCTATTGAAGATGGTGAGCTATTCATTTCCCCGACGTGTACAGAACAGTAGTTTTACAACACTGAGGAAACACCATTACATTATTACAGAGACGGATGTTAATTATACATCACCCACACAGGTGTACAGTACGTGTTATTCACTATACAACGTTGCAACATAAGTACCTCATTATGAGGAAAACATTTCTTGTAACTTCTCGTCTGGCATTTTACATGAACACTTTCACTACTAAAATAAATGTCAGCACATACGTATAAAAGCAGTTAGCTGTCCTGGGATGCCATAGCAAAATGATCACATCCGTTTGACATTCATCTGTCGTTCCCGAGTCATTTGTTCACTGATGACAATGACCGAGTACGGCTGTCCAGAGTTCGCCTGAATGTCTGTTTGACAGAAAATGGGAGTATCCTTTCTGGTGAAACACAGGCTTTGGAAAGGTCAAATGAAGGGGTTGTCTGGCTGAGTGCCTGTCTGTCCATCAGTAGCCAACAGGTCAATGTCTTTCTGCAATCACAACATTGTCCGTGATCTGCATCTGCGATTGGCTATCGTTTATTAACATTCCTGTGTCTCTTCTGCAGTTGCCAAGTCTAAAAAAGAGACACAGATTCCAGTTGTTACCTTTCACAAAGACTGTACAGTGCAAGCTAAAATGTATATCATTAATCTAACTGGGATACTGTGTAAACCCAAGTCTGATGCTTTGAATTGTGTTATCTTTTGAATGAAAGTTAGACAAACTCAATTCTGCATTCCGTTTCCTTACATTTAACTCTAAATTCAATTTGACCCTGTTCCTCATCTAACACTGATCCGGAAAGAGGATCAAAGAAGGCCAGACTAATCACAAAGCCAGACTACCGACAAAGCCTACATCCCGAAAGCAACAACTGCTTCTGCTCATAAACAGGCTTGACAATCCGCCTCTCCTCCATCAAGAGGTGAATAACATGGGATAAGCCTTCCCTTTGCTAGGTTTAGTTTGTCTGTGTGAAGTGTTTGTCTGTCTGTCGGCTTACTGTCGTGGAGAAAAGCACTCCACTCTAAATCCATTTGAGATCCATCCGTAAACTATCAAAATATAATGGAACAGTTTGAATAATAATTATGTCATGGTTCGATTCGCCTTTCCTGTTGCGATAATGTAATTTGATACCTTGGCATTCTCTGTCTGGGTCAGAAATGGAGGTCAAATGAAAGTCAAAGTTGTCCATAGAGAACACATGACCTAACAAGTCCTTACCTTAATACGGAGGGTCGTCATTCAACACTCGATGTTCTTAATTTGTCAGGCCTGGAAGATGTATACATTTCTGGGTATCTACAAAATAATAAGAGAACTGATATTGAGACAAAACGAGCAAAGGAAGCAGCAAAAAATAAAACCATTATCCCAAGTGGCAAAGTCACATGGGGTGAAGCACAAGGTTTTTCTGTAAAGAAGATGTATTAGTCAGGAGCTTCTAGAGTACATTATAAAGACATGTGAGATGGAAGGACACCAAGTTAAATATGGTGCAGTATCCTCTTGGTGAAAACAAAGTACTTTACCTTCATGTTGCTTATAGACCAATCATTTTCAAATATATCCTGATTGTAGGCCTAAATTGCTGTTCAATAGCAAACGTCTTTGAGAAATGAATACATTCCATAATGTATCAGTACTAGATACATTTAATTTCAATCTGGCTTTAGACCCAACCATTCCACAACTACAGCATTAGTGAAACATACTGATGTACCTTTTTCATCTGACCAAGGCAAACTAACTGGTGCTATTTAAAAATAAAAAAATAGAATGCTTTTAAATTTATCTTAATAGAATAAATTGAAACTGGTTCCATGCGTGTCTGTTTTCATAAGACACAAATCACAACTTATTGGACTCACAACCTCAAGGCTCAGTATTCATAATTGAATTGCCTCATTTGTCAGAATACACATGCTCACATATATGCTATTACAGAGCTCCCTATACATCAGGTTAAAATATTTTGCAGATCCAAGCAACACTCCAAGATGATATTAACACTGGTTTTAAATCAAAGTCCTATATGCTGTTTAGTACATGGCAAAGAATAAACTCCACATCAGGCAATTGGGATACTATACAGATCTACTGTAAGAATTGTTTTATTGTATCCATTAGAAAGACTTTAGTCTAGGATAGGAAGCAGCAGTTGGGTTACTATGGTGACTATCAAAACACAACCAACATCTTACTTTACGAATTAGATGTCATTTATAACAATCTTTGCAGATTCATTCTTGGATGCCGTTATAAAACACATTGCACAATGTATGAATAACTAAATTGGCTGTTTACTCCCAAACAGGAGATGACTGCATTGGTACCAATTTATTTTTTAAGTGTATCAACTTACATTTCCTTGTATATATTAAGGAACACCTAACTTCACAAGACTCGCACTAATCCTTTCGACAACAGCAGCAATTCCACATTCCAAGGGTACATCACGAGGTTGGAGTAAGATCTTCCACATTCCAAGGGTACATCACGAGGTTGGAGTAAGATCTTCCACATTCCAAGGGTACATCACGAGGTTGGAGTAAGATCTTCCAGATACAAAGGCCCAAATGACTGGAATAATTTACCTATTGAAATCAAGGCATTAAAATGAGTGAATTTAAGAAAGCTCTTTTTCAAATGTTAACCTTTAGTTTTTAACTTATAGAAACTTCTCCATGAAGATATTTGTAAATATGCATACTGTTGAAGTCGAAAGTTTACATATACCTTAGCCAAATACATTTAAACTTAGTTTTTCACAATTCCCGACATTTAATCCTAGTAAAAATTCCCTGTCTTAGGTCAGTTAGGTTCACCACTATATTTCAAGATTGTGAAATGTCAGGATAATAGTAGAGTGAATATTTCAACTAATTTCTTTCATCACATTCCCAGTGGGTAAGAAGTTTACATACACCTAATTAGTATTTGGTAGCATTGCCTTTAAATAGTTGAACTAGGGTCAAACGTTTCAGGTAGCCTTCCACAAGCTTCCCACAACAAGTTGGGTGAATTTTGGCCCATTCCTCCTGACAGAGCTGGTGTAACTGAGTCAGGTTTGTAGGCCTCCTTGCTCACACATGCTTTGTCAGTTCTGCCCACAAATCATCTATAGGATTGAGGTCAGGGCTTTGTGATGGCCACTCCAATACCTTGACTTTGGAAGTATGCTGGGGGTCATTGTTCATTTGGAAGAACCATTTGCGACCAAGCTTTAACTTCCTGACTGATGTCTTGACATGTTGCTTCAATATATCCACGTAATTTTCCTTCCTCATAAAGCCATTTATTTTGTGAAGTGCACCAGTCCCTCCTGCAGCAAAGCACCCCCACAACATAATGCTGCGCCCCTGTGCTTCACGGTTGGGATGATGTTCTTTGGCTTGCAAGCCTCCCCCTTTTCCTCCAAACATAACGAGGGTCATTATGGCCAAAAAGTATGATCTTTGTCCCCATGTGCAGTTGCAAACCGTAGTCTGGTTTTTTATGGTGGTTTTGGAGCAGTGGCTTCTTCCTTGCTGAGCAGCCTTCTAAGGTTATGTCGATATAGGACTCGTTTTACTGTGGATATATATACTTTTGTACCTGTTTCCTCCAGCATCTTCACAAGGTCCTTTGCGGTTGCTCTGGGTTTGATTTGCACTTTTCACACACAAGTACGTTCATCTCTAGGAGACAACGAGTCTCCTTCCTGAGGGGTATGTCTGCTGTGTGGTCCCATGGTGTTTATACTTGCGTACTATTGTTTGTACAGATGAACGTGGTACATTTAGGCATTTGGAAATTACTCCCAAGGATGAACCAGACTTGTGGAGGTCTACAAATAAATTCTGATGTCTTTGCTGAATTCTTTTGATTTTCCCATGGTGTCAAGCAAAGAGGTACCGAGTTTGAAGGTAGGCCTTGAAATACATCCACAGGTACACCTCTAATTGACTCAAATTATGTCAATTAGCCTATCGGAAGCTTCTAAGGCCATGACACATTTTCTGAAATTTTCCAAGCTGTTTAAAGGCAGTCAACATAGTGCATGTAAACTTCTGACCCACTGGAATTGTGATAAAGTGAAATAATCTGTCTGTAAACAATTGTTGGAAAAATGATTGTCATGCACAAAGTAGAAGTCCTAACCGATTTGCCAAAACTAGTTTGTTAACAAGAAATGTATGGAGTGGTTTTAAGGACGCCAACCTAAGTATATGTAAACTTACGACTTCAAACTTATTATAGGTACTTAGCATTGTTTTATTCATAGTTGTAGCAGTAGTTTTTATTAGTTGTAGGGTAACACTATACTTGACATCTAGCATCATAACACATTATGACATGGTCATAACCATGACATAACAGCTGACAACTTGTCTTAACCTGTCATTATATGGTCATACCACTGTCATGGCCCATATAATTTAGACATTGTGATATTGCGTTATTTTATGGCTGGTTATGACACCTACATATGTTTCAAAACCCACATTTTATTCAAATGCTTTTTTTCCTGCCAAGAAGTTTCCTTTCATTTGAAAGTTTGTTTACTCATTTTTTGTTGTTGTAATGAGTTCTTTGAAGTCATGTTTTTTAAATATTTTAAATAACTTGTAGAAAATACACTTTATGACACTGTCATGACTCATAATGACCATCCTGTCACTTTACTTGGATTAAGAAAATGACCTTTATGGCACTGTCAGGAAGCATTATAGCCATCCTGTGTCACGTAGACTGAGAAAAATGCACTTCATGACACTCTTGAAGCATTATGACCATCATAATCATAAAAGAGGGTGTGTTGTCCTGCTCCTGCAATATGATTTCGTATTCATCTCAGTCATCAGCAACAGAGCATTGGGGTAGGTGCATCCCTGACTTTAAAAAAAAAAGACATTTACCCCTTTTTTCTCCCCAATTTCATGGTATCCAATTGTTGTAGTAGCTACTATCTTGTCTCATCGCTACAACTCCTGTACGGGCTCGGGAGAGACGAAGGTTGAAAGTCATGCGTCCTCCGATACACAACCCAACCAGCCGTACTGCTTCTTAACACAGCGCACATCCAACCCGGAAGCCAGCCGCACCAACGTGTCGGAGGGTACACCGTGCACCTGGCAACCTTGGTTAGCGCTCACTGCGCCCGGCCCGCCACAGGAGTCGCTGGTGCACGATGAGACAAGGACATCCCTACCGACCAAGCCCTCCCTAACCCGGACGACGCTAGGCCAATTGTGCGTCACCCCACGGACATCCTGGTCGCGGCCGGTTACGACAGAGCCTGGGCGCGAACCCAGGGACTCTGATGGCACAGCTGGCGCTGCAGTACAGCGCCCTTAACCACTGCGCCTCCCGGGAGGCCGCATCTCTGACATTAATGTGTGTGCAATTACAATGATTACTTAATATAGTCAATTTCAGAAAATGATATATGTAAAAAAATTGTGGACAAGTAGGCTATGATGTAATAAAATGTTTTGCTTTGTAGTGGTAGGTTTTCTTTGGGCACTCTTATGTTGTCATAATCAGCCATAAAATAACACAATATATAGTACCAGTCAAAAGTTTGGCCACATCTACTCATTCCAGTGAAAACATTTTTATTTTACTGTTTTCTACATTGTGGAATAATAGTGAAGACATCAAAATGATTGAATACATACGGAATTGTGGAGTAAAAACATCTAAATATATTTGAGATTCTTCAAAGTAGCCACCATTTGCCTTGACAGCATTTCTACACATCTTGGCATCCTCTCAACCAGCTTCCTGAGAAATCACCTGGAATGCATATCAATTAACAGGTGTGCCTTGTAAAAGTTTAATGCGTTTGAGCCAATCAGTTGTGTTGTGACAAGGGAGGGGGAGCTGTACAGAAGATAGTCCATATTAGGGCAAGAACAGCTCAAATAAGCAAAGGGAAACAACAGTCCATCATTACTTTAAGACATGAAGGGCAGTCAACTGTTAAAGTTTCTTCAAGTGCAGTCGCAAAAAAACATAAATCGCTATGATGAAACTGGCTCTCATGAGGACCGCCACAGGAAAGGAAGACTCAGAGTTACCTTTTCTGCAGAGGATAAGTTCATTAGAGTTATCAGCCTCAAATGGCAGTCAAAATAAATTAGTTCAAGTAACAGACCCATCAACATCAACTGTTGAGAGGAGACTGAATCAGGCCTTCGTGGTCGAATTGCTGCAAAGATACCACTTCTAAAGGACATCAATAAGAGGAAGAGATTTGCTTGGGCTGAGAAACACGAGCAATGAACATTAGACCGGTGTAAATCTGTTCTTTTGGTCTTGTGTCCAAATTTGAGATTTTTGGTTACAACTGCTGTGTCTTTGTGAGACACGGAGGAGGTGAACGGATGATCTCCTCATTTGTGGTTCCTACCGTGAAGCATGGAGGAGGTGTGATGGTGTGGGGGTGCTTTGCTGGTGACACTGTCAGTGATTTATTTAGATTTCAAGGCACACTTAACCAGCATGGCTACCACAGCATTCTGTAGTGATACACCACGCCATCCCATCTGATTAGGGCTTAGTGGGACTATCATTTGTTTTTCAACAAGACAATGACCCAAAATGCACCTCCAGCCTGTGTAAGGGCTATTTGACGAAGGAGAAGAGTGATGAAATGCTGTGTCAGATGACCTGGCCTCCACAATCACCCGACCGCAACCCCGTTTGGGATGAGATGGACCGCAAAGTAAAGTAAAAGCAGCCAACAAGTGCTCAGCGTATGTGGGAACTCCATCAAGACAGTTGGAAAAGCTTTGCTCATGAAGCTGGTTGTGAGAATGCCAAGAGTGTGCAAAGCTGTCATTAAGGCAAAGGGTGGCTACTTTGAAGATTCTCAAATGTAAAATTGATTTTGATTTTGTTTAACACTTTTTTGGTTACTACATGATTCCATATGTGTCATTTCATAGTTTTGATGTCTTCACTATTATTCTACAATTGAAAATAAATAAACACCCTTGAATGAGTAGTTGTGTCCAAACATTTGACTTGTACTATATGTCACAACAGGTCTAAATATGTGTCATGAACATATGACAGGTTATGTCAGCTGTTATGACTGTTATGACGCTAGGTGTTAAGTAAAGTGTTACCTTATTTGGGGGGGGGGGACACCCTTGAAAACGAACTGCTGCATCTCAAGAAATTCAAAATGTCTAAATAAAATGGTTTCATAGAATAGATTTGCTTTATCTTTGACCGGAGAAATCTTAAACTAGTTACAATAAGATTACAGGAAAGCTAAATAACGTATTAACTTTTTAGATGTTCTAAGACTTGATATTGTTGACTGTCTGTGGTGCTGTCTGGTCTAGGAGCTAGATTAGTACTATATACGGAATAGGTTGCCATTTTGGATGTACACTGTGTTAATGGGAGATGGCAAATCTAGGTCTGTGTGGGTGGGTTGACTGGTTCCTTGTAGGGTTGAAGCCCTCAAATCCCCAGACAAGCAGAAAAGCTGCTCTCACATGGAACTAACTGGATCAGAGGGGGAACTAAAGCCACTGACACTTTAACCTTTGCTTGAACACGACTTTGTCACTGTAAGTACTTTATCGCTGTTTTTACTTATACTGTGTCGAGGGATTAGGTAAGTGGTAGCATAGTTAGTGAAGGATATTTGGACGTTTCTGATTCTTGTCATATGGGCTTTGCTGAAGAATAAATATAAAAAAGTTGCCCCCATACAGAAATACATCTTTAAGCATATACCAGTAAAGGCATAATGATTAGCTTTGAATGTGTATGTTAAATAAGAACCAAGATTTGAGTGGTGGTGACTTTAAAGATTTAATCCCCAAAAATAAAACCTTTTTTTTTTTTTCAGAAGGTGAGTATGTTTAATCGGGTCTAAACAAAATTATACGAAGGGAAAAATGATTATACAGAAATGTTTTCTGTAGGTTCCAGTGTCAGCATGATGCTGTCTGGATGACTGCGAGCTGTGAGCTTATAGCGTCAAGATAACGTCACTGAAGTCCACTAGTATTAAGACTACTGCTCTCAAAGCAAAATTGATGTTACCTCTAACCAGAGTGTATATGTCTATGTGTGTGTGTATATATATATATATATTTATATATATATATATATATATATTTAGCAAGTGTAGAAGTAAGAATACATATAGTACAGCTAAGTACATGTACCATACAAATCCACACAGTGAAGAAAATACTTTTGCTCACGCCAAAGTCACTATCTCTCTGGTCCGTCTACATTGTGTGTACATGAATGACATGAGAGCTATCACGGCATAAACAAAGGACAGGAAGCCCACAAAGCAGTGTATGAACAGGAAGGGGTCTACTGGCACAGCCACCAGCTCAGTGCAGCGCTCCCCGTTAAAGTGCCAGACTTTACCTATTGGGCATCTAAAGCGGTGAAAGACACTTGGTTAGAGCCCATAATATACAGTTCAAGAAGAGTATGTGTAGTGTTGACTGTGCTATTACATTGTCACGTTGTGTTGCTTCCCTCGCAACACTTTAAGTAAACAACATAAACAAGTAGAACAACGTAACAGGTGAGAGAAACAAGTGATGACAATGGATATTATGAATATTTAGGTAGCTGTAGAAATGTATGGTTTAATACAAATCTTGGTACACGTATAGAAACCCACTGCAACGCTTCCTATGTGTTCAGATAGTTGAAGTATTCAAAGGTACCTGCAAGTGGCTCCAAGCCTTGGTACTATCTCACAACGGCCCCCGTTCTGGCAGTAGTCCGGCTGCAGGACACAGATACTCTGACAGGGCAGGCCGTCCATAGCCATGTACCCCGGGTCACAGAGACATTCGGCCTCCCGTGACCACCGATTCACCACACAGTGAGAGAAGTCGTTGCACGCCAAGAACTTACAGGGATCTGCTTGATCAGCTGTTCAAAAAGAATGAGGAAGGAGGGAAATGGTAGGATCAGTTTCCATGAAATACCAAAGTAGCTGTGACGCTGTCTTCCCCCCTTTTTTTCTCAGGGAGGTAGTCAAAAGTGTTCAATTTTAATGAGGTTTTCCCTCTGTTTTTGTCTGAATTTAATTTGAAGGTTTAGCACGTTAGTTATTGAAAAGTCTAGCAATGATGACCCATTGCATTCTATAGATTTTACACTCTCAACAATTTATAGTCTACGATACAACTGCTTTATTCTTTGAAGCTGTAAAAGTCTCCATGCAAAATGTTCTCATTCATTAGACTGTTACTACAATATATTTGTTATGTTCTGTAAACATCTTGAAATGAGTGCAACTGCAGTGAAACATGGTCTGAGTCTGAAATGGCACACTATTCCTATGTATTGCACTACTTTTGACCAGGGCCCTACCTATGGGAAAAAGTAGTGCACTATATATGGAATAGGGTGCCATTTGGGACACAACCCCGGGCCTCATCTCGTACCAGGCTCTATGTCCATAGAGTGACTGTCAATCTCAATGTTGAGTCTCATGGCTGCAGCGTTGCAGAAGTCTTCCAGGACACAGTGGACGGCCTGGGTCACGTTGTATGGCACTGACTTGGTGAACTTCATCTTGCTGTTGACCACAATGCTGCCATTCCTGAAGTTAAGAATCTCTAGCTTCTTGAATCCTGTTAGATTGGACTGCAGGTAAGGCAGCAGCTGAACAGAAACAGAAGAGAAAAGCCACAAGTGACTAAAGCGTTGAGGACAAATGATTTTCAATTGACATTTAAACGTGTTTCACTTTTTTCTCTTAGGCATAGAAAGAGATTATTGGCCTTCCCTGACTTGAATGACTTTCTCATAACAGTGACATTTAATCACTGTCCGTAATAACCGTGTGGTAGTTCAAATAGTTCTACCCGCTACTCCCCATGTTTTTATAAACTATTGAAGTGTAACAAAGCCCTTTTACTAAAATCCTCTACTTGTGACCGGTGTGGCAGTGTTCCATTATTCAAAGCCATGAAGTGATAATACCAGGTCTGAGGTCTAACCAGGTCTAACCAAGTCTAAGCCAGGTCGAAGCCAGCACCTTCCCTCTGAGTTGAATAAACCATTTAAAAGGATGTCATTCGTCGGCTCCTGAGCATAGATCAGACAAGTCCGGGGGGCAAAAAAACTTTGCCTTCAGTGATTTCTTTCAATTGGAAATATTGAATGTAAAACCGTTACTGGCAGGCAGCACATTGAATAGTTTTTGATCTTTGGAGGAAAACTTAGGACAGCTTTGATGCTGGTTGAGATCTCGGAGCTTGGCAGTTCATCAGACTTTTGTTGTCAGCACAGCAATCTTCCTAATAGTTTTTCTCACTTCTTGGTTTTGTCAAAGGGATTCAAAGCTACAATTTTAAACAAACAGAGAGCATGACCCACTCTGCAATTATATGTTAATTATGCACAAATTGTGAGTGAAGTGCCATATCATTCGAAAATACATATCCTCAAGAATTGAAACACCTTAAAGGTTGCCTAGTTAAGGCTCTACGGGTGCAGATAGAATAGATCAGATCAGGCTCTGTGTAGCATTTGGTGTTGAAGTATCATGTTATTATGACGCAGCTGGTCATAATGGCTCTATCATTCATTTATCCACATACAGAACGTGCATATGTTTACAATGAGCCGTCCATTTCAAATCCATTAACTTCTCAGAGAGTCTGGCCCTTCAATTTACAAATAGCGTTATTTTTTAAGCCTGAAATTAGCCCAAACAAACGATTCCATTGGAGTCTGTACATGTGGAGAGGCTGAGGGGTTACCAGCACGCTTTTAGTGACGAAGCCACGGGGTCAATGACAGCAACAACGAAAATTGGTTTGACATATGAAATATTTCATCTCCCTCTCTCTCTCTCTCCTTCTCTCCTTCTCTCTCCCACATCTTGTCACGTCAAAAGGAACCAGACCAGTGTCTGCGTGCTCGGTTGTCAACATGGCAGCCCTCATCTTCTGCAACGTATTTAACTGTAAGCTGAGTCATTGCACTGTATACCGAGGGGAACGGTGCAGTTGTTTCAGCGTGAAAGCGAGACATGTTATTCGACGTATGTGCATAAGTAGATCTAATCGATGTAAATATCTGTTGATGATTACAACCAATCATTAAAGGCAGCTAATGGAGTATTCCTATCTAACATGTCAAGTTCAAGAGAAAGGTGAAGACAGGTTAGCTATTGCATATACTTTCACAAACAATATACCCATCAGATGCATCATTTCAATGTATGTTATTCTGAAAGCTAAGTCTGCCATCTTATAGCTCGTGGCTAAATTCGCTCAACGTTAAAGCGGGCACGTCAGTTTAGTCCGAGGAAACAGGAGTCATGCAAAACGCAGGCCTTTAAATATGGACGTCACTCCAAAAATGAACATAGCTGAATTGATGCATTTGCTAAAAAAGGCACTGCATCGCAGTGTTGTGGCGTCACTACAGCCTGGAGTTCGATCCCAGGCTGTGTCATTACCGTCCGTCTGATCTTGTATATTATTTAGGGTGAGGAAAATATTTATGAATTATAATAAAAAAGAGTTTTGGAGAACCTTTACAGACTAAATATCTTGGTGAATCAAAAATACAGTAGTTCGATTCATCCTGAAAGTTGACATATTCAATTGTTCAATCCGTTGAATATTGGAAGGTGAGAAAAGAGTACAATAGGGGTGAAACGGTAGTCCTATAAATCTACCTTAATAATCCTCACTAATCACGGAACTGTGATGACAACCGTCTAATCTCCAGGTATAAACTGCTACGTATGGTCTGTGTCCACTAAGGATTCAAATAGGCTACATGTGCCAAATGATTGCACAGCTCGTTATACGTTAGCCTAATATGATCCACTATGGCAAGCGATCCTCAGGAACAACCACACAAAGGTGACCGAGGAAAGATAGGCTACCGATAGTGGGTAATATTTAACACAATACAAATTGTAACATTTCGAACATATAATTAAAACGTTTCTGCAAATCATAAATCAACAGAGTAGGTTTGGTGTTATAATGTCATTTGCTAATGGCTACAGAAGCCTATAGCTTGGGTCTACAAAGCATTTAATAAATGTCCCTGTGGAAAAGGTGATATGTTATGTTCCAATTTGCCTCCGTACTGTACGACTGGTTTCACATTTGTCTCCAGTGATCATAAGGTAAAATAGATCTAAAACAATTGTCGTTGATATTTACAATCCCCTTATCCAAACAGTTTACTAATTTACCTAGCTCTTATCAATAGCGCTGATCAATTTGTAAATTACAGTGCATGGAGAATGTTATTTCTATTGAAAAACAATAAAGTAGATGTTATTCCACTTGGAACAGGCAGGTTGCTCGACCTCATTCATCGCTTCATCACGCATAAAGATTGTGAGGGAATTAAATCGAGGTCAGAATACAGTATATCTGTAGACACACTTCCGACCACACCTTCATTTATTTTATTTCACACCTTCATTTCCGTAATCTCCACCCCAAACGAATAGTGGATGAATAGAATGCTATTCTCATGCTTAAGTTCAAGGTCAGAATACGTGTAAAGAGAATTATGTTCCATTTACATGCTTAACTTGGGTCGGAATTCCCCCCTTTATGAACATATTTCATTCTCACTCACCAGTTCCAAAAAGGTGTTCTCCAGGGATCTGTATTCTGAAGAGCTCTTGTTGAAGAGGTCATCTGAGAACCTCATGTTAGTAACCCGTAGACTGAAGAACACCACCAGCTCCCTGCCTTTACTCGCTGTGGTCATGGAGGGAGTGGTCAGGTATCTCAGTGGTGGAGAAGCTGTGGTCTCGACGGGGTGCACCTCAGGAGCCAATGAGTATACACTGGCCTCCGGAAGGTTAATGGGCTCTGTGCTTACCAGGTCCATTTGATCAAGTTCGTCTGCAAGGTCTTGCACACGCTCGTCCTCAGGTTCTGAGTCCTCTACGACCTCCTCTTCAGCCTCTTCATTGATAACAACCACCCCAGGCTCCTCAGTATCCTCCACCATCAGCTCTAACTCTGAAGGTGACTCTGTTACATCTACCACAGGCACAGTGTCAGATTCTGCAGGGGGTGTTGACGTAGAGTCAGGGATGGGTTCTGCTATCATTGCTATCTTCTCTTCACTCTCCTCTGGCAATGGAGCCACTTCCATGTCACTGACCTCTGCTGTGTCATCTTTGTAATAGGAGAGGATATTTCAATAAGTCACTAACCATCACAAGTGTGTTTTACCCATACTGCAAATGCCTGCCAACTGTCCAATACATAATACATTATCCTGCTTTATACTGAATGTGGAGCTTCATTCCCTATATGACTGCTGGAAGGAAACCGTTCCAGGCGAGCCATTCATTTCTGCCGGGGCTTGCAGTGAATAATATTTGTCTGATTTATTTTATAAAAATCAATCAGCATCATTTGATAAAGTATCTCTCAGCGGTATAAGCATTGGTAATGAATGAATTGTCAAAAGCCTTGTGTATACTGCATACAAAATGATAAACACGACAAAAGATTAATCAGCAGGCAGCACAGCATTCAGCCCAAATATAGACCATACATCTCCTCCCTGGACCGGCCTGTAATTATTAGTTGTGATGCAACTGCACTCCTCCAGCAACAAAATTCATTTAATTATATATGACTGTTATCTGTTCTTCACTGGTCAAAAACAGCCTTTATAACCTACATTACTCACCTGTTTCTTCCACAGTATCAACAGCTTCCTCAGGATAGCTGTCCTCATACCCGTGGTATTCAGGCAACAGTTCCTCCATGTCCTCCTCAGTTGACTGGTCTTCTATTGGGACAATATTGTCCTCTTCAACAGGATCAGGTTTCCAGGTTTCCTCTCCAAATAGAGTGTCCTCTAAAGAATCCACAGGTTGGATGATTTTAATTTCTTCAGCTGGTGGTTCACTAATATTTTCCTCAAGCTGTGTTTCCTCAACTACCCCTTCCTCAGGTTCTGGATTTTCAACTTCCTCTTCCTCAGGCTCCGGTTCTTCAACTTCCTCTTCTTTAGGCATTGGTTCTTCAACTTCCTCTTCCTCAGGTTCCAAGACCTCAACTACCTCTTCCTCGGGTCCTGGGTCTTCAACTACCTCTTCCTCAGGCTCCGGTTCTTGAACTTCCTCTTCCTCAGGCATTGGTTCTTCAACTTCCTCTTCTTCAGGTTCCAAGACCTCAACTACCTCTTCCTCAGGTCCTGTTGCCTCAATTACCTCTTCCTCATATTCTTGTTCTTCAACTACCTCATCCTCTGGTTCTGGTTCCTCAACTACCTCTTCTTCAGGCTTTGGTTCCTCAACTACCTCTTCCTCAGGCTCTGGTCCCTCAACTACCTCTTCCTCATATTCTGGTTCTTCAACTACATCATCCTCTGGTTCTGGTTCCTCAACTACCTCTTCTTCAGGCTTTGGTTCCTCAACTACCTCTTCCTCAGGCTCTGGTTCCTCAACTACCTCTTCCTCAGGTTCTAGTTCCTCAACTACCTCTTCCGCAGGTTCTAGTTTCTCAACTACCACTTCCTTAGGTTCTAATTCCTCAACTACCGCTTCCTCAGGTTCTAGTTCCTCAACAACCTCTTCCTCAGGTTCTAGTTCCTCAACTACCGCTTCCTCAGGCTCTGGTTCCTCAACTATGTCTTCCTCAGGCTCTAATTCCTCAATTACCTCTTTCTCATATGCTGGTTCTTCAACAACCTCAACCTCTGGTTCATCAACTACCTTTTCCTCATGTTCCAAGACCTCAATTACCTCTTCCTCAGTTTCTGGTTCTTCAACTACCTCTTCCTCAGGTTCTGGTTCCTCAACTACTGCTTCTTCTGGTTTCTCAACTACCATTTCCTTAGGTTCTGAGACCTCAACTACTTCTTCCTCAGGCTCTGGTTCCTCAACAACCTCTTCCTCAGGTTCTAGTTCCTCAACTACCTCTTCCACAGGTTCTAGTTCCTCAACTACCGCTTCCTCAGGCTCTGGTTCCTCAACTATGTCTTCCTCAGGCTCTGATTCCTCAATTACCTCTTCCTCATATGCTGGTTCTTCAACAACCTCAACCTCTGATTCATCAACTACCTTTTCCTCATGTTCCAAGACCTCAATTACCTCTTCCTCAGTTTCTGGTTCTTCAACTACCTCTTCCTCAGGTTCTGGTTCCTCAACTACTGCTTCCTCTGGTTTCTCAACTACCATTTCCTTAGGTTCTGAGACCTCAACTACTTCTTCCTCAGGCTCTGGTTCCTCAACAACCTCTTCCTCAGGTTCTAGTTCCTCAACTACCTCTTCTGCAGGTTCTAGTTCCTCAACTACCGGTTCCTCAACAACCTCTTCCTCAGGTTTTAGTTCATCAACTACCTCTTCCTCAGGCTCTGATTCCTCAATTAACTCCTCCTCATGTTCTGGTTTTGCAACTACCTCATCCTCTGGGTCTGGTTCCTCAACTACCTCTTCCTCTGGTTCTAGTTCCTCAACAACCGCTTCCTCAGGTTCTAGTTCCTCAACAACTGCTTCCTCAGGTTCTAGTTCCTCAAATACCTCTTCTTCTGTTTTCTCAACTACTTTTTCCTCATGTTCCGAAACCTCAATTACATTTTCTTCAGGTTCTGGTTCTTCAACTACCTCTTCCTCAGGTTCTAATTCCTCAACTACCTCTTCCTCAACTACCGTTTCCTCAAGCTTTGGTTCCTCAACTACCATTTCCTCAGGCTTTGGTTCCTCAACTACCGCTTCCTCAGGTTTTAGTTCCTCAACTACGTCTTCCTCAGGTTCCAAGAGCTCAACTACCTCTTCCTCTGGTTCTTCAACTACCTCTTCCTCAGGTTCTATTTCCTCAAGTACCTCTTTCTCAGGTTCCAAGACCTCAACACCCTCTTCCTCAGTTTGTAATTCCTCAAGTACCTCTTTCTCAGGTTCTGACAACTCAACTACCCCTTCCCCAGGTTCAAGTTCATCAACTACTTCTTCCTCAGGTTCCAAGACCTCACCTACCTCTTCATCAGGTTCTGAGACCTCATCTACCTTTTCACCAGGCTCTAGTTCCTCAGCTACCTCTTCCTCAGGTTCCATGTTCTCAACTACTTCTTCCTCAGGTTCCAAGACCTCACCTACCTCTTCGTCGGGTTCTGAGACCTCATCTACCCTTTCACCAGGCTCTATTTCCTCAGCTACATCTTCCTCAGGTACCAAGTTCTCAACTACTTCTTCCTCAGGTTCCAAGACCTCAACTACAAAGACCTCATCTACCTCTACCTCAGGTTCTGGTTCCTCAACTGCGTCTTCCTTGGGCTCCGGTTCTTCAACTACCTCTTCCTCAAGTTCTGGTTCCTCAGTTGTTTCTTCCTCAGGCTCTGGTCCCTCAAATGCCTCTTCCTTAGTTTCTGGTTCCACAACTACCTCTTTCTCAGGTTCCGAGACCTCAACTACCTCTTCCTCGGGTTCTAGTTCCTCAACTACCTCTTCCGCAGGTTCTAGTTCCTCAACTAACTCTTCCTCAGGTTCCAAGAGCTCAACTACCTCTTCCTCGGGTTCTTCAACTACCTCTTCCTCAAGTTCTGGTTCCTCAGTTACTTCTTCCTCAGGCTCTGGTCCCTCAAATGCCTCTTCCTCAGTTTCTGGTTCCACAACTACCTCTTTCTCAGGTTCCGAGACCTCAACTACCTCTTCCTCGGGTTCTAGTTCCTCAACTACCTCTTCCTCAGGTTCTAGTTCCTCAACTACCTCTTCCTCAGGTTCCAAGAGCTCAACTACCTCTTCCTCTGGTTCCTCAACTACCTCTTCCTCTGGTTCCTCAACTACCTCTTCCTCAGGTTCTGGTGCCTTAACTACCTCTTCCTCGGGTTCCGAGACCTCAACTGCCTCTTCCTCAGGTTCTGGTTCAACTACTTCTTCCTCGGGTTCCAAGACCTCAACTACCTCTTCTTCAGGTTCCGAGACCTCATTTATCTTTTCACCAGGTTCTGGTTCCTCAGCTACTTCTTCCTCAGGTTCCGAGTTCTCAACTACTTCTTCCTCAGGTTCCAAGACCTTAACTACCAAGACCTCATCTACGTCTGACTCAGGTTCTGGACCTTCAACTAAGTCTTCATTGGGCTCTGGTTCCTCAAATACCTCTTCCTCAGGTTCTGGTTCCACAACTACCTCTTCCTCAGGTTCCGAGTTCTCAACTACTTCTTCCTCAAGTTCCAAGATCTTAACTACCGTGACCTCATCTACATCTGCCTCAGGTTCTGGATCTTCAACTACGTCTTCATTGGGCTCTGGTTCCTCAACTACCTCTTCCTCTGGTTCCTCAACTACCTCTTCCTCAGGTTCTGGTGCCTTAACTACCTCTTCCTCGGGTTCCGAGACCTCAACTGCCTCTTCCTCAGGTTCTGGTTCAACTACTTCTTCCTCAGGTTCCAAGACCTCAACTACCTCTTCTTCAGGTTCCGAGACCTCATTTATCTTTTCACCAGGTTCTGGTTCCTCAGCTACTTCTTCCTCAGGTTCCGAGTTCTCAACTACTTCTTCCTCAGGTTCCAAGACCTTAACTACCAAGACCTCATCTACGTCTGACTCAGGTTCTGGACCTTCAACTAAGTCTTCATTGGGCTCTGGTTCCTCAAATACCTCTTCCTCAGGTTCTGGTTCCACAACTACCTCTTTTTCAGGTTCCGAGATCTCAACTACCTCTTCCTCAGGTTCTGTTTCAACTACTTCTTCCTCAGGTTCCGAGTTCTCAACTACTTCTTCCTCCTCAAGTTCAAAGATCTTAACTACCATCACCTCATCTACATCTGCCTCAGGTTCTGGATCTTCAACTACATCTTCATTGGGCTCTGGTTCCTCAAATACCTCTTCCTCAGGTTCTGGTTCCACAACTATCACTTTTTCAGGTTCCGAGATCCCAACTACCTCTTCCTCAGGTTCTGGTTCTTCAACCTCTTCCCCTTCAATCGGAATATGGATAATATCTTCCTCAACTTCAAAGTCCTCTATTGCTTCAGTGGCAGGCTGATCTGTGATGGCTGAGAGAGTCGTCACAGGTAATTCAGGGTTAGATACCTCTTCCTCAATGGCAATGACTGTGGTAAGCTTAATCTGAGTGGTCGGAGTAGGCTCAGCCTCCTTCTCAACAACAGCCTCCTCCTCTGATATCAAGTTAGGAAGGAGTTTAGCTGGAGAATTAGTTTCTATACTTTTTATTTCATGGGCGGAGGTAATATCCAAATCCACATGGGGTAAAACAGGGTACCCATTAGTAGGGACTAAATTACCAAAAGGTGGCTCAGGGTATTCCTCGTCAGGAGAGGTTGGGAAATAGTCTCTTACAAGCTCACCAGTTCCCTCATCAATGGCTTGAATGGTTTCAATCATGTGTGTGATAAATGGCACCTCTTCCTCTGGTTCAGTTGTTGCTTCAGATTCACTCTCCACTAATTCATCACTAGTGTCCTTGTAGATGTAGGGCACATCTCCTCTCTCTGGTGGTGCTGCTTCTTCTTGTTTTTCTGGAATATCTGTAGAGTCCAGGAAGGTGATGAGCGCATTTTCCTTTTCCACAGGGCCAAGTGGAACATCCAGACGAGGCTTCTCCATGGCAATCTCTGGCTCATCTGTGGATATGTCCAGATCGTTGTGGAAAGCTGGCTCAATGGACTGTTGATGAAACAGACAAAAAAAGGCATGTTGATGCAAAGTATGGTATTTTACCATTGGTCTAGATTAATAAGCCAGTACTTACATCTTCAATCGTTTCCTCAACAGCTTCCTCAACTGGTGTTGTAGTTGGTGGAATCCCTTTTACTGTGGAAAGACGTACAACAACGATGCAAAACATGTATTTCACAAATATAACAACTTATTCACAGTGATTTGGCTACCTGGTTCAAAGTTTAATGACTGTAGATCCACTGGCAGAGAGGCCTCTTCACTCAAAGCCTTGGCCACCATTTCCCGCAGGCTGGGCACAGCTGACACTGGAGTCCCTGTGTCATCCTCTGAAATTGTCTGAAAGACCAGAGAATAGTGCACTGTCACTCCTCCAGGTCTGAAAAAGAAGAATATATTGTATGAGAGAAAATAAGAGTAGTTAGTGATTACTGTATTATACAGATATATACACACTTTAAGCAATTAACTAAATCAACTAAAAACAAAGCAATCCCCTGGGAGGTTTAAGAATTGGAGAGTCAAGATACAAGATCAATTGAAAAGTAGTGTACTTGAAAGGCAGAGCATGGAAATCAACCACTTTTTTCTTGCAGATTTGAATGACACTATCAAAAATGTATCAATATTCAGCTCTGTCAATGCGGAAGCTGGAGGGTAAACATATTAGTTCAATGGGATTAATAGCAATGATACATCAATGTTGATACATCAATTTCTTTCCTTTTTGTTTTTGTGAACAGTGAAGATGCCAAGGTCGAAAGAGTTGTGTATCCTTTATCAGATTAGTGAAGCGGCTCGAGCCACTAACTGGCATGGATGTTATTGCATGTGACAGCACTGGCCACCACAGGGCCCGCAAATTAGGGAGGGAGCAACTCCGCAATTATTCTATTCACACAGGGCTTTGTATTGTACTACTTACATGCCTTCCATCCTAAGATGAAGAAGCCTATGAGGGAGGGATACTTTGTGATTTTGGCAACGAGGCCCTCTATCTACTTCCCAGAGTCAGATGAACTCGTGGATATCATTTTTATGTCTTCATGCAGTTTGAAGGAAGTAGCGCTAGAGAAATTGCTAACTAGCATTAGTTTAAGGACTGGAAATCTACTGGTATGTTACTAGCATGCTAGCAGATACCCATGGACTTCCAGTCAATGTGCTAATGCTACTTAGCATTGGCTCACAAAAATACAGTACCTCTAACTTCCTTCATACTGGACACAGAGACATACAAATGGTACCCACGAGTTCATCTGATTCTGGGGAAGTAGATAGAGGGCTTCGTTGCCAAAATCACAAAGTATAAATGAGCTACAGAAGGGGAGAAAAATGAGTCCCAGTTTCAGCTGACTTTGGTCGCCATTTCTCAACAATGTCCCTGGTTGATGTATTGACCCATCATGGCTGCAGTGCACAAACAGCCGAGTAATAGAGCTCGCCTGCTTGAAGTCCTAAAAACCAGAAATGATTTACCTCTGGTTCGTTCAGCCATTCCTAATGGGCAGAAAGAATAGAGTTTTGGAATAAATGCCAAAAATAAGGTCTGAGGTTAACACAGGCTTCTGAGATCTTATATGTTTTGTTCTATGAGATAACATCAGTCAGTTAACATGACCTTTGAATTAGGAAGCCTTAGTCTATTACTTTTTAAAAGTTCACAAATTCTTTAAAATTCACAAAAAGTGATGTTAGCTGATGAAGATTATAGCATAGAACAAAACGTATATATGATCTCCTAAGTTTATGTTTACCACAGACCTTATTTTCGGTCTTAATAAAAAAAACTATATTTTGACATAGGCTTTGTTGGTGAGTTGGTGCCTACAAAAAGACGCCATTACTCTCTATTGCTGAGTTGCTGTTTGTTTAGGGGAAAATCCATTTGAATTCAATCACTTTTTTAAAGCAGCTCTTTTGATTTGAACGAAACCTTCCATACATATTTGTGATTCGTAGAAGTGCTCAGAAAGTGACTTTTTGGACTTGAATGCCAAAACATTCAGGCGCTAAAGATGCTGAAAGCTGACCTATTTGGCATACCCCACATTCATGTCTTCATTAATGGAAAATATAAATGGTTGAGGTTGACATCATTAGAAAGCTTACAAACAGGGTTGTTAAACCATTGTATTATTTATTGATTTAAAATAATAATAATTTCGGATTAAAAAAATAAATCTTAAACATTCATTATCAAAATAATATATATGAGTGATTGGAAATTATACAGACAGTTACATTGATAGAAGCCACAATCTATCTGCAATGTTAAAGCTGATATTATTTATTTCATATTCACATATGTTGTAGCTTAGACCCTATTTGACATAATCTGAGGTTTTTGTGTTGTGCCCGCCATCGGTTGAGACACAACATGCTCTTGAATCCAGGGTGGGTGTCATGTTTTGGCTAATAAAATGGGAATAAAATACAAATGTCAACTTTCTAACGGTACCACGAAGATGGTTGGAGATCCACACATATCAGAGAAGGTTGACTTGAATGGGAATATCTGTTGTTTTAAATTATACTTTCAATTCTCCATAGGAAACCTATTGAAATCATAGAAATATATATCATAGAATAGACCATTTAAGTTGACATTCGCTGGTGGGTAGACCAGGGGCCATCTTTGTGGTTGTAATTAGAACCACAAAGAAGTCATTAGAAGCATGTTGTGTCTCAAACATTTGCGGGCACAACACAAAAACCTCAGATGATGTAAAGTAAGGTCTAAACTACAACATATGCGAATATGAAAAAAAATCAGTAGTTTATCCATTTTTAGATAATGTTTTTATAAATGGAAACTCAACCATAGGTTGAAGATGTGATGAAGACATGGATGTCTCGTGGTATGTTGGGGTATGAAAAAGGGGTAACCTTTGAGCACCTCTATCTCCTGAATGTTTTGGCATATTCAGGTCCAAAAAGTCACTTTCTGACCACTTCTTCCATGGACAAACATGTATAGAAAGTTTTGTTTCAATCAAAAAGGGATGCTGTCAAAAAGTGATTGAATTGAAATGGATTTACTCTTAGGTTATCTGATCCCTCTCTCCCTGCGTCCTGCGATAGATCCGGATACACACTGAGCGAAGCAGCAGACTGGCAGGGACAAGCACAGACACAGAGGGAAACTGCAGCTACCACTCAAGATGGCTCTCATCACAGTAATTCAATTACCCTTCACTCCCATGGGCCTCGCTAAGATTTGGAGAGAGGGAAGAAAAGAGGACATTAGTATGTGATATATTGACTTGTCAGCCGTTAGTATGTGATATAATGACTTCTCAGCCATTAGTACGAGACATAATGATTTATCCTCTTCAAAGGAAATAAAACGCCCTTCATTGCTGGTCGGGTGTCATCACAAACATGTGCTTTTCACTCGTGACATGTATTCTTTTGTATTTGAATGTAAAGCTATAATGACCTTCAAAGGAAAGATGTATTTTTGGCATGCATGTCGTTCACACTAATGACTAAAGTATTCTTATTACAGTCAGCATAGCCAAGAGCACCACCTGTAGCATGACAGAATGGCTGGATGGCCCTAAAATATTTTCTGTTCCTGGCATTTGACTGCATTTCAGCTGGGTGGGCATGGACTTGTTATGTATTCAAATGAATCCAGAGTCCATTCCAAATCAACACGTGGTTCAGGTCCGATTAAATACATTTAGTCTGAGAGGAATTTCTCAGCGCAGTGAGAGGCTGTGCTTCACTTCTACTGGTGGAGCTACCAGCTTTCACCTGGCTTTCATCTGTCTCACCTAATCTATTGCTTTTTCCATTAGCTCTCCAAAATGTTGGAATTAAGCTCGAAAGCACCAGATGTGATTATTCATGTCTGCCACAGATTTACCTGATTCCCAAAACACTGATCTCTTTAAATCCTGGGAGCTTGTCAAAAACATGGAGCATCTGTTGAAAAAGAAGATGGACTAAATTAAACTAGTTTATTACAGAATCAAATATGATGCCATTTTCTGTTGGCACAAATGTTACTGGTTACCAGCTCCCATAATGTAATCTGAGGATATCTAAAGTACTGTAAGTCAGGAATGTATGAACGGGACACTTACACTCATATATCTCTACCTTTATTTACTCACATTTAGCAGACACTTGCCACTGGGCACACACTGGTTGAATCAATGTTGTTTCCACGTCATTTCAATGAAATTTCTTTGAACGAACGTGGAATAGACATTGAATTGACGTCTGTGCCCAGCTTTGAGAGTCCAATGAATTTCCGCCATTGTTACATCCAATGGGAGAAAATGTGCAAGTGCATATTTCGGGAGAAGGGTGGAGATCGGGACTGAACCATGGTGTATTCAGGTTGAGAATCCATTAATTGCAACTCAGTAATCTGCTTTCCTTGCTTCTGACTCATGATCCTGTGGCATTCTATAATTATCTTTAACCATGAACCCCTTCAGAGGGCCACAACCCATGAGGACAGGAGCACTTGTAGCAACGTGTCACAGATCACACTCTACTGCATCAGGTATCTGTTAGTATCTGTTAGTTGATCGTGTGACACTTTATAAGATAATGACTTTATTTCCAATGGTACATTTTGTTTGCGGCACTGTGCATACATTAAAAACATGTAAAAAAAAAAATCAAGACACCAAATAAACTGTACCTCAATGGGATAGCCCATTGGTCTTAGGGACATTTACATTACTGATGGACATAAAGAGGGTATACAGACTACAGAGCCTGGCCTCCCATAAGTCTTTCCATCTACAGTGCAGTATCTCGACTAGCCTGAGTGTCAGTCCGTTTGCCCCATCATGCCAACTCCTTGTCACTCCTTTCCATTCTATTTGGCTTGACAATGACAGCAATGGTTATTATCTCACCTGGTCTTGCAGGTGTTGAGAGAGGTCAACATATTGGGGGGAGTCAGGGTCATCCAGTAGTTCCCTGTAGCCTGGGTCCACCAGGTCAATGCTGAACTCCACTATCTCCTCCACATGGTTCTCTGGAACAATGTTGGGCAGCTCAGAGTCCTACAAATAGTGGAATGAAAACAGGGTTCTATTCATTAGGTACCAAAAGAGCCCAATTGATTAGGTACCAAAAGAGCCCTATTGATTAGGGACCAAAAGTCCTATTCATTAAGCATCAAAAGGAAAGAAAACAGACTGAAATAGGGAGGGACAACCTGAACTTAAGAAATACCCATTTTAGTTTTCCCTTGCAAAACATTATGCTATTATGGTGTAGGCTCGGCCCTAACATATGTGCTCTCTGTAACCTCTGGGTCTGCATGGCAAATGGCCCCGGAACACAGGGAACATTCTCAAGGGCCTGTCAATCCTTTCCCCATCAAGAGGCCAAAATGCCTTTCTCTCTCTCTGTGACACAGTATGCAGCGGATAAACTATTGAAATGTGTGTTAGTGATGCTTGTTTGGTATCTGAAACTTGTACCCTGAAGAGAACACTGATGCTATCTATATGGATGTATGATCTCTGTAGTAAGTCTAGATGGTCAGAGTGAACTCTGACGACACTGTATGCAAGGATCTCTTTGGTCCTCTCAGGAATGATGTCTTCTCTCTAGTATACCCAGCCCACCCCCTCAGGTCATCAAACATAGATGTGACCGCCTTCCTAGAGGATGTTGGCTGGTTCGATCTGATTGGATATCTTAGTTTTATTCATTTTGGTTTGGTCTGTGGTTGTCAAAAAAACAGATTTTCAACACAAATGATTCAGATCTGGTATAAATGGAATGGAAGTACTGAGTTCTCTCACTTGCTCCTGTTATCCACTCTACAGAAAGGTTGTTTGGACATGTTTCTCTTGTAGGCTGCTCGGCCTTCTGCCTGAGTAGACCTGTTTTGTTCATGCTTTGCTTTGTAACTCTGACATCTTTATGCCTAGAATAATGCCTTGTAATGCTAGTTAATGTTTTGTAACTTAAGCTTTATGCCTTGTGTGGGATTTCATTCTGTTTTACAATGTTCATGAAATATCTGCCTAGAATAATGCCTTGTAATGCTTGTTCATGTTTTGTAACTTAAGCTTTATGCCTTGTGTGGGATTTCATTCTGTTTTACAATGTCATGAAATATCTGACTTAGGCAATTCTCAGACATTTCTCGATGGCTTATTACTGTAACCCAACTATAGTCTCTTGCAAAAAAAGCTAAATCATCTTTATGTAGTCAGATATTTAGTTTTAGTAGACTTTGGTCATATTAATTGCATATTAGTCTTATGATGGGTCATATGTAAGGTATACTGTATATAAAATGCATATGATACATATTACTTCACTACAATGGTTTTGCCTAATGAATAGGAACAGCAGTTAGATCGTGTATTTGATGATAACATTTAGCCATATGGTCTAAAAGCTATCAGCTCACCCTCTCTGTCTGAGACATACAAGGCAACAGCTGGGCTGGGCAACCACAAGCAAACATTCTGTCAGCTTTCCTTCCAATCTGCAAGCTGTTAGCAATCTTAACATCTAGCCTAAGCTACAGTGCCTTCAGAAATTATTGATACCCCTTAAACTTATTACACATTTTTTTGTGTTACAGCTTGAATTCAAAATGGATTCAATATTTTTCTTACCATCTACACACAATTCCCCATAATGATGAATGTTTTGCACATTTATAAAATATAAAAAAACTGAAATATTACATTTACATAAGTATTCAGACCTTTTACTCAGTACATTGTTGAAGCACTTTTGGCAGCGATTACAGCATCAAGTCTTAGGTATGACGCTACAAGCTTGGCACACCTGTATTTTGGGAGTTTCTCGCATGCCTCTCTGCAGATTCTCTCAAAAGGCTGTCAGGGTTGGATAGGGAGCGTTGTTGCACAGCTATTTTCAAGTCTCTCCAGAGATATTCAATCGGGATCAAGTCCGGGCTCTGGCTGGGCCATTCAAGGACATTCAAAGACTTGTCCCAAAGCCACTCTTGCATTGTCCTGTCTGTGTGCTTAGGGTCTTTGTCCTGTTGGAAGATGAACCTTCACCCCAGTCTGAGGTCCTGAGCGCTCTCTAGCAGGTTTTCATCAAGGATCTCTCTGTACTTTGCTCCGTTCATCTTTGCCTCGATTCTGACAATTCTTCCAGTCATTGAAAAACATCCCCACAGCATGATGCTGCCAGGTTTCCTCCAGATGTGATGTTTGGCATTCAGGTCAAAGAGTTCAATATTGGTTTCATCAGACCAGATAATCTTGTTACTCATGGTCTGAGAGTCGTTAGATGCCTTTGGGCAAACTCCAAGCGGGCGGTCATCTGTCTTTTTACTGAGGAGTGGCTTCCATCTGGCCACTCTACCATAAAGGCCTGATTGGTGGAGCACTGCAGAGATGGTTGTCTTTCTGGAAGGTTCTCCCATCTCCACGGAAGACCTCGAGAGCTCTGTCAGAGTGACCAACGAGTTCTTGGTCACCTCCCTGACCAAGGCCCTTCTTCCGCGATTATTCAGTTTGGCCAGTGTAACAGAATAACTTTACGTCCGTCCCCTCCCCCATACCCGGGCGCGAACCAGGGACCCTCTGCACACATCGACAACAGTCACCCACGAAGCATCGTTACCCATCGCTCCACAAAAGCCGCGGCCCTTGCAGAGCAAGGGGAACTACTACTTCAAGGTCTCAGAGCAAGTGACGTAACCGATTGAAACGCTATTTAGCGCGCACCGCTAACTAAGCTAGCCGTTTCACATCTGTTACACCAGCTCTAGGAAGAGTCTTAGGGGTTCCAAATGTCTTCCATTTAAAAATGATGGAGGCCACTGTGTTCTTGGGGACCTTCAATGCTGCAGACATGTTTTGATACCCTTCCCCAGATCAGTGTCTCAACACAATCCTGTCTTGGAGCTCTAAGGACAATTCCTTCAACCTCATGGCTTGGTTTTTCTCTGACGTGCAAAGTCAACTGTGAGACCTTATATAGACAGGTGTGTGCCTTTCCAAATCATGTCCAATCAATTGAATTTATCACAGGTGGACTCCAATCAAGATGTAGAAACATCTCAAGGATGATCAATGGAAACAGGATGCACCTGAGCTCAATTGCGAGTCTCATAGTGGAGGGTCTAAATACTTATGTAAATAAGGTATTTCTGTTTTTGATATTTTATACATTTGCAAAAAAAAATGAAATAAGGCTTAACAAAATGTGGAACAATTAATAATAATAGGTGTCTGAATACTTTCCGCTGGCAAGATTTGAAAACGGCTGTCTAGCAATAATCAACAACCAACTTGACAGAGCTTGAAGAATAATGTGCAAATATTGTACAATCCAGATGTGCAATACTCTTAGACTTACCCAGAACGACTCACACCCCTGAGTCAATACATGTTAGAATCATCTTTGGCAGCAATAACAGCTGTGAGTCTTTCTAGAGTACATACAACATGTGGAAAAAGTCAAGGGGTGTGAATACTGTCAATGGCGTTTACCTCCTCAGCAGCGGTTTCTTCTTCCACTGTATCATCAGGAGCATCAGGGACACTGGAATCACTGGTCACGGGAGTGGGTGGTTCTGGTGCAGCAGTCCGGGTCTCTTCTGGACCTAAACGGATCATTGATGTCATGAAGAAGGGCTCATACCCAAAACGTTTGTGCAGGAATACAAATCTGTTCATTTAAGCTGTTTTGGTTTTTCCCTAAACAGATCATTACAATCTAATTATACTATATGCAAGACAAACATACTGTATATTCAAGGCAGATTTATAAAATCATTGATTAACTATTGATATGTGCATTTTGATAAAGTGTCCTGCCATACCTGCTATCCCAGTGACCTCTGGTGCTGCTGTGGTTGCGGCTGCTTCTGCTCTGCAGGTGAAAGAGTAGATCATACGAATAATGAATGATGAATGTTTGTCCATAATAGCCCAGCTGTGAGTGGTTAAGCTAATGGTTTGTGAAAAACAGCATTTGACAACAAGCACTTATCCCCCAATTACTTTACAAGATAATTACCATGGCAATGCACAAGCTCTCCACCTGTTTTAAGAATACAATGGAATTCAACCAGCGGCACCATACACGAGTGCATGTACTTGTACAGTATACCAAAGCAGATGTACTGTACAGCATATAGTAACAACCTGGGTAAATACTTGGTCATTTATGGTAATTATGTCACGTGATATGGACTTTGACCTCTAGGGTAAATATCTGAATTACCTGTATGAATTGCTTTAAAAAAGAAACCCTGATACATTTTAAACTATGTTGCCAAGTGTTTCTAAAAGGTGATGAAATGACCTTTCAAATTATAAATAATATAACCAACTTTGAAAGCACCACCTACAACTATTGTTTAAAAATAGGCCATATTGTGCCATTGACATTAGAATGTTCTGAGCTTAGCTGTGGGGCAGCTATGTTTTTGAGTTGTAACTTTGGGGATAGAGCCACCAAATTGCACACACACACACAGTAAATGTAGAACAGGGTTATAAAATCACAGGATTCCCCACAGAAGCCTTTTTTCCAATGACCACCAAACACCTCAATTGGGTCGTATTGGATCAATTTCGGATTTACATACTTGTATGAAATGTAATTGTAGTATGCCCAATAATATCTTAAAGTATTCATAGTGATGTAGAATACACAACCAAATGAGCCAGGTGTGTGACCGTCTGCCAGCTATAAAGATGTTAAATTATTCACACAATTGTGGTCATAATATTTATCAAGCCTTAATTGCAATATTTCATCTTCAAAGATGTAAAAATGTATATGTACAAGTAAATATGAATTGATGTGGGCTGATTAAAATGATATACACTGTTATCCTATTCAGTGTTTTCATTATGGAGACTATAGACCTGCCCCTTACATTCCATTACTATGTAGAAACATCCAATGTTGGGCCTGTTGAGGCCAGGGTTGGGGACTAAACGGATTACAATAAATCTGTCACATGTAACTGATTACAACAAAAACTGGAACTGTTGTACTTCTAGGATTACTTTTAAATTAAGAAAGGATGTTTGCAACAAAATTATTTGACACCTTTCTGTTTTCTCAATGCCATAAATTAGCATTGAAAAATGTTGAGCTTGGAAGGCACTATGGTGTTTAACGCTGGTTTGATCATGTGAAATTGATCCGATAAGACCCCATTGAGTTGTTTTGCGGCCATATTGGGAAAAGGCTTCTGTGGGGTTAATGGCTCTGTACTTTATCTATAAATGTGTTTAAAACCATGTTCCAGCTGTATGTGTGTTTGGTTCTATCACCAAAGTTACAATTCAAAAACAGAACTGCCCCACCACCTTCTATGGCCAAGCTTCCTACATTCTAATGGCAATGGCACAGTATGGGCTATTTTTAAACAATAGTTGTAGGTGGTGCTTTCAAAGTTATATTACAACAAAGTACAAATTTATCAATGTGTCCTTTTTAAAGCAATTTATACAGGTCATTCAGATATGTACTCTAGATCAGGGGTTCCCAACCTTTTTCCTCCAGGGCCCCCTTTATCACAATTGAAAAATGTCAGCCCCCACCCTACCCCCCACCGAATTCACCCCTGACTTCCCCAAAAATAAAATGTTTTATTATGATATGTATATAAACCCTCAATGTAATTATGGGGTATACGTGAGCAATAACTTGTTGACATTGTTTGTCATAGGGTCAAATCCATATGGGAAATGTGAACGTGATGGATGAGTGACAACACACAGAAAGCTGTCATTGCTGCAATGCTATCACACATTTTCCAACTCTAGGGACATAAACCTCCAGGAGAATCCCTATTAGACATCGTCACCCCAAGTGAGCCTGACCGACCCCCCTGGCCCATGGACCACATGGAGTGCTGGAATTATATGGCAGGTTAAATTCAAAAAGCCGGACTCAAGAGGGCTGCAGTGTGTGTGAGAAAGAAGCACCGTTGACATCTATCAGCAGACAGCAGGCGGCATACTGCCTTTGTCTCTAAGCCTTACCCGGTCGACTGCCTCTCGTCTCGCAGATTCATCCTCTACGAAAGTAGAAAAATCACATCACCACATCAGTCATACACATCATCTGGACTTTAAACCAATAACATAATACATCGAAACTGTGTAGCATATAAAGTATCACTGAAACTTGGGAGTGCTGTCTGCAAATATACATGCATTTTATAAACTCATATAGATGTAAATTAACCAAATTGACTAGACTAGTGATTAATATGATGCTGTTTTGTGTATTAATGGGAGCAATATAACAAGGATATGTTTCCCCTTCACTCAAGAGACTGATATGTAATTAATACTGAGAGGAAAGACAGGTTCCTACAATTCCTTTCCCTGTGGCTATTGTGCAACAAACAATGCTGTTGTTTCCTGAGGAAATGTACTAAAATAAATGGATTTCACATGATATCATAAATTCACCCATTGGCCATTGCCATTGAACATGGTTTTACCCTCAGTAAAGACGTGCATATGCTCATTCAAATAATTAAAGTAATTATTGGTCTCACTGCTACAAAACATAAAAGGAAGGCATGTGTTGTTGGTTCCTCACCCTGTACACCATACTCATGTGCTCCTCTGAGTTGCTGAAGTTAGTGGCCAGGTCAGCGAGACACAGAGACTCGTGTTGACATGTGTGAACCCATGTTGTGTACTCTGTAGTGACAGGGATCCTGTCAAAGAAGATCCGGAAGGCCTCCCACACAGCCTCCTGACAAACTGACCAAAGACAAAACAGTCTTCCGGTGAGAATGAAAGATCCTCAGCACTTCGACCAATAGATAGAGATCCACATAAAGTCCAAGTGTACATCCCAAATGGCACCCTATTCCCTATATTGTGCACCACTTTTGACCAAAGCCCTATTGTTCCTGGTCAAGAAAAGTAGTACACTATAAAGGGAATAGGGTGCCATTTGGGGGGTGATAGAGATGTCTCAAAGAAAAAACAACTCTAAACAAAGCAGATTGTTTTCAGACACACGAGGGTTCAACGGTAGTGAGATAAAAGCTGGGAGAACGGCGGCTTTATCTTGTCAAGAGAACACACCGATGGTTCTCATGATGAACGACTCAATTCAGATTTTTTTCCCCCCTGACCTGTCCTTAGCCAAGTTCCCCACTCCATCCTCCATCCTCCCCTCAGAATGGCCCAGCGCTATCAGATTGGTTACCCTTTCAAATGTGAAATGAATTCAAGACTATTGCTGCAATCATTCAGTTTGTTCTTATCCTTCAATCCAACTATTTTGAGACTCTCAGCACGAAAAGAGTTGTAGAATAGACACAAAGTCTTATGTCTGGTGAAAAGATAAAAGTCTGCTCTTTTATCATCTTTACAAAAACCTGTGGGGGGAAAAAATGGAATTCCTATTCCCAAAGGTGTGCTTTTATGTTTTTAAAAGGCAGCGAATAAGTCCCAAATGGCAACCTATTGCCTATATAGTGCACTGCTTTTGTATTGCATGCTGCCTCAGGGTGAAGCTGTGAGTACTCTCCCTGGATTACTTTGTTGTTATTCTGCTTCCCAGTCTTCAGTTCTCCTCACTGTCTACTGTAGACTGTAGACTTATCAACATGTTCTCTCTGGTGCACACCTGGATATCAAGTTGTAGGTATTTCTGGGCACTGCTATGGTCCACAATCTATACTAATTGAGACGTTTATCACTGGTGCATACCACAACCTTCACGATTCAGTTTTGAGTGGAGGCTTTACACACCACGCAGCAGGCAGAGCCTCAACTCATGCCCTCCGGGGCAGAAGAGCTGGACACTAAACATATCACCCTGCAATAGCCAACATGATAGCATTTGATGACATAAATGTAATGATTGTCTGTAATGAACGAGAGGCCCATACCTCTGAGCCTGTAGTAGGCTTGATGGCTGGCAATGACCTCATTGATGGTCTCCTGAGGACAGACTCTCACTCCAGAGTGAAAGACTGCGGACCGCTTCCTCCGATGCTTTTCCAGGTCAAATATCGTTCTGACATTAGAGTTTTGTTTGGTCGTTTTCAGAAGTTCAACCAAGTGCATAGAATTGATGGCTTCTGTTTCTGTCCCGATTACTCCTCTCTGCAAAGAGCCCCGATTATTCCTCTCTGCAAAGGCAAGATAAAAGGAAAAATACATTCAAAACATGATATTTACAAGATGTGTCAAATTGTATAATGTACTGTACGATGTTTGAAAAGCCTGTGTTGAAAAGCAACATTTTATCTTATGGCTATCCTGAAATAGTTCTGTTATATCAATGCATACAATATTCAACCATGTCTCTGGCTTCTATTTGTGATACAATTACATAATTGACTGATCTTTCAGCTGTGAGAGAGAAGAATTCTACTGTAGTGGCGGGAGGGAAATTCTCAACTTATCAGCAGAAAGTATCCCAGCTAGCACAAAGCGTTCTGAGAACCGTATGTTTCTTAGAGTTTGGTCAGAGCGTGGGAATGGTGCAGGATAGTTGCTTGGCTTTGGAACATTCTCAGCACATTTAAGGAACTTGGAAAAAAAAATGCAGTACTTCAGCATGTTTCCTACCGGTTTGCTCATGGTTTTATTTGAAGTCATGTTCTCAAATTGTTCCAAAAACGTTAAGAAACAACGTTCTTCTGTAGGAATTTCAGTACTTCACCGTAACATTTTCATACAGATTTACTCATGGTTCTATTCAAAGAAGCTTTCTCAAATTGTTCCTGAGGACATGAAGAAAACATTCCCGAAAAACCACAGGAAAACTTTGTTAACGTTCATAGAATGTTCTAAGAATGTTATTTAAAAACATATCCGTTCCGTTCTAGAGAACAGAAGATTCTAGGTTTGAATCTCACTCATACCGGATCACAATAACAAACAAAAAATGTGATTGCATTAATGCCTAAGGAAATTCATTTCCATATGTGCTTGGGGTTCAAATTCCCCAAATAAGCTAGCAGTGTTATCGCAACTCTTAATGAAGCATTCCGTGAAAGTTTTAAGGAAGTTATCAAAAAAAGTGTTAATAAAACCTCCCAGGAAAACCTTCAAGGAACCAGACCAAAAGCTTCTCAGAAAGTCTCTGCCACCTAAAAATAGGCTTCCCAGAACAGGCAAAATGTTCACTATTGTTCTCATAACGTTTAAAAAACGTTCAGTTTTACCAGTCAGGAAACCTATGGCTTCATTCCCACAACCACTGTGAAACCAAAAACATAAATTTCCACAACTTCAAAGGAACTAAATGTGCTAGCTGAGTAATGTTTACATCCCCTGACCATGAAAGAACGTAGCCTTTTCAGATTTGCACTCATCACCAAGGAAACAGAGACCACCGCAGTCTTAATTTAAATGTTGCCAGTAGATTTCCATGTCGTACACAGACAGGAAAGATCCATGAAATGAAGGATCAACATGAGTCGGAAAATGATTGTGACTGGTCATGGGTGGATATTCGAAATTGAGTCACTTCCTTTCATTGCAAATATTTACAAGTTGACTAATTCTTTAAGACCTTGAAACAGCCTTTCGTCCTGCGCGTGTGTGTCTTTCATACTACAAGAAAACATCTGTCTTCTTTGATATGACAACAACAAATACTGAGCACTTTGTGTGGATATCAAGTTGTGGGTACTGGTATGGATACCGCCATGGTCCACACTCTATTAGCCTACATATTTAGACATTTCTGCTGTTATAGTGTAGAACCGTGATCACGGCACAATCAAACTACAATAAACAGACATTAATTTGTCTAATGTTAAATTTGACCCTTTGTCTCTATAGCCTTAAAACAATTTTATCTTCCAAGCCATTATTACGTCACCAAGTTAGTGCCAGCTGGTTATGCAACCACAATGAGCTCTAAATTGTTCAAACAATGCCAAAAGTTCAAAGAGGTTGTGACGCTCACCTCTTAGGAAAACTCACCAGTATCAGGATGGGAAGCACTGTATGTATAGTAGATACTCTAATGAGATGTTGTAGAACTACAAGCCTACAACCTGTTGCTATGCCACCATTATGCAACCTGCTCATCCTGCCCGTCATATTCCTGTCACGCCGGCCATATTCACCATCGTATTCTGGCTTCCTTGCTGCCATATTCACTCCTTACAAGGTGCAGTATCTCTTACATGCGTTTCAAACGCAAGGCTGGGAGTAGTATTGCGCAAACATATTGCAGTTGAATCAGTATAATCAGCGTAATCAGTAGGCCTCTGTGTCAGAGCTTCAATGGTAGCAGTGATATACCAGTGGTAAAGATAGAAAGCTCATTTTGGATCATTCTAATGCTTGGTTACACCCAATTACCCTTAAAGTAATCTTGCAGATTGCCGTTGTAAAGTTCCACACGCAATGTCCAAAATGTCAAATCGTCCTAGCTATGAAACTGAAATGACTTAACCCACTGTATAAGGGGTGTGACATTTGATATCTAAAGCAGCGAGATCCCATAAAAACGGCTGAAGTGTAGTGCCCTTCAGGTACTTAAGGTTTATGGCTCTGTGAACTCAAATGGAGCTGGAAGCTTACCTTTAATTGCAGTGGCGTGGAGAGTGAAGAGGACCAGGGACAGCGTAATAATGAGTCCACATTTCCAAGGCATAACGGAACCGTTTTGTTTGCAAAGTTAGAATAAGAAAAAAAATCCAGGTGCGGAGTTTATCTCATGTGGTGCTAATACAGTCCTTGGGATCATTTAGTATCAGGGTGTCTATCGATTCCGCATGTAGGAGGCTGGTCATTTAGGCTAAGGCTTTGACTTGCTTCCCGGCAGATAGTGAGAATTCGAGGGTGGCATCTGATAGACATGGCATGGAACTAGGCAAGCTCTCTGGGTCCAACTAGGGATAGTGGACTCGCTCGAAGTGCGACAAGAGGGACAGGGTTAAAAAAAGCAGACACTGTTTCGGGAATAATCTGTTTATCTACTGCTCAGACATAATCCGTCTTTACCCCATGGGCCCTACAGCCCCAGCGTCATCCTGTTAGGGACTTTCTTGGTGGAAGCATCTGTCAACCTGCCTGCCACCCTCTGGCACTCCTGCCCACCTCATCCTCCACGTCCACTCCCAGCCTCACCTGATACCCCCCCCCCCCACCCCTTACCTCCTTACCCCATCAACTACTCACTATGTCACCCAGATCCCTACTGTCCTCTTTAAGCTTACTTGGAACCCAACTGCAACAGCTTTCAGTAAATCCTTGACAAGACAATGCACTCTGTTCCCCCGTGTGTTGTACTGTACAGTACGTCAGACAGTGTTGTGTCTCCTCTAGGGTTTAAAGTGGCTGCTTTAACTGTGGATTTCCCCCTGCACTCCTGTCAGCTAGCAGGGGGGTTGACAACCGCCGCTGTTATTTCTGTTCTTGCCGCTCTAAGCCCCCTCTTAGGATGAGTGTCTATGAACTGTGACCTGTTTGATTAGGATGAGTGTTTATGAACTGTGACCTGTTTGATTAGGATGAGTGGGGGAAAGTTGCAAGTACTTACTTATGTCACTGACCATTCAAAATGCCACCCAGTGGAGGCACAGCTTACGCTCGTTGGTCAGAATATTTTTTTAAAATGTAATGTCTGACTGACAATGTATGAACAAACACAACAAGTCCACAATCGTGGTTTTGTGTGGTTCAATGTTGTGAGTTGTAGCATTTAAGTTCCATTCCATTAACCACGTAATCCCAAGACAACTGGATGGTTGGACATTTTTATTAAGTAGCCTACTTCTGAAGCTATCACCGCTAATATTCAGATGCGGTATTCATTGCCCTATTCACAGAGGCAACACGCAAAATGTAAATCGACTCCTTAACAAAAGGAAGTGATAAGCTAAAAATAATTGATATTTGTTTGGTACAAACTGTAGTATAAACACACATGTAGGTAGACTATATTCTCCATTTTTTCCCTTCCTTTTCTTTTAAGAGCTTTGTCACAGCGGACCACTCAGTCAATGCCCCCTCAGAGGTTATGGAGTATGCAGTGTCACTTAAAAATAACATTCTAATAGAAAATGGTAGCTGGTAACTATTGAACTGAATTGTTAGATACTACTGCACTGTTGGAGCTAGGAATACAATATTTTGTCTTCAAAAGGACAGCTCTCTTATAGTGCATTTCAGCTAAATATGAAGATAGATTTTCTGCAGGAATCTATAGTATGTGGCTATTGTCCTTTGTCCTGTAAGTGCCCTATACAGTTTGACCCTGCCTCCGTGATAACATTGACAATGAGGGCTAAAATTTCAAGTCTTAACACCTGCATGGAAACACTAGCTACTACAATGCTGTATATGTTTTTACTTTGCTCAAATGAACACTTCATGCCATAAAATGATTATAACTTTTGTTCCATTGTCATGGATGATCAGGCAGTGCTGTCTAACCTATGTTTGGTTGTCCCCCTCTGACCCTTTTAAATAGCATTATGAGTCATCATCTCATCACTGTTTACACTCCCTGGGGCTAACGATGTTGCCTGAGGGCTTTGCCAACATGAAAACGCTGTTATAGAGGCTGTTTTATATCATATGCTTGGTTGAGCCTTTCCTTATCATATAGAATCATCTTGAGTCATGTTCTGAAGGGAATAAGCATTAAAGCCTTTCTTAAAGTGATATTCATTAAGGGATTTGTTGGGGGTAAAGGTACATGTCATTGGTACAGAACAAATCCTTAGCATCAGTCTAAACGAAAGAGCTCCTCCGGGGGTTTACTTTTGAACAACGCCCTATAATAACATCACGTTTACCATCGCAAATGCAACATCCTCTTTCCCTTTTAGAACAGGGTAGTGAATCATTTGGCTCTGGTCTGTGGTGTTCCATTGGTTCAAGTTGAACTTGAACAAACTAAGTTTGCTAACTAATCCTGTCAAGGCACCTCAGTTCTGCCTCTGGATTACTCTGTCTCTCGGTTTTGCAGACAAAGATCTGACTCACCCTCAGTCTCTAAAAATGTAATCTGGTTCTAAAATGTATCCTTTGATCTCTGAGCAATGCCAAGAGTGTGCGTGCGTCAATGCTCTCATTACCATCCCAGAAAGAGGTATTTCTGTAGGCCTCAGAGAAAAATAAAGTGTATGATTTTTGTAAAATTACTATTCCATTCAGCATTTACCATCAGGCGACGTCTTTTGGACATCTTTTGTTGGTCCTGTCCAGACCGGCTGTCTCCTCTAGGTATTTTTTTGGGGGGCGGTCCGGACTGGACTTGATTTCAACGTCCAAGGACGTATATTTTTGGTCCGTGCCGGACCAAATCTGAACCAATCATAGATGTCTATGTTTGTTTCAGATTTGACCCGGCCTTAATATCAATGTCCACAGACGTCTGGTCTATATTTGGCCCAAATATAGATGTCTATAATTGGTTCAGATCTGGTCTAGTCCAGACCAGCCTTAATGTGGCCCAAACACAGATGTCTATGATTGGTTCAGATTTAATCAGGTCTGGACTAGACGAAATCTGAACCAATCATAGACGGCTATGTTTCATACGTTTGGACAGTACAGTAGGGCACCACAGATTACAGTAAAGTACAGTATAGCACAGAGTACAGTATAATGTAATGTATTGTACTGTATTGTACTCTACTGTAGTCTACTCTATTAAACTCTAGTGTTCTGCATTGAACTAAACTGTACTGCACTCAGTGCATTCGGAAAGTATTCAGACGCCTTGACTTTTTCCACATTTTATGACGTTACTGCCTATTCTAAAATTGATTAAATGTTTTCCTCATCAATCTACACACAATACTCCATAATGACAAAGGGAAAAACAGAAATACCTTATTTACATAAGTATTCAGACCCTTTGCTATGAGGCACAACATTTTGTTCGGGTGCATCCTGTTTCCATTGATCATCCTTGAGATATTTCTACTTGATTGGAGTCCACCTGTGGTAAATTCAATTGATTGGACATGATTTGGAAAGGCACACACCTGTCCCACAGACAGTGCATGTCAGAGCAAAAACCAAGCCATGAGGTTGAAGGAATTGTGCGTAGAGCTCAGAGACAGGATTTTGTCATTGCACAGATCTGGGGAAGGGTATCAAAACATTTCTGCAGCAGTGAAGGTACCCAAGAACACATTGGCCTCCATCATTGTTAAATGGAAGACATTTGGAACCACCAAGACTCTTCCTAGAGCTGGCCACCTGGCCAAACTGAACAATCGCGGGAGAAGGGCCTTGGTCAGGAAGGTGACCAAGAACCTGATGACCAAGTTCATCTGTGGAGATGGGAGAATCTTCCAGAAGGACAACCATCTCTGAAGCACTCCACCAATCAGGCCTTTATGGTTGAGTGGCCAGATGGAAGCCACTCCTCAGTAAAAGACACATGACAGCCCACTTGGAGTTTGTCAAAAAGGCACCTTAAGGACTCTCAGACAATTTTTTATTTTATTTTTTATTTCACCTTTATTTAACCAGGTAGGCTAGTTGAGAACAAGTTCTCATTTGCAACTGCGACCTGGCCAAGATAAAGCATAGCAGTGTGAACAGACAACACAGAGTTACACATGGAGTAAACAATTAACAAGTCAATAACACAGTAGAAAAAAAGGGGAGTCTATATACAATGTGTGCAAAAGGCATGAGGGGGTAGGCGAATAATTACAATATTGCAGATTAACACTGGAGTGATAAATGATCAGATGATCATGTACAGGTAGAGATATTGGTGTGCAAAAGAGCAGAAAAGTAAATAAATAAAAACTGTGGGGATGAGGTAGGTGAAAATGGGTGGGCTATTTACCAATAGATTATGTACAGCTGCAGCGATCGGTTAGCTGCTCAGATAGCTGATGTTTGAAGTTGGTGAGGGAGATAAAGGTCTCCAACTTCAGCGATTTTTGCAATTCGTTCCAGTCACAGGCAGCAGAGTATTGGAACGAAAGGCGGCCGAATGAGGTATTGGCTTTAGGGATGATCAGTGAGATACACCTGCTGGAGCGCGTGCTACGGATGGGTGTTGCCATCGTGACCAGTGAACTGAGATAAGGCGGAGCTTTACCTAGCATGGCCTTGTAGATGACCTGGAGCCAGTGGGTCTGGCGACGAATATGTAGCGAGGGCCAGCCGACTAGAGCATACAAGTCGCAGTGGTGGGTAGTATAAGGTGCTTTAGTGACAAAACGGATGGCACTGTGATAAACTGCATCCAGTTTGCTGAGTAGAGTGTTGGAAGCGATTTTGTAAATGACATCGCCGAAGTCGAGGATCGGTAGGATAGTTTTACTAGGGTAAGCTTGGCAGCGTGAGTGAAGGAGGCTTTGTTTTGCGGAATAGAAAGCCGACTCTTGATTTGATTTTAGATTGGAGATGTTTGATATGGGTCTGGAAGGAGAGTTTGCAGTCTAGCCAGACACCTAGGTACTTATAGATGTCCACATATTCAAGGTCGGAACCATCCAGTGTGGTGATGCTAGTCGGGCATGCGGGAGCAGGCAGCGATCGGTTGAAAAGCATGCATTTGGTTTTACTAGCGTTTAAGAGCAGTTGGAGGCCACGGAAGGAGTGTTGTATGGCATTGAAGCACGTTTGGAGGTTAGATAGCACAGTGTCCAATGACGGGCCGAAAGTATATAGAATGGTGTCGTCTGCGTAGAGGTGGATCAGGGAATCGCCCGCAGCAAGACCAACATCATTGATATATACAGAGAAAAGAGTCGGAATCAAGATCCTCTGGTCTGATGAAACCAAGATTGAACTATTTGGCCTGAATGCCAAGCGTCATGTCTGGAGAAAACCTGGCACCAGACTGGGTTCACCTTCCAACAGGACAATGACCCTAAGCACACACCCAAAACAACGCAGGAGTGACTTCGGGACAAGTCCAGACTTGAACCCAATTGAACATCTCTGGAGAGACCTGAAAATAGCTGTGCATCTGTGACTCTCCACATCCAACCTGACAGAGCTGGAGAGGATTTGTAGAAAATAATGGGAGGAAGAAGACTCAAGGCTATAATCGCTGCCAAAGGTGTTTCAACAAAGTACTGAGTAAAAGTTCTGAGTACATATGTCAATTTAATATTTAAATTTAAAACAATTCAATCTAAAAACCTGTTTTTGCTTTGTCATTATGGGGTATTGTGTGTAGATAGATGAGGATTTTTAAAAATCCATTTTAGAATAAGGCTGTAAATTAACAAAACGTGGAAAACGTCAAGGGGTCTTAATACTGTCCGAATGCACTGTAACTTTACTGTACTGTATGGCACAGTACAGTAAGGTACTATACTCTACTGTACTGTGCTGTTCTATACTGTGCTGTTCTATACTGTGCTGCTCTATACTGTGCTGTTCAACCTTGGAAAACATAGACGTCTATGGTTCATTCAGATTTGATCCAGTCTTTACCGGCCTTAATTTGGCCCCAAAAAAGACATCAATGATTGGTTCAGATTTAGTCCGGTCCGGACTGGCCTTGATTTGGCCCAAACAATATCTATTATTGGTCCAGTAGGGCGTTTACCTTTCATGCCACGACCGGGGCTTGTCGTTCTCTACAAATGTTAGCCATGACCGTGAAACATCATGACTGGTAGTCCCAAGTAATATGGTGAACACTCCTTCTACTAGCCTATAATTCCACTGATCCTGCTTTTAGATTTGTGGGAAATACTGTAGTGAATGAGTATAGGCCCACACTTGTTTTTTAAAGTTGTGGGGAAATGCCCTTTATAGGAACCTTCTGAGGCTGAATGATTGATTTCTGTCCGGATCCAGATTTCCTGCAGTAGCAAATACATCTTTCCCATCCAATCAAATGACTGAATGAACAGGCATACTAAACAAATTGTTGTTACAGCAGACCAGGTGTAACTTGTTATAAACACAATATGGAAAGAAGAAGAAGTGCTTGGTACTTGTGCTGCAAGACAGACGGAAGACTCACTAAACACTGTAAAAAAAAAGAATAAGAAAAATAAACTGTAGAAACGTAGCTAACGTTAAATATAATCAGCGTATTATGCTGTCTATATGCTGTAAGAGTTGATAACCAATTGGTGTTATAATTGTCATTTTTACATCATATTTTGCACGTCTCTTTAGTCATTTTTGACCTAGTGCGTACAGCGTACTACGATTCCCAGAGTGTTATTCACCACTCAGAGCGCCAGTAACCTCCCTCAATAAATACGCTTTGATTATTGTGTGTTCTGTGTAACTCCTCTCGTATTTTCCAATGCTAACTAAATGGTGAATGTCTGGTGTCATTTTGTCTTCTTTTTGTATGTGAGAAGAGATGTTGTTTCTTAGAGGAAGGTAAACGTTCATGTTCTATTCTGTATATTTGAACAAAATTCCTTAAGGTGCCCGTTTAAGAACTGGGAAAAGCTACAAATCTCACTGTGGGGTAGATGGTTAAAGCTTCTAAACTGAATTGTCATCAACACGTTTCCACTGTCCATACCTGCCTACACCTTTAACACCTTAGACGACATGATTACTCCGTTTATTTGGACTATTAAAAGGACAAGGATTAACCTAGCTAGATTAGACAGAGACGGGAGAGTTAAAGCTGCTTAACATGTAATTATATCAAGAAGCCTTTATAACTGCCCAAATAGGCTCTATTTATTGAGAACTCTAATAGGGAAATTTGGGTTGACATTGAAGAAGAACTTAATGCCCCATTTGGAGCATCGTTTTATCTGAGTCAACACTTAAATGTGGGACTGCAGAATCCCATAATGTCTCGTACTAAGAAATATGGCGTCGGAAATATAAGAGAGACAGCTTCAACTTTCTCTGCTTCGTTATGGAACAACCATACATCAGGAGGACAGGTGGTTTTCTGGAAAGAGTGGTATACGTTTTGTATAAGCCTCAAAACTAATACATTTCACTTTCACTTTTAGTGTCAACTTGAATTTAAGTTAGGCTGTGGAATACTGGTCCCTTGATGATGTCTACATGTGGCTGAATACCAATGACCTCCATGATTCAATACCATCATTCCAAGGTTAACAATCTGTCTGAAGAATGACAACTCTATTCAATTGTCTATTTGTAACAAACATACTTTCTCCGTGTCCAGACCACTCACACATATTGGCCTCTATCACCAGCACGAACCATGTTTTCTAATTACCTGTGGACTTAATGGGTGTGGGAAAACAAATAGATGTTTCAAAGCCTATCGGTCACACATCTACCGAAACCACGAAGAGCTTTTAAGCTCCAACTTAGAAGATAACGTGAGCAGTGTAGAGACTCTGCCAGAGGCTGAACATGTTCAAGCCACAGAGACCAACACTGACCAGCTAATTGAAGGTCTCAAAAATAATATCTGTCTTTTTATTTTGAAAATCAGGGAAGAACACTGCATCCCAGCTACGGTACAGAATAGCATATTTGAGGACCTCAGAACCATTTTTGATGCATTTATGAAACGTGACAATGATGCCCTCAGGTTTTTACCTTACAAATATGCAAAGAAATGTGGCTGAAGATGACAATCTCAGGGACTTGCTAAACAACTCTGTAGTAGTTGAGGAATTCATTAGAGTGGATGCTGGAGCACTACTGTGTGAAAGGATTGGATAGGGTCAGGCCAATTTGTCAGGCCAATTGAAGTACCCCTGAGCAACAAAGAAGGTCATAGAACAAGGTCATTTCAACACATCCCATTGGTCAGCATACTGCAAAAAATAGCAAGTAATGAACAGGTCTGGGCCACCTTGAATCAAGACCAAAAGCCACATAATGATGAAATTCTGGAAGACTTTACTGACAGTGAATTGTTCAAATGAAATCCCAATCTAACGAAGCAGAGCCTCCATCTGCAGTTCTATACAAATGCATTTGAAGTTCAGTCAATCCACTGGGTTCTAAAAAAGGCAAGCACAAAATGACCACAATAATGTACTTTAGATTAGGAAATCTTTACCACAAGGATACTTCCCATCTCCAAAATATATACCTCTCCACACTGGTTCATCGCCACCTCGTTAAAAAAGCCATCACTTACGAAGAAGTATTGAAGCCTTTGATACGTGACATCCAGGAATTGGAAACACAGGGTGTTACGTTATCATGCAATGGTGAAAACAAAACAAAGGCACAATCACAACAATCTCAGCAGATATTCCCTCCACACATGCAGTTGCAGGGTTGAGCAAAAACGTTTCCTCTGGTCGCATTTGTCGCTTCTGCTTGGCTGCCAAGGGGGACATTTGCTCAAAAATCAATACAAGCAACATCTGCTGTCATGCAGGTGAAAGAGGACCCAAAAGCGACTTAACAGAAACAGAGTTTATTTAAGTCCAAACAGGGAATAACAGAAATCCTCTAGTCTGTAGAGGGGAATAACTGGAGAAGCGGCCACAGACTGCAGGTCGCTTCGGGTAGGCGCAGGCCGTAGTAGACAGAGACACCTGCTCACACGCAGCATCTGATGAAGGCAAAAAACACGACAGGACAGGGCGAAACACAATCACAGCATGGTGAATACAAAACAAGGAACCGACGGGACAGGAACGGAACACAAAGGAATAAATAGGGACTCTAATCAGGGGAAAGGATCGGGAACAGGTGTGGGAAGACTAAATGATGATTAGGGGAATAGGAACAGCTGGGAGCAGGAACGGAACGATAGAGAGAAGAGAGAGCGAGAGAGTGAGAGAGGGAGGGGGAGAGAGAGGGATAGAAGGAGGGAAAGAACCAAATAAGACCAGCAGAGGGAAACGAATAGAATGGGGAGCACAGGGACAAGACATGATAATAAATGACAAACATGACAGTACCCCCACTCACCGAGCGCCTCCTGGCGCACTCGAGGAGGAATCCTGGCGGCAACGGAGGAAATCATCGATGAGTGAACGGTCCAGCACGTCCCGAGACGGAACCCAACTCCTCTCCTCAGGACCGTAACCCTCCCAATCCACTAAGTATTGGTGACCCCGTCCCCGAGAACGCATGTCCATGATCTTATGTACCTTGTAAATAGGTGCGCTCTTGACAAGGACGGGAGGGGGGAGGGAAGACGAACGGGGTGCGAAGAAAGGGCTTAACACAGGAGACATGGAAGACAGGATGGACGCGACGAAGATGTCGCGGAAGAAGCAGTCGCACAGCGACAGGATTGACGACCTGGGAGACACGGAACGGACCAATCAACCGCGGAGTCAACTTACGAGAAGCTGTCGTAAGAGGAAGGTTGCGAGTGGAAAGCCACACTCTCTGGCCGCAACAATACCTTGGACTCTTAATCCTGCGTTTATTGGCGGCTCTCACAGTCTTCCCCGCAGACAAAGGCAGACCGGTAATGAAGCCTAAGGCGATGTGAGACCATGGTCGAGAAGGAATGGGGAGCGGTCTGAGACGACCGGCAGGAGGAGAGTTACCCGACTTAGTCTGCGCGCAGTCCGAACAAGCAGCCACGAAACGGCGCGTGTCACGCTCCTGAGTCGGCCACCAAAAGCGCTGGCGAATAGACGCAAGAGTGCCTCGAACACCGGGATGACCAGCTAACTTGGCAGAGTGAGCCCACTGAAGAACAGCCAGACGAGTGGAAACAGGAACGAAAAGGAGGTTACTAGGACAAGCGCGCGGCGACGCAGTGTGCGTGAGTGCTTGCTTAACCTGTCTTTCAATTCCCCAGACTGTTAACCCGACAACACGCCCATAAGGAAGAATCCCCTCGGGATCAGTAGAAGCCACAGAAGAACTAAACAGACGGGATAAGGCATCAGGCTTGGTGTTCTTGCTACCCGGACGGTAAGAAATCACAAACTCGAAACGAGCGAAAAACAACGCCCAACGAGCTTGACGGGCATTAAGTCGTTTGGCAGAACGGATGTACTCAAGGTTCTTATGGTCTGTCCAAACGACAAAAGGAACGGTCGCCCCTCCAACCACTGTCGCCATTCGCCTAGGGCTAAGCGGATGGCGAGCAGTTCACGGTTACCCACATCATAGTTGCGCTCAGATGGCGACAGGCGATGAGAAAAATAAGCGCAAGGATGAACCTTATCGTCAGACTGGAAGCGCTGGGATAGAATGGCTCCCACGCCTACCTCTGAAGCGTCAACCTCGACAATGAATTGTCTAGTGACGTCAGGAGTAACGAGGATAGGAGCGGACGTAAAACGTTCTTTTAGAAGATCAAAAGCTCCCTGGGCGGAACCGGACCACTTAAAACACGTCTTGACAGAAGTAAGAGCTGTGAGAGGAGCAGCAACTTGACCGAAATTACGAATGAAACGCCGATAGAAATTAGCGAAACCTAAAAAGCGCTGCAACTCGACACGTGACCTTGGAACGGGCCAATCACTGACAGCTTGGACCTTAGCGGAATCCATCTGAATGCCTTCAGCGGAAATAACGGAACCGAGAAAAGTAACGGAGGAGACATGAAAAGAGCACTTCTCAGCCTTTACGTAGAGACAATTCTCTAAAAGGCGCTGTAGAACACGTCGAACGTGCTGAACATGAATCTCGAGTGACGGAGAAAAAATCAGGATATCGTCAAGATAGACAAAAACAAAGATGTTCAGCATGTCTCTCAGAACATCATTAACTAATGCCTGAAAAACAGCTGGCGCATTGGCGAGACCGAACGGCAGAACCCGGTACTCAAAATGCCCTAACGGAGTGTTAAACGCCGTTTTCCACTCGTCCCCCTCTCTGATGCGCACGAGATGGTAAGCGTTACGAAGGTCCAACTTAGTAAAGCACCTGGCTCCCTGCAGAATCTCGAAGGCTGATGACATAAGGGGAAGCGGATAACGATTCTTAACCGTTATGTCATTCAGCCCTCGATAATCCACGCAGGGGCGCAGAGTACCGTCCTTCTTCTTAACAAAAAGAACCCCGCCCCGGCCGGAGAAGAAGAAGGCACTATGGTACCGGCGTCAAGAGACACAGACAAATAATCCTCGAGAGCCTTACGTTCGGGAGCCGACAGAGAGTATAGTCTACCTCGAGGAGGAGTGGTCCCCGGAAGGAGATCAATACTACAATCATACGACCGGTGAGGAGGAAGGGAGTTGGCTCGGGACAGACTGAAGACCGTGCGCAGATCATGATATTCCTCCGGCACTCCTGTCAAATCGCCAGGTTCCTCCTGAGAAGTAGGGACAGAAGAAACGGGAGGGATGGCAGACATTAAACACTTCACATGACAAGAAACGTTCCAGGATAGGATAGAATTACTAGACCAATTAATAGAAGGATTATGACATACTAGCCAGGGATGACCCAAAACAACAGGTGTAAACGGTGAACGGAAAATCAAAAAAGAAATAGTCTCACTGTGGTTACCAGATACTGTGAGAGTTAAAGGTAGTGTCTCAAATTTGATACTGGGAAGATGACTACCATCTAAGGCAAACATGGGCGTAGGCTTGTCTAACGGTCTGAAAGGAATGTTATGTTTCCGAACCCATGCTTCGTCCATGAAACAACCCTCAGCCCCAGAGTCAATCAAGGCACTGCATGTAGCACCCGAACCGGTCCAGCGTAGATGGACCGACATAGTAGTACAAGATCTAGATGAAGAGACCTGAGTAGTAGCGCTCACCAGTAGCCCTCCGCTTACTGATGGGCTCTGGCCTCTTACTGGACATGAATTAACAAAATGTCCAGCAACTCCGCAATAGAGGCACAGGCGGTTGGTGATCCTCCGTTCCCTCTCCTTAGTCGAGATGCGAATCCCTCCCAGCTGCATGGGCTCAGTCTCAAAGCCAGAGGAGGGAGATGGTTGCGATGCGGAGCAGGGAAACACCGTTGATGCGAGCTCTCTTCCACGAGCCCGGTGACGAAGATCTACCCGTCGGTCGTTCTATGCGGATGGCGAGAGCAATCAAAGAGTCCACATCTGAAGGAACCTCCCGGGAGAGAATCTCATCCTTAACCACTGCGTGGAGTCCCTCCAGAAAACGAGCGAGCAGCGCCGGCTCGTTCCACTCACTAGAGGCAGCAAGAGTGCGAAACTCAATAGAATAATCCGTTATGGACCGTTCACCTTGGCATAAGGAAGCCAGGGCCCTAGAAGCCTCCCTACCAAAAACTGAACGGTCAAAAACCCGAATCATCTCCTCTTTAAAGTTCTGGAACTTGTTAGAGCAATCAGCCCTTGCCTCCCAGATAGCTGTGCCCCATTCTCGAGCCCGGCCAGTAAGGAGTGAAATGACGTAAGCAACCCGAGCTCTCTCTCTAGAGTATGTGTTGGGTTGGAGAGAGAACACAATCTCACACTGCGTGAGAAAGGAGCGGCACTCAGTGGGCTGCCCGGAGTAGCAAGGTGGGTTATTAACCCTAGGTTCTGGAGGCTCGGCAGGCCAGGAAGTAACAGGTGGCACGAGACGTAGACTCTGGAACTGTCCAGAGAGGTCGGAAACCTGAGCGGCCAGGTTCTCCACGGCATGGCGAGCAGCAGACAATTCCTGCTCGTGTCTGCCGAGCATGGCTCCTTGGATCTTGACGGCAGTGTAACGAGCGTCTGAAGTCGCTGGGTCCATTCCTTGGTCGGTTCCTTCTGTCATGCAGGTGAAAGAGGACCCAAAAGCGACTTAACAGAAACAGAGTTTATTTAAGTCCAAACAGGGAATAACAGAAATCCTCTAGTCTGTAGAGGGGAATAACTGGAGAAGCGGCCACAGACTGCAGGTCGCTTCGGGTAGGCGCAGGCCGTAGTAGACAGAGACACCTGCTCACACGCAGCATCTGATGAAGGCAAAAAAACACGACAGGACAGGGCGAAACACAATCACAGCATGGTGAATACAAAACAAGGAACCGACGGGACAGGAACGGAACACAAAGGAATAAATAGGGACTCTAATCAGGGGAAAGGATCGGGAACAGGTGTGGGAAGACTAAATGATGATTAGGGGAATAGGAACAGCTGGGAGCAGGAACGGAACGATAGAGAGAAGAGAGAGCGAGAGAGTGAGAGAGGGAGGGGGAGAGAGAGGGATAGAAGGAGGGAAAGAACCAAATAAGACCAGCAGAGGGAAACGAATAGAATGGGGAGCACAGGGACAAGACATGATAATAAATGACAAACATGACATCTGCAGGCTGTGGAAGAAAATCCAGACAATGCATTGATATATAGCATCAAAAAAAGCCTGTTGCTTCTCTAAGCTGAATCATGTGCCATCTCCAATTATTATCTGTTTCATAAGGGCATCATACCCACAGTGCTCAGACTAGTGCTGCAACAACTGGTTCAAGAGAGGCAAATGACTCTTGCCCAGATTAACTATGAGATTGAGAACTTGTTTTATGGCAAACAAGATGTGTCTTCTAAACCTGTGCCACTATCCAAGAGAGTCTTAAGAAAGAATGGCCATCTATAAGGAAGTGCATCAGAAAAATGTCCACTTTTCCATTTACTCCCTCAAATGACTGGTAGTCAAATACAAAATGGGATCTCATATCTAGCAGAAATAAATCTCGGGAATTTCAAGCTCTCTTCCAGGAGCTGTTTCCAGGGAAGACAATCCCAAAGATGCACTACCTCGTCCACTACCCTAGAATGCTACTTGCCTATGGACCTTTGATCCACCATGCGATTTGAAGTGAAACACCAATATTTCAAGAGGCTCTCAGCAATTGTGGGAAACATTGGCAAAAGACATCAGCTCAGACAACTGCCTTGTCAACACAACAACACACTGTGCGGACACGAGACGTCCCACTGCATGCACTTCCAAACTCTGCCCGTGCAGTATGAAGTGCCAGATTCGGAGAAGCCATCAGAGCAAAATGTGTCACCAATGCAAGTCTATTGCAGTGAACAACGTGCAATACAATGTACTGTAGGAGACTATTTGGTCATTGACACTGCTCATTCAGAAGAGATCCCTGTGTTCATGGAAGTGGTAGAAATATGCCTTTTTCCTTGGTGCTTGGGTAGTAAAGAACTACTACCAGACAGTTTCAATAGCCATCTCCACGCATACAGTACATGGTTTAACACAGTCAACAATGGTTGTTGTAAGGCCTGGCGAGGAGATCAACTTCTATGGATTAGATGGATACAGGAACCCCGAGTGAAGAGTGTCCATTCCACTCCACCACTGGATTGCAGTCAGTGAAAATGATTGATTTATTAACTAATTTTTTTCCCACAGAACACCAAATTGACGGAGAGACATTGATGTTATTGGACCAAAGAATGGTGGAACAATTCGTTCCAATGTTCAAAGTTTGAATCAAATTTTAAAAATTAATGGAGAATCTAAAAGCTGTAAATGGGTCAGTCAAAATGGGGCCGACAGAGATGGTCACCTCGCTTCAAGTCCTTAGGAAACTATGAAGTTATTTGTTTTTTTAATGTATTATGTTATGTATTATTTCTTACATTGTTAGCCCAGGAAATCTCAAGTATTATTACATACAGCCGGGAAGTACTAACGGATATAAAAGCGATGACAACTTACCAACATTACGACCAGGAATATGTCCTTTGTTTGAACCTCCACCCTGGACATGGGATCTTATCCCAGAGGCCGACCCAAAACAACTTGGTTGCCACAGGAGAGGCAGACGGAGCGGCCTACTGGTCAGACTCAGAAGGGCACACCATCCACCGCTCCCAAGTACATTACTTGCCAATGTCCAATCTCTAGATAGCAAGGTGGATGAAATTAGGGCATGAGTTGTCTTCCAGGGAGACATCAGAGATTGTAACGTTCTCTGTTTCACAGAAACATGGATCACTTGGGATATGTTGCCAGAGTCGGTAGAGCCACCCAGTTTCTTCATGATTCGCACCGACAGAAACAAACATCTCTCTGGTAAGAAGATGGGCGGGGGTGTAGGCCTTATGATTAACGACTCATGGTGTAATCACAATAACATACAGGAACTTAAGGCCTTTTGTTCACCTGACCTAGAATTCCTTACAATCAAATGCCGACCGCATTATCTTCCAAGAGAATTGTCTTCGATTATAGTCACATCCGTGTATATCTTCCCAAGCAGATACCTTGTCGGCCCTGGAAGAACTTCACTGGACTCCATGTAAACTGGAAACCATACATCCTGACGCTGCATTTATTGTAGCCGGGGATTTTAACAAAGCTAACCTGAGAATGAGACTTCCTAAATTCTATCAGCTTATCGAATGCGCGACACGGGCTGCTAGCATTACATTTACATTTACATTTAAGTCATTTAAGTCATTTAGCAGACGCTCTTATCCAGAGCGACTTACAAATTGGTGCATTCACCTTATGACATCCATGGGCATTCTGGATCATTGCTACTCTAACTTCCGAAATGCATACAAAGCCCTCCCCGCCCTGCTTTTGGCAAATCTGACCATGACTCCATGTTGTTGCTCCCAGCCTTTAGACAGAAAGTAAAACAGGAAATGCCCATGCTCAGGTCTGTCCAACGCTGGTGTGACCAATCAGATTCCACGCTTCGGGATTGTTTCGATCACGTGGACTGGGATATGTTCTGGATAGCCTCAGACAACATGATGTATACGCTGACTCGGTGAGCGAGTTTATTAGCAAGTGCATCGGAGATGTCGTACCCTTTGTGACTAAAACATTTCCTGACCAGAAACCTCTGATTGATGGCAGCATTCGCGCAAAACTGAAAGCGTGAACCACCGCTTTTAATCATGGCAAGGCGATTGGAAATATGACCGAATACAAACAGTGAATCTATTCCCTCCTCAAGGCAATCAAACAAGCAAAGCGTCAGTATAGAGACAAAGTAGAGTCACAATTCAACGGCTCAAACACGAGACGTATGTGGCAGGTTCTGAGAATGCTGTTCATTGACTACAGCTCAGCATTTAATACCATATTACCCTCCAAACTTGTCATTAAGCTCGAGACCCTGGGTCTCGACCCCGTCCTGTGCAACTGGGTCCTGGACTTTCCGAAGGGAAGCCCCCAGGCAGTGACAGTAAGAAACAACATCTCCACTCAGCTGATCCTTAACACCCGCCCCACAAGGGTGTGTTCTCAGCACTCTCCTGTACTCCATGACTGCATGGCCATGCACGCTTCCAACTCAATCATCAAGTTTGCAGACGACACTACAGTGGTGGGATTGATTACCAACAACGACAAGACGGCCTACAAGGAGGAGGTGAGGGCCCTCGGAGTGTGGTGTCAGGAAAATAACTTCTCACTCAACGTCAACGTCTCTCTGTGATCTTGTCCAGGAGGGGGTGTATTTGATATATGCCATTGGATGAGGTAATGTTTTTGGTCCTAAGTGGTACCAAGAACGAGATAAGAACTTAGTTTAGGAGACCAAACTGAACGATAATTTATAGCCAATGCTGTCTGGCTATGTGTGTCTTTGCTATAAAGGTTCTCAGTTGCCAATATGTAAGCACTCTCAGAGAATTCATTTACAGACACTGAATTGATCTGAGAGTCACAGGGCTATGGTGAAGCTCATATAATTAAAGATGGACTTTATGATAACTCTGACTTGTGTGTGGTTTGCTCTCTCATGATTTGGTAATACAGGAAATTTCCGCTACAGGACTTCAGGAAACAGCAGAGGGAGCACCCTCCCATCCACATCGACGGGACAGTAGTGGAGAAGGTGGAAAGTTTTAAGTTTCGTACACATCACGGTGTATCACATCACGGACAAACTGAAATGGTCCAACCACACAGACAGCGTGGTGAAGAATGCACAACAACGCCTCTTCAACCTCAGGTGGCTGAAGAAATTTGGCTTGTCACCGACAACACTCACAAACTTTTACAGATGCACAATCGAGTGCATCCTGTCGGGCTGTATCACCGCCTGGAACAGCAACTGCACCGCCTTCAACCGCAACGCTCTCCTCAGAGCCTTGTGCGTCTGAACAACACATTATCGGAGGCAAACTACCTCCCTCCAGGACACCTACATCACCCGATGTCACAGGAAGGCCAAAAAGATCATCAAGGACAACAACCACCCGAGCCACTGCCTGTTCACCCCGCTATCATCCAGAAGGCGAGGTCAGTACAGGTGCATCAAAGCTGGGACCGTGAGACTCTAAAAACAGCTTATATCTCAAGGCCATCAGACTGTTAAACAGCCATCACTAACATAGAGAGGCTGCTGTCAACATACAGACTCAAATCTCTGGCCACTTAATACATGGACTTAATAAAGGTATCCCTAGTCACCTTAAATAGCACCACTTCAATAATGTTTACATATCCTACATTACCCATCTCATATTTATATACTGTTATATACCATCTACTGAATCTAGCCTATGCCTATCATTAGTCACTTTAAATAACACCCCTTTAATCATGTTTACATATCCTACATCACTCATCTCATATGTATATACTGCTCTCTACCATCTACAGCATCTTGCTTATGCTGCACGGCCATCACTCATTCATATATTTATATGTACATATTCTTAATCATCCCTTACATTTGTCTGTATCAGGTAGTTGCTGTGAATTTGTTAGATTACTTGTTAGATATTACTGCATGGTTGGAACTAGAAGAACAAGCGTTTCGCTACACTCGCATTAACATCTGCTAACCATGTGTATGTGACCAATAAAATTTGTTTGATGTATGACTGTTATCTGCATCATTGATTCTGTCACATTGATCCTATTCCAATCCTCTGCTCTTTTTTTCCTTTTCTGAGCCTGAAACACAAAACAACTGTGTTATTGTTAGTTTACAGTTATAGCAAACAGCCCAGAAAAATGACCAGTATCTGTCCAGCAAAATGACCCACCGACTGGCCTTCAGCATGACATATCAACTAGCCAGCAACAGGACATCAAATCAGCCATCTCCCTACTGTGCGCTCGAAGTGGAGGTCTCAGATTGTGCAGGTCTTAGCTTAACGTTAACGATATAAGTTCCTCAATTATGAATCATAATGCTTGTGTGTGTGTGTGTGTGTGTGTGTGTGTGTGTGTGTGTGTGTGTGTGTGTGTGTGTGTGTGTGTGTGTGTGTGTGTGTGTGTGTGTGTGTGTGTGTGTGTGTGTGTGTGTGTGTGTGTGTGTGTGTGTGTGTGTGTGTGTGTGTGTGTGTGTGTGTGTCATCCTGAGCCCTTCTCCTGTCTTCCACACTCTCCTCCATACTGTTGTCATAGCCACTGCATCAGATAGCATAGCACGTATTCAACTTTTACATGATGATAATCAAAGGCATCAGTCAATGTCATTTGCATTACAAACATAATTGTTAGTCTAACTGTAATGTTGTTTAAGTACCCCAGTACCCGGCAATACATGGATGTGTGCACAGCGCTCAATCAAAAGTACCCCTTGTTGAGAGACCAGACAGGGAAGGGATATGTAAGAATTATTCAGTTTTCCTACTCACACTAATTCACACTAATAACCTTTTTATACTATTTTGACTACCCAGACCATAATGTGCTGGCTTGGATATTTTCTTCTCACATTGTTAAACCATCACATTTCCAGCAGCATAACAAGACCATCTCTAGTCTGCTCCTCTGACCTCAGTCCCAAAATCTGTCATGATATTTCTTCTCTCCACATTTGATTTTTTTAAGGAGTCAAGCCACGGCATGAGAAATGATAAATACAAAAAAAGAACATCAGCCGCTTGCTCGCGTTGCACAAGGACAGGAAATGCAGAAGAGGTTTGGTAGGCAAAAAAAAGCCCCCGATGACACCAAAAGTGAAGACCCGACCAAAATAGCCAAGGTAACTGCATACAAAAAATGGCCTGTATTCAGTGTCGAAGTCGCAGAGCTGATCACGGATCAGTTTTTAATATCAAATAAAATTGTATGGACAGGTGGGACCTAATTCTAGGTCAGCACTCTAAGATGCTTTGTGAATACGAGACATTTTGCCTTTTTCTGTAGACTTTGATCCTGTTTGAGGCTGTATGTATCAATATTTGATCATATTAATATTAGATTTTCAGATTGAGGCTGGTGAGGATTCCTTCAGTCAGAAGTTACATGTTGAAAAGATGCAGGTGGAGTGCCAAAAAAAGAGACAGAACAGAAGTTCCCCACAAAACAAAATGAAAAGGACTGAAAAATATCACTTTTAATGAAACAAAAAGGCGCCAAGAACATCTTAAAACAGTACCCAACACTCCGTTTGTCAGCCATTGTAAGCAGACAAAAAGTTGCAGAATCTCTACACACGGTGGTTATTTTTTTTTAAATCAATGTAAATGCATGTAAAATGTACCCTTAACAGAATAGAGCCGTTCTAATTATATTGATTCTAATCTAGACTTTTTATTACAAACCCTCCAAGTTAAGGTCTGATCACTGCAGCCATTTTGCTCCTCCCCTACTTCTTCAAAGAAGATCCAAGTGGGCTGTATGTCACAGACAGGGTATGTATTTCCCAGCAGACAAATTCATAAATGCAAAGTTAGTAGTACTGTGTAAGGTGTACTGGGCTCAGTTGCTAACTTACTGTTTGAAATATGACTCGAGTAACTTTAATTTCATTTACTTTTTAATTTATTTTTCTTTTTACAGTATGTAAAGTTCCCATCTCTGTAGAGAGGGATAAGGGAGAGCAGAGATTTTGTGATGTCTGCAAGTGAGATTTCTGTGACTTTTAAGGTATATAAAATGAATTTGTGACTTTACAAGCTTGCCACTAAATGTTATTTGTATTATTATTGTTAATGCTATTATTATTATTCATAATAGAAAACATGGGACATAAACGGTTTCTAAAAGTTATTTTAGGGACCTATTTAAAAGGTTCCTTGAGGAAAAGGTTCCAGGTTCCTGTTCCATCATTGTTGAACCACTAAAGGTGCCTCCGGGAATCTTTTCTTTTTAGAGTGTGCTACTGCTTACATAGCTTCCTATAAAGATGCCATAATTGAGTGCATGGCTCTCTCGGCACATTTTAGAATGGAGACTAAACGCAACTTCTGCTATGTTCTGTAGAGACAGACTGCACTTTTTCCTTGTGATGCAGTCTGACTGCAGAACATAGAAATGCGCGGAAATGTCAGCTATGTAGGTATAAGTATGGTGTCGTAAGGAACATTGCAGAAGTAGTGTGTTTAGTCTCAACTGTAAAACGTTGTGCTGACAAATAGTAGCCATGCACTTTGAGCTGTCATGGTACACGATAACGTCCAGCTGCAGGAGTACCAGCTCTGCTAACGCTAAATTACGGTCTCACTAATTCATATTGTAAAATAATTCCAGAAACGCGTCCTGTTTAAGCTGGTGGCAATATTGGAGGAGCTGTGGAGGATAGGTGGAATCGCAAAGCCAGACGACTCAGCCTTTCATATCAGGAGGCTAGAAATTAGAGGAGCATCTGGAGCAAGAGGCCCAGCTAAACAATTCAGACGCCATGGTAATGTTTGATTTCTTTGAATTAAGACAACTAAAAATGGCGTGTCGACCACAAATTGAATATTGGTCACAATCAAGGCAGAGAGTACTGTATGATGTATCATCTTTGGTAGTTCATGAAATGGTACAACATTGTTTTGGTATAGATTATTCTTACCCTCAGATTGCGCTGCTGGTCAAAATTGGTGGGAGGGATGTGAAAGACTGCACCAACAAAATCCTGGACAGGTAGGTACTTGATCATCTAATCATCTAGTTTCCTGATCTTTTCAATTCATTTGAGGGGTAAAGCAAATAGCTGGTCCCTTCTGCACAGCCCCTTATACAGTCATGTAGGCTCATGCATTTGCAGTGTTATTATCTTACTCAAACGTGACTACTTCATACACTACTTCATACACCTTTTGCTCACACTCACTTATACCTAGTCATTGTTATTAAATTTGCTTCCTTGACATTTTTGGCTATTCTTGCTTGTTTCCCATGAGTTTATTGTGTTTCAGGATATTCACAAATGGCCTGATGGTAAAATTGTATATGAAAGGGGAGGGGAAAACCGTCTAAGATACCCTTCTTAAACACCAACATCTGTTCCGTAGTGAACGTAACTACCACCATTTTCCATTGTTTTGTGAATGAATCATTTGCATTTTGCTTTCTTTCTTAGCTTTGTACCTTGATACTGGTACGACGTGTTTCCTGAAGCTACCGTGACTTACATTTACATTTACATTTAAGTCATTTAGCAGACGCTCTTATCCAGAGCGACTTACAAATTGGTGCATTCACCTTATGACATCCAGTGGAACAACCACTTTACAATAGTGCATCTAAATATTTTAAGGGGGGAGGGGGTGAGAAGGATTACTTTATCCTATCCTAGGTATTCCTTAAAGAGGTGGGGTTTCAGGTGTCTCCGGAAGGTGGTGATTGACTCCGCTGTCCTGGCGTCATGAGGGAGTTTGTTCCACCATTGGGGAGCCAGAGCAGCGAACAGTTTTGACTGAGCTGAGCGGGAACTGTACTTCCTCAGTGGTAGGGAGGCGAGCAGGCCAGAGGTGGATGAACGCAGTGCCCTTATTTGGGTGTAGGGCCTGATCAGAGCCTGGAGGTACTGAGGTGCCGTTCCCCTCACAGCTCCGTAGGCAAGCACCATGGTCTTGTAGCGGATGCGAGCTTCAACTGGAAGCCAGTGGAGAGAGCGGAGGAGCGGGGTGACGTGAGAGAACTTGGGAAGGTTGAACACTAGTCGGGCTGCGGCGTTCTGGATGAGTTGTAGGGGTTTAATGGCACAGGCAGGGAGCCCAGCCAACAGCGAGTTGCAGTAATCCAGACGGGAGATGACAAGTGCCTGGATTAGGACCTGCGCCGCTTCCTGTGTGAGGCAGGGTCGTACTCTGCGGATGTTGTAGAGCATGAACCTACAGGAACGGGCCACCGCCTTGATGTTAGTTGAGAACGACAGTTTGTTGTCCAGGATCACGCCAAGGTTCTTAGCGCTCTGGGAGGAGGACACAATGGAGTTGTCAACCGTGATGGCGAGATCATGGAACGGGCAGTCCTTCCCCGGGAGGAAGAGCAGCTCCGTCTTGCCGAAGTTCAGCATGAGGTGGTGATCCGTCATCCACACTGATATGTCTGCCAGACATGCAGAGATGCGATTCGCCACCTGGTCATCAGAAGGGGGAAAGGAGAAGATTAATTGTGTGTCGTCTGCATAGCAATGATAGGAGAGACCATGTGAGGTTATGACAGAGCCAAGTGACTTGGTGTATAGCGAGAATAGGAGAGGGCCTAGAACAGAGCCCTGGGGGACACCAGTGGTGAGAGCGCGTGGTGAGGAGACAGATTCTCGCCACGCCACCTGGTAGGAGCGACCTGTCAGGTAGGACGCAATCCAAGCGTGGGCCGCGCCGGAGATGCCCAACTCGGAGAGGGTGGAGAGGAGGATCTGATGGTTCACAGTATCGAAGGCAGCCGATAGGTCTAGAAGGATGAGAGCAGAGGAGAGAGAGTTAGCTTTAGCGGTGCGGAGCGCCTCCGTGATACAGAGAAGAGCAGTCTCAGTTGAATGACTAGTCTTGAAACCTGACTGATTTGGATCAAGAAGGTCATTCTGAGAGAGATAGCGGGAGAGCTGACCAAGGACGGCACGTTCAAGAGTTTTGGAGAGAAAAGAAAGAAGGGATACTGGTCTGTAGTTGTTGACATCGGAGGGATCGAGTGTAGGTTTTTTCAGAAGGGGTGCAACTCTCGCTCTCTTGAAGACGGAAGGGACGTAGCCAGCGGTCAGGGATAAGTTGATGAGCGAGGTGAGGTAAGGGAGAAGGTCTCCGGAAATGGTCTGGAGAAGAGAGGAGGGGATAGGGTCGAGCGGGCAGGTTGTTGGGCGGCCGGCCGTCACAAGACGCGAGATTTCATCTGGAGAGAGAGGGGAGAAAGAGGTCAGAGCACAGGGTAGGGCAGTGTGAGCAGAACCAGCGGTGTTGTTTGACTTAGCAAACGAGGATCGGATGTCGTCGATCTTCTTTTCAAAATGGTTGACGAAGTCATCTGCAGAGAGGGAGGAGGGGGGGGGAGGGGGAGGAGGATTCAGGAGGGAGGAGAATGTGGCAAAGAGCTTCCTAGGGTTAGAGGCAGATGCTTGGAATTTAGAGTGGTAGAAAGTGGCTTTAGCAGCAGAGACAGAGGAGGAAAATGTAGAGAGGAGGGAGTGAAAGGATGCCAGGTCCGCAGGGAGGCGAGTTTTCCTCCATTTCCGCTTGAAATATCAACTGAAATGTGACGTGGAACTTTACCCCTAGAACTGTTGCATTAGATCCGTAGGCTCTATTACATCCTGCTCCTTTAGGGTATCAGTAATTCAAGCCATTGTTTTAGCATTTCTGCACTCATGGGTGCAGGTATGTGCACAGATAGAGGTCTACCCCTGCCTGAGCACCTGCCCCTTTGCCCTCCCAAGTGTCCTTTTGGGTGGTGGTATACATATTATTTTTCTGTATACCATGTGTGTTGTTGCCTCCAAGTCATCGTGACATTGTCAGGTTTGACACCCCCCCATCCGTACCCCGTCCGTTGTTCACCCAGTTTAGCCTTTTTCCTAGTCTGCCCTGTATGGAGATTATGCTCCACACCCGGTATCCAAACATGCATGGCTTGAAATGTGGTACTGGTTGGCTGATGGCCTACATGCAGCAGCACGTCATAATTTATTTCGTAATAAATTCATAGCCCCGGGAAGGGTGCTGGAGGTGCTGCAGCACCCCTGATAAATTGAAATACATTTTCCAAAGTTATGGAATTACTGCTCTCTGTTCAGAAATAAATTAAATAATTCAGAATAGCCTACAACACCATGAGTAGGCCTTTAATTTAGCCACAGAGGACCAATAGCTTCTTTTTGAAAACAGCCTAGATGTGGATTGTGTGTAGCCCAATAAAAAGCAGTGATCCACTATATGGATAGCCACGCTAGTTTCGCCCTCATGTCAGTGCTAGCAAGCAGGAAACTATAGTGAGTTTTGATTGGTCAGTCGAAGTTCTGCTTTCCCAACTTTGGTTCCGACGTGTTCACACTCCCTCGCCCATGCTTGCTTTGCCCAACGGTCCCCTGCCCACTTCGCTTCCCTTCATTCAGGAGATGATTGTGGACAACAGGAAAAGAAGGACCGAGCAAGCCCCCATTCTCATCGACAGGGCTGTAGTGGAGCAGGTTGAGAGCTTCAAGTTCCTTAGTATCCACATCACTAACAAACTAACATGGTCCAAACACACTAAGAGTTGTGAAGAGGGCACGACAAAGCCTATTCCCCCTCAGGAGACTGAAAAGATTTGGCATGGGTCCCCAGATCCTCAAAGGGTTCTACAGCTGCACCAGCTGCCTGGTATGGCAACTGCTCTGGCTCCGACCGCTAGGCACTACAGAGGGTAGTGCGTTCGGCCCAGTACATCACTGGGGCCAAGCTTCCTGCCATCCAGGACCTCTATACCAGGCGGTGTCAGAGGAAAGCCCTAAAAATTGTCAAAGACTCCAACCACCCTAGTCATAGACTGTTCTCTCTGTACTTCATGGTAAGCGGTACCAGAGCGCCAAGTCTAGGCCCAAAATGCTTCCTAACAGCTTCTACCCCCAAGCCATAAGAGTCCTGAACAGCTAATCAAAGGGCAACCCAGACCCCTCTTTTACGCTGCTGCTACTCTCTGTTTATTATCTATGCATAGTCACTTTAACTCTACCGACATGTGCTGTTTAATTATTTGTTACTTTTATTTTCAAATAACTCTTATTTTTCTTAAAACTGCATTGTTGGTTAAGGGCTTGTAAGTAAACATTTCGCTGTAAGGTCTACCTACACCTGTTGTATTCGGCACGTGTGACAAATAAAGTTGGAAAGCAAATGGTTCTTGCTGAAAAGTGAATACTCTAATCTGTCTGTAGGCTACCAAAATATTTTATCTTCCAAATAGGCCTATTGAGCGAACATTGTTTTTGAAAGTAAAACAAGAGAGAGGTAGGCTTTTGGCAAAAGTTCATCACGGCCATCGCAGCGAGTAAACTGCTCATCATTGGGTGACTCAGTGAAACTGGACAGCTTTGGCCAAGCAAGTTAATGTTTCTATCATTTTTGGACCACTAAACAACTATTGATTTAGAACCACAGAGAGTTACTGCAAGTCGCAAAGGAAACAGCAGCTGCCTCCACTATTTGGGGGAGCCTGACTTCCCTTGGCCTCGATGAATACACGCCACTGTGACAAATTCTCCAGTCATGTATAATGACAGTAGAATTGAATGGAATGCAAGGCCAAATCTTTCCCAGACCCTAGGCTACAAAAAATAGTCCCCATGTGTGCAACTACTGCTCTAAGCCAATACACAAATGCGATGATATGAAATGCTGTATTACAAAGGTTAAAAGAAATGTCATCTCATGCGTTCTAGCTAACTAGAGGATTTACATCAATCATCAACATCAATGATCAGCTGATAGCCCACCCTCTTTTCCCGATATCAGTCATGTCTTAAGGAGGCACGGTAACTAGCTTGCTTACAATTTGCGCTGAGTGAGGGTGTTGTTTCTGAAACAAATAGGCCAACCCAACAACAAAACATGTAGAACTGTCGCTACAGAGGCAGTTAGCATGTTATGAATTTCGAGATGTGAATTACTGTACGGTCGTTGAGCACCAGCCCCCCTGAAAGGTCTGTGTACGGCCATGCAATGGGGTATACTTTCCTGTTTTAATGTTGCAGGTGCAGTGAAGAAGTGGGATCTGAAGGCCCTTGACACACAAACATGAAGGGTGCCCATAGCAGACCACTTAAAACATGCGCCAGCAAGAACCGGGGGCGGTGGCTATAGAAAGGGATTTACATTGATCTTAGTGGCTGCTATAAACGTACGTGATACTATATGCACACGTTTCGATGCAGATCATTTTTTGAAGGTATCAACGAAATGATTATTTGTTATCGAATACTTGAATACTTTCTGTTTATTTGAGCATTTTCAAATAAAGTGGCCAGAGTCAACAACTTCTGTTTGAACTATTTAGATTTTTTTTTACATTAAAAGGCTACTATTTGAAAGTATTTTCAAATGCTTAAATCGAAGTACATTATTTCAAATACCAACAGACCTGGGATCATATTTCTATTTGAAAATATTGTGTATTTGAGTATTTTCAATTGCTTGCCAATACATTCCAAGAGTATAGATAAAGAATGTTTAAATACTTACTTCCAAACGTAATTGAAATACCCTAAATCGTATTTGAACCAAGGTCTTTTATGTCTTCTAACTTTTCCATCAGCACCTGAAATGCACGTGACCCTGAAATGCACGTGACCCTGAAATGCACGTGATGTCAAAGTCTGGAAAATACATTGAAAAGATGTCATTCAGGGGTACTTCAAGAGGAAGCCAAAAGATTATATTGACCACAAATGATTTCTGTCAGACATCCTACCACCTCAGGCCAAAATGAAATGTTAACTTTCTCTAGCAGTACTCTTAGCTTATCTCTCTTGTTATAAGGGGCCGATTGACCTCCTGAAGATTACATGTTCCCCTCTGCAGCATAGCACTGAGAAGATCCCCCAGCTGTAGAGACAATGGTGGCCAACAGAGGGCACAGTGTGTGCTACAGTATATAACAGTGATTAGAAGCTACAGTAAGTGATTCACGATTGCCTACATGTTTGCTAACCAAATGGATGCATTGGACATGACAATTAAACTATCTTGGGATCTTTCCATTCAGCCCTGCCAGTATACTGTTTCCTCATGTGTATTCGCACCTATTGAATGTCACAGTAACGTCTGGAAAGAGTATTTAACGAGTTTGAGAGGTCTGAGTATCATTGTCCACACCTGATAACACATCACACATCAACAATATGTTATATTTCTCACAGCAGAAACCCCATGGAGGGAAACCAGATGCCCCCTGTCAGTCCCTTACTTCTTCCTTCGCCTGGGTTGATAAAATGCTCCAGATTAGATATACATTTTAGTAATTTAGCAGACACTCTTATCCAGTGATAATTTTTCATGTTTTTTTCTCCACACTGGAACCCACAATCCTGACGTTTGCTCTAACAACTGAGCCACACGGGACAGGAGATTTATAGTGTGTCAACACAGCAACCCTGCAGTTTAAATCCCAGAATGACCTTGGGGCATTTTATCATTAGAAATGAGCACTATGGGAGGAGAAACAAAGACCATTTGTCTCGTACTGCAAGCAAGTTATGACTCGTTATGACTCGTCTATACATATCAAAGATGGGGATGCCTTTTCAACTGGACAGACACGTAATGACTGTGTAATGAGATGACCTTCAACGTTCACCTTTGCAGTGATTAGCAATGTGACTGTTAGCATTAAGCCATTCTTCCATCCCATGCTAAATTACTAACTGTAGTAATTTAATTGCTGTCGCCCATAGCACTGAAGGCATAGCACTGAAGGCAAGGATAGCCAGCGACCATTTGGCCACCCAGGATAAAATAAATAAATAAAAGAATAGCCAATCAGCATTAAGCTAAACTGAGTGAGCTAAGCTGTGAATGGTCCTGGCGCACAAACAAAAAGTGTCAAGGGAAGCAAGTATGGATTTGGCTTCACACCAAATCTGAAGCCAAACGTCATTGACAGAAAAAAAACTTGAATTGTTGCATCTCGTTGTGTTATTGTCCTCCGGTGGCAAGCTGGCAGAGAGAATACAGTATAAGGCATGTGTCCGAAAGTGATTGGTGATCTATTTTATGTGTCATTTATGGACATCCTGTCCGGATGTTCTCACGCTATGGCCATCCTGTCCGGACGTTTTCATGCTATTGAGTTAATGCTTTTGTAGCATGATAGTGCAGCTGTTTTGGATAAAGCATATGTTTTATGCAATAAAACTGTCCTGGTGACTGATGTGTTGTGACCTTGTTGAACCATAAAATGAACAAATACAATTTGATTTGATTTGATTTGAACTAAAAGAAAACGTGAAACAGTTGGGAAATGTTGTAGTGAACTTATGGATCTGCTGTTAAGGGAGCGTGTATATGAAAAAGTAATTTCCGGGGTAGGTATGCCTGAGTATAAGTAAGAGCTGTGAACACTACGAGTGACAAGAAACCTCAAGAGAGATAAACTACATAAATCATGGCTCCTAGACCAATTCTCAGTGTATTGTGTCCTTCATGTCATGAACACAATGACAAATCCATCGATGCAATTCTTTGTGATGCCCCTGATTGTTTTAATGGTGTGATGGATATGAGTGAAGGACATATGGGTTACATTTTCCAACCGGACGATTCAACGGTGAAGATTTTCACAAACAGCTGCCTCAACACTGTTTCACATTTCATTTCAGTTCAACAAGGTCACAACACATCAGTCACCAGGACAGTTTTTTTGCAAACATATGCTTTACCCAAAACAGCTGCACTATCATGTTACAAAAGCACTAACTCGATAGCGTGAGAACATCCGGACAGGGCGGCCATAGTGTGAGAACATCAGGACAGGATGTCCATAAATGGGCATAAACATGTGACACATAAAATAGATCATCAATCACTTTCGGACAAATGCTGTATACTGTATTCTATCTGCTAGCCATGGATGGAAATAGAGATTTGGACTTGTGGTTTTACTTAATTCTCCGTACTGGCCAATGATTATAAAGGCGATTCATAAATTCATACTTTGTGCCCATGGTCTGAGAGGATGGAAGTTCAAAATGTAGCTAGATGTACTAGGCTAATGTTAATTAGCTGGCCTGGCGCATCATTTCCCCTGAAAGGAAGTTAGGCTAGCAAGCAACATTTTAGCCAGGTGGCCTAGTACAACAAAACCAAACGGGTGTACTGTGTGTCAGAGTCATAGACCGTTCAGGCAACAAAGAGTGGGATGCATTGGAGTTTCTCTATAAGTAGGAAGAGTCTGTTTTTTTTCTACTTGCACGCACACACATAAACAGGAATCAGTAATATGGAAAGCCATATCATATTTTGCTTATATTGTTTGGACTAAATCTTTTTTTTGGTATCTTTAAGTCGCCGTTTTAGAATAAGCATAGGTGATGCTGAAATGTTGAAGTTGAAATGGTGCTGGGATAGTTGAGGCAGTGACCTGCAGTAACTTTCCGTGGTTCTAAATCAATAGTTGTTTAGTGGTCTGAAAATGTCGGAAACATTAACGTGGTTGACATTGCTGTAGGTCATGTGACTGTTTGTTACATGCGATATGTTTTGTGGACTTCACCGGACAGATGTTGCTCTCTGGTTTTGTGAGGAAACAAAGGTGTGGTTGAATTGATTCTGCCCATTGTCTTAGGCCGATATATCACATTGTCAAGGCATGTGAACTAGCAGGTTATAGAGCAAACAACGCAATTATCACAGCGCACAGGTTGTAATATGGCATTTTTTTCCTGGCTTAGCTTCCCCTTTTTTTTTAACCCATGCACCGCTACCGGGAAACATGCACTCAACAAGATAGAGGGTAGAGAGAGTTTTGTTGATGCTGAAAATGGAATGTATATGTTTTCAATGAACATTCTTAGAACATCGTTTGAACGTTACTAATGTTTTTGTGTGGAAGGTTTTCTTCATGTTCCGAGAACACGACTTTAAATAGAACCATGAGGGAACCTGCAGAAAACATTATGCTGAAATTCCCACAGAAGAACATTGTTTCTTAATGCCCTCTGAACGTTCGGAGAACAATGACTTTAAATAGAGCCACGAGGGAACCTGCAGAAAACATTATGCTGAAATTCCCACAGAAGAACATTGTTTCTTAATGCCCTCTGAACGTTCGGAGAACAATGACTTTAAATAGAGCCACGAGGGAACCTGCAGAAAACATTATGCTCAAATTCCCACAGAAGAACATTGTTTCTTAATGCCCTCTGAACGTTCGGAGAACAATGACTTTAAATAGAACCACGAGGAAACCTGCAGAAAACAATATGCTGGCGTATTGACATTCCCATCACTCATTTCTTTCCCTTTGAAATTCTTCAACACATGAGCACCTCATTTTGAGGACTCAAGTGTTATCACCTTAATCCAGAAACATTTAGGCGAACCACCTGTGAGTCAAAATTCTGTCTACATTTGTTGCTGAGAAGTGTGTAGTAGTATTCACACAATATTCTGCACACAACAGTATTTGTAATCCCCATCTGTAGTTACAGTAGCCAGTACTGCAAGTTTAGAATGAGAAATGCCTATACTGTTTCCCATTCTGCCCAAAGAGTTTCCAGACTTCACTGTACTGTACCTGAATACAGAGTACTGGGCCAGAGGAGGACTGTATTCAATAGGGGGGTGAATAAGGATAAACACATTTCACCAAGCCTTCTTTCATCAACACGCCCAATTCAAAGTCATCTGACATTTCATACACATAGTAGTCTGTGATTATCAATGGCTTAAATGCAAAAAAAGCATCTCTACATTTACAGGTCAATTGATAAAAATGAATATGTATTTTTAAATTACACCAATAGCAAATATGACATGCCAAATAGACAAATTGAATTGAGCATACTGTGTCATCCTCAATGACACAGCAGGGATGGATATGTCCATGTGCAGTATTGCCTGTGGGTCTAAATAGTTGTGTAATAGGCACAGTCCTGGCTAATTAACTTAATCGTAATTTACCAAGTACACACCAGTCCATCACCGTCAAACCCTAATGAAGAATGTCTGAATGAATGGACAGACTTGTAATACATTTAATTAGTGTCTAGCCTGAGATTATCTCTCATTAATGTCAATGATCCTGTTCCTTTGTACAGCTGACCTTGTAATGGGACATGTTACTGGCTAAACATCAAGGGGGGTGAGCAATTTCTAGGTAAATGGTTGAACTGACAAGACTCACCTGTGTAGACGCAAGTCTAGAGACGTTGAGAGTCAGGTTGACCGCCGTTACCCTACGGGAGATGGTCTTGTAGAACACTCTCCTGACAGTTCATGTAAGAGGGGAGGAGGAGTTGTGTATTGGGGTTGTGCCGCAGAGCATCATGGGAGTTGCATGTGTTGAGATGAGCACGTTGTAAAACACGTAACAGTTTTTTTCTCCCCAATTTCGTGGTATCCAAATGGTAGTAGTTACAGTCTTGTCTCATCGCTGCAACTCCTGTACGGACTAGGGAGAGGCGAAGATCGAGAGCCATGCGTCCTCTGAAACACACAACCCAACCAAGCTGCACTGCTTCTTGACACAATGCCCATCCAACCCGGAAGCCAGCCAGCCAGTACCAATGTGTCGTAGGAAACACTTTTATACCGATAACAAGTTCAAACAGGTGCCATTAATACAGGTAACGAGTGGAGGACAGAGGAGCCTCTTAAAGAAGCCTCTTACAGGTCTGTGAGAGCCAGAAATCGTGCTTGTTTGTAGGTGACCAAATACTTATTTTCCACCATAATTTGCAAATAAATTCATAAAAAATCCTACAATGTGATTTTCTGGATTTCTTTTCTCTAATTTTGTCTGTCATAGTTAAAGTGTCATAGTTGAAGTGTACCTATGAGGCCTCTCTCATCTTTTTAAGTGGGAGAACTTGCACAATTGGTGGCTGACTAAATACTTTTTTGCCCCACTATATCTATCCAATTTGGTCCTGCCGTACATACCTACAAGTACGCTACGGTCACAAGACACAGGCCTCCTTATTGTCCCTAGAATTTATAAGTAAATAGCTGGAGGCAGGGCTTTCTCCTATAGAGCTAAATTTGTATGGAAAGGTTTGCCTATCCATGTGAGAGACACAGACTCGGTCTCAACCTATAAGTCTTTACTGAAGACTCGTCTCTTCAGTAGGTCCTATGATTGAGTGTAGTCTGTCCCAGGGGTGTGAAGGTGAACGGAAAAGCACTGGAGCGACAAACCGCCCTTGCTGTCTCTGTCTGGCCGGTTCCCCTCTCTCTACTGGGATTATCTGCCTCTGACCCTATTACGGGGGCTGAGTCACTGGCTTACTAGTGCTCTTCCATACTGTCCCCAGGAGGGGTGCGTCACTTGAGTGGGTTGAGTCACTGACGTGATCTTCCTTTCCGGGTTAGTGCCCCCCTCGTGCCGTGGGGGAGATCTTCGTGGGCTATAATCAGCCTTGTCTCAGGGTAGTAAGTTAGTGGTTTGAAGATATCCCTCTAGTGGTGTGGGGGCTGTGCTTTGGCAAAGTGGGTGGGTTTATATCCTGCCTGGTTGGCCCTGTCCGGGGGGTGTCGTCGGACGGGGCCACAGTGTCTCCCAACCCCTCCTGTCTCAGCCTCAAGTATTTATGCTGCAATAGTTTCTGTGTCGGGAACTAGGGTTCGTGTTATATCTGGAGTATTTTTCCTGTCTTGTACGGCGTCCTGTGTGAATTGTAAGTATGCTCCCTTGAATTCTCTCTCTCTCCCTGCCCTCCCGGGGGAACCTGAGCCCTGGGACCATGCCTCAGGACTTCCTAGCCTGATGACTCCTTGTTGTTCCCAGTCCACCTGGTCGTGCTGCTGCTCCAGTTTCAACTGTTTCCTGGAACCCTGGCAAGTTCACAGGACGTGCTACCTTGTCTCAGACCTGCTGTTTTTGACTCTCTCTTACTCTGCCGCACCTGCTGTCTCTAACTCTGAATGCCGGCTATGAAAAGTCAACTGACATTTACTCCTGAGGTGCTGACCTGTTGCACCCTCAACAACCACTGTGATTATTATTATTTGACCCTGCTGGTCATCTATGAATGTTTGAACATCTGGCCATGTACTGCTTTAATCTCCATCTAGCACAGCCAGAAGAGGACTGGCCACCCCTCAGAGCCTGGTTCCTCTCTAGGTTTCTTCCTAGGTTCCTGCCTTTCTAGGGAGTTTTTCCTAGCCACCGTGCTTCTGCATTGCTTGCTGTTTGGGCTTTAGGCTGGGTTTTTGTATAGCACTATGTGATACCGGCTGATGTAAAAATGGCTTTATAAATACATTTGATTGATTGTAGATAAATGGTTCATCTGATTCCTGTCTCCCGTCTCATCATTATTGAATTGTGGTTCTAACAATATTACTACTCAGAAACACACACAGGCCAACCTGTAATGGCTGTCGTGGGTTAAAGAAGGTGAAGAGGACTAAAGTGCAGCGTGGTACGTGTTCATGATGTATATTTATTTTAACTCAGAACACTACGATCAAAATAACAAAAATAGACCAACACGAAACAGTTCTGTCTGGTACAGAGACAGAAAACAACTACCCACACCCATAGTGGGAAAACAGGCTGCCTAAGTATGGTTATCAATCAGAGACAACGATAACCAGCCGCCTCTGATTGGGAACCATACCAGGCCTAAACATAGAAACACAACACCTAGACATACAACATAGAATACCCACCCACATCACACCCTGACCAAACGAAAAATAGAAACATACAAAGCAATCTAGGGCGTGACACAACCTGATAACATACACTGGGAGTTGTTTGGTCCCCATACTGATTACATTGCTACAATATGTGAAGTGAGTGAATGAGCCACAGTTATCATAGCAGCTATTAGAGGACTATGCTATAATGAAAGTGTGCCAATGGGATATTATAATTGGGTGATTTGACTGATAGACGCATTGGCACAATTATATTTTAAAGAGCTAGTTGAGCCATAAAAATATTGGTAATGACATGGGGAGATAGACTTTCAAGTAGAAAAAGTGAGAATGAAGGAAAAATCAAAACAGTGTGTCTAATCTCACCCCACTTCAGTTCTCCATTAGCAAGGCCAAACATAGCTCAGTTGAGAATAATAACTGTCTATTTTTTAAAAGTTGTATTTCTCTGAACAGAAGCGACAAAAAACATTTAAAATGCAGGTAAAATGTGAGACTGATCTTCAATATAGAGAATCATCAAAAGATCAGCGCTGTTGTCAAGAGATGAGAAGCGTTGGCGCCTCATTTCTGTGAAGGAACTGAATGGGATGAGTCAAATATAAAATTGACCTCCGTCAGTTTCATTATAGACTGATGGGGAAAGGTGGGGTGATATGGGAATATGCATGATAACACATTTACTCAGACAATTTGAGAGAAAATGTCTGCGTTAAACCCATTGAATAAGTGTTCAATGGACAGATACTGTCGATCCGATTCCAGAATGCCCATTGTCTGTGAACTCTATTTGCTTTCGCAGCAGTTTCACTATTGGATTCATCAGAATATTATTTTGCCATAGCAGCTATTTAAACTTGCAAAAGAACAGTGCTGCATAATTTAAAGTCAGGTTATAAAAGCGCAAATGTGACTTGATACTGCCGGCTATGTCTGAAATACTAATAAACCACTTTTGCCCCAACAATCTCAGAAGTCAATTAAATAGTTCCAGTAAACATGACTATTTAATAGGGTAATTTCTATTCAAGTAAAACATAATAGTATTTACGTATTCAAAACCCCAAAATCAAAGATTGCAATTATTTTGATATGTTCCTCATTTATAGGCCAACACCCCCCACTTCTGAAAAACACTTGGTGCCATTCTCAATTTATGAATGTCAACAGAGCTAACAGCCCTTGAGACAAAAGACTTTTGAACTAAGAAGCTAAGTTAGACTGTCATTACTGACCAAGTACTGGAGACAGACCCACTGCTAAACTTTAAAATGAGTTTGCCATGTCACTAGTTTGGGACTTATCTTGATTTGAATGAAAAGCATAATAGATCCCAGTTGATCCATAGGTTCCGGATTGAAAAGAAAACATTCATAATTCTCAGGGGCGGTTTCCTGGACACAGATTAAGCCTGGTCTAAAAAGCATGCTCAGTACACCGGTATTTCTTCTTCTGTATCTTGCCAATACACTTGAGAGTGCTGTCTATCACCAACTCTTTTGTTATATCTCTCAGAGCAATCTCCTTGACACTAACCAATCAGACTTCAAGGCGGCTCACTCAACTGGGACCCGCTTTCCTCTGTCACACAGAGGCTCTCCAGTCTACCAAAGTGAACTCTCTCCTTTGTTCTCATACTCATAGATTTATTCCAAGAAATGTAAAGAAAGTTCAAACTCATTCACTGCAATTCTATACAGTTTAAAAACTCTAAAATGCTATCTGGAGAACAAAAACGAGCAAAAATGACCCCAGCCGTTATCACATTGGTTGCTGTAGATTCATTTACCTCAGTCGATCTACAAACATATAGCCTATTATCTATACAATTAGCTGCTACACATTAACATACATTAAGTCAGCACCGGGATTAAAAAATATAATTGAATAGGTACAGAGGGATCTGTTAGCAGAAAAATGTTTTATGAACAAAAGGTAAACAAATGTTGCTTTACAGGACAATTTTCTTAGCAGTTTTACAGCTAATTTCCTGCAATTCTACACATTTTGGCATGGGGAGAACATTTTCCAGCATTAAAGCTAATTACCTGCAATTCAACACATTTTAACATGATTTATGCCATGTTATTATGATACCTGAGTGAGAGTGACTAACAAAATCAATGAGGGCCCCCTGGGGTATGAGCCCTGCGTGCGCGGTCGGTAATTCGTAAATGATTACTACAAGTTTAGATAGCTGGCTAACTAAACTAATTTACCAATCTGAAAGAAAAACTAAATTGCACCTTGTGTATTATACTATCTTAACTCTCAACAGTAAGTTGAGACCCCGAATGAGATAAAAAATAAAATAATGATTTCCTCATATGTAGCTACGGCGCTGTACGGGGGTCAGCTCCCCCTCTCATCCCAGTCAAAGTTCTTCTCTGTCCTGGCACCCCAATGGTGGAACGAGCTTCCCCCTGACGTGAGGAGTTCCTGACCATCTTTCCCGAAAACCTACCTCTTTTTAAGTATCTTAATTATACTACTAATCTATTACATTTATAAAGTGCTTTTCAATATACAAGAATAATCTCAAAATAAAAAGTGCCAAAACTAAAAAATAGTGAATAGAATAACAAAAATAAATAAATGTACAATACCAATACAACAAAAATAATAAATCATAAATAAAAGTAACAAAAAATTAAAAAGCAGCAGTAAAATAACAATATCGAGGTGATATACAGGGGATACCGTTACAGAGTCAATGTGCGGGGGTACCGGTTAGTCGAGGTAATTGAGGCAATATGTAGATGTAGGTAGAGTTACTAAAGTGACTATGCATAGATAATAAACAGAGAGTAGCAGCAGCGTAAAAGGGGGGCAATGCAAATAGTCTGCATAGCCATTTCATTAGATGTTCAGGAGTCTTATGGCTTGGGGTTAGAAGCTGTTTCATCAAATCAAATCAAATGTATTTGTCACATACACATGGTTAGCAGATGTTAATGTGAGTGTAGCGAGTAATAGTAATAGTAATAACCAACGAGTAGTCTAACCTAAAATTTCCAAAACTACTACCTTATACACACAAGTGTAAAGGGATAAAGAATATGTACATAAAGATATATGAATGAGTGATGGTACAGAACGGCATAGGCAAGATGCAGTAGATGGTATAGAGTACAGTATATACCTATGAGATGAGTAATGTAGGGTATGTAAACAAAGTGGCATAGTTTAAAGTGGCTAGTGATACATTTATTACATGTATTACATGTATTACTGCACTGACATCGCCTTCTGGATGACAGCAGGGTGAACAGGCAGTGGCTCGGGTGGTTGTTGTCCTTGATGATCTTTATGGCCTTCCTGTGACATCGGGTGTAGGTGTCCTGGAGGGCAGGTAGTTTGCCCCCGGTGATGCGTTGTGCAGACCTCACTACCATCTGGAGAGCCTTGCGGTTGTGGGCGGAGCAGTTGCCGTACCAGGCGGTGATACAGCCCGACAAGATGCTCTCTTTTGTACATCTGTAGAAGTTTGTGAGTGCTTTTCGTGACAATCCGAATTTCCTTGAAATTCGTGACAAGCCTCCTGAGGTTGAAGAGGCGCAGCTGCGCCTTCTTCACGATGCTGTCTGTGTGGGTGGACCAATTCAGTTTGTCCGTGATGTGTACCCCGAGGAACTTAAAATGTACTACCCTCTCCACTACTGTTCCGTTGATGTGGATAGGGGGGTGCTCCCTCCTTTGTTTTGTTGAGTGTGAGGTTATTTTCCTGACACCACACTCCGAGGGCCCTCATCTCCTCCCTATAGGCCGTCTCATCGGCTACCACTGTAGTGTCGTCCGCAAACTTGATGATTGAGTTGGAGGCGTGCATGGCCACGGAGTCGTGGGTGAACAGGGAGTACAGGAGAGGGCTCAGATCGCACCCTTGTGGGGCCCCAGTGTTGATGATCAGCGGGGTGGAGATGTCGTTACCTACCCTCACCACCTGGGGGCGGCCCGTCAGGAAGTCCAGTACCCAGTTGCACAGGGCGGGGTCGAGACCCAAGGTCTCGAGGTTGATGACGAGTTTGGAGGGTACTATGGTGTTAAATGCTGAGCTGTAGTCGATGAACAGCATTCTCACATAGGAATTCCTCTTGTCTAGATTGGTTAGGGCAGTGTGCAGTGTGGTTGCGATTGCGTCGTCTGTGGACATATTTAGGCGGTAAGCAAATTGGAGTGGGTCTAGGGTGTCAGGTAGGGTGGACGTGATATGGTCCTTGACTAGTTTCTCAAAGCACTTCATGATGACGGAAGTGAGTGATACAATACCTATGCAATAAAATGCTAATTAATTACTTAAAAATCATACCAATGTGATTTTCTGGATTTTTGTTTTAGATTCCGTTTCTCACAGTTGAAGTATACCTATGATAAAAATTACAGACCTCTACATGCTTTGTAGGTAGGAAAACCTGCAAAATCGGCAGTGTATCAAATACTTGTTCTCCACACTGTACCTCTTGTGTCTGAGCCGTTTAATTGCGACTCTACTTTGTCTCTATACTGACGCTTAGCTTGTTTGATTGCCTTGCGGAGGGAATAGCTACACTGTTTGTATTGGGTCATGTTTCCGGTCACCCTGCTCTGGTTAAAAGCAGTGGTTTGCGCTTTCAGTTTCACGCGAGTGCTGCCACCAATCCACGGTTTCTGGTTTGGGAATGTTTTAATCATTGCTATGCGTAAGACATCGTCAATGCACATTCTTTTCTTTTTTTGTTGAAATTTACCCCTTTTTCTCCCCAATTTCGTGGTATCCAATTGTTAGTAGCTACTATCTCGTCTCATCACTACAACTCCCGTACAGGCTCGGGAGAGACGAAGGTTGAAAGTCATGCGTCCTCCGATACACATCCCAACCAAGCCGCACTGCTTCTTAACACAGCGCGCATCCAACCCGGAAGCCAGCCGCACCAATGTGTCGGAGGAAACACCGTGGACCTGGCAACCTTGGTTAGCGCGCACTGCGCCCGGCCCGCCACAGGAGTCGCTGGTGCGCGATGAGACAAGGATATCCCTACCGCCCAAGCCCTCCCTAACCCGGACGACGCTAGGCTAATTGTGCATCGCCCCACGGACCTCCCGGTCGCGGCCGGTTACGACAGAGCCTGGGAGCGAACCCAGAGTCTCTGGTGGCACAGCTGGCGCAGCAGTACAGCGCCCTTAACCACTGCGCCACACGGGAGGCCGTCAATGCACTTTCTAATGAACTCGCTCACCGAATCAGCGTATTCGTCAATGTTGTTGTTGGACGCAATACGGAACATATCCCAATCCACGTGATCGAAGCAGTCTTTGGGTCGCCAGCTGGGATCCAATCCATTGTCCTGAGTGGAAGGCAGAACACAGGATCCGCTTCAAGAAAGTCATATTCCTGGTCGTAATGATGGTGAGTTGACGTTGCTCTTAAATTCAGTAGTTCCTCCCGACTGTATGTAATGAAACCTAAGATTACTTGGGGTACCAATGTAAGAAATAACACGTACTAAAACAAAATACTGCATAGTTTCCTAGGAACATGAAGTGAGGCGGCCATCTCTGTCGGCGTCGGAAGGTATTGGACGCCTCTTGGACCTATATCATGTTTAGACGCCTCTTGGACCTATACTTGGGAGCTCCGGTACAACTTGCCGTGCGGTAGCAGAGAGAGCAGTCTATGACTAGGGTGGCTGAAGTCTTTGACCATTTTTAGGGCCTTCCTCTGACACCGTCTGGTATAAAGGTACTGGATGGCGGGAAGCTTGGCCCCAGTGATGTACTGGACCGTATGCACTACCCTCTGTAATGCCTTGCGGTCAGCGGACGAGCATTTGCCATGCCAGGCAGTGATGTAACCAGTCTGGATGCTTTCGATGGTGCAGCTGTAGAACCTTTTGGGGATCTGAAAACCAATGGCAAATATTTTTAGTCTCTTCAGGGGGAATAGGCTTTGTCATGCCCTCTTCACAACTCTTAGTGTGTTTGGACCATGACCTGTCTTGGTGTGCTTGGACCATGTTAGTTTGTTGGTGACGTGGACACCAAGGAACTTGAAGCTCTCAACCTGCTCCACTACAGCCCCTTTTCCTGTTGTCCACAATCATTCAGACTCAAGGCTGTAATTGCTGCCAAATGTACTTCAACAAAGTACTGAATAAATGGTGTAAATACTTATGTAATTGTGACATTTCAGTTTTTTATACATTTGCAAAAAAATTGAAAAACCTGTTTTTGCCTTGTCATTATGTGGTATTGTCTGTAGATTTATAAGGGAGAAAAAATATTGAATTAATTTTAGAATTTTTATGTGAATATTCTAGAATCCGCTCAATGACACATCTTCCCACCAGTGGTATTTTTCCACCAAATGAACTTATTGTGGATAGAAATGTGTGCGTGATGACGTAGTGCACACAAAATGTACTTGTCATGTACCAAATTAATTATAAAGCTCAATGTGTTTCCATCGCATTTTCAACTCTACCGATAGTTTTGTCACAAAAACGATTGGGTTAAATGTGCTTATGGTCTCGGCACCTACACTCTAGCCGACACCTCCCAGATACAGAGCGGGCAGCTGCGCGGGTTGTCTATTCTACATGAGGAAATTATTATGAATAAGATCAAGAATATTTATATTTGTCAAACGGCAGTCAAGCATGGATCAAGTAACCAGAATGAGACCCTCAGTATTAATTGGAAAGCAGCATCAAGCTCATGTGCACTATCAATACCCTGTGAAGTTCATCGTAACTTATTCCATCTGTAGCCTAATAAACTGCATGGTTTACTGAGTCCTAGAGGGAGAACCACACACCATATCACCGCGTGACTCCAAATTACCTTTGAGATGATGGTTATTTTTTCAATATTTGCACATAAAGTGTTTTCACCGCCATTTCCAGCATAATACATTTTACAGACACAAAAGATCCCACCATGTCGAACAAACAGATGATCTGTTAGCATTTATGAAATTACACCAAATCTTCCTTTTTCCATCACAGCTGCCGTGATTTTTTTTTTTTTAACACAATATGACTTTACTCACATGAAAACTGTGGATGGAAATATGGTTAATGACAAATTGTATTTATTCTTTATTTATTCAGGGAAAACCCATTGAGACCAGGGTCTCATTCGCAAGGGTGTCCTGATCACAGATACACAACAATCAAATACAATATGAAACAAAACAGCGATCAATACAAAGTCAAATAAAATAAAAAATACAGCACATCACTACATTTTGAAAACAAAGTTACATTCCTCAGTTACTAGGTCATCAATACAATTCCTTAAAATGATCCGAGTGGCACCAGAACACCCAATTGTAATGAGTTTTGTAAATTGTTCCAGCAGCGAGGTGCATTAAAACTAAAAAAAGTGGATGTGCCTAATTCGGTGGAGACACGTGGAACCTCAAGAGTTAACCAACCCTGTGAACAGGTTTGGTAACTTATGTTTTTATACTTCCACAACGAAGTTAAGTAAGTCGGAAGCTAGTGTAGTAGAACTTTGGAGACAAATTGGGAATAGTGAAGTGATCAAAAGGACTTTAATGAGGACCATCCAACCTTTTGATGCAGGACGCATTTCTAAAAAAAAAGAAGCCCACTTTAAATCTTTGCTTTTTAACTAGCTCATCAGTAAATGTTTTTAACGTTAAATCCTTGTCAATCCAAATGCCCAGATATTTATTGGCGGGAACCCAATCAATGGGAGAACCATTGAATTAATAAATATGTAACATTTGTGAGAATTACAGAAGACCATTACAGAATAACATATATACAGTGGGCTCCAAAATGACTGGCTATGCATAAACAATGCTTAAACAAATATAAACAATATAATTATAGAGATAAACTCAAAATACCAACATGTGAGAAATACTGTACTTTATTAATGTTTCAATGGAACCAACCATAAATAATTTAATGATTTAATTCAAAATCAATGTCCACCAAATCAAGATTTCACAATTAATGGCACCCTTAAAGATTACTATAAATAACATCTACCAAAATTAAACCACAAATGAAATTCCACTTATTTAAGTTTATCTAAGTCTTAGGGAACTATATTGAGCCATTACATCACTTCCTGTTTCACTAGGGTATAAAAATGAGGTAACACATGCAATATCCCGCTGTCATCCAACACCATGAAGAAAACAAAAGAACTGGCAGTTCAAAAGAGACATGGTCATAGACCTCCATAAATCTGGTTACAAGAAGATCCACAAACAATTGAATATACTACTGAGCACTGTCAGGGTAATTGTAAAAAAATTCAAAAGATATGGAACAGTTGAAAACCTCATGGGTAGAGGACACCAATGCATTTTGCCCCCCAGGATAGGGAGGAGGATGGTGAGAGAAGCAACAAAACCCCCAAGAATCCCTGTTAAAGAATTGCAGGCCTTGGTGGCGGCTTAGGGTCACCAGGTTTAAAAAAGAACCATCAGACGCCACCTCCACATCCACAGGCTCTTTGGAAAGGTTGCCAGAAGAAAGCCCTCTCTGACCCCAAGACACAGACACATGCGCTTGGAGTTTGCCAAACGTCATTTCAATTATGACTAGAAGAAGGTGCTCTGTTCAGATGAGACCAAAATGGAATGTTTTGATCAGATACAGCATCGACATGTTTGGTGTCGAAACAGAGATGCATAGAAGGAGAGGCACCTCAAAGCCACGGTGAAATATGGAGGGTGGGTCAGTGATGTTTTGGGGCTGTTTTAATTCCAGAGGTCCAAGGGGCACTGGTTAAGATTGATGGCATAATGAATTTCACCAAGTATCAAGCAATTTTGGCTGACAATCTGGTTGCCTCTGCCAGAAGGCTGGGACTTGGCCGTAGGTAGACTTCCAACAAGACAATGACCAGACACATACCTCAAAATCCACACAGAAATGGTTCTGTGACAACAAAATCAATGTTCTGCCATGGCCAACTCATTCGCCGGACCTCAATCCAATCGAAAACCTGTGGGCTGAGTGGAAGAGGGCAGTTGTTAAGCGCAAACCCAAGAATGTGAAGGATCTTGAAAGGATCTGCATATAGGAATGGTCCAAAATCCCTCCAAATGTGTTCCTTGTCAAACATTACAGGAAAAGACTCCATGCTGTTATCCTTGCCAGAGGTGGTTGCACTAAGGGCTAAATGAGGAGTGCCAATAATTATGAAACCTTGATTATGGTTACATTTCTTTTGTATTAAATAATTGTATGATTTTGGTTGGTTCCATTGAAACATTGATAAAGTACAATATTTCTCACATGTTGGTATTTTGAGTTTATCTCTATAATTATATTGTCTCAATTTTTTAAAGTGTTGTTTGTGCGTTGCCAGTCAAGGGTGCCAGTAATTTTGGAGCCCACTGTTTAACAGAAGAACATATATATTGCAGAAGAACATATAATGCAGCTAGCTAATTTAGCCTCCTCAAACCTCCGGCTCTAACAACGAGGAATGCTATTTATGCTAGCTAGCTGTCTAAGGCTTTCCAACAATGGAACTCAAGGTAAGCTTTCGATTTGATTAATTTATTGCCACCGGTGTAACTCCTAAACTGCTTGCTATACACTGTACTGTGTGATTGTAGCAGGTTTACTAATGCGTTAGTTCTAGTAGCTATGTTGTCTATGATGTTAGCTAATATGGTGACATTAACAACGAAGTAGATTGTGTGTAGTGTTTATGGTATGAAGATATGGCTTGGAAAGTTCTCGCCAGCTAGATAAAGGCAAGCGTGTGCGAGGCGGGATTGAATGTGTCACTGTCTGTCACCTTGATTACTCCAATTTGTCTCTCGACCTGTTCACCTACGTTATAAACTTTAATTTGTCGTCAAAGTTGTAGCAACCTCGTGATGGATATAATTAGAGTATCGTGTAGTAGCCTAAACCTTTCAATGTTACATTGAGCCGGGTGAATGGAATATGAATGACAGTCATCCAATATGCTGTAATAGAAATAAGGTAATAGAAATGGGCAATGGGTCATAAAAAAACAAAAACATCCTCTCTAATCTTAAATGGCAGCAACCACCTCTGTTATACACATACCCCAACAGTACTCTGCTCTATTTCTGTTAAAGGCAGAAGACAAGCCAGTGCCAGAGAGGCTTGGATTAATGTACTTGGTGCAGGTGATAATGTTATGATTAGAACACAGAGGGCTGTATTTTAATAAACCTAACGCTATGGTAAATCTTAGCGGAATAGGTTTGGGAGGGAGGTCAGAAATATTTTTTTGATTTTCACAACCGGAATTATGGGCGTAGTAACTTGCGGTGGCGCGAAAGGGCTGGGTTTAATAAATAAACAAGTTGTAGGTGTACCAAGGCTTGACCCCTCACTGGCCAATCAGAACACGTTACATGGCTAAATATGTGGTTGCTTCAAGTTTTGTATTTGCAGTCTCTTCTGTATTGCATTGTCATCAACAATGACAATGTGGGGGGTGGGGTGACACCAGTCTCAACGTCAACAGTGGAGAGGCGACTCCGGAATGCTGGCCTTCTAGGCAGAGTTCCTCTGTCCAGTATCTGTCTTATTTTGCCCATCTTAATCAGTATGAGAAATAGCTAAGAAATAGCTTTTTCTTTGCAACTCTGCCTAAAAGGCCAGCATCCCAGAGTCGTCTCTTCACTGTTGACGTTGCTGTTTTGCGGGTACTATTTAATGAAGCTGCCAGTTGAGGACTTGTGAGGTGTCCGTTTTTCAAACTAGACACTCTATGGTGCACAATTGCTCAATTGTGCACCAGGGCCTCCCACTCTTTCTAATTTGGTTAGAGCCAGTTTGCGCTGTTCTGGGAAGGGAGTATTACACAGCGTTGTACGAGATCTTCAGTTTCTTGGCAATTCCTCGCATGGAATAGCCTTTATTTCTCAGAACAAGAATAGACTGACGAGTTTCAGAGGAAAGTTCTTTGTTTCTGGACATTTTGAGCCTGTAATCAAACCCACAAATGCTGATGCTCCAGATACTCAACTAGTCTAAAGAAGGCCAGTTTTATTGCTTCTTTAATCAGGACAAGAGTTTTCAGCTGTGCTAACATAATTGCAAAAGGGTTTTCTAATGATCAATTAACCTTTTAAAATGATCAACTTGGATTAGCTTACACACATGCCGTGCCATTGGAACACAGGAGTGATGGTTGCTGAAAATGGGGGACCTTTCAGATTAGTCTTGTGAAGCCTGTTGGCGTCCTAGAACAAAACAACCAACATGCATGTGTTCGTGAGAGTCTCGCCTTCCCACAGTGGGGTCATATTATTGTGAAGCCCAAACTGTTCTGACGCTACAGATAGAAGTTTGCAAATTGGGTTTTCTGACGAGAGTCCCAAGACACTTGTGGGGGTTGTAGAGCAAAACGGATCGGGGTTGAAGAGTATCGTGATCGTGAGAATCTCGTCTTTCCATAGAGGGGTCATAATAGTTTGTCGGCCAAACCAATGATTTTGTGAGAAGACCGAATTCCGGGAGGTCTCATGGTCTGACAAACACCACTCTACAGCTGTCTCCTTTCACCGCTGCGACGCATCCAATACAAAAAACAAACATCTCGAGCCTAAATTGACCGATATTTCTAGGGAGTTTCGTATTATGCTAATTCGATTTCCGCAGAGGCGTGGACATCGACTTTAGGTTATAGCAATGAGAAACAAAATGTATGTACAGTTAGGCCCATCCCATCTTTGCTAAATATGTTGAACATCTTTGCAGTCCACACTGTAAGAAGCCTAATTACATGCTGCATGGCTTCAATATGGAAATATATTGTTAAACATAACATTTGCACTGCTGTAGAGGTCAGACCTACTGTAAATTGCATTACTGTATGTCTGCCATGTCTGAGCCATGGACATGCCAAATGTTGTCAATAAGATTAAATGAACTATTGATAAGGCTTAAAAAGACAGAATAATTCAAATAAAATTTGAATCAAAACAACTCGTTTTAAATGTCTAAATGCACGCACCATAACTGCTCCCCGTGGGAGCAGGTAAAGGTAAACTACGGAGGCTTTAATGCACATCCAAACTTTTCACATGAGCTGGACAAAGATCCAATGTAAAGAGAATGAATGTCCTCTCACCATTATACTGCTCCCAAATATGTTTTATAAACATCATGGAAGGATCTTACAGATCACATTTTCTCACTGTTTTGCTGATCACAAATGTCATATTTTAATAAAGCTTTGGTGATTAATATTTATTTCAAAGCAATCTCATGAGCCAACCCCTTCATTGATTGGCGAATGCATTGGGCAGGGGGGAAAAAAGCCTTGGTTTTTAATCAAATGAAAAACAAGCAACCTGTTTAAAAAAAACAATATTTCTAAAACAGGATGGGGTCAGAAACATGATATCATAAATCGCATCTCTCGTTGGCACTGTGTGCACACATAGGCCTAAATGTTTTTACGCATAACAGTTTCACTTCCATACAAAATATTACGCTCCTGTCAATTGTATTGTTGCCTATTGTTGTGCAAGGAACAAAAAATGAGGATGGATAACCTACTTGAACAAGCAAAATGAAGTATACAGGTTTTTTATGTTCCTAAATATGAGATTCACAGGCACAAAAGTCACATCTCTCCTTCCATGGACACTGTGCGTCATGGCTGGATAGACTGCATTCCCGCCCTTCAAAATCCATGCAATTATCGACTGTGTTACCATTAATACCTGCTTTTTGTGAGTTTTAAGAGTTCCCTTTCGCGCTGCATGAAATTGTCCGTTTTGTGCTTGTTTTTGAGGAGACACCTCAAATAGTCACCCCACCCAAGCAAATGGATGTTTTAGACAGGTAAATTGCCAAACCTGGCGTAAGGGGTGAGAAATTCCAGTTTACACTTCCACCTCCTTAGCGCCAGCCACAAATAGAGCCCAAAACAGAGACTACATCCCAAATGGCGCCCTGTTCCCTATATTGTGCATTACTTTTGACCAGGGCCCACAGGGCACTGGTCAAAACTAGTGCACTATGTAGGGAATAGGGTGCCATTTGGGACATACACACAAGATTGGCTGTGTCTGTTACTACAGCACTGCACAATGGTAGCAGTTCTCCAAGCCTTAATAACTCATTCTGTGACTGCTATGATCATGGGGAAGATGAATGGGACTGCAGGTCTGCCTGATCCATCTCTAGCATTTTGGAGCTGTCGAGGAGAGTAATCGCTGCTCCGCTGTGTGCTAAACAGAAGGCTACTATAGGGGAAACGTAACCCCTACACACTCACCCTTACACTGGCCTTTGCACATCCAGCTGCCTGTTTATCCACTCTTTGGTGAGTTAAACTATTCCTACAGTACTGTGAAAGTCTTAAGACTAATAATGGTCAAATGGTTTTACATGTGGTACTTTATTCTGTCCGTGCATAGCATAAACAAAAACACAAAGTGTCAAATAAATTAATTCGGTTATCAAATTGAATGCAGTCAACAAAGCAGATTCTTCAGATCGTTGTCAGCGGTATACATTATGCGATAATTCACAAGGCTTTGTAGTGTCCTTGGTAAACAACAAACATTGGGTATACTAGCCAGCAACGATTTGGTCGGCTGCCAATTCTGGAAGCTCTCTGGATTTGGAGTGAGGAGAGATCAAAGCTTTGTTTAACTTTTTATTTTTTCCCCCGGCAGAGTAATGGTTGCACAGCTATAGAAATCAAGTGTGAAGTGAGTCAATGTATTCTGTATGGAATTTTGTACCTGTATTGTTTGTATCTTCCATGACCTCTACTACTCAATGCGGCTCAACTCTTCATCCCAAACTCTTAACTTTCAAAGTGAGACAGTGCTTGAAACTTTGTTTGGCAAGGAACCAGAGAGATTAAAGTACCGCACCTCTGTGTAGCAGCCTCTCTGGTAGGGATGCAATGAAGCAGTACAGTGAGCTGATGTTTTAAATTATGACAGTGGAGAAAGTAGATACACTTCGTATCACAAATCAATGGGTTCATATAGGCCTATAACATCACCTGAAAAATCCTGGCCCACAACTACACTCTTAGAAAAAAGGTGCAATTTAAAACCTTAAAGGGTTCTTCGGGTGTCCCCATGGGAGAACCCTTTCAAAAACCCTTTTTGGTTCCAAGAACAACCATTTCGGGTTCCATGTAGAACCCTTTCCAGAGATGGCTCTACATCAAACCCAAAATGGTTCTACCTGGAACCAAAAAGTTTTTTTGAACCTAAAACCAAAAAAGGGTTATTCTATTGGGATTAACCCTTTTGGAACACTTTTTTTTCTAAGAGTGTAGCCTATTGCATGACTGTTGCAAGTGTTAGAGGACAAACTAAGCTGTACATAACAATCTCAGAGGCCAGACTACCACTTGGCTGTTCAGGATATGTCTGCAGAAAAGGGCATGCAGTCAACCGTTTCAGCCTTTTCAACACCCCAATCACAAAGTAGAAGGCTTCGAACAAATCACTTCAAGCCACTCCACTTCAATATTCTCTTGCATATTGCTGTAGCAGACAATCCAAGAGGGAGCGGAATGAGTAGAATGATATCAAATACAAACACATGGTTAGATGCCATTCCATTTGCTCCATTCCAGCCATTATTATGAGCCGTTCTCTCCTCAGCCACCTCCTCTGATACAATTGTCTGTGCTTTTTATCGGCAACAAAATATATGTACAATTAGCTCACATTTACTTTCTCTCTCAGAATGTTCTGACCTCTTTGTTTTAAGTCTATGCCAGGTAAACTCTCATTGTCCTTTCCACCTCATCACAACAATGATCAAGGGTGCAGAAAGTCATCCCATATGATAGCCAATAACAAAACCACTGCTATTACAGTTTTCTTCCATCGAAAGAGAGGACCAAAATGCAGCGTGGTTATCTTTATACATCTTTATTAAAGATGAAAAATACAAACAGTATACCAAAAACGTGAAAAACCAAACCAGCCCTATCTGGTGCAAAAAACACAGAGACAGGAAAAATCACCCACGAAACACTCAAAGAATATGGCTGCCTAAATATGGTTCCCAATCAGAGACAACGATAAACACCTGCCTCTGATTGAGAACCACTCTAGGCAACCAGACTTACCTAGACTACTTCACTAAACCACAATCCCATTACCTACAAAAAATAACTAGACAAAACAAACACATAATCACCCATGTTACACCCTGGCCTGACCAAAATAATAAAGAAAACACAAAATAAAAAGACCAGGGCGTGACAACTGCAGGATACTGGTTGTAGTGAGACTGTTGTCATGAGACTTTTGAGTTAAAGTGTGACTGCTGAGGGGCCTCAAGTCACCTTCCTATAAATGTCAGTCTCTTTCCTTGTTTGTTTCAGTCCTAGTTTGTTTGTCCTGCCACAGTACCTTACTGGTGGAAAATGAGCAGATTGTTTCTTGTTATTGTATCTTAGAATCTGCAGGAAATACAGATGTTTTGTATACCTAAAGGTAGTTAGCCTGTGAAATCTGCTGAATATGCTTGCCATAAACTGTAACTGGTTTCTTTTAATAACTGGGGTCAGCAAGGTACCAAATAAAGGAGTAACATGGGTAATGCATGGCATGCATGTCCAGTTAATTTCACAGGTGCATGATGTCAAGCTTGAAAATTACACTTTTTTTTTCTTCTTTAAAAAAAAAAAAATCGCTGTAGGAACTTTGATTGTTTTGCAAACCAAATTATTTTCAAGCACTGCACATTTCCACGTTCAAGTGTGACTGCATGTCATTGACTTGGTTACGAGCATATTAAAACACATTTATATTCCAAGGTTAAAGGAGGTAAGGCAAAAAGTATCAGTGAACGAACATCGCCCGTGGCAACACAGCTGTTTCCAGAGTGAGCACCTGACTTAAGCCTAAACAACAATATCAAAATAAAGTTAGAAAAAAAAGTAAGAAATAAATTAATCTGATGATCATGTTCAGAGATTTCAAAGATTAGATTCTCATTTGCCAAATGGAAGTTCTCTCAAATGAGCCATGATCAAAGACATTTGTATTCTTTGGGCCTTTGGTCACTTTTGACTTTCACTGGCAGCCAGAGAAGCGAGAACTAATTTTGCAGTACTAATGAGTGTTGCTACCACTACTTAATTTGTGTGCCAGAGGAGAAGGACCGATCCGAAATATTGATACCGCTCTTTTCCTATAATAATCTCAGATTTCACTGTTATAATGAGCACTGATTAGATTGTACTGTACAGCACACAGACAGGGAGCATATAATAGAGTTCAATTCTCCCTCAGTATTTGAAGTCCTATTTGGGGTTATGAATTATTCAGTTTCAGCGGAATGATGCTTACATTTTAGCAATAAATAGGAATAAAAAGGACTTGCAGAGACATTGTGAGATGAGTGGCCTTGTGACGAAGCCAGAGGACATATCGCATAATCAAGGTAGGGAGTAGGAGCCCATGAATGTCTTGAGAAAGCATTGGTTAGTCTTTTTATTAGATCCAATATGGACTTGTCTCATAAGCCCAATGTATCAGTTCCAATCAAACACTCACCTTTCATTCGAATGCTATGACTGAATTTGAATGCTATGAATTCGATATTTGGTATACAAAAAATATTTCACTCCTACGTCATCTGTCTATCTAGCCATATCTCAATATTTTAACGTGATAGATGTAGATCAAATCAAATGTATTATAAAGCATTTTTATATCAGCAGAAACAAAAGATGTAGTCAGGCACTTTGCCTTTAATTTCTCTATGAGAATAAGGATCATTGTGATGTTAATTCATATTGCAGACACATGAAAGGAGGGAAATTGAAAAGGAATTTTAAAAATATATAACTATTTAACGCATAAACTAAGTCTATGCGTAACTAAGTTTGAAAAACGGATGAATTAAAGAACAACGCACTGTAATCAGTGTATCTGGGAGAAAAGCACACAGCACCCTTTCTGGCTCCAGGTGGAACCCTTTTGGGTTTCATGTAGAACCCTCTGTAGAAAGGATTCTACATGGAACCCAAAAGGGTTATATCTGGAACAAAAAAGTGTTCTCCCATGGAGACAGCTGAAGAACCCATAAAGATTCTAGATAGCACCTTTTTTTCCCCACTAAGAGTGTACTCAAGTAGAAGTACAGTTACTTTAATAACATCTCACTCAAGTAGAAGTACAGTTACTTTAATAACATCTCACTCAAGTAGAAGTACAGTTACTTTAATAACATCTCACTCAAGTAGAAGTAAAACTACTGGTGTGAAAATAAAAAGCTGGGTAAGTGTACCTATTAAGCCCACATACCCATTAAGGCCAATCCATCTTTGGTTGTTGTAGCCATACCAGTTATTTTCCCAAGCCAATTTGATATCCTTATCAAGTTATTGACAGTTCATTTTTGCCCTCAGAACAGCCTCAATTCGTCGGGGCGTGGACTCTACAAGGATTTGAAAGCGTTCCACAGGGATGCTGACTCCAATGCTTCAAGTTGGCTGGATGTCCTTTGGGTGGTGGACCACACTTTCCCATATACACAGGAAAGTGTTGAGCATGAAAAACCCAGCTACATTGCAGTTCTTGACACAAACCGGTGCACCTGGCACCTGTTACCATACCCCTTTCAAAGGCAATTCAATCTTTTGTCTTGACTATTCACCCTCTGAAAGGCACAAACACACAATCCATGTCTCAATTGTCATAAAGCTTAAAAATCCTTCTTTAACGTGTCTCCTCCCTTCATCTACACTGGTTGAAGTGGATTTAACTAGTGACATCAATAAGGAATCGTAGCCTTCCCCTGGATTCACTTGGTCAGTCTATGTCATGCAAAGAACATGGGTTCTGTATACTCATTGGATTATACACCAGACCATTGGTTTCCAAATATAAGTAAACTATTAGCTATTCTGTATTTATTATTATTTTTTACAATAAAGCATTGCCGTTCCAATTAAAACCTGTTATTCTCCTATTAAGCCCAGTTTGCATTGAAACATATGGCGATTGTGTGTTAATCCCTAATATTCAATATACCTGAGTATAAAAATAGACATATTTTTAAATCTGAGATTTATACTCAAACTACAGTTATGCATATTATGCATCTACTGTATCCATGGTGCATTTACCAGCATTAAAATCAATTAAGAATCCATTCAAATCCTCTGTACTCTCTCAAAGGCGTTTGGAGTGGACATGTAATCGTTGATGAAGAGAGAGAAGAATAAGATCAGAGTTGAAGGATATCGGGGATAGAAGACTTACAAGTAGTGGACAAACACGGAAACAAATGAGGGACAAGAGGACTATTGGACGACTGCTCATGCAATTAGGATAGGGGCAATGTTATCTTGTTGTCCATCATTCATCCAGATGTTTCTATTTTTTGGTACTGTAGCTTTGTAATAAAACAGGGATATTTGAAACTGTCTTCAGACAGGCTTTAGAAAGCCAAGTTGAACTAACAAAGAATACTACAGCAAATGTGAACCAGCTTTCAGATCATTAGAAGATATTTGTGTTACGATCTTTGTGCATGATGTCTTATCTACAGAGGGCCAGTGCAGGTTTTTGTTCTAACCAAGCAGTAGCACACCTGATTGAACTAATGAAGTCTTGATTCAAGTCTATAATTAGTTCATTAGTTTAAAAATCAGGTGTATGCAGGTTGTCAAGAACAAAAGCCTGGGCCCAAATGGATCTCTGCAGGTACAATTGGAAACCCACTGTTACGAGTGCTACTTCCATGATGAATAGTAATGATCAGTTGATTTTAATAACTTTAGGGGAGATGATTACAATTTGAATTTACATCAATGTCAGTTTGTAAGTTTCAACATTTGGAAATTCATTTAAATTGATTATTTTAGTGGTGGGCTTATTTGGAACAGGGTATATTTGATACCCATTAAACTCAGTCTGGACTTTTCACATATTTAATCAAATATTATTATCTCACAATAAAGAATTGTGTAAGTAAAGTCATACACTACATGACCAAAGGTATGTGGACACCTGCTAGTCGAACTTCTCATTCCAAAATCATGGTGATTAATATGGAGTTGGTCCCCCCTTTGCTGCTATAACAGCCTCCACTCTTCTGGGAAGGCTTTCCACTAGATGTTGGAACATTGCTGCGGGGACTTGCTTCCATTCAGCCATGAGCATTGATTGAGGTCGGGCATTGATGTTGGGCGACTAGGCCTGGCTCGCAGTCTGCGTGCCAAATCCTCCCAAAGGTGTTCGATGGGGTCAGGGCTCTGTGCAAGCCAGTCAAGTTCTTCCACACCGATCGACAAACCATTTCTGTGTGGACCTCGCTTTGTGCGCGGGGGCATTATGCTGAAACAGGAAAGGGCCTTCCCTTTGTTGCTACAAAGTTGGAAGCAAATTGCCTAGAATGTCACTGTATGCTGTAGCGTTAAGATTTCCCTTCACTGGAACTAAGGGGCCTGGACCGAACCATGAAAAACAGCCCCAGACCATTATTCCTCATCCAACAAACTTTACAGTTGTCGCTATGCATTGGGGAAAGTAGCGGCTCCTGGAAGCCGCCAAACAAAGATTTGTCCCTTGGACTGCCAGATGGTGATGCGTGAGTCATCGTTCCAGAGAACTCGTTTCCACCGTTGCTCCAGAGTCCAATGGCAGCAAGCTTTACACCAGCCAACAATTGGCATTTCACATGGTGAGCTTAGGCTTGTGTGCGGCTGCTCGGCCATGGAAACCCATTTCATGAAGCGCCTGACAAACAGTTATTGTGCTGACGTCGCTTCCAGAGGAACTCGGTAGTGGGTGTTGCAACTGAGGACAGAGGATTTTTACGTGCTTCAGCACTCGTAGGTCCCATTCTGTGAGCTTGTGTGGCCTACCACTTCGCGGCTCAGCCGTTATGGCTCCTAGATGTTTCCACTTCACAATAACAGCACTTACAGTTGATAAAGGCAGCTCTAGCAGGGCAGAAATTTGACGCGAACTGACATGTTGGAAAAGTGCCATCCTATGACGGTGCCACATTGAAAGTCCCTGCGCTATTCAGTAAAGCCAATCTACTGCCAATGTTTGTCTATGGAGATGGTGTGACTGTGTGCTTGATTTTATTCCCGTCAGCAAAGGGTTTGGCTGAAATCGACTGACTCCACTAATTTGAAGGGGTGTCCACATACTTTTGTGTATATAAATTATAATGTCCAACTTCACATTAGAGATTAATCTTTCAAATTAGGGCTGTTTACGTTAGAAATGTCTAAACTTAGGTTTTGGTGTGCTTAATAGGTACACTTGCTCTAGCTCATTTAAAAAGTACTCAGAGTAAAATAAATTTAGTTACTTTTAAAATTAAATCATCGACCTTGATAATTCGTTATTTTCGCGAAGGTTACCTGAATATATTATGCTTACTGGATGAAGTTAAAGCAAGCCAGTCAGACTGACAAAATGCAATATAACATTTTTGGGAAATAGTTTTGGGGATGGCCTTCACCAGGAAGAAAGGGATGCAACTGTTACGGATACAGTTATCCTGTGTGTGTGTGTATCCTGTGTGTGTTTCTTTTCTCTCCTTCTCCCCTCACAGGTGAAAATCATCACTCCCCAATCAGTCAACAATCAATCATCAATCAGAAGACACACCTCCTATTTCCTGACCTATCACAGTTCCTTCCCCATGGTTTAAAAACCCCATCATTTGTTTGTTCTAAAGCTCAATCTCTAAAGCTCAATCTCGAGCTCAATCTCTCTGTAAATGCCATGTCTGTAGGTATCTGTGTTTCACTCTCGCTTTGTGTCTTAACCTCTCTTTTGTTTAAAGCACCTCCATAGCACTTTGTCATCACCTGTGAGTATTGTTTTTGGTTATGGTGTTTGTTTGTTGCTGGTGGGAAAAAGGGGAAACCAAGACAAGTCGCCCATGGGCATACACTACCCGTCGGTGAACTTTGTTAAATACACTAGTTAGAACTGGGCGGACCACCCACTGTATTTTTGGTTAGTTAGTTAGCTGTTAAAGTAGGCTAGTCTAGCTTAGGGGTGTGTTTTTGTATATTTATTGTTTCTTTTCTTGGGTCCAGCTCAGCCCCTTTTCCTGCTCCCCCCATTACCGTGTGTTTATAAATAAACCTAGAGTTTGACGGTAGATTTCTGTTGTCGTGGTTATTTTGTGCACACTTTTACTTTGTCACAATAATAATTTGCATGAGTTATGTTACGGGTCTCATTACCATCCCCCCTAGACTGTCGGGCCAAAAGGGATTCGTAACACAACGAAGCACCAGTTGAATCTTAAGATTAAAAACGGATTAATTAGATGTGAAAGACAACATCCGAAGAATAGAACAAAAGTGAGTTTATGCTGTAATGGAAAGTATTAGCCAATAGTCAATATGACATGGCGCTCTCAGCGACAGAATCAAACATTGGATGTGTTTGCTTGCAATAAGACATTTGCATTGATGTCGAACCCAACAACACATTCCGTAATGCAATATGTATAGTTTACAAGGAACCGATAGCTGAGTGTTGAAGCAAATCATGATTGCCAAATTGCGACAAGATATGGGCACATGCAAGAGGTGTCCAGCCCAATGCTGGCCTGCTGAGTGCCTTGCATTGCTACAATTAAGAACGGACAATCATAAAATGGACAACAACGACTATATCTATTTATGTGACTGGACACTCACTAAATGAATCGAACATTTTCTGAAGGGTTTAGATTAAATGCTACAGTACCAGTCAAAAGTTTGGACACCTCTACTCATTCAAGGGTTTTTCTTTATTTTGACTATTTTCTATACTGTAGAATAAAAGTGAAGACATCAAAACTATGAAATCATGTAGTAACCAAAAGAAAAGTGTCAAACAAATCAAAATATGTTTTATTTTAGATTCTTCAAAGTAGCCACCCTTTGCCTTGATGACAGCTTTGCACTCTTGGCATTCTCTCAACTAGCTTCACTTGGAATGCTTTTCCAACAGTCTTGAAGGAGTTCCCACATATGCTGAGTACTTGTTGGCTGCTTTTCATCACACTGCGGTCCAACACATCCCAAACCATTTCAATTTGGTTGAGGTCAGGTGATTGTGGAGGCCAGGTCATCTGATGCAGCACTCCATCACTCTCCTTCTTGGTCAAATAGCAAAATAGATTTCCACCGGTCTAATGTACATTGCTTGTGTTTCTTGGCCCTGATGCCATGATGAAGTCTGCTTTAATTGACACTAACGTATGAAGAATAGGTAGAGAATGACCAACACCTAGTTGCTGGAGATTGAGGTTGCAGCCCCATTCTGAATGAATGGCCAGTACAAATGTGGAGATGGAAGATTACACAGTTGTGTGTGGTAGAGTTGACATGTACACCAGGTTAAGACAAGGGATGCTTAGGAGGGCTACGAAACAGAAGGTAAGAAAGAAGCAGAGAGAGGTAGAGTCAGAAGATATTTCAATGTATGAGCACAAGGACAGAATTCAGTGTTTATGCGAGCTGAAGTAATGCTGTGACCGAAACCCATTAGAGTGCTTAAGCGTATGGAGATAGCGACTAGGGTGTAAAACCAGATCAAGAAACATATATAACGAGGAGGAAGGAAAGCCCCTGTGGAAGTTGAAGCTCACCACAATAAAGAAAACCAGTAAGAAGACCGCCTCAAGAAAACATCAATGCAGAGTGAAACAGCCTTGTCTGAGTGTTTGATGTACAGCAGAAAAGGAATAGGAGCAGGTAGCTTAGTATCATGAATAAAACTGTTGTATTACAATGAAAAGTCATGCAGATTGAATATGAATGGGACTATTGTGCATTTCAACCATTGTTACGTGAAGCCGTCTCTAGGCCTATGAGATGAGGCCCACTATTACCGTTAAACCGGAATGCAAGCGCAATGACAAACTACTGAGCCAAACTACTGAGCCTGAAGAATCCCCCCCAAAGTACATGGATGGGAAGCATCCATAGTAAAACCCAGACTCCGAGATGAACTGTCAACACAATGAGATCTTGAGATCGTCCAGACAGTCCGAGATGATCTGTTGATCCAGAACCAAACCAGTGTGCATATGTAATAAGATCCCGTTTGGAGTGTGATGGAAAAGCCTACGTGGAGCTAGTGCCCGGGCGATATGATGATATATATATATACATATATTGTGTGACGATAGAAAAACGTCTCGCTTATTTCGTTGTGTCGCAAATCTCACTCTTTACGGCAATATTTTTGTCAATTGGACGACGCTTTGGAACACAAGCAAACAAGGAGAGTGAACGTGACACAAAACACGGAGACACAGAGCTCGTGTGTAAAAGAGGGGTTACTTCGGTCACATGGACGTGGTATGGGTATGAAAACTCTGACTCAGACCATAAAACCATCCTCTGGAAAATATGCCGCAGGTCGGTCCCGAACAACAGGCTCAAACACCACTAACCTCTTTTACCACCTACGGAAGAATCAAGTGAAACACTACGGAGAGGCTACGGATGAGACCCAACAGTACAGTCGAGGGCTCAAAACAAACAAACCCCAGACTCAGACGTTGCAAGAGGCTTTTGCCCGCGGCACACCATATGGCAAAGAATCACAAAGATGAAAGGAGATAACAGCTGCTGTTACAACTTACAACTGCAAAGACATGGCCCCAATGACATGGCACCAATGGGGGTTTCGTGAGTTGGTGCTAATACTCGGTCCAAGGTACCAAATGCAAATTGATATGTATTTTATTTGCAAGGATAGTTGAAGTGTTTTCTATTTACCTTTTTAGATTTTATACATTAATATTTTGTTACATGCTTAATTGAAAATATGCACAAAGCTTCTAAATAAAGTAAGAAATAATCTAATATGACTAAGTACCTTTTATATGTTGAGTATAATTAAAAATGTAATAAGAAATAGGCCTTTACATGTGGTAATTTTATATCAACTATTTATTCATTGAATTTACACAACATGTGCAGTATGGTGATATGTATCGTTATGGGGATATGAAATTACCTATATCAGGATATGAGATTTTGGCCATATCGCCCAGCACTATGTGGAGCTAAAATAGTCCATTGATATGTACCCTAATTCAGATGCAAACGTTAACTTTCGTCACGTGAGTAAAAAAAGTTGAATCACGACCTTGCGGAGAAGAGCCATGATTTCACTTGGAGCAAAAAAATGTACACAAAACAACTGGCCAGATCGGAAGGCATGAACATGCCTCATGCCGCCAACATTATTATTTTATTAACTAGGCAAGTTATTATTAACTAGGCAAGTCAGTTAAGAACAAATTCTTATTTACAATGACGGCTTAGGAACTGTGGGTTAACTGCCTTGTTCAGGGGCAGAACGTCAGATTTTTACCTTGTCAGTTAGAGGATTCGATTTAGCATCCTTTCGGTTCATGGCACAACACTCTAACCACTACCTGGCATGTAGCCGGTGCGGCAGGCTACATAGGCTATTGCTTCATTGCAAGAAACATAACAGATGTACAGAGAAATAACATTTAGTTCCGCCTGTAAAATATCATAAAACAATAACTTTGATCAAATACATTAAAAAAATAAGCCAGTTACACATGATTTTGGGTCTTTAGAAGATGTGGTCAAATGTGCTCTTTGTACAGTACTGTAGTAGTTATCAACAATGTATTCAAACGTTCCTTTGTGATAGACAGAAACCTGAGACTAGCATGATATTAGAATATTTAAAAAAACATTATATCCAAAATCAATACAGTATTCTAATATTAGGATTTGCTCTAACTTCCAGTTTGTGTGCTTGCACCTGTTAAAAAAAAACCTTGCCTTGTTAGCTCAATCTTCCCCAGTATGTCTTTAATAGGGGTGTGCCGAGTATTCGGACAAAACCATTATTGTTACCGATGTTAGGACTTTGCAGAACACAAATGTGAATGGATTATTAACATTATCAGTGATTGTAAAAAGTTTTTGAAAACAGAATTTCTCAAGTCGACTGCGAATTTAACAAAACATTGTTTTTGACATTGTCGCCATTGATGGTGGATGAAGTCTTATCTCCCCCAGCACTAGTGGTAACTAAACAACTCTTATCTCCTTTCTCTTTCTCCCCATTTCTAAGTACAGTATATTAGATTGAGTTTTGGACTTAGCCAAGCATATGTTCTCTGCCTACTTCTCAGATTCATGTTTAGATAAATGCCTTGTTCATAAAGTATTATCTTGAAATGTAAATCTCACATCCTTGTTTAATGTTTTCATCAACTATGTTAAAGAGGTGGTTCATCGAAAAATACATTTTATCTCACTAGAGAATTTTCCTAGGCATTAGCCTTCACCAGAGACAGTTATTAGGTTAGATGGATCAGTATTTAGTTTAGCTCATCAGCGAATTCTACTTCTCCCTCTCCCATAGAAACCCCATTTAATGTCAAAGTTTATCATAAATACCTTCGAAAGACACCACCGGTGCTTCCAATAACTGAAATAGTTAAAATCTTGATAAGATTACTTTGATCAAATATTTACCTAGCCTACTATTTCCCAATGATATCGCTATTTTTTTCATTAAAATCCAGGAAGTAATTTTCGATTAATCCGCGCCGAGCAGCGATTTGGGTCAGTCAACTTCTTGGGTCAAAGATTTGTATCAACCAGATGACACGAACTGAAGAAAACATTTGCTCTAGTAGGTCGATTTTTGTGATATGTTTTGAAGCCAATCAGATTGTTTTTTGGCAATTCAATGACAAGACAACATTTGTTGCATAAAGTGAGGATAAATACATATCGTTTTTCATACATTCTAAATAAAATAGTAAATGTCACATTTTTAAATAAAATTGCAAAAGTCTAAATACTGATCCAGCTAACCTAAAAATGGTATCTGGTAAAGGCTAATGCCTAGGCAAAGTTCTAATGAGATTAAAAGTATTTCTCGATGAACCACCCGTTTAAGTACATGTATTTGAATTATAAAACCATTCTCGCAGTCCTTTCTGCCATGACTCAAGTTGTTTGCTTGCTGTATTCCGTTAGATAGTTTTGTATAATCCTATATGGCGCTCAAAAAGTTAAAACACTTATAAGACAAATTATCATTGTACTACAATATGCATTAAACATTTATGTTAAATTAAGTTAAACTGCACATGCATACAGTATTTTCCTGCTTGCTGTATTGTTACAATGTTAATACACCTGCTTTTGTATTCAAATTGTGACTAGTTTGCATCCCCGCTTTACAGCTCAAGGTTTGAAGTCACCCTACCATGCTGTCTGGGAGGGTTGTGACGGCTATGTCTTGGAGTGCTGCTTTTGGGGGTTGGAAGAAGGGTGTGGATCCACCAGCCATGTCTGGGAACACACAGTATGACACACAGTTAAAGAGATTTTAATACAGATTCATTCAACCTCCTTACAACTTCTAATCATCCCTCCTACTCTCAATCTCTACTCCTCATATTCTGATCATCAATCAGCAACAATCTATAACACACACACCGTTAGAAACTGTTTTTTTCTCTCTCACCATAGTGAGATTTGGAGATGGGTCTCAGACCACCAGCCATGTCTGGGAACACACAGTATGACAGACAGTTAGAGAAAGTGAATACAGATTCATTCAACCATCTCCTTCCAACTTCTAATCATCTTTCCTACTCTCAATCTCTACTCCTCATATTCTGATCATCATGCTTAAACCAAACACACACTGTTAGAAACTGTGTTTCCTCTCTCACCATTGTGAGTTTTGGAGATGGATGTGGATCCACTAGCCATGATGTCTGGGAACACACAATATGGCAGACAGTTAGAGAAAGTGAATACAGATTCATTCAACCATCTCCTTCCAACTTCTAATCATATTTCCTACTCTCAATCTCTACTCCTCATATTCTGGTCATCATGCTTAAAGAAAACACAGAGACACTCTTTGAAGTTGTGTGTCTCGTTCTCTACCTCTTTAGATTTTTCACCTCCTGGAACAGACCTTGCAACTCTGAAAATATAGAACATAATGGGCTATCATTACACTTGCATGCAATATGCCTTCAACTAATAGATTGGTAGACACTATACAACTGCACCCACTCACAGATACACCTACAACTGAACCTAATCACAGTATCTATGGGTATATACACAAGTAAACCTGGACTTGCATGCAGGGTGAGAATATTCAGTGGGAGCATCCACAAACAGGAAAGCTTACCTTCAGCCACGGAGAGAGATTGTCTGAGTGCTGCATTTTCTCGTTAGAGCTCCTTATTTGAAAGTTTGCAGTGGTTAGCTGCATTTGCATTTCCTGGTCCTCCTCAGGTCCTCCTCATTCTCAGATTTTTATGACAAAGTGTTAATACATTAAATAAGTGAGACATGGTTAAAACCACCTGCATCAACTTAAATTGCACAACGAATGCTCAAAGTGTTAGAAACTTACTTGACATGATATACTGGTCATTAGTTCCACCTGATGTTTTTTTCCAGACTTGGACATCTTCTTTTTCTGTGATATACTCTGGTAGCGTAACACAGCTACAGTCAGGAAATTAAAGGTTTTGTGTAAAGATACAGCTAATCAATTTCACAACTAAGCATACTGTAGCCGCCCGCACAAACAGCTGTGTGTTATGCGTTAGGCTATTAGTTGATTGTGTTGTACTTACCAGCATCTAGTGTTCGTTGGGTCCGACATGCCAATCAACCTGCTATCTGCCAATCACGGGAATGCTTGGAATGTTGTGATGCTGGGCATCCTGGTGGTTGGCGGAGTGGCGTGGAGGGGGGTTGGGCAGGGGGATGGAGCATTGGACCAGGTTTAGCCATTGACCAGGTTTATCTATCATTCTCTCTCTTTTGTCTGGCCTTCACAAGAGAAGGTCACGGTTGTTTTACAGGGTATCCTTCATTTATTTGGCGTGGGCTTCCGCCTACAGTAGCCTGTGTGAAGTTGGGTTAATAAACCGTAAATTCGTAAACTCAACCCTCTGTCTGGACAATTGTTCCTTTATGATCTAGTTATGTCATTACAGTGGTGTGGCTAGCTAACGTAGGTGAGAACAGGGGTTGAAAATTATTTGAGGGAATCCGAAAGTGAAGTTGGAGGTAGGGGACGATTTTGGCCAAGGAGGTGCGTGCGCATGGACGTCGGAGGATCAGGCTGAGGAGATCGCCAGGGCGTCGGGAGTCCAGAGGTTGCTTGAGGAAGGACTTTAGAATGATGGGCATGAGTGCTTCGTTGACTGTGCTTCGCACGGATTCTGGTGGGCGGACGGAAGGGGTGACGTCGGCGGGACGGGGAATCTGGGACTCAGGATGTAAACAAACATGGCGGCGCCCAGTTCCCGGTTGCGTCGGTCTCTGTTAAGACCACAAAGTATTCCGGGAAGGCAGATTGAGAAGCTTTTCATGCTCAGTTTGAACTGCTAGCTCATTTTGGGAGGTGGTTGAATTAAGATAGGGCACTGCAGTTGGCTTTATGCCTCACAGATGATGCTCTGGCCTGTTTGATATTGATTAGCTCCGAGGACAGATGTGATTATGGGGCTTTAGTGGGAGCACTGAGGAGGCGCTCTGGACAGTGTGTACAGCCTGGGCTGCTGCGCTCCGAACTGAGTAATAGATGCAGGCAGCCTGGAGAGACACTACGGGTGCTAGCTAATGACATTGAGAGCCTCTCTCGGCGGGCATACGCTCACATGCCCCCCCCCCCTTTCTGTGCAGAGCGAGCTAGCATGGGACCAGTTCATACAGGCGCTCTCTCCTATGGAGCTGCGCATACAGACCCAGCTGGCTCATCCTGAGTCATTGCAGATAGCCTTGGAGATGGCTTTGGAGAGAGAGCTGGTGTGGACTGGGGCTTTGGGGGTGCAGGGAGACAGACCGACTGTGCAGGCTGGGGGGCAGAGCATCCCAGAGATGGAAAAGCCTGCATGGGTGGCTGAAATGACTGAACTCATTCATGCTGTGTCGCTACAGGCGACACGAAACACAAAGCTGATGGCCAAAAGCTGATGGAGCCTGTTGTTGTGGTGGGCCGTCTCCCCCCGTACCTGTGTTGGGGACTTTTGTCATGTCCCTGTGGAGGGGGTGCCCTGCTCTGCCCTGGTGGACACTGGGTCCACAGTAACCCTGGTGAGGCCAGATATTGTGCCAGGTTGGACTCAGTGTGAGCCCACACTGAGTCCACTGGGCACCCATGAAAGGGAAGGGAATACTGACTCTTGACAGTAGGGGGGCAGGACTGTGCGTCATCCTGTGTTGGTGGCGGCTGTGCAGGACCCTTGTATCCTGGGGTTGGATTTTCTTAGGAGCACAGGCTGCCAGTTAGACCTAAATGGGGGCACACTGAGCTTCCAGGGAGGGCCGGAAGTCACCATGACCCCCCCCCCCCCTAATGTCACATTCACTCAACCCAAGAAACCCTTCACTCCAATAGTTAAAGCAGCAGAGACTCATGGCTGCCCCCTTCCCCCACATCCGTCTGTGACATTTCCCCAGCCTCCCTGTCACCTACGGCTGTGTGTTACATTCCCCCAGCTACCTCCACGACACATCCCTCCGTGAGCCCGGGCCGTGCCCCCCCCAACCCAGCTACCCAGATGGGAGAGGACAGGACACTGTCTGCAGTGAGGGAGATATGGGGAATGAACTGTGTTGCTCTTGACCCCGAGCAGCAGGAACGGTTATGGCAGTTGCTGTTTGAATTCAGAGACAGCTTTGTGCTGAGTGAGGAAGAGGAGGGTCAGACTCATCTGGTGCAGCATGAGATCGACACAGGTGATGCTCGACCCATCAAGATGCATCCCGCCGTATCCCGCTGGCACGCCAGGAGGCGGCAGACAAGGCAGTGTTGGAGATACAGCGGACAGACTTCACCGAGCCCTCAGACAGCCCCTGGGTGGCACAAGTCATCATGGCTCCTAAGAAGGGGGGCGAGCTAAGGTTCTGTGTGGACTACAGGCGGCTGAATGAGGTAACCAGGAAGGACTCGTATCCCATACCACGTATCGAAGAGTCGCTGGACCTGGTTTGGGGAGTCCTCCTGGTTCTCCTCACTAGACCTCCGCAGTGGCTACTGGCAGGTGCCACTCCCCAGAGGCCAGAGCCAAAACTGCATTCTCCACTAACCAAGGACACTGGCAGTTCAAGGTCCTGTGCTTCGGCCTGTGCAGCGCTCCAGATACTTTTGAGCGTTTGATGGACAGGGTGCTGGATGGCATCCCCCGACAGCAGTGTCTGGTATACCTCAATGACATCCTGGCCCATGGCAGCTCCTTCCAGTCAGCCCTGGTGGCGCTACGGCGTGTGCTGGAGCGGGTGGCTGCCGCAGGTCTGGAGCTCCACCCCGAGAAGTGCCACTTCATGAGGAGAGAGGTGTCCATCTTGGGTCACCGAGTGGGGAAGGAGGGTATCAGCACCATGGAGGACAAAGTGGGGGCTGTCAGTGACTGGCCCACCTCCACCGACCAGCGTCAGCTGAAGAGATACCTGGGCTTGGCTTCGTACTACAGGAGGTCAGTACGGGGCTCCTCAAGCGTCGCTGCTCCCCTGAACTGCCTGCTGCCACAGGACAAGGCCTTCACTTGGACAGTGGAGTGCGAGGAAGCCTTCAACACCCTCAAATGTGCACTGATCGAGGCCCTCGTGCTTGCCCCCCCCCCCCTGACCTCACCTTGCCCTTTATCCTGGACAGACACGAGCAATGTGGGCATTGGTGGGGTGCTGGCCCAGGTGGGGCCAGAGGGGGAGAGAGTGGTGGCGTACTTCAGCAAAACATTTGACAAACATGAGCACCGCTACTGTGTCACCCGGCGGGAGCTCTTGGCTGTTGTGGCTTCCATTAAACACTTAAAGTACTACCTGGGTGGCCTGCCCTTTACTGTAAGGACTGACCACTCTGCTCTCCACTGGCTCATGTCTTTCAGAGAGCCAGAGGGGCTGGTGGCACGCTGGTTGGAGGAGCTTCAGCCATATGACTTCACAGTGGTGCACAGGGCAGGGGCACGCAACTCCAATGCCATGTCCCGTCGACCATGTACTACAGACGGCTGCCATCACTGTGAGCAATGAGAGGGACGTGAGAGAGAGCTGTGTGCAGAGGAAGGGGTCTGTGCCACAGTGTGTCGGGCGAGCGGGCCTGTCTGACTGCAGACTGTCGATGTGGCTGAATGGGGGCAGCAGCAGGGATGGGACACAGACCTCCAGCCAGTGCTACAGTAGGTTGAGACGCAGGTGAGGCCACCGTGGGAAGAGTTTACAGCGCTCTCACTCGCAAACAAAGGATTGTGGTCAAATGTTCAGAGACTGCAGCTGGCCGATGGCGTGCTACAGCAGGCATGGAAGGAGTCAGCTACGGGAGAGGAGAGGTGGCAGGTGGTGGTCCCAAAAGCACTGCGGGAAGCTGTGCTCCAGAGCACTCATGGGGGGGGGGGGACTGGACACTTTGGGGTCACAAAATACTCCGGCGCTTCCATCAGGGCTTTTACTGGGGCAGCACAAGGGGGATGTGGGGGACTTTTCCCGCTGCTGTGACAGTTGGGTTAATAAACTGGAAATTCGCAAACCCCCTGTCTGGACAATTGTTCCTTTATGATCTAGTCAGACCATTAAAATACCTTTTGAGTAGTATTTTCTGCTTTTTCCAAATAATGCAGGTTCATCCTTTTCTCCCTCATTCCTCTCCCTTTCTTCTCTTGCACATTCTGACCTGGTCCTCTTTTTTTTTTTTACATTTCTACTAACGTTAGTCTCTTGTGATCTTCTACAAAGTAAAAATGAACATTATTAGCTAGGCGATAGCTAGGAGTGGCTCACACCACTCACCATGTTGCATACCCCCCCTCACCCCATAATATCATAAGCTGTGTTTGCAACTTACCTTACTAACAAGCTATATATTTTATTTTACTTTACCAGGCAAGTCAGTTAAGAACAAATTCTTATTTACAACAACGGCATGGTTAGTATGTGTTAGCTAGCTTTTGTACTAACCAGCAGCTAGTTAACGTTAGCTGGTGGATCGGCCTGCCCAACAGCTAACTAGCATGCTACCAACACATACCAGTGAACTTAATAAGTGATATAACTAGCTCCTTAGCTAGCTAGGGTTAGCTACATCAGTTGTTATTGTTATAGCCAATGTCTTGGCTGTATTACTTTTTTATAACCAAGTTTAACGATTGATAACATTAACCATATCGTGTTAGCTAGCGACGTTACACTGTGTCATTAGCTGGGTAGCTAGCTAGTTAGCTTACCATCCAGAGCCATGACAAAGGTGGGGATATCTTTTCCCTGTGCGCTGTCAATTAACAATACATACTTTCAAATTGTCTCACGTCCCATCAAACTCTTCAATATTTTTCAACTGGAACAATTTCTGATATCCCTTCTTCAAAAAAATAAAAAATAAAAATTCCACAAGTGCATACATGTTTGGTGATATTTTAACTTTCGCCCATGCGCACGATTTAGTTACGTAAGAGCTTGGCGCCTTTTATCGCTAGCTACGGAATCAGTTTCATTTGCAGTTGACGTGACGCCAGCAGTTTTCAACAATTAGCTCATTTGCATACCCTTGTAAGAAATGCGTCCAGTCTGGGTGATAAGGGGACCATATAGAAAATGGATTCGTGATGAATACTTCCCTTTTCCCTCGACAGACCAGGCCATGCAGGGATATTATTAAGGTATTGTTGTTGTAATATTGCTTTAGCCAGGTGTGAGCTCTAGAAAACGAGATTCTTTTTTTTAATGTAGCTACAACCATATTACTGCCTGGGGTGTTCAATTGCTGATGCTATGCTGTTACTGGTGCGTATACAATAGCTGTATATCTGCTAGCTAGATACAGTAGCTAGTTAACTTGCTAGCAAGATGGTACATTGTCAGTGTTTGTATTAAGTATCTAGTTTCTAGCTAGTTACTTACCAAACTCAATCAACATTGAGGTTGGTATTTACAGACACCCCCCCCCCCCCCACACACACACATACACACACACACATTCAGTTTCTTAGCCTCACCCTTGTGAAGTTAGTGTCATGTATTCTAGCTAATCATTTCTTTAGATAATGTTCTATGTTGGTTTTCTCTGTTCATTTTTTTGGACCCTCTAACACCCCCCCAATCAACCTGGCTTTGATCATTTAGACTGTGATGATGCCTGAGATGGTATCAGGTGCACAAACATACACACACACACATTCTGTTTCTTAGCCTCATCCTTGTGAAGTCAGTGTTATGTATTCTATCAAATATTTTTGTTACATAATGTTCTGTGTTGGTTTTCTCCATGTATTCCTAATTTAGGACCCCCTGACACACCCCAATCAACTTGGCTCTGATCATTTAGGCTATGATGATGACCCTGAGATGGTTAGTGTCCGGTGCACAAACACACACAACTCTCAGGCCTCAATACCTTTGAGGGACCTTCTGTGAGATACATTGGAGAACCATGGAATAGATATTTTGAGGAAAACGGTGAAGGAAGAATAATATGAAATCAACGATGTCGTGGATGGAAAAATGTACCAGACATTACTGAAAGAGATGAGGCTATCTGCTGATGATTTAACATTAACCTGGACCTGTAACGGAGTACCCATTTTTAACACCTCAAATTACTCAGTTTGGCCATTTCAATTTACCATGAATGAATTGCCTTACATACATCGGAAAGGAAATGTGATGCAGGACTTTGGTTTGGCCCAGAAAACCCGAGAATGGATACCTTTATAAAACCTTTTATTGATGAATGTTGCGATTTAGCCCAAAACCCATTACTTTGGAGAGATAGATAACAGTTGGATTCTGAAGAGGACAAAGGTCTTCTCCTTGATTTGTTCCTCAGATGCAATTGCCTTCGTTACTGTAAGCAATTCTATGGTGAATATGGTTGTGACTGTTGCTTGCATCCCGGTAAAGTTGTAGGTAGAGGGGGGGGTTCGGCAAGCCTATTTTGTTTCCTGGCGGAATTCTCTCCCCCCTTCTTTTTGAAGTGAACAAGCAATTACCCCATTTAGTGTCTTCCTCATTATTGTCCATCCCCCCACAGAAATGGCACAGTTGGCTCAGGTCATCTAGCAAAACATGATGTCAAGTAGTCTATACATTTACAAGTATATTAAATTAGAAATTGAACATACCAGTGTTTTGGAGGAGAGTGACTGCTATTTCTTCCCTCATGGTGTTAACATTTTTGTCTGTATTTGAAAAGACAATCAACTCCTCCTTCAGAGCACATTCAGCAAACTGGGAGGGGGGGGGAATTTGATGGGCATTTCAGTTTTCCCCAAAAAAATTGTTACACTAAAGATTCTAATTCGCACGTACACAATAACACAGCTATGATATAATTTGACAGTTCTGTTTTGCCTTTCAGTCAGTATACTTTCAGTAGGTTAATTGTACATTACATATACTCTCATACTTACTTTCAAGGCAAAGACCCCACAAGAAGTATCATATAGTTGGCATGGGTGAGAAAGGGTACCACACGCCCATCTGGAGATATTTACACCCCTTCTCTCTCAGGAATGATCTGAGCATATATGTTAATAAAAGTACAACATTTTTAAACACTTTATTGATTACAATATAGAAGTTTAAAAACTTCTTGTGACTCCCAAATCCGCATGCGGGAGTGTAATCATCGCCTGAAACTAATTAGCATAACGCAACGGACATAAATATCACTAGAGAATATTCCTATTCATGAAAATCACAAATGAAATATATTGAGACACAGCTTAGCATTTTGTTAATCACCCTGTCATCTCAGATTTTCAAAATATGCTTTACAGCCAAAGCTAGACAAATATTTGTGTAAGTTTATCGATAGCCTAGCATAGCATTATGCCTTGCTAGCAGCAGGCAACCTTGTCACGGAAATCAGAAAAGCAATGAAATTAAATAATTTACCTTTGATGAACTTCGGATGTACTCATGAGACTCCCAGGTAGATAGCCAAAGTTAATTTTAGCTCCATAATATCGATAGAAACATGGCAAACGTTGTTTATAATCAAGCCTCAAGGTGTTTTTCTAACATCTATTCGATAATATATCCGTCGGGACAATTTTTTTTTCAATAGGACCGATTGGAGTAATGGAGAATCTCTCTTGGAGCCACCATGTGACCACTTACACAATGTGGCCGCCTTCGGCTATTCTTCAACAGCAATGCGTAAAACTACGTCACAATGCTGTAGACACCTTGGGGAATACGTAGAAAGCGTAAGCTCGTTGATGGCACATTCACAGCTGAATAGGGACTCATTGGAACGCAGCGCTTTCAAAACCTGGGGCACTTTCGGATTGGATTTTTCTCAGGCTTTCACCTGTAACATCAGTTCTGTTATACTCACAGACAATATCTTTACAGTTTTGGAAACGTTAGAGTGTTTTCTATCCTAAGCTGTCAATTATATGCATATTCTAGCATCTTGTCCTGACAAAATATCCCGTTTAAAACGGGAACGTTTTTTTTCCAAAAATGAAAATACTGCCCCTAGAGTCGCAACAGGTTTTAACAACTGCAACTGCGACCTGGCCAAGATAAAGCAAAGCAGTTCGACACATACAACAACACAGAATTACACATGGAATAAACAAACATAAAATCAATAATACAGTAGAAAATCTATTTACAGTATGTGCAAATGAGGTAGGATAAGAGAGGTAAGGCAATAAATAGGCCATGGTGGCAAAGTAATTACAATATAGCAATTAAACACTGGAATGGTAGAATGTGCAGAAGATGAATGTGCAAGTAGTGATACTGGGGTGCAAAGGAGCAAGATAAATAAATAAATACAATATGGGGATGAGGTAGATTAGATGGGCTATTTACAGATGAGCTATGTACAGGTGCAGTGATCTGTGAGCTGCTCTGACAGCTGGTGAGGGAGGTAAGAGTCTCCAGCTTTAGTGATTTTTGCAGTTTGTTCCAGTCATTGGCAGCAGAGAACTGGAAGGAAAGGCGGCCAAAGGAAGAATTGGCTTTGGGGGTGACCAGTGAGATATACCTGCTGAAGCGTACTGGTGGATGCTGCTATGACGACCAGTGACCAGTGAGAAATGGCGGGGCTTTACCTAGCAGAGACAATGTAAATGACGTGATCATCTTGGATTATCTAACATCTGAGAATGTGCAGGCATTCCCTTGGATGAAAAGCATCTCTGTCTTGCTGATTATGTGCAGGTGGAAATGTCACCTGCATATCTGATGTAGGAAAAGAGATAAGTTGAGTGTCCTATTAATATGTTTATGTACAGTTGAAGTCGGAAATTTACATACACCTTGGCCAAATACATTTAAACGCAGTTGTCACAATTCCTAACATTTAATTGTCACGTTCTGACCTTAGTTCTTTTGTTATGTCTTTGTTTTAGGTTGGTCAGGGCGTGAGTTGGGGTGGGTTGTCTATGTTCGTTTTTCCTATGTTGTGTTTTGCGTTTGGCCTGGTATGATTATCAATCAGAGGCAGGTGTCGTTAGTTGTCTCTGATTAAGAATCATACTTAGGTAGCCTTTTCCCACCTGTGTTTTGTGGGTGATTATTTTCCGTTTCAGTGTTTGCACCATTCGGGACTGTTTCGGTTTTCATTTTGTTTCTCTTGCTCTTTTGTATTCTGTATTCATTCTCATTAAATTACATTATGGATACATACCACGCTGCATTTTGGTCCTCCGATCCTTCCTACTATTACTCCTCAGACGAGGAAGAAGATGACCGTTACATTAATCCTCGTTAAAATTCCCTGTCTTTGGTCAGTTAGGATCCCCACTTTATTTTAAGAATGTGTAATGTCAGAATAATAGTAGAGAGAATGATTTATTTCAGCTTATTTATTTCACATTTTCAGTGGGTCAGAAGTTTACATTGGTATTTGGTAGCATTGCCTTTAAATTGTTTAACTTGGGTCAAACGTTTCGAGTAGCCTTCCACAAGCTTACCACAATAAGTTGGGTGAACTTTGGCCCATTCCTCCTGACAGAGCTGATGTAACTGAGTTAGGTTTGTAGGTCTTGCTCGCACACTTTTTCAGTTCTGCCCACAAATTTTCCATGGGATTGAGGTCAGGGCTTTGTGATGGCCACTCCAATACCTTGACTTGGCCACTCCAATACCTATCCTTAAGCCATTTTTCCACAACTTTGGAAGTATGCTTGGGGCCATTGTCCATTTGGAAGACCCATTTGCGACCAAGCTTTAACTTCCAGACTGATGTCTTGAGATGTTGCTTCAATATATCCACATAATTTTCCTTCCTCATGATGCCATCTATTTTGTGAAGTGCACCAGTCCCTCCTGCAGCAAAGCTCCCCCACAACATGATGCTGCCACCCCCGTACTTCACGGTTGGGATGGTGTTCTTTGGCTTGCAAGCCTCCCCCTTTTTCCTCCAAACATTACGATGGTCATTATGGCCAAACAGTTCTATTTTTGTTTCATCAGACCAGAGGACATTTCTCCAAAATGTCTGATCTTTGTCCCCATGTGCAGTTGCAAACCGTTGTCTGGATTTTTTATGGCGGTTTTGGAGCAGTGGCTTCTCTTCCTTGCTCAGCGGCCTTTCAGGTTAGGTCGATTTAGGACTTGTTTTTACTGTAGATACTTTTGTATCTGTTTCCTCCAGCATCTTCACAAGGTCCGTTGTTTTGGGATTGATTTGCACTTCTCGCACCAAAGTACGTTCATCTCTAGAGGCACTGAGTTTGAAGGTAGGCCTTGAAATACATCCACAGGTACACCTCCAATTGACTCAAATGATGTCAATTAGCCTATCACTGTATCACTGGAAATGTGATACAGTGAATTATAAGTGAAATAATCTGTCTGTAAACAACAAATGTTGGAAAAATTACTTGTCATGTACAAAGTAGATGTCCTATACGACTTGCCAAAACTATAACAAGAAATTTGTGGAGTGGTTGAAAAACTAGTTTTAATGACTCCAACTTAAGTGTATGTAAACATTTGACATCTGTATGTGTATGTGTATATAAACTCAGCAAAAAAAATGTATTTCTTCAGGACCCTGTCTTTCAAAGATAATTCGTAAAAATCCAAATAACTTCACAGATCTTCATTGTAAAGGGTTTAAACACTGCTTGTTCAATGAAGCATAAAAAATTAATGAACATGCACCTGTGGACAGGTCGTTAAGACACTAACAGCTTACAGACGGTAGGCAATTAAGGTCATAGTGAGAAAAACTTAGGACATTAGGCCTTTCTACTGACTCTGAAAAACACTAAAAGAAAGATGCCCAGGGTCCCTGCTCATCTGCGTGAACGTGCCTTAGGCATGCTGCAAGGAGGCATGAGGACTGCAGATGTGGCCAGGGCAATAAATTGCAATAACCGTACTGTGAGATACCTAAGACAGCACTACAGGGAAACAGGATGGACAGCTGATTGTCCTCGCAGTGGCAGACCACGTGTAACAGCACCTGCACAGGATCGGTACATTCAAACATCACACCTGCAGGACAGGTACAGGATGGCAACAACAACTGCCCAAGTTACACCAGGAAGGCACAATCCCTCCATCAGTGCTCAGACTGTCCTCAATAGGCTGAGAGAGGCTGGACTGAGGGCTTGTACACTAGGCCTGTTGTAAGGCAGGTCCTCACCAGACATCACCGGCAACAACTTCACCTAACGGCACAAACCCAACATCGCTGGACCAGACAAGACTGGCAAAAAGGGCTCTTCACTGACGAGTTGCAGTTTTGTCTCACCAGGGGTGATGGTCAATTCTGCGTTTATTGTTGAAGGAATGAGAATTACACCGAGGCCTGTACTCTGGAGTGGGATCGATTTGGCGGTGGAGGGTCTGTCATGGTCTGGGGCGATGTGTCATGGCATCATCGTACTGAGCTTGTCATTGCAGGCAATCTCAACGCTGTGCGTTACAGGGAAGACATAATCCTCCCTCATGTGGTACCCTTCCTGCAGGCTCATCCTGACATGACCCTCCAGCATGGCAATGCCACCAGCCATACTGCTCGGTCTGTGCGTGATTTCCTGTAAGACAGGAATGTCAGTGTTCTGCCATAGCCAGTGAAGAGCCCGGATCTCAATCCCATTGAGCACGTCTGGGACCTGTTGGATCGAAGGGTGAGGGCTAGGGGCATTCCCCCCAGAAATGTCCAGTAATTTGCAGGTGCCTTGGTGGAAATAGCATATATTATAAGTGTGGGGTAACATCACACAGCAAGTGTTGGAGAAGAAAATAAAAGTGCAATAAGTGCCATGTAAAAAAGCTAGGGTTTAAATTCCTTGCTCAGAACATGAAAACATATGAATGCTGGTGGTTCCTTTTAACATGAGTCTTCAATATTCCCAGGTAAGAAGTTTTAGGTTGTAGTTATAATAGGACTATTTCTCTCTATACCATTTCATATACCTTTGACTGTTGGATGTTCTAATAGGTACTTTAATATTGCCAGCCTAATCTCGGGAGTTGATAGGCTTGAAGTCATAAACAGAGCAATGCTTGAAGCACAGCAAAGAGCTGCTGGCAAATGCAGGAAAGTGCTGTTTGAATGAATATTTACGAGCCTGCTGCTGCCTATGTGGGAGAATTATATACATGATTTAATTGGCCACTACACCTACCACCGCTCAGTCAGACTGCTCTATCAAATCATGAACTTAATTATAATATAATAACACAGAAATACGAGCCTTAGGTCATTAATATGTTCAAATCCAGAAACTATCATTTCAAACACTTTGTTGCTTTTATGAATTTTGTTTTGCTGCTTTTTGTTCTATGTTGCTCTGTCTGTATGCTATGTCTTGCTTGTCCTATGTTGCTATGTCTTGCTTGTTCTATGGTGCTATTGTCTATATTGTAATTGTTTTTAATAACCTGCCCAGGGACTGCGGTTGAAAATTAGCCGGCTGGCTAAAACCGGCACTTTTACTGAAACGTTGATTAATGTGCACTGTCCCTGTAAAAATAAAATAAACTAAACTAAACAAAAAAACAAAACGTTTATTCTTTCAGCGAAATACGGAACCATTCCGTAATTTATCTAACAGGTGGCATCCATAAGTCTAAATATTGTTGTTACATTGCACAACCTTCAATGTTATGTCATAATTATGTTAAAATCTGGCAAATTAATTACTGTCTTTGTTTGGCAGAAACAAGCCGGGCGGCCCAAACTGCTGCATATACCCTGACTCTGCTTGCACAGAACACAAGAACGCAAGTGACACAATTTCCCTGGCTAAAAGAAATTCCTGTTAGCAGGCAATATTAACTAAATATGCAGGTTTAAAAATATATACTTGTGTATTGATTTTAAGAAAGGCATTGATGTTTATGGTTAGGTACACATTGGTGCAACGACAGCGCTTTTTTTGGAAATGTGCTTGTTATATCACCTGTTTGGCGAAGTAGGCTGTGAATCAATGATAAATTAACAGGCACCGCATCGATTATATGCAATGCAGGACAAGCCAGATAAACAAGTAATATCATCAACCTTGTGCAGTTAACTAGTGATTATGTTAAGATTGATTGTTTTTTTATAAGATAAGTTTAATGCTAGCTAGCACCTTACCTGGATCCTTGCTGCACTCGCATAACAGGTAGTCAGCCTGCCATGCAGTCTCCGCGTGGAGTGCAATGTAATCGGCCATAATCGGTGTGCAAAAATGCCGATTACAGAGTTTGTTATGAAAACGTGAAATCGGCCCTAATTAATCGGCCATTCCGATTAATCGGTCGACCTCTAATTTACACATGTTAAGTTTGCTGAAAATAAACGCAGTTGAGTCATTTAAAGTACCTTTTTTTGCTGAGTTTATATCTTGGTATATATTTTTTATTTAAATTTCTATTATTATTATCATCATTGTGTTTTGTGGTTGAGGGGTGGGGGGTGGGGGGAGATTGATGGTGGAGGTGCTGGGGGTGTCCTATTGAGGGTTGATGGGGATGGTGGAGGTGCTGGGGGTGTCCTATTGAGGGTTGATGGGGATGGTGGAGGTGCTGGGGGGGGTCCTATTGAGGGCGAAGGGACCTATTGGAGAGGGGATTCTTTGTGGAGGCACATTCAGTCATAGTTTTGTTTATTATATTATTGTACATTTATTTTTTCTCCCTTTTTATTCTATTATTACAACAGTTTACTGTGATATTGAATAAGCACTCATGTTGACTTGTATATAACTTTATTTTTGGCCCAGAGTACAAATGTTAGATTTATTATTGTTATTATTATTTTATTATTACTACTGTACCTACATTCTTAACTATAACAGAAAGTGTTTATTTTAAAGTAAGAAAATCCATAAGAGAGAACAGTAGAGGGCTCTGAAAAATATTACTGCGAAAATAACCACTTCCTTTAGTGACTAGAGTCTAATACTTCCTGTGGCACACATCAGAGGGCATAATAAACATTTCAGAACAACTACTAGTCGAATAAGACATGGGAGAGATGCTGAAATTTGTCAAAGAGATTTATTTATAGACTAATACACTTGAAACAATTAGCCAAACTGAAAACTGCAGACATTACTAGTGCCTCCCCCACTATCAAACCGACATTTAAAAAAAATCAGAAATCTCAACTAGCAAGCAAGTCGCAGCAATGAGGAATTGAATACGTGCGCGTTCAAGGAGTTTCAGGGATGCCCATTCGATGATCTGATCTCGGGTTGACTTTAGTTCAAGTCCACTCCATTTCATGTATAGATCAGCTGCAGCAAAACCACCTGCGCAGCCCCACGGTCGGGGCTTTCACAGGCCAGGCACGGCAAATTCATGGAAATGTCATGTTTTGTCATTGGTTATCATGTCTTGTCTCTGTGCTTCCCTTCTATTCGTTTCCCTCTGCTGGTCTTATTAGGTTCTTTCCCTCTTTCTATCCCTCTCTCCCCCTCCCTCTCTCCCTCTCTCGCTCGCTCTCTCTCTCTATCGTTCCGTTCCTGCTCCCAGCTGTTCCTCATTCTCCTAACTACCTCATTTACTCTTTTCACACCTGTCCCCTATTTTGCCCTCTGATTAGAGTCCCTATTTCTCCCTCTGTTTTCCGTTTCTGTCCTTGTCGGATCCTTGTATGATGTTCGCTGTTCTGTGTCCTTGTTCCGCCCTGTCGTGTTTTACCTTCTTCAGATGCTGCGTGTGAGCAGGTGTCATTGTCAGCTACGGCCGATGCCTTCCCGAAGTGACCTGCAGTCTGTGGTCGCGTCTCCAGTCATTCCTCTCTACTGACGAGTGGATTTCAGTTTTCCTGTGTTTGCTTTCACCTAGATAATATCCAGGATTATCGCTTTTGTCTATACTGGAATAAAGACTCTGTTTTCGTTAAGTCGCTTTTGGGTCCTCATTCACCTGCATAACAGGAAATTAACACTGGTGATTTATGGCGTTCCTATACGTTCAGGACAGAACTAAAAGAGGCAAGAGCAAAACAGGGTAAAGAAATGGCACAAACACATCAAGCAGGAGAGAGGCCTAGGTGTAACCAGCTCGCAGGCTATACACCTGAAATGAATTATGCATAAACTGCAAATGCGTGCTATTCATGCTCATTCAACATGACATGATAAGTACAGACGTAGCCCTATAATGAGTGAATAAAAGTGCCACCAATTACGTACAGAAGCCTAACAGCTATAATGTAATCATTATAGCTGTATTTATGCATTGCCCACATACCATTGAGAATTAATGTGACAATATATGAAGATGAATGTCATCAGAAAAATATATACATGATTTATACTTGCGAGTCACTTATCCAGTAATGGCTACTAACAGTAGCCTGTGCTCTCCTGTCTGACTGCAGAGAAAATTTTGGGCCATTCACTCCCTGCAAAATAAAGTTTGACAAAAAGCACCATATTGTTTAACAAGCAGATTATTATTATTCCTATTATGAATCCCGAAAGTAAAGAGAACCTAAATGCTCGTGTGTATTCCATTAAACAGCCTGAGAGACGATGCATGAACAGTGCATTTACAAAGCCAAATCTTCTTCTTTGAGATTGGGTTGGCGGATCGCCACCTACCATACTGGAGTGTGAGGCCAGTCACGACCTACCAACAGTACATTAAATTGTCTTCATTAGTCCTCTTCCTCTAAGAAAGTGAAATAGAGCCCTAGACACCACTTTCCTCCCCCCACTAAACCACCCAAACCCCAAGCCCGTCTAGCCTCTCTTAACCCTTTCACACAATCTCTCCCTATCTACATCATACAGTTAACAAAATATCAACACATGCTCCACTGTATCCTCCACTAAACACTCATCACACAGACTTGATCATGTCTACCCATCATCCACAACGTGACATTCTAACCTGTGTCCCCAAACCCTAGTCTACTCCACACAACTTCCTCTGTCCTACATCCCATACACCCTACAAGTGCACACGATCAAATTACCTTACTACTAAGCATCCCAAAGATCGAGTCCTTTTGCCCGGATCAAGGACTTGACTTGCCTGCGGCCCAGCGGGACCTGAATATCTATCCCCTTTCTCCTCACCACACTCTAACCTACCACAACAGCTTACCACCACTCCAATCCCATTAACAGCACCATCATATCCACAAACAAGTCTCCCCTATCCGACCTGCCCATCTTCACACTACTCAACACTGCAGCCAAATCAGAGCGGATCACCACTCTGAGTGGTTTCACCACCTCCACCCATCTCAGACCTATAATCATGGCCGCCAACTCGGCCGCATACATAATCAGTTAACCGCTTACATACTCTAACATTGATATCTGGGATATACACCCCTGACCCACCCTACCACTGACTGGATCGTTTGAGCCATCTGTATATATTCTTTAAAAAACAAATAGAGCTGATTTATCAAGATAGCTCTCCGCACACCGTCTCACCTACTCACCCCATTCTCTCCTACCATCAATCATATCCACATCTACACTTGGTTTCGGAAATAGCCATGGAGGTACGTTCCCGAATGCAATTGCCGGCCCGATCTCTCTCTCTTGCCCAGTCCATATTCTACCACTTTTTGCCCAATTGTCCACCCGTATGCCCTCTGCTCACACACTCCTTTCTTCCAGCATTCCCCAGTTGCTGTGACCACAGGATGTCCTTCTGAACTCCCTTTCAACCTCACCCAGTACGCTAAATCAAGTTTGTCCCTCCTTATCCTCAGTGGCAGTTCCCCACTATCCACCTGCAATGCCTCAACAGGTGTTGTCCTGAAGGCACCCACACACAATCTCAAGGGCCCTTGACCGTGTCCTATCCAGGCACTCTATTACCATTTTGGCTGCCGATCCATATACAAAGCACCCATAAATCAAAGATGACCTGATCAATGCCTGGTACATATACAACAGTGTTTGTCTATCAAGCATTTCACTACACTCGCATTAACATCTGCTAACCATGTGTATGTGACAAATAAAATTTGATTTGATTTTGATTTGACCCTCAATCATATCCTGCCACTGCCCTCGTGATGTTTAGCACCGTCCTACACTTAATTTCAATCAATTTCACCTTCCTACACTTAATTTAATCTCAACCTCTTATCAAACTACATATCTAAATACTTAAGCTCAGACACCCAACCTTTATCCTTACTGTATATATGCAGCCTAACATCTTTAACCTTCCTCCTAGAAAACACCATCAATCAAGACTTGGCCATAGACATCCTAAACCCCCTTGTCAGAGACCAATCTTCCACAACTGCCACAGCTTCTTGCCCTTCTTGCTTCTTCCTCATCACATATTCTACATTCTGACCTCTTTTCCATACATCCCCATCATCAGCAAACAAGGCCCCTGCCTGTCCCACCGCCTTAAATATGTAATCTCTCATCAGGGTGAACAACACTGGACTAACCACACTTCCCTGAGGAGTACCATTGTCTACTTTAATCCACATTGACAATTCTGACCCCACCCTCAATGCCCAATGCACTCAACTTGAGCAACAACCCTTCCCTCCACATGGTATCGTAAACTTTCTCAATGTCAAAATACACATCACTCATTACCTATTTTTTGTCAGGGCCTTGGCTATCTCTGTACTAACTGCCACCAGGGCATCCATGGCAGACCACCCTCTCCTGAACTCACTCTGTGCTACGCTCATCAAATCCCTTACTTCCAAGAAATACATCATCCTACTCACTATCATCTTTTCCTTGGATGTCAACACGATGGCCTATAACTGGTATCACCCCAGTCCGCCACACCTTATTATACAACTCTAATAATGCTTTCAACACACAGTTCGGTGTATGCGTCAACATCACAAAGCTAAATCCATCTGGTTCAGCTGAGATTAATTAAATGTATCAACGTCGGATGACCACTAGACATGCAGCATGATTGAGTGAAAATGTGGACCACGTGACATGCGATGCAGTACTGAAAAACAAAAGTACAGAGATACTAAATATGCCTGCGTACTAGGTTCGGTTTGCTCCCAGCAGAACTCGGCTAGGTGACGCGAACGTCCGTGCTTCGCATACTAATTCAAACTATTTCCTCAAAATAGTCAGAATTAATCTAAGATAAATCAAGAAACCTGTAATTACTTTAGACTTTATTTTGCCACGGTTGTTATTTTAATCTAATTCAATCTGTCTGCAATATTAAAGCTGATCTACCCCCTAAAAAATACAAATACATCTGAATTTTATTGAAGAATACCTACTGTTGACCAATCACAGGGACGAAGAGCCATAGACTTCGGCTCCCAATTTCGACAAGCCTCAATAAAGAATGTGTGCTCGAACTGCCGAACATCACAAACAAACTGTTTTGACTGGGACGCATACGGTAATGCACCCTTGATTGGGGAAGGACAATGCGAAATCCCCAGCAATTGTATTACGAGGGTCGGAAAAACCAAGATTGAAACATCTGGGTAACCGGAGGTCTGCCTCATGAGTTAAGGAAAACATTCTCACTTGTTTGAATAGGCCTACCGTTCACAGCTTGTCGACCATGGTCATAGATAATATAACTTCAGCTTATATAGTGCAAAGAAAAGAAGGTAGGCTAATTGACAGAGCAATAATTCCCCCACAGAAAAAGTGTTCTCCGAAGCGTGGTGGCCTACACGACTAGCCACGTTAGGCAAAAGCATGCCGATGTGCCTGAACAAAGATCGAGTGGGTGACTCGACGGAGTGCTTCTGCTGCAAGAAGCGAGTCGGAGAGAGAAGTTGTCTGTTGCTGAAAAACAAGAAGTGAGAGAACAAAGATGCGTTGACATATAAATACATCCCAAGATTTATGCCAATTGGTTGAGAGACCCTATTCCCTAAATAGTGCACTACTTTTGAACAGAGATATGTGGCCCCTGGTCAAAAGCGGTGCACTAAATAAAGAATAGGGTACGATTTGGCATAAAGACATACAATAGATGTATTTGTAGTAGCTGTTGGACATACAGATTCAGAGTTTGATTAAAACGAGGCAATTCTCAAACAAAAACATCCCAAATACTGTACATCACCCAGGAGGTCAGTGTGAATAGGACACACTGTACAGTACCTGTCAGAATGACCACACATACTGTATTTATAATTTAAAAGTTTTTTAATCTTTCCCCTTAGCCATCCACAGAGAAAGTGATTAACATATTGTTTGTTGTTAGGCAGCTGTGACACGTAATTTTGCTTCAATGGATCATTGATGCTTCTCCATATGAAAACACTGATAATTATGTTGTCAATTCTTGAGCCACCATAGCATAAAAGCCTCTTTCTGAGGCGTGATGAGCCAGCTGAATGTTTAATTATCCCTTTCTCCTATGCTGGTCTGAGGGTCTCAAAAAGCTCATCAAACTGTTTAGCATACATGTGCACAGCCAAAAAGAGGCAACGTTTATGTCTAGAATCTCTGGCACAGTGCAATCAAAGCCAACAGTTCTCCTGAGTGAAGCAGGAGAAGAGATAGAAAATGAAGCAGCCAGAACATGCTCTGCGAATCCCAAATGGCACAATATTCCCTAAATGTTGCACTACTTTGAGCCCTATGGACCCTGGTCAAAGGAAGGGCACTATAAAGGGAATAGGGTGCAATTTGGGACTCAGTCAGAGCACACTGGGCAATGGATCCACTCTTCATTCCAGGCCCAAAGCTATGAAATTCATGAACCACCCATGAGACACTTATTTCTCAAAGTGGGAAAATGAGTACAGTACATCTCTGAAAATCTCCCGACATATAACAGCTTGGAGCTACAATTGGGAAGACCAATTCACAATTTATTTCATATGACATTCAAAGTCCCTACGTAGATTTGCAACTATGAATTTATTTGTATTACTTTTATTTAACTAGGCAAGTCAGTTAAGAACAAATTCTTATTTTCTATGATGGCCAAGGAACAGTGGGTTAACTGCCTGTTCAGGGGCAGAAAGGCAGATTTGTACCTTGTCAACTCGGGGATTTGAACTTGCAACCTTTCGATTACTAGTTTAACGCGCTAACCACTAGGCTACCCTGCCACTCCTTGAGCTTTAACATGGAGAGCCACTTAAAAATGGAGAGACTATTATATCTTGTGGATATAGAGATGTACATGAGAGGGATTTGTATAACCAAAATAGCCCATGTATGAAAATTATTTGACATTTAAAATATCTTGTTTGTATTCTCATATTATTTGTAATTGATGTCTGAGTAAATGTCGAGACTGAAAAGCTGTCTGAGTTATTGAAGCTCAGGAGGAATTTCACATTGGGCAGCATAATAGTAAAGGCCAAATTCGGCTACTTTCCAGACAGAATAAGATTATATTTTAGATCGAGGAAGTGTCTGGTGATCAGGGTTGGGGTCAATTCTGAATTGAGTTGCATAGTGTTCTCTAATTCCAAATGAATTATTGAATTTGACTTGGCCACACCCTACAGGAAGCAGAATTGTAATTGAATTTGAATTAAAGAAAGTATGATTTAATTCAATGAAATTCAAATGCTTTATTTATTCTACACATCACCAAAATGTTTTTATGTTGACATCATGTATGGTGACCAATACCATGAAGCACAACTCTAGATTGTCTTCATCATGCTTCCCTAAACTGAAAATATTGCATAAAGATGGTTTTGGAGTCAGTGGGAGTTGGTATGGTATAGTCTATACTTTCGCAACTAAACTATAAAGGCAAAACTATCCTTAGTTATTGGCTGTAGGCCTATAGTTAGTTTCAAAGACCATCTGAGAGAAATTATTAGGGAGCATAAAATGTCCTTGAAGCCCAATATAAGCCTGAGAGTTCATAAAAGTTTGAGTATGACGTAGGTAACTGGCAAAAACATATATATTTTTTAATGGCTAAATAGTAGCATGTCTCAAAAGAGAGTCATAAGATTATAGTACGTGGCTGAGAAGGAAATGCCCGGGATAGCGTATGGTCTGCCTTTTGGTGCCTAGTGTGTATCATATTGTGATTGTCTTGTATATACAGTTGATGTTGGAAGTTTACATACACCTTAGCCAAATACATTTAAACACAGTTTTTCACAATTTCTGACATTTAATCGTAGTAAAAAATCCCTGTTTTAAGTCAGTTAGGATCACCACTTTATTTTAAGAATGTCTTCCACAAGCTTCCCACAGTAAGTTGGGTGAATTTTGGCCCATTCCTCCTAACAGAGCTGGTGTAACTGAGTCAGGTTTGTAGGCCCCCTTGCTTGCACACACTTTTTCAGTCTTGCTGACACATTTTCTATGGGATTGAGGTCAGGGCTTTGTGATGGCCACTCCAATACCTTGACTTTGTTGTCCTTAAGCTATTTTGCCACACCTTTGGAAGTATGCTTGTGGTCATTGTCCATTTGGAAGACCCATTTGCGACCAAGATTTATCTTCCTGACTGATGTCTTGAGATGTTGCTTCAATATGTCCACATAATTTTCCTCCCTCATGAAGCCATCTATTTTGTGAAGTGCACCGGTCCCTCCTGCAGCAAAGCACCCCCACAACATGATGGGTTAACATGCTTCACAGTTGGGATGGTGTTCTTTGGCTTGCAGGCCTCCCCCTTTTCCTCCAAACATAACAATGGTCATTATGGCCAAACAGTTCTATTTTTGTTTCATCAGACCAGAGGGGAAAAAAAGTCTGATCTTTGTCCCCATGTGCAGTTGCAAACGGTAGTCTCGCTTTTTTATGGCAGCTTTGGAGCAGTGGCTTCTTCCTTGCTGAGCGGCCTTTCAGGTTATGTTAATATAGGACTTGTTTTACTGTGGATATAGATAATTTTGTACCTGTTTCCTCCAGCATCTTCACACGGTCGTTTGCTGTTGTTCTGGGATTGATTTGCACTTTTCTCACCAAAGTACGTTAATCTCTAGGAGACAGAATGCATCTCCTTCCTGAGTGGTTTGACGGCTGCGTGGTCCCATGGTGTTTATACTTGCGTACTATTGTTTCTATAGATAAACTTGGTACCTTCAGGCATTTGGAAATTGCTCCCAAGGATGAACCATACTTGTGGAGGTCTACAATTATTTTGAGGTCTTGGCTGATTTATTTTGATTTTCAATTTTCCCATGATGTCAAGCAAAGAGGCACTGAGTTTGAAGGTAGGCCTTGAAATACATCCACAGGTACACCTCCAATTGACTCAAATAATGTCAATTAGCCTATCAGAAGATTCTAAAGCCATGACATTATTTTCTGGAATTTTACAAGTTGTTTAAAGGCACAGTCAACTTAATGTATGTAAACTTCTGACCCAATGGAATTGTGATACAGTGAATTATAAGTAAAATAATCTGTCTGTAAACAATTGTTTGAAAGATGACTTGTGTCATGCACAAAGTAGATGTGTATGTAAAACTTCTGACTTCAACTGTATTAGGGATTGATTGCTTAAGGGTATGTGAGACAAGGGTGATGTACCTGTCCATAGTTATTTATGATTATTTATTAGGAAAGGGATTTGTACTAATTATCTCATATTATGAAACAAACAATAATTTTGTCTTTTTTTTAAACTAGGCAAGTCAGTTAAGAACAAATTCTTATTTTCAATGTATTTTTTGTGCTACTTTTACCATATACTGTCATGACGTTGGTCTCTTTGGGTATAGCAAGCCCCATCCTCCTCTCCCTGCCTCCCCCTTTCCTCCTTCAACTAGGTTGCTGTGGTCAGAGAGACGTCGTAAATTCCTGAGGATCTCCTCATGGACACACAGTATAGAGAGAGTACATTTTCATAGAGAACAAAGAAATTCCTTCCACCTCACAGAACTTGAGGTACGAACAAATTTTATGTTCCGGAGAAAGTATAAAAGATTGGTGAAGAATCCAGCTATGAACTGGTCCGTCTGTCACAACTTGGGGAAGCTCATGGGAGACGGTGTGGCCACATTACCTTAACACTGTTTATATAATAGCCTCAGATATGAGGTTTACATCTAATTGTTGTATAAGATGAATGAGTGAGTATGATACTGTTTGTAAAATTGTGTAATATGACTGGACTGTTTAATGAAGGAAAACTCAAAAAGGGGATTGGAGTTAACTAATCAGAGGACTGCCCCTGAGCCCAGTTAGAGTCAGGCGTCCTGGGACAGCCCTTTCCTGCCTTCCGAATAAAACCCCCACTCGGGTTTTCGATCAGCAGACCGAGCTTACCTCAATTACGAGGTAAGATCTGCAAAAGGTTGCAGACCATGTTTTTCTCCATTAGGAGGACAAAGGTTGTAGACCATTGCTGAATCTTTTAACCATACCATGTGGTTAAACTCTTAGACTATCGATACCGACAGAATAAGAACAAGTCTTTGATATTAATTACTAGTCTGCAGCTAGGAATTCGGTATTATTGAACGCGAAGAACGACAACCGCCGAAAAATCCATTCTATAACGATACGAATGAATGTCACTCTGAACTTACCACTATAACAATGACAGGGAGAGAGATGGACAATTCTACAAAAGAAATTAACTTTTCACCAGCGATCAAGACAACACACTGAGCGTAAATATATATATTGATTGCAATTGTTCCCGAATGAGTGAGCTTTCATGTGCAAAGGATTAGCATTTCAATTGTTATAACTATCACTTTGTAGTGACTTCATAGTTGACCCCCACTTCTCCTTTTGTCTAACAAGCCGCCATACCGGTTTAGCCCACTAGGGCACATTCTCATTTCATGTAACCACATTTACCTTGTTTGTTTGTTTATGCATTTCTGTGAATTACTTAGTTAGTAATAAATAAATGATTTAAGACAATTGATGTATGGATGACTCATAGTGAAGACTGGGTTCGTGCAGATAACCAACAATTTACGACGTTTGGAATGAGACTAACGTGAGGTAAACTAAATAATTCATTAATCAGAAGACTATTGATCAGATATGAAAATATCTGAAAAGTTATATTGGGAAATTATAACTTTGTAATCTGAATATTTTCCTTGGTGCCCCGACTTCCTAGTTAATAGTTAAAAACCTCTTAAGACTACCCCTCTATACTGCCCCCGTTGGAGAAAGTGCGTGCCCATAGTAAACTGAAAATATTTTTTCCCAAAATTGCTAATATATGCATATAAAAATTATTATTGAATAGAAAACACTCTAAAGTTTCTAAAACCGTTTAAATTGTCTGTATGTAAAGCAGAACTCTCAGGGCAGCCTTTCTCCCAAACTCTCTCTTGTGAAGAGAAAAGTTGGGTCAACTTTGATGTCATGGCCCCCACAACATATAACCAACAATTTACCAGATAACCAACAATTTACGACGTTTGGAATGAGACTAATGTAAGGTAAGGTAAATAATTAATTAATTCGAAGACTAATTGATCAGATAAAATATCTGAAAAGTTATTTTAGGAAATGATAACTTTGTAATCTGAATATTTTTCCTTGGTGCCCCGACTTCCTAGTAATTACGGTTCCATGATTAATCCGCCTAATCGAGTAATACTAATTACAGAGAATCTTTGATAAAAACTATCAGTCTTCAGTTAGTGATAGTAAAGACACGACAACTGTAACATTCTTGTTCAATACACAGTTCTCTTTCTGAGTAAACATTAAATATTAAACATTAAATATATTAAATATACACACCCCTGTTTTTTAGATTTTGACAAATAAACGTTATTTGGATATCTGAATGTCTAACATCTGTTTGATGCTACAGAGACCTGTACAGTTTATGTAAATATATTCTGTGAATCCATAAAGGCAGATACATTTAGAAGATTTATTGAAAAGATCCCTATTTATTTATGTTCCTTTATCGGGCTTCGGTACACTGACAATGGTGTTTGGCATAGTAGGGTGTGGAAGCAGAGTGCTAGTGGTGAATGGTCTTGGGGGCTGCAGAAGGTGTGAAAAGTCTTAGGAGAGATGTTCCTTCATGGTATATATTGTTGTGTATGGGAGATTGAAGAGAAATTGCACCTTTCAATCATTGTCCTACACAACAATACAAAAAAAACTTCCTCATCTCAAAGACCTATCTGTTAACTTCCCCCAGCCCATTGACATTGACAGATCATTCTTGTCAATAGTAGCAGGGGATTTTGGTATACGTGTCTTTGTATCATGTTTTGAGAATTTGCAGAGAGAAGAATGAGGTGGTTGTGGTAATTACATGGTCTGGAATGTACTCTGTGATCCTCAGGCTACATCTAACCACCAGTAACTACATCTAACCACCTTTAACCCCATAACACAAACACTACCCAATTCATGTTTATGCCATGCTTACTGTAAATGTAGCTATCTATACGCTTGTAAATATTTTTGCCAACTAACCTTCATCTTGTGCAGGGCTAGGGATTGGAAACATGCTGGTGGAATCAGATTATACACCACCTACATCAAAACACACAGCAATACACACTTTTACCACCCCACTAATTGTATCGATCTCTAATAGACTGGCTAGCATAACACACCTAACATGCTGTTAGCTAGTTAGTGTCACTAAATTGGCAGCAAGATTGCTAGCCAGCTGAGAAACTAACAAACCATTGACAATTTATACACATTCATTATTACTACCAACACACCGAGAGTGAGTTAGCTATATCGACAATATATTTTTTTACTTTTCCAGACAAGGGTGGAATAGATAGCTACTAGATTGAGTTACTATTATTTGCTATCATTAGCTAACTTATGATAGCTAATGTTAGTCAAATATAGAACGAACAGACAAACATGTTTACTCTTTCGAAGGTAGCTACTAGTCTAGCAGTGACTACCATGGCATATGCAAAATTGATTGACAGTGTGTATCCAAAAGATAGCTAGGTATATGATTTAGGTGATGGCTTTTAGAATTCAATACAGCAGGACTGTAACGTTAGCTAATGTAGCTAATTTATATAATAATAATAATATATGCCATTTAGCAGACGCTTTTATCCAAAGCGACTTACAGTCATGTGTGCATACATTCTACGTATGGGTGGTCCCGGGGATCGAACCCACTACCCTGGCGTTACAAGCGCCATGCTCTACCAACTGAGCTACAGAAGGACCACACCTGGTCCAGCTAACATTATGGATGGGTGTCCCTGTGCAGGAACCAAATCAGTGGAAATTTTAGAGCGCCACCTATATTTTTTGATAAAACTCAAACTTTCATTAAAACACACATGCAAGGTACTGAATTAAAGCTACACTCGTTGTGAATCTAGCCACCAAGTCAGATTTGTAAAATGCTTTTCGGCGAAAGCATGAGAAGCTATTATCTGATAGCATGCACCCCCCAAAATACCTGAACGTCACCTAAACAACAGATTTTGCGGTAGCCGGCGCTACACAAAACGCAGAAATAAAATATAAAACATTCATTACCTGTGACGAGCTTCTTTGTTGGCACTCCTATATGTCCCATAAACTTCACAATTGGGTCTTTTTCCCGATTAAATCCGTCATTGTATACCCAAAATGTCATTTTATGAAGAGCGGTCTGATCCAGGAAAATTCCCCTTTACAAGACGCAACGTCACTTTTTAAAATTACAGAAGTTGCCTATAAACTTTTACAAATCACTTCAAACTACTTTTCTAAACCAACTTTAGGTATTAATAAACATTAATAATCTATCAAATTGATCACGGGGCGATCTGTATTCGATAGCAGCAAGTCTTGAAATCATCGTCCATGTTTTCACTTTCATAACATCCTGCGGTGCGCCTATACGTCATCTAACCAAGGATAAAGCAGCCATGAAATGCCAGTACTGGCGACATCGTGTGGAAGCTGTAGGTGTTGAAATGGGAACCTCGTTTATTTTTTGTCGCCTTAGACAATACATTCACTGGCGGATGAATATTTTTTTGGGTGAACAGTTTTACCTGGGATTTTTACTCCTAAACACGTTCTGTTATAGCCACAGACACGATTTAACCAGTTTTAGAGACTTCAGAGTGTTTTCTATACACACATACTTATCATATGCATATACTATATTCCTGGCATGAGTAGGACGACTTTGAAATGTTGCGCGATTTTTAACAAAAAGCTGCGAAAAGCTGTGAAAATTCGCATCATCCCTAACAGGGTTACCTCTACCTCGTTTTGTTGTGAAGGGAGAAAACTATGGTATCGCATCACTTCTCAGCTGTCATCTAAATGGGTGCCCCATCCGTTCAACCTGAAAATACCTCTGATAATCTTTGGTCACCGTAAGCATCATTCTTGATAGCCACAAACCACTGGCAGCATCAGGGTAATATATATAAATATATGCCATTTAGCAGACGCTTTTATCCAAAGCGACTTACAGTCATGTGTGCATACATTCTACGTATGTAGAATGTACATTCTACCTACCAGGGTACATTCCTGGTAGGTAGAATGTTCCACATCTTAGTTGAATTGGTTTAAATTGCTTAAAATTAAATTATACTTCCTTCAATTCAAATTCAATAAAATGTTTGCTTCCTGTGTGGTGTGGCCAATTCAAATTTATTGTTTGAATTTGAATTAATCTCTGAAATTCGTAATTGACCCCAACCCAGCAGGGGGTTTAGATAAGATATGTTTTACAATATTCATCTCTGAGCGTTGAATCTTAGCCCGCTATCATACTATGGGTTTTATGTTAACAAACCTAACGCAGTGATAAATCTTAGCGCTGGCGAACGCGCTATAGGTCCAAGGATGTGCCAGAAATATTTAGCTATTTTCACTGCAGGAATTATTAGTGCAATTACTGGTGATGGCGCAAAAGTGCTGGGTCTGGATGAGTAAATAAATGATACAGTGCATACAGAAAGTATTCACACCATTATGTTTTTCCACATTATGTTGTGTTTCATGGCCTACGGAGCAGCGACCAACATGCATAGCAAAGAGTATCTCTCCTCTCTCAGTCACAGAAGTTTGAGTTTCACGTTAAAGCAATGGTGTTGGGTTTACACAGACGCTTTTCCATAGTCGGCCAATTTGATGGTTTTTAGGGGTTCTTCATTTTAAATACACTAAATGTTCCATGTTCTGGTCGTTTCATGGACACTCATGTTAATCGTATTTTCATACACTCCAAGATTTAAGACTAGCAACTGATAATTGGTTTTAATCACTACAATTAACACTGCTTTTCATCCTCTCTTTCATGTTATGCTACCTGCATGCCGATCACGGGCGGCACCTGGAAAACCTCTCTTCAACATTGATGCTAGCAACAATGACAAGATACTGGAACTCGTCATGGCTCTGGTTCCTTCACTATCGCTGCGGGCTAGCTCTGAGCGATAGACATCTCACTCCAACATGGGTGCTGCTACTGCTTCACAATCGGTCCCAGCTTCACCCTGAAGATTATGGGCCGATGATCCTCTGCTGCTTGTGTACGTTACATTTGATTAAATGTTCTGAGATCGTGGACGCCTAGAGGAGGTCCTGCAGTAATTGCTCATTTTGCCATGACTGTCTAGTAGCTGTGTTGCTTTTCTCTTGCAGCATTGCAATCTGCCATATAACACTGACTGTATATATAGCTGCAACTGGTTGGCTGGGTTCACAGGTAGAATATTGTCATGTACCAGATGAGAGCTCATTTTGCCTCCGCGAGGGCACTGGGCTGTGCGTCACAGGAGAATTAGCCTACTCATAAGTCTCAGAAGCTATCTCAGTGGCGTGATTACGGCACAGTGTAGATGGGTAGATTATTATTAATTTACCAAGATGGCAGGTTCATCTTGCCTCAGCAAAGTCACTGGGAGATGAGTAACATGGGAAATGAACTTACTGCGGGTGTGCCTGCTATAGCCCACACATAATTTCACCTGCATGCTACACATACAGAGGCTTGCGAAAGTATTCACCCCCCCTGTGGCATTTTTCCTATTTTATTGCCTTACAACCTGGAATTAAGATTGATTTTTGGGGGGGTTTGTATAATTTGATTTACACAACACGCATACCACTTTGAAGAAACAAAATATTTTTTATTGTGAAACAAACAAGAATTAAGACACAGAATTTTTACTTGAGCGTGCATAACTATTCATCCCCACAAAGTCAATACTTTGTAGAGCCACCTTTTGCAGCAATTACAGCTGCAAGTCTCTTGAGTATGTCTCTATAAGTTTGGCACATCTAGCCATTGGGATTTTTGCCCATTCTTCAAGGCAAAACTGCTCCAGCTCCTTCACGTTGGATGGTTTCCGCTGGTGTACAGAAATCTTTAAGTCTTACCACAGATTCTCAATTGGATTGAGGTCTGGGCTTTGACTAGGCCGTTTCAAGACATTTAAATGTTTCCCCTTGCTTTATGCTTTACCAGTATGCTTAGGATCATTGTCCTGCTGGAAGGTGAACCTCCGTCCCAGTCTCAAATCTCTGGAAGACTGAAACAGGTTTCCCTCAAGAATTTCCTTGTACAGTGCCTTGCGAAAGTATTCGGCCCCCTTGAACTTTGCGACCTTTTTCCACATTTCAGGCTTCAAACATAAAGATATAAAACTGTATTTTTTTGTGAAGAATCAACAACAAGTGGGACACAATCATGAAGTGGAACGACATTTATTGGATATTTCAAACTTTTTTAACAAATCAAAAACTGAAAAATTGGGCGTGCAAAATTATTCGGCCCCTTTAATTTCAGTGCAGCAAACTCTCTCCAGAAGTTCAGTGAGGATCTCTGAATGATCCAATGTTGACCTAAATGACTAATGATGATAAATACAATCCATCTGTGTGTAATCAAGTCTCCGTATAAATGCACATGCACTGTGATAGTCTCAGAGGTCCGTTAAAAGCGCAGAGAGCATCATGAAGAACAAGGAACACACCAGGCAGGTCCGAGATACTGTTGTGAAGAAGTTTAAAGCCAGATTTGGATACAAAAAGTTTTCCCAAGCTTTAAACATCCCAAGGAGCACTGTGCAAGCGATAATATTGAAATGGAAGGAGTATCAGACCACTGCAAATCTACCAAGACCTGGCCGTCCCTCTAAACTTTCAGCTCATACAAGGAGAAGACTGATCAGAGATGCAGCCAAGAGGCCCATGATCACTCTGGATGAACTGCAGAGATCTACAGCTGAGGTGGGAGTCTCTGTCGATAGGACAACAATCAGTCATATATTGCACAAATCTGGCCTTTATGGAAGAGTGGCAAGATGAAAGCCATTTCTTAAAGATAACCATAAAAAGTGTTGTTTAAAGTTTGCCACAAGCCACCTGTGAGACACACCAAACATGTGGAAGAAGGTGCTCTGGTCAGATGAAACCAAAATTGAACTTTTTGGCAACAATGCAAAATGTTATGTTTGGCGTAAAAGGAACACAGCTCATCACCCTGAACACACCATCCCCACTGTCAAACATGGTGGTGGCAGCATCATGGTTTGGGCCTGCTTTTCTTCAGCAGGGACAGGGAAGATGGTTAAAATTGATGGGAAAATGGATGGAGCCAAATACAGGACCATTCTGGAAGAAAACCTGATGGAGTCTGCAAAAGACCTGAGACTGGGACGGAGATTTGTCTTCCAACAAGACAATGATCCAAAACATAAAGCAAAATCTACAATGGAATGGTTCAAAAATAAACATATCCAGGTGTTAGAATGGCCAAGTCAAAGTCCAGACCTGAATCCAATCGAGAATCTGTGGAAAGAACTGAAAACTGCTGTTCACAAATGCTCTCCATCCAACCTCACTGAGCTCGAGCTGTTTTGCAAGGAGGAATGGGAAAAATTTCAGTCTCTCGATGTGCAAAACTGATAGAGACATACCCCAAGCGACTTACAGCTGTAATCGCAGCAAAAGGTGGCGCTACAAAGTATTAACTTAAGGGGGCTGAATAATTTTGCACGCCCAATTTTTCAGTTTTTTATTTGTTAAAAAAGTTTTAAATATCCAATAAATGTCGTTCCACTTCATGATTGTGTCCCACTTGTTGTTGATTCTTCACAAAAAAAATAAAGTTTTATATCTCTATGTTTGAAGCCTGAAATGTGGCAAAGGGTCGCAAAGTTCAAAGGGGCCGAATACTTTCGCAAGGCACTGTAGTTAGCGCCATCCATCATTCCTTCAATTCTACCAGTTTCCCAGTCCCTGCCGATGAAAAACATTGCCACAGCATGATGCTGCCACCACCATGCTTCAGTGTTCTCAGGGTGATGAGAGGTGTTGGGTTTGTGCCAGACATAGTGATTATCTTGATGGCCAAAAAGCTCAAGTTATGTGTCAACTGACCAGAGTACCTTCTTCCATATGTTTGGTGGATTTCCTGCATTTCTTTTTTTGTGAACACATCATGGAATTGCTTTTTTCTGGCCACTCTTCTGTAAAGCCCAGCTCTGTGGAGTGTATGGCTTAAATTGGTCCTATGGACAGATACTCCAATCTCCGCTGTGGAGCTTTGCAGCTCATTCAGGGTTATCTTTGGTCTCTTTGTTGCCTCCCTGATTAATGGCCTCCTTGCCTGGTTCGTGAGTTTTGGTGGGCGACCCTCTCTTGGCAGGTTTGTTGTGGTGCCATATTCTTTCCATTCTATAATAATTGATTTAATGGTGCTCTGTGGGATTTTCAAAGATTTACATTTTTTTATGTTTGGAGAGCTCCTTGGTCTTCATGGTGCCGCTTGCTTGATGGTGTCCCTCTTCATTGTAAAGGGTTTAAACATATGCTTGTTCAATGAACAATAAACAATTAATGAACATGCACCTGTGGAACGGTCGTTAAGACACTAACAGCTTACAGATGGTAGGCAATTAAGATCACAGTTATGAAAACTTAGGACACTAAAGAAGCCTTTCTACTGACTCTGAAAAACAAAACAAAAATGCCCAGAGTCCCTGCTCATCTGCGTGAACGTGCCTTTCGGCATGCTGCAAGGAGGCATGAGGACTGCAGATGTGGCCAGGACAATAAATTGCAATGTCCGTACTGTGAGACGCCTAAGACAGTGCTACAGAGAGACAGGACAAACAGCTGATCGTCCTCGCAGTGGCAGACCACGTGTAACAACACCTGCACAGGATCGGTACATCCGAACATCACACCTCCTTGGATAGGTACAGGATGGAAACAACAACTGCCTGAGTTACACCAGGAACGTACAATCCCTCTATCAGTGCTCAGAGTTACAACAGGAATGCACAATCCCTCCATCAGTGCTCAGACTTTTCAGTTTTGTGTATGTCCATTACATGAAATCCAAATAAAAATCCATTGAAATTACAGGTTGTAATAAAACAAAATAGGAAAAATCCCAAGGGGAATGAATAATTTAGCAAAACACTGTAGTGTCATACAGATGACATTGCTGAATTGTCTTAAAGCTCTTAAATGGTGCACTTCTACCATACACATAGTTTGTTGTCTGACAACAGTTCTGCTGTTTTGGGGATTGGGCTATGGTCAAAAATAGTGCACTGTTTGGGAATAGGGTACTATTTGGGACTGCCTATCAGCCGGCTGACAAATCTGGGAACAAAAATGATCTGATAGGTTGCAAAATGTAAATAAACCATCACATTGGCCTTGCTATTACCCTCAGCCTGAACTTGCTTTTTTTTCCTGTTATCAACTCCACAGAAAGAATAGGCTGCATTAAGCCTTTACATTTGGGGATTCCTCCCTATGATGGCATTACAAGCCCTCCAAAACACTCCCATCAGTACTTTTGAACAGTCCTCGTAAATTGTGAGAAATTATGGAAGTTCTGTCCGAGCTGGAGAGTGGGGAGTTGGCAGCCTCTTCTAACTGATATATGGATCAGAGAGGCTGTGTGGGACAGAGAGAGGTTGCGTTCCAAATGGCACCCTATTCCCTACATAGTGCACTACTTTTTTAAACCAAGCTATTCCCTATATAGTGCACTACTTTTGACCCTGGTCAAAAGTAGTGCACTATATAGGGAATAGGGTGCCATTTGGGTCACACAGAGTGGCGGTGCCAGATATAGAAGGAGCTTGGGCTCTGTTTGCCAGATGGATCGACACGACGCTGCTGGTGAAGGTCTCATTACAACGACTCGGGTGCCTTCCTAAGATAAAACAGGCATAGGGATCTGAGGAGAGAAATCCAGTCAGCATTCTGGCAGCCCAGCGCGCTCTCTCTCTACCTCGTCCCCTCCTCCCCCCCTCACCCTTCAGCCGACCCCTCCCTGGCTTCATCAGAGCGCTATTGCTTGTGCTGTGGCAGAAAATAGCCCTGTCCACCATGCAGCCCAGCAGTGACATATGAACACTCAAGCAGAGAGGAGAGATTCTGTCTGCTGTGAGCGATGCACCTGTGTGGTGACTCAGAGCCCAAGATGGAGTGGCAGAGTTGGCAGGTGTTGTTGCTCTGTCAGGTGGTTATTTCCCTGGTTGTTATGTAGAGCTGCAATTAGAACTTGTGATGAGTTGGAGGAAATGGGAAACAACAATGTTGTGTGACAAATACAGCAAGTAGAGGTGGTGTACTGCTATTGAATGATTACATACTGTAGGCTAATAGTGGAGCTGATTATCTAAGAGAAGATAGCATGACTCTTGCTGATCCGAGCGTCCCAAGGCAGGAGGGGGGAGGATAAAGACATCTCTTACAGGCACTGAGTGCTGGATGACAGTGAAGCTGAAGAGATTGAGCTTGGCGCACATGTGATAGATGGGCTGCACGAGCCTGCATGAGCTTCTGTGACTAGGGTTTGAATCTTGGCTGTCTGTCACTACGGCAAAAGAGGCTTGGCATGTGGGCCAGCTAAATAATCACACCACTGCGATTACTGGTCCATTTCAAACAGGATAATCCGCTGTGAAAGATGAATGGGGAAGTTATGTAATTGTGAGGGATATTATGGAGTGGGACCAAGCTACAGTACATCAAGCCATTTTCACATATATCTCTGCATTCACACCTTCAATGTCTTTTGTAGTATAAAGGAATAGTAGCCTTGGCTGGCTTGTGCGAGCCAGAAATACTCATAGGAGCAGGAGCAGGAGCCGGTTTCAGTATCATGAGACAGTTTAATGTACAAGTATACCCTCTGGGCAGGACAGTAGTCTGTCGCAGGGCCTTAGCCCCAATCTATTTTCTTGATGCTGAGTGCTAAACGGACACATCGGGTCCCATTTTAAGGTCTATGGTAGAACTTGGCCAGAACTCCCAACCTTCCAATCCCAGGGCGGACACTAACCACAAGGCCCCTGACTTGGTCTGTTGCAGTGTATCTGGTATTGATTGTTTTTGCCTCGTCGGAAAAATGTGATTGTTTGGATAGTATGATTTATATTTCCAGTTGAAGTCGGAGCTTTATATACACCTTTGCCAAATACACTTAAACTCAGTTTTTTACAATTCCTGACATTTAATTCAAGTAAAAATTCCCTGTCTTACGTCAAATAGGATCACAACTTAATTTTAAGAATGTGAAATGTCAGAATAATAGTAGAGAGAATGATTTATTTGAGCTTTTATTTCTTTCATCACATTCCCAGTGGGTCAGATGTTTGCATACACTCAATTAGTATTTTGTAGCATTGCCTTTAAATTGATTAACTTGGGTCAAATGTTTCGGTAGCCTTCCACAAGCTGACTTTGTTGTCCAAAAGCCATTTTGCCACAACTGTGGAAGTATGCTTGGAGTCATTGTCCATTTGGAAGACCCACTTGCGACCAAGCTTTAACTGATGCCTTGAAATGTTGCTTCAATATATCCACATAATTTTCCTACCTCATGATGCCATCTATTTTGTGAAGTGCACCAGTCCCTCCTGCAGCAAAGCACCCTCACAACATGATGCTGCCCCCCCCCCGTGCTTCACGGTTGGGATGGTATTCTTCGGCTTGCAAGCCTCCCCCTTTTTCCTCCAAACATAACGATGGTCATTATGGCCAAACAGTTCTATTTTTGTTTCATCAGACCAGAGGACATTTCTCCAAAAAGTACAATCTTTGTCCCCATGTGCAGTTGCAAACCATAGTCTGGCTCTTTTTGGCAGTTTTTGAGCAGTGGCTTCTTCCTTGCTGAGCAGTCTTTCAGGTTTTGTCGATATAGGACTTGTTTGACTGTGGATATAGATACTTTTGTATCTGTTTCCTCCAGCATCTTCACAAGGTCCTTTGCTGTTTTTCTGTGATTGATTTGCACTTTTCGCACCAAAGTACGTTAATCTCTAGGAGACAGAACCAGTCTTCTTCCTGAGCGGCAAGATGGCTGCGTGATCCCATGGTGTTTATACTTGCGGACTATTGTGTCGGAGATCTTTGTGGGCTATACTCGGCCTTGTCTCAGGATGGTAAGTTGGTGGTTGAAGATTTCCCTCTAGTGGTGTGGGGGCTGTGCTTTGGCAAAGTGGGTGGGGTTATATCCTTCCTGTTTGGCCCTGTCCGGGGGTGTCCTCGGATGGGGCCACAGTGTCTCCTGACCCCTCCTGTCTCAGCCTCCAGTATTTATGCTGCAGTAGTTTGTGTCGGGGGGCTAGGGTCAGTTTGTTTATCTGGAGTACTTCTCCTGTCCTATTCGGTGTCCTGTGTAAATCTAAGTGTGCGTTCTCTAATTCTCTCCTTCTCTCTTTCTTTCTCTCTCTCGGAGGACCTGAGCCCTAGAACCATGCCCCAGGACTACCTGACATGATGACTCCTTGCTGTCCCCAGTCCACCTGGCCATGCTGCTGCTCCAGTTTCAACTGGCCTGGGCCCTAGGACCATGTCCCAGGACTACCTGACATGAGGACTCCTTGCTGTCCCCAGTCCACCTGGCCATGCTCCTGCTCCAGTTTCAACTGTTCTGCCTTACTATTATTCAACCATGCTGGTCATTTATGAACATTTGAACATCTTGGCCACGTTCTGTTATAATCTCCACCCGGCACAGCCGGAAGAGGACTGGCCACCCCACATATGCTCTCTCTAATTCTCTCTTTCTTTCTCTCTCTCGGAGGACCTGAGCCCTAGGACCGTGCCCCAGGACTACCTGACATGATGGCTCCTTGCTGTCCCCAGTCCACCTGACTGTGCTGCTGCTCCAGTTTCAACTGTTCTGCCTTATTATTATTTGACCATGCTGGTCATTTATGAACATTTGAACATCTTGGTCATGTTCTGTTATAATCTCTACCCGGCACAGCCAGAAGAGGACTGGCCACCCCACATAGCCCGGTTCCTCTCTAGGTTTCTTCCTAGGTTTTGGCCTTTCTAGGGAGTTTTTCCTAGCCACCGTGCTTTTACACCTGCATTGTTTGCTGTTTGGGGTTTTAGGCTGGGTTTCTGTACAGCACTTTGAGATATCAGCTGACGTACGAAGGGCTATATAAATAAATTTGATTTGATTTGATTTGTACAGATGAACGTGGTACCTTCAGGCATTTAGAAATTGCTCCCAAGAATAAACCTGACTTGTGGAGGTCTACAAAAAAAATTCTGAGGTCTTGGCTGATTTCTTTTGATTTTCCCATGATGTCAAGCAAAGAGGCACTGAGTTTGAAGGTAGGCCTTGAAATACATCCACAGGTACACCTCCAATTGACACAAATGATGTCAATTAGCCTATCAGAAGCCTTTAAAGCCATGACATCATTTTCTGGAATTTTACAAGCTGTTTAAAGGCACAGTCAACTTAGTGTATGTAAACTTCTGACCCACTTGAATTGTGATGCAGTGAATTATAAGTGAAATAATCTGTCTGTGAACAATTGTTGGAAAAATTACTTGTGTCATGCACAAAGTAGATGTCCTAACCAACTTGCAAAAACTCTAGTTAGTTATCAAGAAATTTGTGGAGTGGTTGAAAAACGAGTTTTAATGACTCCAACCTAAGTGTGTAAACTTTTGACTTCAACTGTATATACAGTGCTGTGAAAAAGTATTTGTCCCCTTCCTGATTTCTTATTTTTTTGCACATTTGTCACACTTATATGTTTCAGATCATCAAACAAATTTTAATATTATACAATATGACCCAAGTAAACACAAAATGCAGTTTTTAAGTGATTGCTTTTTTCCTTTAATAAATCAAATTATCCGAACCTTCATGGTCCTATGTGACAGAGTAATTGCCCCCCCCCCTTGTTAAATCATGAATTTACTGTGGTTAATCATATTTTTTGGAAAGCTGAGTTCAATAATCCCTAGCCACACCCAGGACTGATTACTGCCAGACCTGTTGAATCAAGAAATCACTTAAATAAAACCTGTCTGACAAAGTGAAGTAGGCCAAAGATCTCAAAAAGCAAAACATCATTCCGCGATTCAAAGAAATTCAGGAACAGATGAGAAACAAAGTAATTGACATCTATCAGTCTGGAAAGGGTTACAAAGCCATGTATAAAGCTTTGGGACTCCAGTGAACCACGGTGAGAGCCATTATCCACAAATGGAGAAAATTTGGAACAGTGGTGAACCTTCCCAGGAATACCCGGCCTACCAAAATTACCCCAAGAGCGCAGCGACGACTCATCCAAGATGAGAACCCACAACAACATGTAAAGAGCCGCAGGCCTCACTTGCCTCATTTAAAATCAGTGTTCATGACTCAACCATAAGAAAGAGACTGGGCAAAAATGGCATCCATGGCAGAGTTCCAAGGCGAAAATCATTGCTGACCAAAAAGAACATAAAGGCTCGTCTGACTTTTGGCAAAAAACATCTTGATGATCCCCAAGACTTTTGGGAAAATATTGTGTGGACTTACGAGACAAAAGTTGAACTTTTTGGAAGGTGTGTGTCCCGTTACATCTGGCGTAAAAGTAACACAGCATTTCAGAAAAAGAACATCCTATCAACAGTCAGATATGGTGGTGGTTGTGTGATGGTCCGTGGCTGCTTTGCTGCTTCAGGACCTGGACAACTTGCTATGATTGATGGAACCATGAATTCTGCTCTCTACCAAAAAATCCTGAAGGAGAATGTCCGACCATCAGTTCCTGACCTCAAGCTGAAGCGCACTTGGGTTCTGCAGCAGGACAGTAGGTTTTGGAGTGGCCTAGTCAAAGTCCGGACTTGAATCCGATTGAGATGCTGTGGTGTGACCTTAAAAAGGCGGTTAATGCTCGAAAACTCTCAAATGTGGCTGAATTAACACAATTCTGCAAAGAAGAGTGGTCCAAAATTGATCCACAGCGATGTGAATGACTCATTGCCAGTTATCGCAAACGCTTAATTGCAGTTGTTAGTGGGCAATTACTTTTTCACATAGGGCCATGAAGGTTCAGATAGCTTTTTTCCCTTAATAAATACAATCATCACTTAACTGCATTTTGTGTTTACTTGGGTTATCTTTGTGTAACATTTACATTTGTTTGATGATCTGAAACATTTAGGTTTGACAAATGTGCAACAAAAAAAAAAGAAATCAGAAGGGGGCAAATATTTTTCACAGCACTCTATATATCTATCTTGGCAGTGATCAAGGTGAGCTCTTCAAAAAGATTTTGCTGTGTTTTGTTTGTTTGATGTGGAGGCAGCCTTGCTCCCATTCAATCGGCAGGCTACAGAGCTGGAAACTAAACTCCTCAAGCCACCATTCACTCCTATCACAGCCCAATGATCTGAATCCTTTGTAGACCATGCAAGAGAAATAGGTACGAAAGGCAGAGACTAATAACTTCCTGGCAGGATTGAATCTGGAGCAGCAATTAATATTGCCCTCTTCATATCAACTTCAGATCAAATACAGTATGTAACCAGAAATGTGTCGCGATTCATCTCACTCTGTTCATATACATGTTATACCAAACGAGAAACCTTCAATATCTCAATACTTTCTCATTCCACACCACCCAGAGAAACAATAAAATGAGATTCCTTTTGTAATCTATCTTTCACATTTATACAGATTCCTCTCCGCAAAGGAGGTTTATCGACACAAAATTCACATAACAAAAAGTACAGATGTAGAAAAATGCATTTAGAGACCTTTTCTTCTAAATTGAAGTCCACCCCTCTTCATCTTTCTTCATACATATCCCGTTCAATGTTTGTTTTTGGCAATAGCAAAATAACCAACTACCCACTGAACCTCTGTTCCTGTTTGATAAAGCAATGCGAGGAACCATGGAAACAGTCATCAGAGTGCAGACTTTTAAATGTGTCAAAGTTGGCCTAATCGATCTCAGAGGCAGAGCAGGATATTCATTTTAGACTGGGTAAGAATAATATTGTTGCCATAGAGTCTGTCTCCCCTAAGCAAAGAGGCTTTTACCTGAGAGCAAAATGTACCACGAGAGAAAATGACATTTTTCATATCATAATACAACTGAATCTCATATACAGAAGGCACCATCCATCCAAAATCCCAGTACGATTCTAAGATGGTCAATTTAGAAGGTGCCCACAGTGTATGTTAATTTTCCTATACACACACACACACACACACACACGAACACACACACACACACGAACACACACACACACACGAACACACACACACACACACACACACGAACACACGAACACATGAACACAGTGGGCAGCTTCTGGCAAAAAAAGAAAGAAAAGGATGCACCACCATTAATGAATTAATGATTGCCTACATTATTTTGAACAATTAGGATTTGCAATACCGAGCTGTGAGAAGTGCCTTGAAGTGATGAGAACAGAAATATTCTAAAAAGCAACAGCGATAGTGAACCTCATTAAATGTCATCTGGAGCATTTTCATCAGTGATATCCAATAATTCAAATGGTCTTTAAAGTTGTGTTCGATTATTAACTTATTAACGCACCGCTAAAATGGTTGTTCGGTGTTCAAGGAGGTCGTAAACACCTGGCGTATGTCATAACACACTCTACTATCCCTTTAAGTTTGTTATCTGTTTTGTTACAGCATTCAAAATATGGCTTTATCTCCTCTCCACAATTATGAGAAACTGATACAGCAAAAAAATGTTATTACTATTTCAACATCATGATTTAACAATATCACGCCTCTACAAGCTTTTTGGCTGGAATATAGCGGTTGACCAGCATCATCATTTTTTTACCACAGTCTGTTCTGAATTATAACCTGCTATGTTATCTAATACTTTGGGCTTTTTAGTTGCATTTCCATCTGACGCATGAAGTGCAAACTCATCATTTACCATCCTTCTACCATCTTGTTTTTTTCCAAGGAAAATGGCCATACCCTTAGATTCCATTGAACATTTTATTTCTTGTATTTCACAATAGCAGAAGTGATTTGTACTCCACTGGGATGGACCTCTACTCGCAGAGTCAATGCAATTACAGTGCATTGCTTATGAGCAGAGAAGCTTTATTGTACAGCATTAGCTCATTTGGATCAAATAGAGCCTCCATTACATGAGTACTTAGCTGTTGCATCTCTGTAGTTTACTGTGGTTGTATTTGTCAAAATGTGATGTTTAACAATCAATTCTCAATGGATCTTCGACAGCTTATTATTTCTGTAAATTCTGTCAATTTCATCTAGCACTTAACACATGCAGCCTGGAATGTAAAGGGAATGCTGAGACATCTTTGACACATTATCAATATGAGAAATGGCACTGTAGGTGAAGAAATGTGTTAGGTGTCTGTATTCTTGTCTGTCATATTTGACTTTGTTTGGGATAATTCTACCAACAGCAGTATTTTGTAATACCCAGAAGGTTGCAGCAGAGTGAACTCACAGGTCATTTAAGCAGCTCCATAGCAAAATATAACAAAAACTACACACAGCAAAAAAATACACACGTTACAATGCGTACAGATATAGATACTTTGATTGAGGCTTGTTTGATAAAACAAGAAGTCCACTTATAGTCCAGTTTGAAGTAAACAACCTTATTCACAATAAAAAAATAATAGCCAATTGATTATTTTTACATTGACCATGAGATTAAATGAGAGATGGTGTTAAATCATAAAATCCATGCTAATCTCACTAAAGAGTTAGAACAATAGTAAACATACAAGAAATGGAACAGGAAAGGTCTCTGTTGGCACCAAGATTTTTGACGTGACTGACTATAATTTTCCTAAGGGGGAGGGGCCTTCCCAGAGGGCTCAGAACCTATTTGTGCTTATCATTCCTACATGAGTTAGCCTACAATAAGTATATGTCCCGAATGGTACCCTGTTCCCTACAGTGTGTACTACTTTTGACCAAAAGTAGTGGACAGTGTTGGGAACAGGATACCATTTGGGACGGATTCTAAATCTGTCATACAGCAGGCATTCCATGAATGTTTAAATATTAAACGTTATATTAAGCCTCTGTTCCTCCAAGTCAAAGAGCTATTGATATCCAACACATATTAACCTTGATACCAATAACGCAAAAAAAGTTATTGCTGGTTTAGGTTGGAATATGAATTGTGTAGCCTGGGTGGGTGGTAATCTCATGACTGACTGCCAATCATAAGGAAGGTAGCAGACGGTATATGGCCTATTTCTGAATAGGTGTCAGTGATTAATTAATACATTTTTGCTTTGCAAAATAATCAAGTTTCCAAACTTGCCTACGGGCCATGTAGATAGGCTTATGAAGTATAATATCATGTTCCTGGGCTTTTTGAAAACATACTAGATACAATACTGCAATAAGCTAACATGCTGTAATTATTGGAGAGCTGCAGTTTGTGGTGCTGCTGACGTAGCTGAGTAAAATGAAATGGGTTTGGCACCCTTTGTCTAGTAGGTAGCTTATTTTCAGGACCTGCAACATCTAAAGCGTATTAGTTTGTGGAAAGCCTTTTTGAAATCCTCATTGGACATGGTGTAAATGATGGGGTTTATTAAAGAGTTAAGATAACCCAACCAAGTGAATATGTCAAATAATTCTGGATAGAAACATGACGCACAGACTGAAACCACTAAAGTGTAAATGAAAAACGGTAGCCAGCATATGATGTAAGCTCCAAGAATGATCCCTAAAGTTTTTGTCGCCTTTCTTTCCCTGGCAGCGGAGATCCTCTTCTTCTCCAGGAGCGCGTCGGATACAATGACTTTCACATGGTTCACATTGGCAGTTGAGCTATTCGCGTCGCAAGAAGAGGCTTCGTTCGTCCCGTAATTTAGAGAGGTGGTGGATGCCACAGAATGTGTACCCGGCGAGTTTGTTATCAAATGGGCAGAAGTGAGTCTTTTCCCCGGTTTATTAGACGACTGTTTCAAGATTCTCTTTCGGGCTTCCACGTAGATCCTACCGTAAAGGGCTATGAGTAACAAAGTGGGAATATAGAAGGCTCCAAAAGTGGAATAAATAGTGTAGAAAATGTGATCAGTATTCACGTTGCAAGTGGTAACCTCGTCCGTTTTCACCTGACGCCAGAAGAAGGGCGGCAGTGAGATGGAGATGGCAATCACCCAGGCAGTGGCGATCATCCCCGCTGCGCGCGCTGGTGTGCGCTTCTTGGTGTACTCAACCGCGTCTGTTATTGCCCAGTAACGGTCCAGTGCAATTACGCACAGGTGAAGAATGGATGCGGTGCAACACGTAATGTCTGAAGACAACCATATGTCGCACATAACTTGTCCCAAAGTCCATGTTTGACTCACCGTGTATAGTGCGCTGATTGGCATCACCAATACGGACACTAGAAGGTCTGTCAGGGCGAGTGATGCTATCAGAAAGTTTGCAGGCGTATGCAGTTTTCTGGATTGATAAATAGTAGCAATAACGAATGCATTTGATAATGTTGTTGCAAAGGTTATCAGAGATAATGTAAATGCTAAACCGGCTTGGAAAGCCAAACTATCCACCTCCTCTCCTTCAGTCGTAACATTTACATTGGTATCATTGGTTGACATATTCCAGAACTCTCCATAAATAAAAGAAGTTGGCTTCAACTGACTGGCGCGCTCCATCCTTCGACACTCGTTTGACAGATGTCATTGAGCTTTGAAGGAAAACCCTTCATAAAAAGGAGCACAGGGACTGCTTATCCAACGTAAACGTCGCATTTATTGTCATTTTCCAGGTTATGCGCAGCTCCATCCCCTTCGGTGTCCATCAGACGCACATTGATTATCCAAAAATCACAAGAAAAAAATGTGAACCCTTCTTCTTGAAATATCCTTTGCCTTGACTTCCCATTAATGTGCTTTATTGTTTGTTATACATTCAGCTTTTGAACGGAATGTAGATATGATAACCTTCCCATTCTATCCATTATTGATTGTCGTTAGGTTGCCCAATTAAACGTGCATTTATTAATTATGTAGGCCTATCACAGTATTGATAAAAACATTTAAAGAATGATAATGATCTGTAGTAGTTTGCTTTCTTTATTGTTGTTCTTGAGTCTGTTAATCCGCTCTTCTAGCCACTGTGCTGGATCTGCGGCACTTCAGAAGTTGGGCGCGGGCGAGGTTTCACACTTGGTTTTATAGAGAACGCTCGAGCTGGCAGAACCCTACAGATATTACACTGGTCCTCCTCTCTCTGTCTCTCAAGGCTGAGCAAGTGGTTTCATACACCGGGTCATAATGCCCTTGGGTTTAGTATTAATCATAGCCAGAAAAGGGCTATTAAACTATTTTGACATGCAAATATTATTATGGTATCTGAAATAGGCCTAACTAATAACATAATAAAACAAATCTTACATGTACAAATGCATTCCGCCACATAACATTGATTGAGATGCAGTGCAACGCCAGAAAAGTGTCAATCAGCACCTTGGATAGCTCCACACAGGCGGTCCGCTGCAAGGACCTTTGGACAGCTCCTCTTCGGAAGTTTGTTACAATGTCATCAGTTCAACCGGGAAAGCCACGCATTGTGATGATTATATAGTACTGGGATATGTTGTTGGTGATATTATTATAGTCTATACGATACTGGTTGTGCTCTGTTCTTTGGAAAATGAAAATACAGGTGTTGTAGGGGTATAATGAATACCAATGTCAAATCAAAATCAAATCAAATTGGTAGTGTACACATATTTTGAAGATGTTATCGCAGGTACAGCGAAATGCTTGTGTTTCTAGCTCCAACGGTGCAGTAATAGGCTACCTAACAATACAAAACAATACACACAAATACAAAACATTTAAATAAAGTAATTAAGAAAGATGGGGATGAGCATCCGGAATATAAATATATGTGTATATGATGGTGTGTATAGACTTTACGGACAGTATATGAATAGAAAAGGTGTGTACAGCAGTAGTTATATAGGATGAGCCTTGACTAGAATACAGTATATTCTGTACATTTAAAGTCGGTAAAACAGTATGTATTAAAGTGACCAGTGTTCAATGACTATGTACATAGGGCAGCAGTTTCTAACGTGCAGGGTTTAGGACCGGGTGGTAGCTGGCTAGTAACAGTGACTAAAGTTCAGGGCAGGGTACTGGGCGGAGGCCGGCTAGTGGTGAAGTCTGCTGACCTGGAGATTAGATCTGGGGCTACATGTCTGCATTAGGCCGCTGGATGCATAATTGGTCGTCCAGTCAGACCTTTGTACCTAACGATGTATCCTATGATCAATCAATGTAAAACCATAATGGCATTGCCAATCTGCCTGTCTTTTTGGATATCTTTGAGTATGGCATATAGCCTTTCTCTGTCTGTCTTTTTGTATCTCCACAAGATGAAAATAGAGAGTTGAGACTGAGATGGGCTTTGTGAACTTTGTTATTAACTTTGCAAATGATTAATATGTTGGTGCATAAATTATAGAAGACGATCTCTATTAGTGTTCAAATGAGTTATCCTCACAATCCCTCAAGTCACTATAATAGGGGAAATCAATTGTGCAATGCATATTGAAAAGGTTTGAGTTATCTTTGTGTAAATAAGTTGAAGCAACTATGTCTCTACACCAACTGGGGATTTTAGAGTTTATTAAGCTTCTTGGATTTTATTCCATTTTATACCTTCATTCTAAACTTAACTTGGGTCATTATTAATCTTTATTAGGCAGTCATTTCAATGAAATTATATCTGGGGTTCATTCTCTTTCCCCAACCCAGGTCTTGAACAGAGTCAAGGATGGTGAAATCTGCTGAAGAGAATAATCATCCTTATCTGCTAGTGAGAGAAATAAGGTCAAGCGGTTGCTTATTCCATTTCTATTGACAGAGACACTTTGCAATCGTGTAGAATTTGCCTTTGCAACACGAAAGCTGATTGTGATATTGATGTGAGCCTAAATGCTAATTATGACTAATGTATAGTGACTGTACATTATCATTAAGTACTCATTTAGGACCTGTTTGTCAGTCTGTCTTTGTTTCTTCCTGGCTGTACCTCCGCCATCGAAGCTATGCTTTTCCAATCCTACCTGCCTTAACTCCCAGGCTTTCACCCTAAGCCAAATAGAGACATTCAGTGTCTCTACCATCTCAATTGAAATGTGTTGTTTGTTTGTTTAGCTTTTCATGAGCTTTGAAATAATTTTCTCTAATGAAAAGTGCCATACAAGTTAAATAATTTATTATTAATCATAATCGAGTGAATCTGTATTAAAATAGGCTATATCATTCGTATTTATCAAAGCTAGATTGAATGTTTGAAACATGTCCCCACCTCTTTAAGGAATACCTAGGATAGGATAAAGTAATCCTTCTCACCCCCCCTTAAAATATTTAGATGCACTATTGTAAAGTGGTTGTTCCACTGGATGTCATAAGGTGAATGCACCAATTTGTAAGTCGCTCTGGATAAGAGCGTCTGCTAAATGACTTAAATGTAAATGTAAATGTATGTCCTAGAATCCTTTCTTTGTGCTGAGAACCCTGAATATCACTGATTTAATTTATTTGATCAAATCAATACGTTTCTTTCATCAGATCAATTTACTCTAAATTAGACCATCATTGTGACTGGGACAAAAGTCTTCTCCCCAAGACTTGAGATAAAATACAGTAGGTCTCTGGTGTTACTGAGAAGGCCATCTTTTATCTCTTCACTTGATTACAATGTTAATGTATTTGACTGTAAAAGGTCTACCTGAAGCTGGCCACGGTCTTGTTCCATCATTGTCTGGTATGACAGTGACAGTGTCCTTGCTGCTCTCCTCTGTCCATGAGAAGGATTTGTCAGTCAAGAGTAGGGTGAAGACATTTAAAATACCCAAATGCAGGACAATAGGAAGATTTTTCAGGGTCAGTGTAGCCTAAGAATAAAAACTATCTGGCCAGGTTTTGTAACTAATTTTGTGGCACAGACTTTACGTGGAGAACTATACATGCAGCCAGAGACAGTAGCCAGCAACATCGTCCTTGCAAACAAATCTGCAACAGATTGGCTGGTGAAACGCACACTCGGAAGTCTGAATGGACCAGCAAACTGTCAATCAACACAGGTCGGGTGAGCTAGCGAACAGATTGCTGATTTGCTGTACAGCTATAGGATCTATTTCCATTGCAGCACAAACGTCAAATTGTAGTAAGAGAGGATTGCCATAATAATGAAATATGCAGCTCAAAAAAAAATTGGTGACCAAGAATATTAACTGTTTACTTTGCAAACGCACCAGCAAAGGGACAACAATTACTAGCATATGCCCACTGGTCATGTGGTATGTAACAATTACTTGAAATTGATCATTTACTTATGAAGCTTGCATTTAGGATTTTTTTGTTAAAATTATTACTGTGGCGAAGATGCATCATAGGCGCGGCTCTTCACATGCACTCTCCAAACTTCCACTACTGGAAGGTGCTTTATGTGCTCTTGTTGAAATGTTTGCTGTTGCTTTCCATGTTTAAATGCATAGACCCTATGAGGTGAATCTATGTTCCATCTAATACTACAATAATTGCTAGCGTTTCATCATTCCATCCATGTACAGTGTATTGCAACATATTTCTTTTCAATTTTTAATAGGCCTACATAGACATTTCTGTTTCATGTTTGATAGGCCTACGACAAATTTCCATTTAGCCAACCATTTGTTACAATGCTCTGAGTGGGCTCGATGTTTATAGTGCACATGCGCATTCCTAAGACCCATGAGGTATAAGTTATGTTTATTTCATTCAATGTATGGTTTCCTTTGTTTATTTTTCCCGGGTTATTGCCAGAGTGATGTGCGTCTGTGTTCATTCTGTCATTTGTGTTGTTCATAAGGAGCACGCTCCTCAGTGCGTGACCTGCGCTCCACGCGTTAGAGTCAGAAAGTTGAATAAGAGAACATTATTGTTCCATGTATGCATGGTGTTGAAATATAATGAATAATCATTAAGTCTGATTAAGAAGAATGTACCAATGTATGTGGATGTGGAAATGGCCTTTTACATTGTAGAACCAATGTATTGGTTGTAATTGTCAATTGGGTAATTGTGTGGTCCTGGGGGCCAAGTGCTTATATTATGCAGGCCTAACTGTTTGAGCTCTTGTTAGACAGATTCGATTTGGTTTCTCAAGGGGAGGCTGTTCAGATTGTATCCGGTTTAACCTGTCCTAAGGCTATTTCTTTTGGGCTATTGCCCATGTATATTTGGTAAATCTACTTGTATATTTTGAATGAAATGGCGTTTTTACCATTGGATCACCAAGACCTATAAATAGATTTTCACTATGAGCACGTCAACTTGCATTGCCTTCTGCTGATTTCATGCCATTACGACTGTTACAAGGTCCCTATTTTAAAATGACATGGGCTAATCAAAATGTGTTGTAGACAAAATAATGAAATGGGCTGTCTGGTAGCCTCAAATAGACAAAGATGTGTATTTGAACAAGTCATTGTATGTATATATATATTTTTTTTTACTAGACTTGAGACTCTTAGAAAGCATGACTTGGGCTTGACTCGAGTCTTGACCTGTTTGTTCTACTTGGGACTCGACTTGAGACTCGGGTCTTGTGACTTTCTTGTGACTCGAATAATAGTGATAGTAGTCCATTTACATTACATTTAAGTCATTTAGCAGACGCTCTTATCCAGAGCGACTTACAAATTGGTGCATTCACCTTATGACATCCAGTGGAACAACCACTTTACAATAGTGCATCTAAATATTTCCCACCTCTATCCTTTCTCAAAGATGTTACCGATATACTTCTACCGATATATATATATATATTTACTATTCAGCTGACCATCCTTAAACCTAATAAGAATAAGGTGGTGTTTTTGGTGTAAGAGTAACGTCATACCTTTATATTTGGTTATGTAGAACACCAATAAATCATTATGTGATCTTCCGAGACATTGATTCAGCTTTGATCTAACTAAACGAGCACCTTTGTGAGAAGTGGCGGGTGCTATGGTAGCACTTACAACCCCGCAGTCCGCTGAACCGAACAAGCAATTGAAGCGCCCCTAGCCTACTCTTTTGCCTCTTTTGCCCGACCACCTGTGTGGCTGTTTTATGAAAATCTGGGAATATTTGGCCAAGGAAACATTTCTGGTTGTTTTTAAAACAGTTAGGAAATGAGACTTTTCAAAGGGGATTGAGTGAAGTAGCAGAAAATATGTTGAATGAGCATCTAATAAGCATGGAGAGCCTCACATGTTTGACTAATTTACCTCATATCTTTCAGTTTAATATGGCTATTTACTTACTTTTGTAGCTCTTCACTAAAAGCACACTAGTTAGGCTGAACTGTCCTCTCCAACTTTAGCTGGAATTTAGCCCTAAATGATTTGAGAAATATGATTGGTTGACGATAGGCCTATGACGTTGGCCTACGTCTCATCTTGCGCTGCACAGCATATCAGAACTCAACAACGATTGGAGATGCGTTTAACATCACCAGTTGGCTTACGCTACCACATCCTTATGATATATATTTAAATACGCGCAACGCGACTGCAAGAGAGGTCTGAATGTCTGACTGAAATACGGGACAAATTATATAGATTTTTTGCTTCTAAATTAGTGGCGTTTGATGTTCGGTTGCGAGACAAAGGGCCAAAATCCAGGACTCATAGTCACACTTCAATTAATACATTGAAAGTACTGGATATGTTCAGCAAAACATATCGCAGGTTTGGCCAGTCTCATGCACACGCGCTTTCATATGATTGACAGCGATCATCATGCGCGAGAGGCTAACTACAGGTAAACAATGGCCTAGTTAGCCACCGAACGTGCTCGTTCAGGCAGGCATCATATCTGATATTTTCACAACACAACGAGAACAAGAGTAACTAGGGTGACTAGCCAAGTTAGCTAACTATATGAAGTTAGTAAAAATACCAATACTTTGGGGTAATCCGCCTCAAGTTTTTATGAACTCGGCTTGAATGATGGATCACAAAATTGAGCGAAGTCCGGCTACCAATGGTAAAATTGCATAGCTAACTTTGACTAGCTAGCTTGTTAGTGTGATGTTGTGTTTGCCTGCTTGTTCGTTTTAACGCAACGTGTGTTTACCATTCCCCAGTGTTAGGCAGCCAATTATCGTGACATTGATGGGCTAGCTAGTTAAGCTACTTCTTGCAAACATTGGGCATACGGTTAGCTGCTAACGTTAGCGCCAATATTGTGGAGGAAGATGGCCAATTGCGCATAGGCAGGAGTGTCTGGTGTCGAACGAGACTAGAAGATGCATAGCTAGCTAGCTAAATGAACTCAACAACATGATTGTTTCCCCTTGCTTTCAGGGACAGACACCGCGGAATGGGGTCTTAGAAAAGCTAAACTTGTCGTGGCTGTTGCCATAATAAAGAGTAAACCTCCCGGGATAAGTGGTCGGAAGCATGCGGAACATTTGGCCAACAAGCTGAATAGCCAGACTGAGGCCTGGAAGACCAAAGCTCAGAGGCTGCAGGAGGAAGTGCTCAGAATGCGTCAAAAGCTCCTTCTCACCCAGATGCTCTCAAAGCCAAAGAACACCAGTGGAACAGAAGCTGGTGGTGGGTCTCATTCATCCTCTGCTAGTTTGTAACTAGCTAACCCTCAGTCCTTTAAAGTGTGACTAATAGCATATACCCTATGCTAGACATTTAATTTAATAAAAATGTGTCTTCTATTGGTCCATCACATGTGAATACAGTATACTCAGTAGGCCCGTTGTACGTTAGGTCTGCTGGATAGGTCCAAAGCAATGCATTTAGAATTAGATATCTACGCCTCTGGATAGGGCTACAGCAGTGTACTGTCACAGTAAATAGCCTCCCAGTTTTATTATTTTGTTCAATTGAAGAACAGTAGGATTCATGCTCATTTAAATGTAGCATATTTTCATGGATTGGATTACAATGTCTACATGAGGAGTGGAGCCTAGATTTCATACCTTAGCTATCAGCCGGGGTGGGGTGTAGAGAATGACACAAATATTAATTTCCACAAAGTTTGCTGCTTCAGTGTCTAGATATTTTTGTCAGATGTTACTATGGAATACTGAAGTATAATTACAAGAATTTCACAAGTGTCAAAGGCTTTTATTAACAATTACATGAAGTTGATGCAAAGAGTCAATATTTGCAGTGTTGACCCTTCTTTTTCAAGACCTGCAATTCACCCTGGCATGCTGTCAATTAATGGACCCAAAATATCAATGTTTTGTTCCCCGAGCCACTTAGTTATCGCTTTTGCCTTATGGCAAGGTGCTCCATCATGCTGGAAAAGGCATTGTTCGTCACCAAACTGTTCCTGGATGGTTGGGAGAAGTTGCTCTCGGAGGATGTGTTGGTACCATTCTTTATTCATGGCTGTGTTCTTAGGCAAAATTGTGAGTGAGCCCACTCCCTTGGCTGAGAAGCAACCCCACACATGAATGGTCTCAGGATGCTTTACTGTTGGCATAACACAGGACTGATGGTAAGCGCTCACCTTGTCTTCTCTGGACAAGCTTTTTTTCCGGATGCCCCAAACAATCGGAAAGGGGATTCATCTGAGAAAATGACTTTACCCCAGTCCTCAGCAAGTCCAATCCCTGTACCTTTTGCAGAATATCAGTCTGTCCTGCCCTTCTTGACACCAGGCCATCCTCCAAAAGTCTTCGCCTCACTGTGCATGCAGATGCACTCACACCTGCCTGCTGCCATTCCTGAGCAAGCTCTGTACTGGTGGTTCCACGATCCCGCAGCTGAATCAACTTTAGGAGACGGTCCTGGCACTTGCTGTACTTTCTTGGGAGCCCTGAAGCCTCCTTCACAACAATTGAACCACTCTCCTTGAAGTTCTTGATGCTCTGATAAATGGTTGATTTAGGTGCAATCTTACTGGCAGAAATATCCTTGCCTGTGAAGCCCTTTTTGTGCAAAGAAATTATGACTGCATGTGTTTCTTTGTAGGTAACCATGGTTGACAGAGGAAGAAAAATGATTCCAAGCACCACCCTCCTTTTGAAGCTTCCAGTCTGTTATTCAAACTCAATCATGACAGAGTGAGCTCCAGCCTTGTCCTCGTCAACACTCACACCTGTGTTAACGAGATAATCACTGACATGTCGTCAGCTGGTCCTTTTGTGGCAGGGATGAAATGCAGTGGAAATGTTTTTTGGGGATTCAGTTCATTTGCATGACAAATAGGGACTTTGCAATTAATTGCAATTCATCTAATCACTCTTCGTAACATTCTGGAGTATATGCAAATTGACATCATACAAACTGAGGCAGCAGACTTTGTGAAAATTAATATTTGTTTAATTCTCAAAACTTTTGGCCACGACTGTATTATTGAACTGAAGGCCATTGTGGCCAATGAGCGGCTTGCTCATTAATGAAGTTGAGCATCATGGACACACAAGGTTGCTTTGGAAACAAGGCCCGTTGATGTGCAAAACAAGTAAGAATTAGACCTATATGAAATTACACAAGGTGGTGGTGAATTACTTAAAAGGTGAGAGAGACATAATTGAATGGAGTTTAATGACAAAGCTAATTGTGTGAAAACTGAGGGTGTTTTAATTATAGGGCCTAATGCTTAATTCAGTGACACAGAGTATAATGAAGCTGACAATGAGATATGCATAGTGATGAAGCTCATGTCCTACTTGGTGCAACCTGCAGGAGATGGCTTCATGGACCTGCTCTCTCAGGACTTCATGGGGCCGGGCTTGGTGAAAGATCCGCTCAACTCAGACATGGACTCCGGCTGTGGGATGGAGAACAACACAGAGACACTTCTGCCCACTCAAGACTCTGCAGAACCCAGTGCCCAGCCCGCCTTCCCACCTGTCACCACCACACCCCCTCAGATCCCATTCTCCAGCCTGTGTGAGGCAGACCCTCGTGGGAAGGCCATGCTGCTTCACATGCAGTTTCTCCAGAGCCTGTGTGGGCTGAACAGGGTGGAGTGGGAGGCAATGGGTGCGGAGGCTGGAGGGTTTAGCCTGGACAGGGACAAGGACAGGTCCGTGGTGGCAGACTCGGTGTGCCAGCTGCTGTCCTGTGTGGTGTCTGCTAGTAGGGATGACAGACCCCTGCCCCCACGCTCACTGCTCCTGCAGGCGTCCCGGGTGGCTGCCCAGGCAGTGGATCACTGGCTCTCCCACAGACAGCCCTCCCAGCTGTTTGTGACAGGCATGGAAGATTCCCTGAAAGAGCTCACTGATGTTCTATTACGCAACGGCCAGCTCAACAGGGTAAGAAAACATAATGCATATCGTAGTGTATTAATTACAATATATTTTACAGTACTATATTTGTGTAGGTGTTTAAAATATACTTCCTTTAGGAGGTAACACCAGACATTAAATTCCAAAGCGAGAGGTTCTCAGTCCTAGTCTCACTTACAGTTTGGATGATCATAGCATGGCTAAATGTAATATCAAATTGACCGGAGATTGATGAGTTCAGTGGTTCTTAGTATGCAGTCCAGAATAATAGCCTGTATGTTTCATTACCCTCAGAAAGAAATGACAGTCATCAAAGTGGCATTGAGCTTTATAGATGATCATATCACCAGCTGACTGATTTTCTGATTCACGCCCCTACCTTTAAGGTATCTGTGACCAACGGATGCATATTTGTATTCCCAGCCATGTGAAATCCATAGATTAGAGCCTAATGAAATTATTTAAATTGACTAATTTACTTACATGAACTGTAACTCAGTAAAATCTTTGAAATTGTTGCATGTTGCGTCTATATTTTTGTTCAGTGTAAATTGAAGACAGACAATTTTCTGATTTAATGCACAGTAACATTAATATACACTGAGACTGTAGGAGGAAAGAAATGAGAGCATGGAGAAACAAGTGAGATAAAATGGGGAACGCCACCACACCCACTGTTATGACTAATCATGAGATATGACTGGCAGCACCAATACTTATTAGCTTCTGAGGGGACAGACAATTACCTTAGTGTCAGTAGGCTTGAATAAATTCTGTCACAGTTGAGTTGTGAAGGGCGTGTTGTCCCTTTCCGAATGAAGATTAATAGGTGGGAGGTTATATGTTGCTTTTAGGCCAATTGTTATTACAAATCTAGCCACAAGTCACTTTGGATTTCCTGAAAAACTGCTTGAAAGATTCTTACCTGGCGTAAAGCATTATGGTGATTCTTGTACCAAACAACTTCCAGTAGTTGGACCATTGGTTGAGAGGCTGCTGAATCATAGTTATTTTGGTACCCAGATTATATGAATGGCCAGCAGTTTGCATGTTAGTCTTGGCTGGAACCCAGAAACAAATCTGTCACCAGAGACTAATGTGTCATAGCATTTCCATTATCCCCAAATAGACAGTATGTTGTCAGTCCGTATAGGCTAGGTCAGGGATGGGCAACTTTGATGGGGGTGGGGGCCACAATTAATCTGAATTCATCACTAGGGGCTGCAGTTGTGCTGCCAACATGCCCTGACCATGATTACTATGTTTAGATATATGGCCGCTAGACTAACAATCTAAACATTTTAGCTGATATGGGCTAGTTGAGTGACTCTCGGGGATTGACATAACAAGAGAAAAACTGCTGATGCACAAATTTCGAAATGGCACCTTGTGTATTCTACTATTCTAACTCGCAACAGTAAGTTGAGACCCGAACTGAGTAAAAAAAAATATCGATTTTGTATAAACGTGTGTCTGTGTGTGTGTGTGTGTGTGTGTGTGTGTGTGTGTGTGTGTGTGTGTGTGTGTGTGTGTGTGTGTGTGTGTGTGTGTGTGTGTGTGTGTGTGTGTGTGTGTGGGGGGGGGGGATTGATCCGAGAGCTAGTGTAAATGTAAATAATGTATAGTGTAAATAATGTATAGAATGATTTCCATTGGGAGCTCTCAAACATGTCTGGCTAAAGTTCCGTTAGATATTTGCAAACACTGTATCCCAAGTGTTACCCTACTCCTTTTTTAGTGCACAACTTTTGACCAGTGTCCACGATCAAAAGTAGTGCACTGTATAGGAAATTTGTGACACCTAGCACGCTTTGGTCTCTGCGTCTTTAGCATGTCCTCAAGGTTACTGTTATTTAACGGGACGGTAGATTGATGACCAGTCAGTCAAGAGGGAAAACATAAGCTAGAAGTCCGCTTAATGTCAGTCAAGGAGGAACAGTCACGGCTGCTCTAGTCTAGAGAGTACAGAATGTTTTCCCAATCATAATACAGTGTGTTCAAAACCCTCACAGCCATGTTGCTTGCACCTGCCACCAGTATTTCAGAGTGGAATAGCCTAAATCATTGCAATGGTTTCTGCATCACCTGTAACAGCTCTCGTTGGTAGAAGAGTGGACCAAAGCGCAGCAGGGAAAGTGTTCATGATACTTTTATTATTTAAAAAAAAACACTCAAACAAAATAACGAAAGCGCACAGTTCTGTCAGGTACAGACACTGAACAGAAAACAAGATCCCACAAAACCCAAAAGGAAAATGCCAACTTATATGTGATCCCCAATCAGAGACAACGATAGACAGCTGCCTCTGATTGGGAACAACACACACACACACACACACACACACACACACACACACACACACACACACACACACACACACACACACACACACACACACACACACACACACACACACACACACACACACACACACACACACACACACACACACACGGCCAAAAACAAAGAAATAGAAAACATAGACATTCCCACCCGAGTCACACCATGACCTAACCAAACATAGAGAATAAAAAGGATCTCTAAGGTCAGGGCGTGACATCACCAGTATTCACGGTACACAACACAGTTTGAGGCAGTCTGGGACAGTTTATTCTCAAGTGCAAACTACTCAATAATGACCTTTGTTGAAAGGTTAGAGAAGTTATGATATCAAATGAATTGACATCAAGTTTCCTTATGAATATAATACATATATATAGTTCCTTTAAAAAAAAAATCTGTCAATTTGTCTCTTAATCAAATCGAAGCCTGAAAGTTTGGATAGGGATTTGTTTGTTTGTGGAAACCCCTCCTCACAAAGTCCCTGAGAGGAGTTTCCTTTCCATTGTGCACTAAGCTGGTGTTTGGCTGAGTGTTGGCAAAGTGTGATGCTTTGACAAATAGGATCAATGTTTGCTGTAAAATGTTTGCCATTATGCCATGACTATTAAAATCTCATGTTCATAAAAAGACAAGGGAGGAAAGCTAACTTTGATTTATCTTAATATAGAGATCAATTGGCTGTGTCAAACTATCACAATTCTGAAATATTTTAAACTTGTCATGTGCCCATGGGCATCAGCAACAAGCCAACATGTTGGCCTGAAGTGGTGCAGCATGGTTGAGTGGACCTGCAATTTAGGACTGCGTAATACATTGATTGTTAAGTCACTTATAATGAAAACAGGACAAACAAGTGCCCAGGGAAACAATTTTAGGAGGCTCTCAAGCTCACTCCAAGCGGGTGCCCTCACTCCTTTGGTCCAATAGTTTCTGGTGTAAAATACGACAATAAGAAAGTCCGAACTAAAGTGGCTTGTTCTTGTTCGGAGGAGAGCACCATAGAATACCGCTGTAACTCTCTTTCACATGGCCATTTACAGGACAGTGAATGATCCGGACCAGGACGAACCTGCAGCACTCTGTGCTGTGCCTCTGTGTGTATGAATCACAGACTGCTGAAATTGGGCTGTAGCTTTGGGACAGGAGGGCATGATGCAATGTCCTCTACTGCTGTGACAGGGACTAAGCTCCTCAGCCCTGTTCTGTCTGTAGGACTGTGGAATCAGCAGCAGAATAACAGAGGCTAAGCGGTGCACATTCTTGTTTTTGCCCTAGCACTACACCGCTGATTCAAATGATTAACTCCTCATCAAGCTTTGATGATTTGAATCAGGTGTGTAGTGCTAAGGCAAACACAGAAATGTGCACCATTGGGTCCTCAAGACCAAGATTAAGAAACACTGCTATAGGGAATATGGTTCTATTTGGGATGCAGTTTCTGTCATTCTGTTGCTGATTCCCCAGGACCAAGATTAAGAACTGCCCTATATATATAATGCACTACTTTTGACCAGTGTCCTTAGGGTGCCTTTTGTGACTCACATCACTCCAGACATTGTTGATTGTGTTTGTAAAGAAAAACAATTCTATTCACCTCATGCCTGACTGATATTGCCGGTGAATAAAGTCATTAGCCAGGTAATTTTTACTCCGGCTGCCTGTATCAAGCCAAACAGCAGTCGGCCTTTGGGTCATTTCCATGCAAATGAAGGCTGCTCACTGCTCAGAAGGCTGATCACTGACACAGCTTGAGTGACTAAGGAAGAGTAGGCTGTATGCCGTTTCAGAAGGAGGAGCATCACTGCTGCAGAGTATTCTTTTTTTGTGATGGAGGCATCAGAGATACCGAAGGAGTTGTTTAAATGATTTCCAGCTCCATCCTGTAATTAGCGTAATAGGAGCTGTCTCCTCTGCTTTGGGATGACGCTGATGCTACTGGAGCTTATTGATGTCATTTGCAGTTGTGGAAATAGGATCCTTCAGTGATGTGACTTTATATTTATAACCCTCATTTCATTCAAGTTGATTAATTTCAATTTTTAAAAAACTGTAAATTAAACCAGATCCCATCCTATTGCTAGCTCGAACTGTGTTAGTTAATTCTGCTGAGTAACTAAATGTGGGCGTAATATTTTTTCTTCCTATTTCAAACATGTGGAAGTGTGTTAATGTGTTTACCATGTTATGAATTGGTGGTTTGGTTTATAACAACTAACAAAAGCTTGAATGGTTATCAGCATCCTCAAGGAGGAAATCCTTAATTGAAAAATATGTTGTATTTTTATTCCTGTTCTAAACTGTGCTTCTTTAGGCCTCCTGGGAATCTGCCAGCAATTTTCTATTAGGCTTAAATCTCTATCTTGACTTCAAATGCACGCTTCATTCCCTAGCAATGTGAAAAGAGATGAACTGTTACCATCAAGACGATGATGATGAAATACGCTATAGAGGCCTCTCTCAATAGCTGACATACTGTCAAATAATTTGGACTGGGTATTTCATCTGGAGACGTGAAATAGGTAGGCGATATCATTTACACCGACTGCAGCCCTCAACCTGGGTGATGATGGTAATGCCACAGAAGACAGAACTAGATTGAGATTCTATGGTTAATGCTGAGGCCCTTATGTCTGAATCTTTACCTGGTCCTGTCTGTCTGTAATGGCTTCACAGCTGTCTAGGGGCCAGTCTACTCTAGTCATGAAGGTGACGCGCCTAGATTAAATGGAATATCGTGACTCCCCAGAGGCACCAGTCAAATGTCACTCTCATAGCGTAAAAGGCTCAAGACTATAAGGTGATATTATTTCATGACAGTATTTTATTTCAACTGAGAATAGCACAAAGTTTAGTTTTCTGTCTGGTCACATAGTAGTCTCACTTATTATCATGGCTCTCTTTTCTCTTAGGGTGCTCAGTTATTACCTGTATCTTATGTGAAGACCTACAATTTGTCCAGCTTGTTCTCTTTGCAATATCGAAAAACCTTAGGCCTATAGTCTGAAATCTGAATACATCTTGTATCATAGTGTTTACGGTAGCCTATTGCATGGCATAGCCCTGCATACTGTGCAGGGATGATATTATAGTACAACCGTTCTCGTACGCTGTTCAAAACAAATTGCCAGTAGCCTAGCTATACATTGAGTGTATTCCATGACATAGACTGACCAGGTGAATCCAGGTGAAAGCTATGATCCCTTACTGTTAAGTCCACTTCAATTGGCTTAGATGAAGGGGAGAAGACCGGTTAAGGAAGGATTTTTAAGCCTTGAGACAATTGAGACATGGATTGTGTACACTACCGGTCAAAAGATTTAGAACACCTACTCATTCAAGGCTTTTTCTTAATTTGACTATTTTCTACATTGTATACTAATAGTGAAGGCATCAAAACTATGAAATAACACATATGGAATCATGTAGCAATCAAAAAAGGGTTAAACAAATTAAATATTTTATATTTGAGATTCTTCAAATAGCCACCCTTTGTCTTGATAGCTTTTTCTCAACCAGCTTCACCTGCAATGCTTTTTCAACATTCAACAGTGTTGAAGTAGTTCCCACATATGCTGAGCACTTGTTGGCTTTTTTTTCCTTCACTCTGCTGTCCGACTCATCCCAAAACATCTCAGTTTGGTTGAGGTCTGGGGATTGTAGAGGCTAGGTCATCTGATGCAGCCCTCCATCACTTTCCTTCCAGGTCAAATAGCCATTACACAGCCTGGAGGTGTGTTGGGTCATTGTCCTGTTTAAAAACAAATGATAGTCCCACTAAGCCCAAACCAGATATATTGAGGATTGCTGCAGAATGCTACTAAAGGACACCAATAAGAAGAGACTTGGTTGGGCCAAGAAACACAAGCAATGGACATTAGACCGGTGGAAATCTGTCCTTTGGTCTGAGTCCAAATTTGCGATTTTATTCTGCAGCAATACGCCATCCCATCTGGTTTGGACTTAGTGGGACTATCATTTGTTTATCAACAGGACAATGACACAACACACCTCCAGGCTGTGTAAGGGCTATTTGACCAAGAAGGAGAGTGATGGAGTGCTGCATCAGATGACCTGGCCTCCACAATCACCCGACATCAACCCAATGGTTTGGTATGAGTTGGACTGCAAAGTGTAGGAAATGCAGCCACCAAGTGCTAAACATATGTGGGAACTCCTTCAAGGCTTTTGGAAAATCATTCCTCATGAAGCTGGTTGAGAGAATGCCAAGAGTGTGCAAAGCTGTCATCAAGGCAAAGGGTGGCTACTTTGAAGAATCTAAAATATATTTAGATTTGATTAACACTTTTTCGGTTATTACATGATTGCATGTGTTATTTCATAGTGGATGTCTTCACTATTATTCTACAATGTAGAATAGAGGTCAACCGATTAATCGGAATGGCCGATTAATTAGAGCCGATTTCAAGTTTTCATTACAATCGGAAATCGGTATTTTTGGACACCAATTTGGCTGTTTTTTTTTTACACCTTTATTTAATCTTTATTTAACTAGGCAAGTCAGTTAAGAACACATTCTTATTTTCAATGACGGCCTAGGAACGGTGGGTTAACATTTACATTTAAGTCATTTAGCAGACGCTCTTATCCAGAGCGACTTACAAATTTAACTGCCTCGTTCAGGGGCAGAACGACAGATTTTCACCTTGTCAGCTCGGGGGATTCAATCTTGCAACCTTACAGTTAACTAGCCCAACGCTCTAACCACCTGCCTCTCATTGCACTCCAAGAGGAGCCTGCCTGTTACGTGAATGCAGTTAGCCAAGGTAAGTTGCTAGCTATCATATAACTTATCTTATAAAAAACAATCAATCAATCATAATCACTAGTTAACTACACATGGTTTATGATATTACTAGTTTATCTAGCGTGTCCTGTGTTGCATATAATTGATGCGGTGCATATCGTTGCTTCAATGTGTACCTAACCATGAACATCAATGCCTTTCTTAAAGTCAATACACAGAAGTATATATTTTTAAACCTGCATATTTAGCTAAAAGAAATCCAGGTTAGCAGGCAATGTTAACTATGTGAAATTGTGTCACTTCTCTTGTGTTCATTGCACTCAGAGTCAGTGTATATGCAACAGTTTGGGCCGCCTAATTTGCCAGAATGTTATGTAATTATGACATAACATTGAAGGTTGTGCAAAGTACCAGGATTTTTTAGACGAATGGATGCCACCCGTTAGATAAAATACGGAACGGTTCCGTATTTCACTGAAAGTTCAAACGTCTTGTTTTCGAGATGATAGTTTCCGGATTCAACCATATTAATGACCTAATGCTCGTATTTCTTTGTGTTATCATGTTATAACTAAGTCTATGATTTGATAGAGCAGTCTGACTGAGCGGTGGTAGGCAGCAGCAGGCTCGTAAGCATTCATTCAAGCAGCACTTTTGTGCGTTTTGCCAGCAGCTCTTCGTTGTGCGTCAAGCATTGCGCTATTTATGACTTCAAGCCTATCAACTCCTGAGATTAGGCTGGTGTAGCCGATGTGAAATGGCTAGCTAGTTAGCGGGGTGCGCGCTAATAGCGTTTCAAACGTCACTCGCTCTGAGACTTGAAGTGGTTGTTCCCCTTGCTCTGCATGGGTAACGCTGCTTCAAGTGTGGCTGTTGTCGATGTGTTCCTGGTTCGAGCCCGGGTAGGGGCGAGGAGAGGGACGGAAGCTATAACGTTACTGGCAATACTAAAGTGCCTATAAGAACATCCAATAGTCAAAGGTTAATGAAATACAAATGGTATAGAGAAAAATAGTCGTATAATTTCTATAATAATTACAACCTAAAACATCTTACCTGGGAATATTGAAGACTCATGGTAAAAGGAACCACCAGCTTTCATATGTTCTCATGTGCAGAATCTCCGTACCGCATCGCCATTCGCCTCCCAAATGTTGTAACAATGCAGAGGGCTCTGTATAGCACCGCATTGACATGATTGGGTGACGGGAGGTGGGGGCGGTACATCCTGTATAAACACAAACTCACTTCACAGCTCTGACCTGCTCTGCGACGCTCAAGAAGTATGAATGCCCTGATTTCTGCTGAGTCTGTATCACCGTAAATTCGGCATGGCCAACGTAGACGTTGGATTGACCCTGCAGTGCCCAGATGCACAGTGCTCTCCAGGAATGCGCTCTCTCCCGCCAATTTGTGCACATTCATTGTTTCTTAACTTCATTGTGTGAATTGTTCGCAGTTGGTTGTTAGGGATATATGTAATTCCCCCATTACATATATCACCAGTCGTACATTTACCTTTAATTCCTATCATTTCTAATCTACAATGTTTGTTTGGTTATGGTCATTTCTGTTAATGTATTCAATATATTATTATTTCAGTCTTAAAGGTTCTCATTGTCGGAGTAGACACATTGTTTGCATAGCGCATGCTACTCTTGTGAGAAACAAGTTTTGGTTTATTTCATTCCATTTAGAGTTTTCTCAATTCAATTTAGTCATTGACAGAAGCGCTCCAAACAAAAGACAATGTTGAGTAAGGACGCACACCTGATTACGCGTAGAAGTATATAGGCCTAGAGGCTACCTGGCCTGCACGCCAATGTAGGCATATAAATGTGCCTGTTTAGGGATCTAAAAGTATTTCTGATTGGCTTAACACACCACCACTAATGAGCTGTGGAGCCTCTCAACTTAAAGTTTTCTTCACCTCAAACAAGCAAGCAAACAAAGTCTGTTTTTACACCCATTGACAATGACAATATTTACTCAATGTAGTAACTCCACAATACTTTTGAGATAATATTCTATAAGAGGAACAGGAGTAGAACATTTGAAGTGCCAGTGATCAGCTCCGGTGGGCTCCTGCCCAAGTCAAGCACTGCTTCTTATCCCTTGCGCAAATAGCCTACAGCTGTGTCTGTCTCAAACTCACTTGCATGGGAAACTGAGGGCCCAGAATATTTTATATAGCAAGTTCGCTAGTGCAAGCTTCTGGCTGAACCCAAGTTAATAATTGATACAATGTTTCAAGTTCGTTGCAGACAGGCCATGTATAGCAAATGTGATTTTTATCAGGATATTTTCTACCTGCAGGTTGCAATGTTTTTATTTGTTACCTTTATATAGGCTATTTTTACATAGTTGACGATGGCAATAGAAGGGAGTTTTTAGGTTTGTATCATTTTCATTTAGATTAGGATAGAATTCTAATTAACCACATGACAATGATTTGGAGATATGAAGGCGATGTTTTAAATTAAATGAAAATGTTCCACGAAAATGTGCATATGAAAACCATAACTGGCACGCAGATCAGTATAAATAATAAGATATATTAGCAAAATGAGAAAGGTTACCGACTTAAAGCATCAGACAAGCTCAATATAGATAGTTGGTTTTATTAAAACACATAGGGTGTGTCTATATATGCAAAAATACACCAATTGATTGGTCGAAAGAACAAAACTTTTGGTTGACCAAGATTTTTTGGGGGTTGGGGACAGCCCTAGTTAAGTGAAAGAATATGGGGGTTGGTGGTGTTACCGTGCTGTTTTTTGATGTGTCTCCCTCTGGTCTGCATCAGTTCCAGGTTCAGGAGAGGCTGACTGAGTGTTTGATCCTGCTGGGAGGGAGCAACTTGCTTAGGTCCCTGCTCATCCGTCATGTGCTGTCTGAGATCAACCGGCTGGCAGAACACCTCTGGATCACCTGCCAGGTAAGGACCAGGACACGTGCACACAAACAAACAAACAAACACACACACACACACACACACACACACACACACACACACACACACACACACACACACACACACACACACACACACACACACACACACACACACACACACACACACACACACACACACACACACACACACACACACACACACACACACACACACACACACACACACACACCTCTTGTTTGCCAGCGCTCTCCACACAGACCTGGGGTGGGGAAAGGGAGGATGTTACAGGTTTGTATAGGATGAGTTAAATCATTGAATTTAATTATGTTTATAGTACTGTTTATTATGCATATGTAGTGAGCCAGTATTGGGACAGTTACATGTATTTTGTTGTTTTGCCTCTGTACTCCAGCACTTTGAATATGAAATTATACATTGACTATGAGGTTAAAGTGCAGATTGTCAGCTTTGATTTTAGGTGAACCGGGTGAACCGTTAAGGATTACATTACTTTTTAGGGGACCAAAAGTATTGGCACAAATGTACTTCAAGTAGTAAAACGTTAAATATTTCATCCCATATTCATTGCACGCGATGACTACATCAAGCTTGACTACAAATTTGTTGGAAGTATTTGCTTGTTTGTTTTGGTTGTGTTTCAGATGACTTTGTGCCCAATCAAAATTAATGGTATATAATGTATTGTGTCATTTTGGAGTCAGTTTTATTGTAAATAATAATAGAATATGTTTATAAACTCTACATTAATGTGGATGCCACCATGATTAGGAATCCTGAATGAATTGTGAATAATGATGAATGAGAAAGTTAGACACACAACTATCATACCCCCCCAACAAAATGCTAACCTCCACTCTTAATGTAATAGTGTTAGCATGTCTTGGTGGTATGATATTTGAGTGTATGTAACTTTCGCACTCAGGGCATATTGCACAAGCCTGTCATTGCACAAGCCTACATGTCACAACATTGGTCTCAGGTAGCCTACAAGGTGTGGTGGGTGATGCTGTTTGACTGGCACGTCTCCTCTGAAAGCCAGTGTATACACACAGCCCAGCCGCCAGCGCTCATGCAAAATAGAAATGTGTGAATAGGGAATTGAAAGCAGATTATTCTCCCTTCTCGTGGCGCTCAACTCCCACTGTAGAGAGACGGCTTGTGTGTTTTTCCTTCATCCTATTGAGAAAAGCCCTTATTGAAGCAGCCCTGAGCAAAAAACAGAACACAGTGCTGCTGTACCAAGTGAATGAGAAAAGAGAATTTCTGTCACATCATTTTGTCTGCAAGCAAAGTCCTAGACATTGGTTTATTAAATACTATAGGACCTTTTCTTTGCTGAGACCAGTGTTGTTGAGTTATTTACACTGTGGCTGCTACTGTAGACCACTGTCATTTGGTTATAATGTATTCAGATTACCTGTAATTGTTCACTTAATTTTTGGAGCTGTTGACTTGCCTCGTACCCCTCTAACATTGAGGTCTTGATACTTCATAGTACTTCAAAGCCATTATGTCCTTGCACTTGACCCCTCTGCTGTCAATGTAGAAAAAGTGTCGGATAAATTGCTGGTGAAGACCTCTACCGTTTGAAGACTTAGCCACCAGACTGGCTAATTAGTATAGCCTGACCGATATATTGGTTCACCGATATCGGCTGATATTGGCCTTTTACAAACATATCGGTATCGGCCGATAATTCCACCGATAACCAATATTCAATAAATAGGATGAAAAAAGGGAATCTCATGCTTATCCGAACACTTAGATAGCAATGTTTCATTATTGTCACAATGCAAGAAATCAACATTTGAAGCATATTTCTTGGACAATTGGTCTTTTGGATGGCAATTTCTGAGAACTCGTGTGGAAAAGTTACACGTAAAACAGTATATCAGCAGATATATTGGTAAGTTTTGTACCCCCCAAAATATTGGAATCGGTATCGGACCCCAAAAGTCGGGCTCTACTTGTCATAGTACCTCACCCCCCAGAGAATGGATGTCCCTGTCTGTGTCCCAAATGACACCCTTTTATAAGACACCACTTTTGACTAGGGCCAATAGGGCTCTGGTTAAAAGTAGTGCACTACATAGGGAATAGGGTAGGGTGCCATTTGGATCGCATCCCCAATGATGCGGTTGAAAGGATTGCGGTGCACCTAACAGAACTTAGAATGGGCTGCTGGCTTGCAGTCGCACTGTGGTACATTATTACAACAACAGGCTTAATTTGCTCTACAAGCTTGTCTGTGCTGTTGAACATTTGCATGAAAATTGAGACATAACAGGCTTCTTTTTTGTTGATTTAGTCTTGGAATATGCTCTCTATACAATAATACATGAATGCAACTGTGGAGAAGAGGCCAGTGCATTGAGAGCTGTAGGCTGGGCTTTTGTCATTATTTTTTTATTTCACCATTATTTAACCAGGTAGGCCAGTTCAGAACAAGTTCTCATTTACAACTGCGACCTGGCCAAGATAAAGCAAAGCAGTGCGACAAAAACAATTACACAGAGTTACACATAAACAAACGTACAGTCAATAACACAATAGAAAAATCTATGTACAGTGTGTGTAAATGTAGAAGATTAGGGAGGTAAGGCAATAAATAGGCCATAGAGGCGAAATAATTACAATTTAGCATTAACACTGGAGTGATAGATGTGCAGATGATGATGATGTGCAAGTAGAGATACTGGAGTGCAAAAGAGCAAAAAGATAACAATATTGTCAGGTCTTCTAGGAGTAGTGGGTTTGGAGTCAGGCGCAGAGAGCAGAGGGTTAGGACAATCGTATTTATTCCGGTGCAAAACGGCCACGCCAAAAACACTAGGCGCATAAAACTGACCGGCCCAAAAACAGGACCCAAACAGTCCGGAGAAAATAAAATACAAATGCACATCCACAAACTAACAGAGGAACAAGCCCGCACAAAAGCAGGCGGGCCTAACCGGCTTAAATAGCCCTAACCAAAACCCCAACAAGAAACAGGTGTAACTACACTAACAGAAAAGGAAAAAGGGATCGGTGGCAGCTAGTAGACCGGTGACGCTGAGCGCCGACCGAACAGGAAGAGGAGCCACCTTCGGTGGGAGTCATGTCAAATTTGGGGATGAGGTAGTTGGATGTGCTATTTACAGATTTGCTCTGTACAGGTACAGTGATCGGTAAGTTGCTCTGACAGCTGATGCTTAAAGTTAGAGAGGGAGATATAAGTCTCCAGCTTTAGTGATTTTTGCAATCGTTCCAGTTATTGGCAGCAGAGAACTGGAAGGAAAGGCGGCCAAAGAGGTGTTGGCTTTGGGGATTACCAGTGAAATATACCTGCTGGAGCGTGTGCTACGGGTGGGTGTTGCTATGGTGAGGAGTGAGCTGAGATAAGGCGGGGCTTTTCCTAGCAAAGACTTATATAGACTTATATAACCTGGAGCCAGTGGGTTTGGCGAGGAATATGTAGCGAGGGCCAGCCAATGAGTGCATACAGGTCGCAGTGGTGGGGAGTATATGGGGCTTTGGTGACAAAACGGAAGGCTGTGATAGACTACATCCAGTTTCCTGAGTAGAGTGTTGGAGGCTATTTTGTAAATGACATCGCCAAAGTCAAGGATCAGTAGGGCTGCCTGGTTTGCCCATCAAAACACAGAGAGTGGGATTGTATAACGCATCAAGCCTCTTACTGCATCTTGCCTTGCAATGCAGAGGGGCAGTTTCTGTTAGAGCTGTGGTCGAGTCCTGGGAAATAAAGTTTGAAGACTTGCCAGCAGGGCCTAAAACTAACTTTTTAGTTTTAGTGGCAGGTACTGTAGATAATAAAATCTTCCAGCCACACTGATTTTCTTACCAGCCAAAATATTTTTGGGGCCATAATTACATAAAGAAACACACAAAAAACAGATGAGCATCCTTATTGATGTTTCTAAGCATTAAATGTATTACTAGCAAGAAGTAATGTGGTATATTGCTTGATTTAATATTCTGTGACCTATGATGTCTATTTTTTCCAGCAGTGGGAGCAAACTCAAACATTGAAAAGCAACCGAGCTTGTGAACAAAACAATGTAAATAGCCAAGAAACACAAGGAAAACTTGAGTAAATTAGACCAATTTATATGCCTGTGCCCAATGCTTCTAAAAACAAATCTTTCGGGTACTCACGGCCCCCCAGACAGGCAGTGTTGCTGCATGAGGTGGGATAGCTACAACGTTAGGATTCAGATTTCTTTGTGCCTTACTAGATATGAAACAAAACGGCAGAAATACTTTGAAAACAGCTACAGCAGCGTTTATTTAGCTATAAATCACAACTCGCACTTGTGGCCATACTTGACCACGTTACCGTGTTACCACGCGGTAACGTGGCTGGTAAATCAGACATTCTTACCCACCAATGCCAAAACTCGCTTTTGGCAGGTGGCGGGTGTTCATTTTAGGCCCTGCTTGTCACACTTTAGTCTAGCCGTGGCTCGAAGGTCTTGTGAAAGAAAAAAAAACAGTACTAATTTATCAGTCTCTTCTTTTCCGTCCTCGTGGCTGGGTAATGCACGGTACTGTATGCAGGGAGCATCCTCGGACTGATAGCCTCCCTGTGCGTTTGAGCCTCCCATGTGTCCGTGCGTGTTACCCCTGTCTTTCCCCCAGATCTGCAGTGGGACTGTGATAAAGGCAGACCAGTCAGGTGAGGTGTATTTCTAGGGTGATTTATGTGAGCATTAAGATTCCGTTAACCCTTCACACAGAGTGACAGAGCCACATGGTTTCCTCCTGCCTCTGTAGCCTCATGCACTCAGTAAGGGGTAACGCTGTGGGGGCTGCTCCTTTGGGATGGAGGTCGGGATGATCAGTTCAGTCCACCGACACACACACACACTGCAGCAAAATAAACACACACTACCTTGGTCGCTAGAGGTGAGATAGGCATCCCCATCTGTTTGCTAGACCCTTGTATAAGGGACAAGATCTGTGTGTTGGCCTAAAATGTAATTTTTTAAACCATGTCACTAGTTGCTTCTCTGTTAATGTAGCGGTCTGGTAACACCTAATAACAAGACAGTTCTAAGGACAACATGAAGAGGATGCTCAATTATGCCAAATTGTTTTAACGATGAGTCAGTCAGAGCTCTATTGGATCTGGTTGTATTCTGAGAAGTAATTTAGGATCAAATTGTTGTATAATTGGTTTGTTGCCCGATGGACATTGTAATCATGATTATTATGAGAATGATTGCATTTCTAATTGTTTTTTCTACAGACATGCTGTAGGCTGCATATAGCCTAATACTGAACCAAAGAGTGGTGCTGCCTCAAGTCTCTAGTGATGACAATCAATTAAAGAATCATTATTTCAGTAGTATTTTCTTTAAGCCATTATTATTTAATCGGGTGTAGTGACTATTAGGGTTGGGCGATATTACGACACAATTGGAAATCAACGACGTTTGACAGACATTGTCGATTGCAACGACATCATGATGTGACAGGCGATAGTTTTTATATGTTTACCTTTTTTTCTTTTTTTACATACGATAGTTTAACCTATTTGAACATGACTGGCACAGCAGATGTCGGCCAGCGCACAACAGTGCAGCTCACAGCCTGGCGACACGCCAAATGACCTACCTATTCCTATTTGCCGTAGCCTTTTTCATGAATTATGTAGGTAGACTTAGCCTACTATTAACATAACGCATGAGTAGGCCTGCAATGTAGACGGATGATCATGGGCCTTTTGCAGCAGACACTCCGTTGTGTGGCTTGTTCTGAAATCTTCATTTCCCTTTTTGTCCCATTCCCCATTTTTTATTTGCATGTGACTTGTTAGTCTAAGCATATATTTCACGATCAACATTGAAATTAATCCAGGAGGCCAGTAAACCGAGTTCTATCTCAGTTATGTTTGTGAATATCCTAAATAAAAACATGATATGGTAATAATGAGAGATGGATAACCAACAATTGCAAGATGGAATAATTGAATGGGAGGTTAAACAAACCTTAAACGTTTTTGGACTCCACCTGACCAAAGTTTTTAGGAAAAACAAAGTGTTCCGCCGGAAATTCCTTGCAAACTTAACAGCCAAATAATATAGCCCTACACTAGGCTACTGTCAATAAAATGAGCAGTTAATGTTACTAGTACAAGTTTAAATAGATGTTTGTATTATTGTGGAAGTGTTTATTCCTTGAATATATATATATTATATCCTTGAATTGCGCTACGGGCATTACATAACCACCCGCAGCAGCGCTTTTCATAAGCGCAAATAAAAAATGTATGTTGCCTATAAATAGAGTGGCTACAAATTACAAAATGAATCAAGTAATCAAAATAAGTATGAAATTAACCGAATAAATGAAAGTGCAAATAAGTTTTAAAGCACACAACAGAGTATTCTAGCCTAGGCTACATTTATTTTGAATAAGACACATCTGTGAATACAGGCTTTGAAAATGCAATGAAGAACCATCGACTATTTTTATTTTCATTATATATTAACCTACCTAAAGGTTACTGGCAAGGAACACAAGCATGTTCACCTTTTCTGGCTTTAATAGACTCTGGAGTGGCATGCTGTATGTAGACCCACTGAAAACACATTCAGACTGAACACTTTTTGCACAAATGCAGAGATAAAAAAAAAAAATGTTGCTGATACAATTGTATAGTAACGAGGTTTGGACAGGTCGATGTGTCATTCCAGACATCTCCCAACCCTAGTGACTATTCCATAAGCAGGGTTTAGCCCAGCCAGGCAGCAGGTTTGCAGGCTCCGGTGGTGGGCAGGTCGGGTTGCCACTGTCCTTGGACCATTCAGAGAAGCCCAGCCATCTGGGTCCCGTGTTGCACTGTGACAGGGCATGACAGTCACAGCACATAGCACCCAACCCAAACAGACAGACAACCCACACAGCCCATAGGACAAATGGTACAAACACTCACTCACTTCTCCAATAACACTATAACACTGGGCAGTAAAAATGAAAATCTAGACTGTTTTTCTGACTGTGCTTTATGTCAAGTTTAAATCATGGTTGTTCTGTGGCTATTGTGAAGCAATTTATCACCCTGGCCCTGCCATTTTGTAATTAGTGAAACATTTTACCGGAGCCATATATTTAGATATATGGCTCTGCTGTTTACTGATGGTTGTCTTTTTCATCTTACACAGGGGTACTCCAAGGACAAACCCATAGCCTGAATATGATCTATCAGACTCGGTGTCCAAGCAGCAAACCTGTTTTTTATTGTCTAATTAGAGTGTGCTAGCTAGCCCAGTCTTAAGTCTGGGAGGGAAGGGATTGTCAGGGATGACTACCTTTTAATAATATGAAGTTTGGCTCCAGGATGATAAATGAAAGTTATCAGATGTGCAGAGCTCGGTCAGCTATCATGTCAGCTAGAGCCAGAGGAAATGAGTGTCAGAGCTGTGGCTTGTAAAGGGCAATGGCAGCTAAAACTGTTCTGTTTAGCCTCAGAAAACTGCAGTGTAATGCTCGGGGGAACATTTTCACTCCGGATTACGCTGTCCATCTACAGTAAGCAGACCACTTACTTTTCATCCCTAAATGTCACGAGTGAGATATCTGTATCTGTACATTTTTAGCCAAAGCTTTCAGTAGAATCAGCTTTCCCTTTCATTTCTGGAGAGAGTATGCTAATCTTTCCTGAGTTGGGAAGGATGCACACTGAAAATTGAGAGCGTAATTATATGTGATCATTGTCAGTTTGAGATGTGTTATTTAGAGACTTTTTAAAGAAATGTCATTGCATCCCACTTCACCATTTATCAATGACTAGTTTCTGATGCAAAGCACCTTCTCGTCATCATAACATCCTGTATGTCGCCATGGCAGCCTGAAGGCCTATGTATACACTGCAAATTGGCCGATATTACCTAGTGTTGATTTTCAGTATAACATGTAAGGGAAAGCGGTATACCTAGTCAGTTGTACAACTGAATGCCTTCAACTGAAATGTGTCTTCCGCATTTAACCCAACCCCTCTGAATCAGAACGGTGCGGGGGGGGCTGCCATAATCGACATCCACATCTTCGGCTCCCGGGGAACAGTGGGTTAACTGCTTTGCTCAGGGGCAGAACAACCGATTTTTACCTTGTCAGCTCGGGGATTCGATCCAGCAATCTTTCGGTTACATGTAGTGTTGATTCAAGTGTTAAATTAACACTAGTTGGTGTAAAATAACCCTAGTGTTGGTGTTAATAACCATTGTTAAACCAAGACCACGCCTATCATATTTCCCAGCATGCTCTGTTGCAGGTTGATTTTTAGAATGGTTTGTTTCATGCTATGTGTTTGCATGTACATTGATTAATTAATCTTATGCATCTCAAATATAAATAACATAAATGTTTCTATTAATCCAATCTGTTACTTCAATTTATTGCACCCGTTACTGAAATGGTTGTACCAGTTTAGATGCTTAGGTAGTCTCATATCTTAGTCTTCCCAACCCGGCAGTCATTCAGAATGCATGTTGCGGGTGAATTAAAATTCAAAATGTTGGATATCCCCACTCTGGCTGGATTCCAATAAGACTTGTACATCACTTTGCACACCATCATAAAGTGGTTTGCAGGCCCGATGTGGCTTGTAAACCATGAGTTTCGGGCCACTCTATTAGGCTAAAGCTCTCAAAATAAGCCTTATGAAATATGTATTGTGTGAAATAATTTAATTTGAATGATAACATATTTGCTTAGGATCTCATCACAGGACTGAAAATGGATAATTGCAACAACCATGTCACTGACAAATACAGTCATGGGTGGTAACTCTACAATTCAATCGAAAGGCAAGGCACTCTGGGAAATATGCAAATAGGGCATTACACTAAGCATTGTGTTAATTTAACATTGGAGAATTTGTGGCGTAGTAATGCACATGTACATGAGAGATTTCACCTGAGGGACACTGCCTGCCCTACCACGACAGAGTCAGTAGCTCAGACTCCAGCCCCACACACACACACACATGGTGACACAGAATCACACACTCATGCCTGCTCTGCTCCCCCACCCGTCCTCCATTAGCTAGTGGTAGAGTGAGGTCAGGACCCTGCTTAGGACATCCTGTACCCTCAGTGCATCAGGATATTTGTACAGCCGTCCTCTGAGGGACACCGTCCCTGCTTCTGCCTTGGGTTAACTGCAAAGAGCCTTTTCAGGAAAATATTCCTCTCTCACACACACATGCACAGTGACACACACACACACACACACACACACACACACACACACACACACACACACACACACACACACACACACACACACACACACACACACACACACACACACACACACACACACACACACACACACACACACACACACACACACACACACACACAAAGGGTGTCCCTAAAATTATTATTCTGTGTGAATTATTCTTATCAGAGAGAAACTAATAACAGTACTTTTGTACTAAAACAATTGAGGTCATCGTTGTTGTTTTTCTACCACTAAAACTCTGAAAAATTACAGTGAGTCATACCGATCCTTCTCTAGTAAGAACAAGTTATTTTATCTGCTATGTGGACTGCTTAAAGGATAACTCCAAAGTATTTAGTGGTGTCATACACAATTTTTTTTTAATTGTATGATTTAACGTCTATTGACTGTTTAGTGATGAGCAAAACAGGAAAGTGCTCTTCTGTGACGTTTTCATGGAGGATCTCTGAGATGACTAATGCAAGAAATGGATAGTCATTTTCAGCGATCTACAGCATTCAGACCCCTTGACTTTTTCCACATTCTGTTACATTACAGCCTTATTTTTTACACGCAATCCTCCATAATGAAAAAGCAAAAACAGGTTTTTAGATATATATATACATTTTAATTGGTACTTTTAACTCTTTTTTTTTTCCCGCTCCGCAATTTTGTGATATCCAATTGGTACTTCGTCTGGTCCCATTGCTGCAACTCCCCTACGGTCTTGGGAGAGGCGAAGGTCAAGAGCCATGCGTCCTCTGAAACACGACTCTGCCAAGCCGTACTGCTTCTTGACACACTGCTCGCTTAACCCAGAAGCCAGCCGCACCAATGTGTTGGAGGAAACACTATACAACTGGTGACTGTCAGCGTGCAGGCGCCGGCCCGCCACAAGGAGTTCGCTAGAGCGCGATGGGACAAGGACATCCCTGCCGACCAAACCCTTCCCTAACCCGGACAACACTGGGCCAATTGTGCGCCGCCTCGGGTCTGTAGTGTCATGACGTTGCCCTCTTTGGGTACAGCAAGCCCCACCCCCCTCTCACTGCCTCCTTCAACTAGGCTGCTGTGGTCAGAGAGAGGTCGTAAATTCATGAGGAGAGGATCTCCTCATGGCCACACAGTATAGAGATAGAGTGAAGTTTCATAGAGAACAAAGGAATTTCTTCCACCTCACAGAACTTGAGGTCCGAACAAATTTCATGTTCCGGAGAAGGTATAAAAGATCCAGCTACTGGTCCGTTTGAATCCAGCAACTGGTCCGTTTGTTACAACTTGGGAAGCTCATGGGAGACGGTGCAGTCACATTACCATAACGCTGTTTATATAATAGACTCGGATATGAGGTTTATATCTAATTGTTGTATAAGATGAATGAGTGTGTATGATACTGTTTGTAAAATGGTGTAATGTGATTTTGGATAGTTTAATGAAGGAAACTCCAATTCCCTTTTGAGTTGAACTAAATCAGAGGACCGCCCATGAGCCCATTTAGGGTCAGGCATCCTGGGACAGCCCCTTTTCTGCAATTCCGAATAAAACTTTGAGAAATAGACCATGTTTTCCTCCATTAGGAAGGGACAAAGGTTGCAGACCATTGCTGAATCTTTTAACCATACCACGTGGTTAAACTCTTAGACTATCGATACCGACAGAATAAGAACAAGTCTTTGATATTAATTACTAGTCTGCAGCTAGGAATTCGGTATCATTGAACGTGAAAAACGACAACCGCCGAAACATCCATTCTACAATGTCACTCTGAACTATCCACTATAACCGCGACAGAGAGAGAGAGGACAATTCTACAAAAGAAATGAACTTTTCAACAGCGATCAAGACGACACACTGAGCGTAAATATATATATATTGATTGCAATTGTTCCCGAATGAGTGAGCGTTCATGTGTAAAGGATTAGCATTTCAATTGTTATAATTATTAACTCTGTAGTGACTTCTTTGTCGACCCTCACTTCCCTTTTGTCTAACAAGCCGCCATGCCGGTTTAGCCCACTAGGGCACATTCTTCTATCATTTCTTGTAACCATATTTACTTTGTTGTTTTGTTTATGCATTTCTGTGAATTACTTAGTTAGTAATAAATCAATTATTTAAGACAATTGATGTATGGATGACTCATAGTGACGTTTGGAATGAGACTAACGTGAGGTAAAGTAAATAATTCATTAATCAGAAGACTTTTGATCAGATATGAAAATATCTGAAAAGTTATATTGGGAAATTATAACTTTGTAATCTGAATATTTTCCTTGGTGCCCCGACTTCCTAGTTAATAACCTCTTAAGACTACCCCTCTATACTGCCTCCGTTGGAGAAAGTGCGTGCCCATAGTAAACTGAAAATATTTTTTCCCAAAATTGCTAATATATGCATATAAAAATTATTATTGAATAGAAAACACTCTAAAGTTTCTAAAACCGTTTAAATTGTCTGTATGTAAAGCAGAACTCTCAGGGCAGCCTTTCTCCCAAACTCTCTCTTGTGAAGAGAAAAGTTGGGTCAACTTTGATGTCATGGCCCCCACCCTTCCCAGGCAGCTACCGATCCAGGAACAGTCTCTATCTGTTCAGCGCGATGTCTGCTTTCATATGGCACGTTCATTGTGAGAATCCCACGAGCCCTGCACGTTTGGCGGGCGAAATTGTTCGTGTCCCTCTGAAAAACATGCACTCTATTGCACGCGGCCGATTTGGAGTACGTCTTTTTCCATGATCCAGCATTTGAAGCCGGTTTGTCTGTTAGCGTTGCTCTTTGTTCTACATGCTAAAAACATCATAAAGCTCTATTTTGCACATCGTTTGACCAGTTTAATCGACATATAATATGTAAATTGGAAGTTTTGATGCGCAAGAGTGCTGGACCAGAAGTCATTTTTGACGCATTTCAACTGAAGCTGTTAGCATATGCTAATACAGGGACACACAATCTGAAACCAAACGATTTATTGGGTAAGTATGACTCCTTCTACGTCTTCTGATGGAAGAACATCAAAGGTAAAGGAATATTTATGTGGTTATTTGGGGTTTCTGTGGACTCCAAACGTAGAGGAGACATACTGCTAATATCTGAGCGCCGACTCATAGTATAGCCAAGTGAACGATGTCTGTAACGTTAAAAATAAATGTAATACAGCGGTTGCATTAAGAAGAAGTGTATCTTTGTAAATATATGTAGAACATGTATATTTAGTCATGTTTATTGCTTGTTATCTGACGTTATCTGTCGGAGCTATCATCATTTCTCCGGACATTTGAGTAGCATTTTTTTTTTAAATGTCGTCAACCGAGATTTATGGATATAAATGGCATATTATTGAAAAAAAAAATGTACTGTGTAACATGTATTATAACTGTCATCTGATGAACATTTTCAAAAGGTTAGTGAATTATTTATTAAATTGTATTTTTTCTGGGACAAAATGGCCGCCGCTTGCCTTTTGTTTCGGTGGTGATATAATATAAATATGTGCTATGTTTTCGCCGTAAAACATGTTAGAAATCTGACTTGCTGGGTAGATTAACAAGATGTTTATCTTTCATTTGAGCTATTGGACTTGTTAATGTGTGGAGGTTAAATATTTTTAGGAATATTTTTGCGTTCCATGCGCCACCTTCCAGCTGAACGTGGGGGGGGTGTTCCAAAATTGGAACCCTAGTCCCCTTCTGGTTAATTACAGGCACATGATTATTCAGTTTGATAATTACAGAGAATCTTTGATAAAAACGAAGTCATCAATTTAATGATAGTAAAGACACGACAGTAGTGACGCATCCTATTTCCATTGATCATCCGTGAGGTTTTTCTACAATTGATTGGAGTTCACCTGTGGTAAATTCAATTGATTGGACATGATTTGGAAAGGCACACACCTGTGTGTGTATATATAAGGTCCCACAGTTGACAGTGCATGTCAGAGAAAAAAACAAGCCATGAGGTCAAAGGAGTTGTCTGTAGAGTGCAGAGACAGGATTGTGTCGAGGTACAGATCTGGGGAAAGGTACCAAAAAATGTTTGCAGCATTGAAGGTCCCCAAGAATACAGTCATATCAAATTTCAAATCAATTTATAAAGCCCTTCTTACATCAGCTGATATCTCAAAGTGCTGTACAAAAACCCAGCCTAAAACCCCAAACAGTAAGCAATGCAGGTGTAGAAGCACAGTGGCCTCAATCATTCTAACAGAGCTCCAGAGTTCCTCTGTGGAGATGTGAGAACCTTCCAGAAGGACAACCATCTCTGCAGCACTCCACCAATCAGGCCTTTATGGTAGAGTGGCCAGACAGAAGCCATTCCTCAGTAAAAGGCACATGACAGCCCGCTTGGAGTTTGCCAAAAGGCATCTATTGGACTCAGACCACGAGAAACAAGATTCCCATGTGTGATGAAACCAAAATTGAACTCTTTGGTCTGAATGCCAAGCGTCTGAAGGAAACCTGGCAGCATCATGCTGTGGGGATATTTTTCAGGGACTAGGAGACTAGTCAGGATCGAGGGAGAAAATTAACGGAGCAAAGTACAGAGAGATCCTTGATGAAAATCTGCTCCAGAGTGCTCAGGACCTCAGACTGGGGCCTTCCAACAGGACAAGCACACAGCACACAGCCAAGACAACCCAGGAGTGGCTTCGGGAGAAGTCTTTGAATGTCCTTGAGTGGCCCAGCCAGAGCCTGGACATGAACCCGATCGAACATCTCTGGAGAGACTTGAAAATAGCTGTGCAGCGATGCTCCCCATCCAACCTGACAGAGCTTGAGAGGATTCAACAAAGTACGAAGTAAGGGTCTGAATACTTATGTAAATGTGATATTTAAAAAAAAAAATTATACATTTGCAAACATTTCTAAAAAGCTGTTTTTGCTTCGTCATTATGGGTATTGTGTGTAGATTGATGAGCGAAAAAACAATGTAATCCATTTTATAATAAGGCTGTAACGTAACAAAATGTGGAAAAAGTCAAGGCGTCTGAATACTTTCCGAATACCCTGTAAGCCTTTGCAACATTGACCAATTAAAAGCAGTTCTGTAGCGATTAAGTTTCTGCAGTATACTATAGGCCAAATACATTATCACTGCTATGCTTGCCCTGCCGAAGTTGTTCTTTTCAGATCATTTTTAAATTACATTTCAAAACTTGAGTTCTATGATCACACTGGTAATGGATCATAATTTGTGGCACAGCTGAGTGAGAAATAATGTACTTTCTTTATAGACTTAAACATGAACCCACTCATAACAGCTGTATTCATTGACATGTGACAGTCTCTCTCTTTATTGTTTTAGACATTTTAAAATCACAGTAGTATCAACTGCCTTTGCTGTTTGTTCGAGGAAGCTGCCGAGTACAGACACTGTGATCTGAGCAATCCGATTGGGTAGTGGTTGGGCTATAGGTGTATTTGATTTGCTGTCCGGGCATGCTGAGTAGGCAGAGTTTACCTTCAGACACATGAAATGGTTCAAAATTGGGAACACTTTGCCTACCCAGCGCAAGGCAGCTGAAACAAGTGCACCTACCGCCAACAGCAACCTTTATCGTTGGGTATTTTATAGAAATGTTTTGCGATCGATTAGGAATGCCTTGGAGATCAACCAGTCGATCACGATTGACTGTTTGGTGATTGATTTAGACTGAGCTTAGTCTGGGCTTGATAGCCAGCTAGCTATGCTAACTGCAGGCTAACTAGGAGAAGCATTGCATCATGAGAGATGAAATGCACCCTGGCAATTGTAGTATGCTGTAAACGAGGAATCGTGTGGTATGACTAACAAAAACAAAACATCAATGTGTATCAAATCTTATGTATACTTATGTACGCATGTATACTAAAAATGTAATAACTGGTTAGAAAGTGTCGGAATTGCCCTTTTTTAAAGGGAAAAGGTAGAAGGAAAAACTGACGAGTAGACTTTTCATGAGGATGTCAAACTCTTATAGCCTAGTAATAGGTGGTGTGCAGTGCACCTGAGGAAAAACAACACTCTTTGCCAATTTATCCTTTACAGAATATCCTGGAACGTAGAGAAGGAGAAAAAGAGCGTGTGTGTTCATTCATGTCGAAGTGAGTCTCTCTCATAAAAGTCATTTTATTCTAGCATTGTTTATGTCCCCCCAGCTGACATGCACCCGAGCTGAACCGCCTTATATCGTATCCAGCAAGCCTACGAGTCTGAGGGAAACGTGACTTATGGCTCTCAGCACTTCATGATACTGATGCTCATTAAAACCCTGGCCATTCTGACTGAGCTATGTCTCTCATTAGACATCTGCCTAGTGCGTTTACGAGATTGTGTGTGTGTGTGTGTGTGTGTGTGTGTGTGTGTGTGTGTGTGTGTGTGTGTGTGTGTGTGTGTGTGTGTGTGTGTGTGTGTGTGTGTGTGTGTGTGTGTGTGTGTGTGTGTGTGTGTGTGTGTGTGTGTGTGTGTGTGTGTGTGACAAAGTGCCGCCTCTCTCTTTGTGCTCTCTCCTATTCTCTCTTATTCTTGGTGCTTTCCCTTCTGGGCCAGTGACCGGTTTCAATGAAGATCAGATTAGGAGCTGCAGCAGAGGTTTTGCTGGACCGTTAAATAGCCAAGGATCAAAGTCGTACTTGGCCCCTCAAAGCAGCACAGATCTCTAACCGAGAGGGAAAATGAAGCTGTTTGATCAAAGTCATGTTATGATGAAACAAAGCCAGGAGCCACCAGTGCGTCGGTAAATCGCCTCATTTTTCCACTTCCTTCGACAGACTCTCACACTCTGCTGATGGCAAACAAATGTGTATCATGGTAGACAACGTGTTTTTCTCTGTGATATCTTGCATTCTGTTCAGGAGCTTCTACATACGTCTGTGTTGTGAGATGGAACATAGTATACAAATAGTATATTTTTGTTATTGTCTTTTGGTGCCTTGACAATATAACTTTTTATTTAAATTGTTATAATATTCTTATGTTTTTCTTGTCTATAACTGTTCTGTAGTCTGTCATGTATTTTATGTTTTATGTGGGCTCCAGGAAGAATAGCTGCTGCATGTGCAACAGCTAATGGGGATCCTAAACTAGGAAGCCACCAGGGAAGAGGATATGGTAATGCTCTGCAGACCAGCCCTCTTTGTCCTTCAGCTTAGCACGTAGCAGCAGCAAGTGTCTTTGTGCCATCAGCATTGACCTACACACAGAGGTACTGGGGATGAAGAAAATAAAGCCTTATCTGAGCCAGAACGCCCCACAGGGCAGGAGTCTATCTCCTGTGTCTGTAGTGTGAGGCATCTTGATGTACAAGTAAACCCTCTGGACAAAAAAATGGATTAAAAAACACCCCCCAAAAAACAGACCTGGTAAATAGAGCAGAGAGGAGCCTGGGCAAGGACAGGCTGGGGAGATGGGTAACTGGGGAGAAGGTATACTGTGGTGTCAGGCCCAAGGCGGGCGGGCGGACAGAGGGGGCTGTAGCCTGTGGGGTTTCTGTCTGTCAAACCAAATTTCTTGGGGAAATTGACGGAATATTGCAGTTCAACCCAGGTGAAGTAATAAATCTCTGAAGGTTGATGTCACTTTTGGTCTCTTCATGAGTGTAGTGGGCAGTGAATGTGCCAGTTAGTCAGCGTCCGTATACTCACTACATCACAATGGTTCTGACTGAGGAAAGACCTCGAGAGACAGTTTTCTGAAGAACTACAAAATGCTTTTCTTCCTCAGAGAATAGCCTAGATTTGAATGGTGTTGCTTTTGAGGCAAGCTTGAAGAACTTGATGTTTCTTTTATCTTGTAACAAAAGGTATATGTCCTCACACTAAAAGCGGTCAAAATGCAGTCAGATGTAACTCGGAGAATTCCCTCGTCGATGAGATGGGATCGATTAGCTGTCGGAGAAATCAGTGTATTGTCAGTCCACCGCCTTGAATGAGACGCTATGAAACACATTGTAGCTTTCTCTGAGGCAGAAGACAAATCAATTCTGGGGAGTTGTTTCCTTATCTTGAGCCAAGGTGATGACGGCTGTGTGGGCTAGTGTTGTCTGCCTTTGTAGTGCTGGCTACAATAGGCTTCGGTCAGATGGCTATCAGAAAATATTAGATTCACTAAGAGCATCTGCTCGGCTCTGCTCTCCACAGTTTACACACCGACCTCGTGACATAGAATGGGATTGCAAATACCGGACCAATAGTCCTGGGAAGAACCCATTTTTCGTCAGCAGTTTTGTTTCCACTGAAAGAGATTTATTGAAACTTATCCTGATTTATGGTCCAGGATTTTGTTTTTGTTTTGTTTACGCTTCATAACATGTCCTGCACAGATCATTGATTTGCTTTATATTGTTTATGAGTGACTTGCATAACATCATTTGCAAATAAGTACAGTACAATGTTCATCAAATAAATGGATTGAAATTTAGTTCAAAAGTTATCTTTTTCAAATGATTTGAAATGGGTACTCGTCATCTTTTGGCTGCTGATATCTCAGACTCCAAGTGCTAAAACATTTTCCAAGTTTGGAAGATCAACCCACCAAATGTGTGGCCTGCAGGCAGGTTTTGTTTGATATTTGATTTTAACTCTAGCATTTTGGTTTGTACAGCCAATCTGTCACAGACGCGAAGGTTGGTGTTTTGAGGATCTGGCTACTAAGTTAAGTGGACAGTGTTAGTGATGAGCAAATGTCTATTTGCTTTAGTGTTGTTGGCTCTGTACTGAAATGAGCAAACACTGCATGGATATATTGTCCAACCTCCAATACAAACAGACACCTGTGCATACAGTCAGGTACATAATTGTTGGCACCATTGATAAAGATGAGCAAATAAGACTATAAGTAATACAAATACTGAGCTATATTGTATGCTCCAAAAAATTTGGAAATTATACTGAACAAATATATAAACGCAACATTCAGTTAAGTTGAGTTACAGTTAAATGAATTCATTAGGCCATACATCTATGGATTTCACATGACTGAGCAGGGGCGCAGCCATGGGAGGGCATAGGCCCAATCAGAATGAGTTTTCCCCCACAAAAACAACATTTTGCAACAGCCATCTCAGTTTCCAGACTTGAACCCCTTTGAAAACCTGTGGTTTGAATTGAAGAGGACTCTACATAAGAACAGACAAAGGATATCAATGATCTGGAAAGATTCAGTATGGAGGAATAGTCTAAGATCCCTCTCAATGTGTTCTCCAATCTCATTAAAAATTTTAGAGAAAGGATCAGTGTCGTTATCCTCACAAGGGGAGGATAACGGGTGCCAATAATGTATTTTTCATTATTACTTGTTAAACCAAATCTCTTTCTCTGAGCAATTTTATTAATATAAATATAACTCAGAATTTGTATTTATTTTATACAGTCTTTTTTGCTCATCTTTATTCAGGATACCGATAATCATGGACAGAGTTTGATACTGAGTTTGTGCAGAGATCAGGTACCTGTAATATTAGAATCTTAGCATCACTAACATTATCTGTGGTCTACCCGCAGTGCATATTAATTCCATTCAGGCCACATTGGAGGCTGTTTTACCCTCGCCCATATTAACCACCAAATTATTACTTTTTCTGTCCTTCTCTATCAATTGAAAGCCTTTAATGTATTTGTTAACTAGGATCCCCATTTAGCTTTTGCAGAAGCATCAGCTACTCTTCCTAGGGTCCAGAGAATACAACAACAAAAAACATGACAAGTAACAAAACATTGATACACATTTAAAACACGATATACAAAGAACACTACCTGTGTGTGTGTGTGTGTGTGTGTGTGTGTGTGTGTGTGTGTGTGTGTGTGTGTGTGTGTGTGTGTGTGTGTGTGTGTGTGTGTGTGTGTGTGTGTGTGTGTGTGTGTGTGTGTGTGTGTGTGTGTGTGTCCTCACAGTCCCGCCGTTCCATGAGAGATGTTGTTTAATCCGTTTTTTAAAGGTATTTTGCTGTTTGCTTAAGTAATTGTAGATGGAAAGAAGTTCCATGCGATCAAATCAAGTCTAATTGTATTTGTTGCATGCGCCGAATTCAACCGGTGTAGACTTTACCGTGCAATGCTTACTTACGAGCCCTTTTCCAACAATGCAGAGTTAAAAAGTCAAACTAATTTGCAAAAATGTCAAAAGGAAATAGTAACACAATAAAATAACAGTAACGAGGCTTTATACAAGGAGTACCGGTACCGAGTCAATGTGCAGGGGGTAATTGAAGTATTATGTACAAGTAGGTGGGGGTAAAAGTGACTAGGCAATTCAGGATAGATAATGAACAGAGTTGCAGCAGCAGATGTGAAAGTGTGTGTGTTTTTTTCAAAGTAACCTTTATATAACTAGGCAAGTCAGTTAAGAACAAATTCTTATTTACAATGACGGCCTAGGAACAGTGGGTTAACTGTCTTGTTCAGGTGCAGAACGACAGATTTTTACCTTGTCAGCTCGGGGATTCTTTCCAGCAACCTTTCGGTTACTGGCCCAATGCTCTAACCACTAGGCTACCAGCCGTATGCGTGAGGGTAGTGAGTGTGCATAGAGCCAATATAAGAGAGACCGTGCAAAAGAAGGGGGGGGGGTGTCAATGCAAATAGTCTGGGTAGCCATTTGATTAACTGTTCAGCAGTCTGATAGCTTGGGGGTAGAAGCTGTTAAGGAGCCTTTTGGTCCCAGACTTGGCGCCCTTGTACCGCTTGCCGTGCTGTAGCAGAGAGAACAGTCTTTGACTTGGGTGGCTGGAGTCTTGGCTCTGTATAATACTGTGCGTTGCCCTGAATTCGTTTTGGACTTGTGGACTGTGAAGAGAACCCTGGTGACATGTCTTTTGGGGGGTATGTAAGGAATTCTCGTCAACCCTCAACCAGGAAATACTGGTATGCATGTTGTTGGTTCTGTATGTGCAGTTAAGGGCAAGGTGTGCTGCTCTGTTCTGAGCCAGCTGCAGCTTTGCTAGGTCTTTCTTTGCTGCACTTGATCATATTACCAGACAGTAATCAAGACTGGAGCCATAACCTTTTACTGCAGTGGGCTAAATCAGGGTCACACGGTGTTTCTTGGTAGTCTTAAATAAATCTACTTTGAAACAAAAATATACACCTCATACCTATGGTTATGGGCTTTTAAAAAAAGACACCTGTACCATGTCAGAGTTGAAATGTAGAAAATGTTTAGTTTGCATACCAATATTACACTTTTATATATACTGAACAAAAATATAAAACATGCAACAATTTCAACGGCTTTACTGAATTACAGTTCATATTAGGGAATCAGTCAATTGAAATAAATAGGGAATAGGGTGCCATTTTGGATACTGCCACAGTGTGTACCAAAGTGCTGGTGGATCGCAGGCTATGCATTTAGATGAGCGTTAATACTGAGCCTGCCCGCTGACTGGAAGTCTGGACACAGTATTGTTGCGTTAGTGAGCACTGAGAAGGGGAGCAGCTCTGCTCTGGAGAAGGGAGAAAATTGTATATTCCCTTATCTTTCCTCCTTGTCTGAATCAAACTGTGGGCTTTTCTGTTTCGCCTCTGCTCTGTCAACGAATCAATCTCTGTCTATCATTATATTACTACCCCTTTAGGCCTCTTGGCACAGCTTTATCATGCTGTCTATACTTTTTCTCTCCCAATCTCTGAGATTGTGATGGCTGACTCTCCAATCAGAGAGTGGGACTGTATGTAGTCTCCTAGCTTTAACGAGCCGCAAGTCTAATCAACACGGCCAATTGAATTCCGTTCAGGGTCCACTTCATTATCTCAAACCTCTGCTATCAAGGTCACAGCACATTGTGATTAGAATCCCTGCAGACAGACAGATAGATCCAGTACAGGAGGCCCTGACATCACTGAAGGCAGAGCCGGACTACCACATTTGGGGTACTTCCTGCATATCAAACACATTTTGTGTCGGAAAAATGTACGGTTTTATTATGCTATTCTACATATTATGTCATGAGGCTAAGAGAAAATGTTTGACAAGGGGGCCCCCAATCCCCCAAAACAAAAACAAAAAATTCACACATGTATTAGTACACACCAAACAGACACACACACAAACAGCATTACAAAGAGAAGGGACTAGTGGAAGTTGTAATTGGACAGAAGGAAAGCATGTATTACACAGTGGCATTACTTGTAATAATAACAGTAGCAGTGTAACGGCGTTCTTCGGACCGAAATGCAGCGTAGTGGTTACTCATAACTTTAATAGAAAAAAGTGACACATGAAATAACGATACAAAATACAAAACAACAAACGGAACGTGAAACCTAATTACAGCCTATCTGGTGAAACTACACAGAGACAGGAACAGGAACAATCACCCACGAAATACAAAGCGAAACCAGGCTACCTAAATACGGTTCCCAATCAGAGACAACAAGAATCACCTGACTCTGATCAAGAACAGCCTCAGGCAGCCAAGCCTATACAACACCCCTAATCAGCCGCGATCCCAAATATTACAAACCCCAATACGAAAATACAGTAACATAAACCCATGTCACACCCTGGCCTGACCAAATATAGAACGAAAACACAAAATACAATGACCAAGGCGTGACAGAACCCCCCCCCTAAGGTGCGGACTCCCGGACGCACCTCAAAACCATAGGGAGGGTCCGGGTGGGCGTCTGTCCATGGTGGCGGTTCCGGCTCGGGACGTGGACCCCACTCCATTAATGTCCTAGTTCCTCCCCTTCGCGTCCTGGGATAATCCACCCTCGCCGCCGACCATGGCCTAATAGTCCTCACCCAGAACCCCACTGAACTGAGGGGCATCTCGGGACTGAGGGGCAGCTCGGGACTGAGGAAGCTCGGGGCTGAGGGGCAGCTCAGGACTGAGGGGCAGCTCGGGACTGAGGGGCAGCTCGGGACTGAGGGGCAGCTCGAGACTGAGGGGCAGCCCGGAACTGAGGGGCAGCCCGGAACTGAGGGGCAGCCCGGAACTGAGGGGCAGCCCAGTACTGAGGGGAAGCCCAGTACTGAGAGAAAGCCCAGTACTGAGAGGAAGCCCAGTACTGAGATGAAGCTCAGGCAGGTGGTAGGCTCCGGTAGATCCTGGCTGGCTGGCGGATCTGGAAGAGACTGGTTGACTGGCAGATCTGGAAGAGACTGGTTGACTGGCAGATCTGGAAGATCATGGCTGACTGGCAGATCTAGCTGCTCTATGCAGACTGACAGCTCCTTGCAGACTGACAGCTCTGGCAGCTCCATGCAGGCTGACAGCTCCTTGCAGACTGGCAGCTCGTTGCAGACTGACAGCTCTTTGCAGACTGACAGCTCTGGCTGCTTCATGCAGACTCACAGCTCTGGCTGCTTCATGCAGACTGACAGCTCTGGCTGCTTCAAACAGACTGACAGCTTTGACTGCTCCATGCAGGCTGACAGCTCTGGCTGCTTTATGCAGACTGACAGCTCTGACTGCTCCATGCAGGCTGACAGCTCTGACTGCTCCATGCAGGCTGGCAGCACCTATCAGACTGGCAGCTCCTTGCAGACTGACATCTCTGGCTGCTTCATGCAGACTGACAGCTCTGGCTGCTTCATGCAGACTCACAGCTCTGGCTGCTTCATGCAGACTGACAGTTCTGGCTGCTTCGAACAGACTGACAGCTTTGACTGCTCCATGCAGGCTGACAGCTCTGGCTGCTTTATGCAGACTGACAGCTCTGACTGCTCCATGCAGGCTGACAGCTCTGACTGCTCCATGCAGGCTGGCAGCACCTATCAGACTGGCAGCTCCTTGCAGACTGACATCTCTGGCTGCTTCATGCAGACTGACAGCTCTGGCTGCTTCATGCAGACTGACAGCTCTGGCTGCTTCATACAGACTGACAGCTCTGACTGCTCCATGCAGGCTGAAAGCTCTGACTGCTCCATGCAGGCTGACAGCTCTGACTGCTCCATGCAGGCTGACGGCACCCTGCAGACTGGCAGCTCTTTGCAGACTGACAACTCTTTGCAGACTGACAGCTCTGGCAGCTCCATGCAGGCTGACAGCTCCTTGCAGACTGGCAGCTCTTTGCAGACTGGCAGCTCTTTGCAGACTGACAGCTCTGGCTGCTTCATGCAGACTGACAGCTCTGGCTGCTTCATGCAGACTGACAGCTCTGGCTGCTTCATGCAGACTGACAGCTCTGGCTGCTTCATGCAGACTGACAGCTCTGGCTGCTTCGAACAGACTGACAGCTTTGACTGCTCCATGCAGGCTGACAGCTCTGGCTGCTTTATGCAGACTGACAGCTCTGACTGCTCAATGCAGGCTGACAGCTCTGACTGCTCATGCAGGCTGACAGCTCTGACTGCTCCATGCAGGCTGACAGCTCTGACTGCTCCATGCAGGCTGACAGCACAGAGAAACTGCTCCATGCAGGCTGGCTCCATGCAGGCTGGCAGCACCTTGCAGACAGGAGAAACACCTGGCAGCTCCTTGCAGACTAGCAGCTCCTTGCAGACTGGCAGCTCTGGCTGTTTCATGCAGACTGACAGCTCAGGCTGCTCTTGGGAGGCAGGAAGCTCTGGTATCGCTGTAGAGGAGGAAGGCTCTGATAGCAGGGAACAGGCGGGAGACTCCTGAAGCCACTCTCTCTCTGCGCAGGAGGGAAGGAAGGCTCTGGCTGTGCTGAACAGGCGGGAGACTCCGGGTCGCGCAGGAGGGAAGGAAGGCTCTGGCTGTGCTGAACAGGCGAGGCGCACAGAAGGCCTGGTGCGTGGTGCTGGAACTGGTGCTACAGGATTGAGGACACGCACAGGAAGCCTGGTGCGGGGAGCTGCTACCGGAGGACTGGTGTGTGGAGGTGGCTCTGGATAGACCGGACCATGCAGGCGCACTGGAGCTCACCTGAGCACCTAGCCTGCCCAAGCTTACCTGGCTCGATGCCCACTCTAGCCCGGCCAACACGAAGGGCTGGTATGTGCTGCACCTGGCTATGCACCTGCACCCTCCTAATCAGCACAGAAAATACAATAACATAAACCCATGAGAAACACCTTGCGCTCCATAGCATAACACGGTGTCTGCCCGGTCTTTAAATAACAATAGCCCAACAGCAGCTGAGCACAGGGAGTTTGCGCATGCTCAGCAGCCATCTTGGGTTGCATAACAACACTGCAGCCATCTTCAGGCCTAATAATTTTGGGCTGCTTTTAGCAGACGCTTCCAACCGCGACTCGCAAATTGTGCATGCCTCTAGTTCTTTCTTGGGACGACGATATTTTCCCGGCTGCGCCCAGGGTCCTTTTCCGTCTAATATCATCTCCCAAGACCAGAAGTCCTTATATTGCTGCTCCTCACAATTAACAGGGAGAGTAGGCTCAGGTCTGACTCCTGACTCAGCCACTCTCTCTCTGGTAGCCCTCCCCAATAAATATTTGGGGGGGCCTTACTGGAGGTTGAGGTTTCCCCTCGCTCTGCGCCACCGTGTCTTTCTCTTTGACTCCATTCGCCTATAGCCCTCTTCGCATTGCTCCAGCGAATCCCATGCGGGCTCCTGCACTCTCTCTGGGTCGGCCGCCCACCTGTCGATTTCTTCCCACGTCGTATACTCCATGCCTCTGCTGTCCATAACGTCCTCCTTTTTCTGCTCCAGCTGTCGCTGCCTGTTAACACGCTGCTCTGTCCGTGTGTGTTGGTGATTCTGTAACGGCGTTCTTCGTTTGTGGAAAGAGAGTCGGACCGAAATGCAGCGTAGTGGTTACTCATGACTTTAATAGAAAAAAGTGACACATGAAATAACGATACAAAATACAAAACAACAAACGGAACGTGAAACCTAATTACAGCCTATCTGGTGAAACTACACAGAGACAGGAACAGGAACAATCACCCACGAAATACAAAGCGAAACCAGGCTGCCTAAATACGGTTCCCAATCAGGGACAACAAGAATCACCTGACTCTGATTAAGAACTGCCTCAGGCAGCCAAGCCTATACAACACCCCTAATCAGCCGCGATCCCAAATACTACAAACCCCAATACGAAAATACAATAACATAAACCCATGTCACACCCTGGCCTGACAAAATATATAACAAAAACACAAAATACAATGACCAAGGCGTGACAAGCAGCAGATAACTGTATAATAGCAGTGTACTGCTTTATTATTTAAATAACAATATGCAATACAGCAGCTAATGGAGTAGCGTAGCATAGTTGGAGGCTAGCAATGCTAGGGAAAAGCCATGGAGGCAGCCATCTTGGGTTGCATAACAACACTGCAGCCATCTTCAGGCCTATAGTAATAGTGGCGAGAATACTCCTAATGGCCTGCATCCTAAACTGTAGGGTTGGGCGGTATACTGTGTTTTACAATATACCAGTATTGATGAACGGATCGGTTTGCGTTTTTACTTTACCTTCTATAATAGTTTTTGAATGTTTGGTTTGCTAAATATGATACGCCGTATGTAACGTCCCTTTTTATAATTTGCTCAGCTACTCGAGTCATCTCTCTCCTCTCTCCATGCCGCTTCCCACACAGACCTAGCCCCGCCCCCTGTCACTCAAGGGACGCATTTGTTCGTTCAGTCTGCATTGTCAATACACCACATGCAACAATATTGGTGACAACAATGCTGTTTTCACTTTGCTTCTTCATTTAAATCCACTAGCGTTCTATAATTACACTATAAGTTTGTGTTTCTTACATCTGTAAATGGCTAATTTGTCTTTTCTTAGCTAATTTTAGATCTTCTGTATGGAAACTTGAACGTTGTTCGAATTTTGTGCAACTTCCGGCACGTGTTTACAGTGAACTCTGAGGCTGTACCCTTACAGTTTTAGACAGTAGCCAATAGGCTATTATTGCAATTTGAGCATAATGTAGGCTTATCAGAGTGGCCAACCAACAAATCCAATGGAGAAAATCCCATTACATTTTCACATGTAAATAGCTTTTGATTTCTATGATATAGCCTACAGCCTATATGTGGTGTTCAATGCAGGCCTATATTGCATTAGACTTTTTTACATTATGCAAGGCTTGACAGGATATTGGCTTATTTGTACATTCAAGCCGGTCTCAAAATACAACATTGCCCTGTTAATTAAGACAAAATATTTTTACCTGACTTGCTTTTCAAAGACAGCTTGAAATGTAGCCTACACGTTTTGTGTTTGAGTAGGAAGCAGTAACTCCCTATTGCTGACCTATACTTACCTATAACTGGGCTAATAACACACTAACTAGCAAAAGAATATCCACAAATGTGCACATGCACGGCTCTGATCTGAGCTGATCTGAAAAGCGCATTCACTTGCAGATTGAAGATTGAAAGACCGCTTGTGGGCTAAACTACCTGCTAATAGAATTCTACTCCTTTGCGATTTGGCTCTGCCTACAACAAAATCCACCTCAATCTTACAAGGTTAGATTTGTTTTGTTACATTGAAAGGGGGCTGAAAGTGCAAACTAATGAGGCGAACTCAGTGAAGTTCTGCGCAGCCTGGCATTTCTTCTGCGCCGCAGTCCTGGAGGAATGTTTTAGCTTGAAGTTTAATTGGAACAGTTTAAAACAATCAGAATGGAGAAAGATCCATTGAAATCACTTAGAATGTATGTGCTGACCCTTGGATGGCATACGTATTTATTTATTTATAAATACCTTGATGTGATATTTTGCCCATATCGCCCAGCCCTACTGTACTGTACCCAGAACTACCCCAAGGGCGTATGTGGCAGGGGCTTCTAACGATCACGGATTACAAAAAAAAGCCAGTCACATTGCAGACACCAATGTCGCCCTACTGGACAAGCTAAACAAACACCTTTTTCTCAAGGTTCAAGCAAAACGACTCTGAGCTGCCGATGAGAGCCTCTGAGGTCAATGAGGGTTACGTCTCCACGGAGGATGCATGCAAGTCATTCAAACATGTTAACCCCTCGCAAGGTTGCTGGCCCAGATGACATCCCTAGCCACGCCCTCCGAACAAGTACAGACCAGCTAGCTGTTGTGTTTTTGGACATCCTGTTGTGTTTTCCGTTATCCCCACCTGCTTCAAGATGTTCACTATCATCCCTGTGCCCAAGAATGGTAACTGAACTGAATGACTACAGACCCGTACCACTCAGTTCCGTCATCGCGAAGTGCTTTGAGAGGCTAGTCAGACTACATCATCGCCTCCCTCCCGACACTGAACCGTCTCCAATTTGCCTACCGCCCCGACAGATCCACGGACAACCCAATTACCATTGCACTGCACACTGCCTTCACCCACCTGGACAAGCAGAATGCATATGTGAGGATGCTGTTCATCAACTACAGCTCGGTTCTTCAGTACCATAGTGTCCCTTTATGCTCACCACAAAGCTCACAGCCCCGGGACTGAACTCCTCCCTATGCAGATGGGTCCTGGATTTTCCTGATGGACCCCCCCCCCCACAGGTGGTGAAGATAGGCAACATTAACTCCTCCACACTGATTCTCAACACTAGGGCCCCACAAGTGTGCGTCCTCAGTCTCCTCCTGTACTCCCTGCATACCCACGACTGTGTGGCAGTTTTTTTCAACTCTCATCATCAAGTTCACTGACAACACGACAGCAGTAGGCCTGATTAGCCATAACAGCGAGATGGCATTCAGGGAGGAGGTAGGCACTCTGATGGTGTTGTGCCAGGTAAACAACCTCTCCCTCAACGTCAGCTAAACAAAGGGACTGATTATGGACTTCAGGGGGAACGGGGCCGCCATGGAGACCATCAAAAAGCGTAAAATGGTCAAACCACACAGACACCGTGGCAAAGAAGTAACAACAGTGACTCTTTAACCTCATGAGGCTGAAGAAATGTGGCCTGTCCCCAAGGGCCCTCAGTCTTCTACAGAAGCACCATTAAGAGTGTACTCTCCTCCCTGCCACTAAATCTGCCATGTGCATGTGACTAAATAAAAATCTAAGGGGAACAGTAGGGAAGATGTGGTCTATGTAACATTAGCTATAACACTGATATGCATTAGCCTGCTAACACACTACATTGAATGAGACATGTAGCAGTAGTATAGTAGGCAGTAATACAGTAGCATGTTACATTTGAATAGATAAGGTACATGCAGCAGTTGAACCCTAACCCACTAGGTGTCCACTTTTCTTTTTTTCACCTTTATTTAACCAGTTAGGCTAGTTGAGAACAAGTTCTCATTTGCAACTGCGACCTGGCCAAGATCAAGCATAGCAGTGTGAACAGACAACACAGAGTTACACATGGAGTAAACAATTAACAAGTCAATAACACAGTAGAAAAAAAAGAGAGTCTATATACATTGTGTGCAAAAGACATGAGGAGGTAGGCGAATAATTACAATTTAGCAGATTAACACTGGAGTGATAAATGATCAGATGGTCATGTACAGGTAGAGATATTGGTGTGCAAAAGAGCAGAAAAGTAAATAAATATAAACAGTATGTGAATGAGGTAGGTAAAGTTGGGTGGGCTATTTACCGATAGACTATGTACAGCTGCAGCGATCGGTTAGCTGCTCAGATAGCAGATGTTTGAAGTTGGTGAGGGAGATAAAAGTCTCCAACTTCAGCGATTTTTGCAATTCGTTCCAGTCACAGGCAGCAGAGAACTGGAACGAAAGGCGGCCAAATGAGGTGTTGGCCTTAGGGATGATCAGAGAGATACACCTGCTGGAGCGCGTGCTATGGGTGGGTGTTGCCATCGTGACCAGTGAACTGAGATAAGGCAGAGCTTTACATGGTCACTTACATGGTCATTCCATGCACTAACCCAGTGGTTCCCAACCAGGGGTACTAGAACCCCTGGGGGTACTTGGCCTATCCACTGTGGGTACATGGGAAGCCTCATGAGACCATAGGTGTACTGGTAAAATACACGAGGGGGTACTTCAGGGGTAATCCAGGCAGAGCTAAATTCAGTTGTTGGTACAGTAACCAAAAACGGTTAGGTGCCACTGCACTAACACACAGTTAGGAAGTCCAGATTAGAGGATTGTCCATGTGGAAAGGGGAGAGGTCCAGTTGCTGAATTGTGATGGAGGACAGAGACGCTCAACCTGCCCTCCTTGGAACAACTAAAGCACCAGCAGGAATTGGGGGCCTGTTACCACCACCAGGTTAGACCGCTGATTGGCCTGGCCAAGGTCAGCTGACCCACACCAGGAGAGAGATCCAGAAGAGGTGTGAATAGGTTGGGGGCAGAGAGACCTGTAAACAATGGAAAGCCAATTCCCCGAGTATCTCTGCTCTCTGCTAGCGTAATAAAGGTCCTATTCCCACTATGAGATATGAAGGAGAGTCTGTAGAGCGGGGTGGCGAAAGATAATTCAACTTTTCAATTCACATTACATCTTTGCCTCCCTCACCTTTCGTTCTGGTTGGTAACACAACATTCTTGGTCTGCAGCTCATATTGACTGTAAATGGCACAGTAGCCACTAGCCAGTAAACACAAAAAATTCAACAATAGCAGAACGTGTTCTTCTAAAACGTATGACACTATTGAATAATACAACCAAACCATATTACACCTGAATAATGCAGCAATTCACAAGCATGTATGTGCAGACAATTTATTTTCTCGTACATTTAGCTTCAAGACCAAAGCACAGAGTTGTTAAAAGAGTGTGTCTTCATCAAGTAACGTTAGCCTATCAAAAATGAATGATTAACCCTCTCATGCCAATATAAAAGTACAGTAGGCCTACCTTACATTACTCCAAATCAGCTTCATTTTCCTCAATATCATGCAAATCATTACATATGCTATAAGCTCATTGCGACTGACAACATGGATATAAGTGAATTCACCACGATAAGCGGTGGAAGCCTATGGAAGCCCCCCCCCCCCCGCAAAAAAATAATCTGACTGCGAGTTACGACATAGTAAATCATAATTATGAGATACTAAATCATAATTATGAGATCTGTAAGTCATAATTATGATATAGTGAGTCTGGATCATGGACTTGAAAAGTAATCTGTGATTCAAACAATAAAGTGGCCCCTCTGAGAAAAAACAAAAAAAGCTGAGGAATGGGGCAGGAGAAATGTAACCACTCTCAAATATGTACATAGTCTCAAGGACTCTCACATAGGGATGCAAGGACTGACCATCCATGAGATCAAAATGATAGTTTTAACCATGTTTTGAAGCTTTTACAGCGTTTGTTTACAATTATATTGTTTACAAACAATGGAGTTAAACGAGCTTATATTTTGATTTCTGATGGCATAAGTAAGAACGTTGCTCAGGAAGCATTTCTAAGTTACATTCTTCAAGAATCAATGGCTATATATACCAGACCCAGATTGCCCCTTTAACAGATTGGATTGAATTAATGCATTAGTCATATCTGATCAGATGTGAACCAGATGTCATCAAGCAGGCACCAACTCATATCACACACACACACACACACACACACACACACACACACACACACACACACACACACACACACACACACACACACACACACACACACACACACACACACACACACACACACACACACACACACACACACACACACACACACACACACACACACACACACACACACACACTGTGATTGACTATAGGATATACAGTACATAAGGCTGTCCTTTGAAAGTTGAGGGCCTGATGCAAAGTGCACATTGGATTTATGTGATACAGATCACCTGAATGTGTATCATTATTATGACTTACTATCTAATTATTATGACTTACTATCTCATTATTATAACTTACTATCTCATTATTATGACTTACTATCTCATTATTATGACTTACTATCTCATTATTATGACTTACTATCTCATTATTTTTGACTTACTATCTCATTATTATGACTTACTATCTCATAACTCGAAGTCAGATTAAATCAAATAGATTTTGTGGTGGGAACAGACTTCCATAGTCAACTTGCACAATTAGTCTGTGCTTCAATCTGACCAACTGTAGCCTACTGATAACAACCACAGCTGCAGGTAACCTAGAGAAGCCTATACGCATCTGGGCAAACATAACTGTCACGCCCTGACCTTAGAGAGCCTTTTTATTCTCTATTTGGTTAGGTGAGGGTGTGACTAGGGTGGGCAATCTATGTTGTATTTTCTATGTTGACCTGGTATGGTTCCCAATCAAAGGCAGCTGTCTATCGTTGTCTCTGATTGGGGATCATACTTGGGCAGCCTTTTTTCCACCTTAGTTTGTGGGATCTTGATTTTGTATAGTTGCTGTGTAGCCTGCAGAACTTTACGTTCGTTTGGTATTTTGTTTTTCGGTAACAATAACGTCCTGTTTTTATAGCCTAAAATAGGCCCATTTATTTGTGTTCTGAGAATGTGAATGATCAAATTTGGTTTATATTCACACTTCGGGTGGCTAGGCAACCTAGTCCTTTTTAATCACAAATAATTGACTGGAATTAATCAATCAACACAATTGTGATGACATACTGTATGAGTATCTGTTTTATTACAGATGCAAAGGCCTACAGGATGCAACCATGCATACAGTGAGCGCAGCCATGTTTGTTTTTGTTCCGATCACAGTTGTCTCTGGCTGTGTAAAGGGTTTTCATGTTTTCATCCTCGCTAGGGTTAGGAGTTTTTCCAGGGTTGTTATTTTCTTTTACCATATGACCTGATCATACACTGTAACAAGGGTCTGCAGTTGATCAGGTACCAGATCAGGAAAAACTCTGGGCCCCAGGAAAACAATTTCCCTCCACCACTCTGGAGCCTGTAGTGCCACCTTTGAAATCACCACACAATGTTACAAATTTTAAAAAACATATCCGATTTGTATGACCAACATTTTACACGTTTTTGGTGGTGTGGATGGGCTTCCATACTTTTACATCGCTCAGTGCAGCCGGCAGCTACTGCGACAATTTCAGAACTGTCGGGCGAGTGTCGTAGCGATCTAGACTTAGCAAGTATGCACGCTTACATTTGAGTCATATGTGTAGCCGACGGTATTTTTTTGTCTTGGAGTTGTGTCTCTGACATAGGGTAAGAGAAGGCTGGGAGAAGTGTTCAGGAGCAACTGTACTGGTTTTCTACACCGTTACGTTATTCTCTGTATATCGGTTATGATGCGCAAAAAGCAGGGAGTTGTTTTAGTGACACAAAGATTAGAGGACATTGGTCTCCAAAGAGAAACGACTAAGGCTCTTTTCCTTCTGAATATCTCTTCAAGCTGTAAGGTGCCCAAAAGGTAGTTTTTTAGTGACTCGGTGTGTCTGGGCTGTTTTCCTTCTTCAGGAGGACTCTTATCTGCAGACCATCGGTGTTCTGGGGGTTTGTGAGCTACTCTAAATGTTTACTACTAGGCTACTTTAGTTTGACCCCTCAGCGTATTTTGTCTTTGCAATGTTGGCACAATACTCATGTCATGTTAGCCAGCAGAAGGCATTATCTGCTGCTGTTTATTGTGGTTGTTCGGTGCTATTCTCCATGGTGGCAGTGGTCAGCTCATTGAATAGCTTCCTCTGTTATAATTGCGGGATATTTACCATGGGACCTAAGTGGAAAGTGACTTCTGAGGGGAGAGGAACCCAGACCCCCCACCGCCACCGATAGAGGTCTTGCAGTTCATTTCAGGACTTCCTCTACCTTTTAATTTCCCAACCTGCTGCATTATTAATGGGAAAATGTGTGATCTTGTTTTCTGTGATACAACCTATTGGGCGAATAGATTGCATTGCGAAACATTTATAAGCCTTATGATTACCGTAGATATTTGATCATACTTTCCCGGGTTGTTGTGGTTTGGGAATACACCTCTAACACTACGTGAACCACTTGAGATTTGACACAAGCCTCGGAACCTGAGGAGCGGGAGGCAGGTAGGTAGATAGCCGAGCGGCTGGAGCGTTAGGCCAGTAACCGGAAAGTCGCTGGTTCGAATACCCGAGCCAACGACGTGAAAAATATGCCTGTGCCCTTGAGCAAGGCACTCAACCCTAATTTGCTCCAGGGACGCCGTACAACTATGGCTGACCCTGTAAAACAACACATTTCACTGTACCCATCTTATTTATTTATTTTAGTTTTCATGGCAGCAGCCATATTGAGACTATACCATTAGCACCCCAGGGAGAGGAGGTGTATGTTCGTGATCTACCCAGATGGGGTCCGAGTGAGTCAGGCAGGAGAGACTATTTCACATCCTGTCAGCTCTCTGGAGACAGCCAGCAGCCTGGAGCCGCACCTGACAGCCATCTGGCTGCTGTTCTACTCATTTTCACTCCACACACACAAACACGCATACACACACACACACACACTCACACAAACAGCACAAGCGTAAATGGCACTCATACCCATACACAAATACACGCACACAGTGATACCAGTCAACTGGAATTAGGCTTCAAAGCACACCTTTTGCACACAAGTACGTTTTTTTGTCATCAGTTTTTCTCTAAATTCGGTTGAGTGTATATAATTATTTTTCATTTCTCTTTTTAGAAGCCTGTAAAATTACCTGAGAGCAGGATGAGTTCAAATATTAAGTGTGAGATGCTGTTGGTATTTATTCCAGCCAGGTAGTTTACTTTAATTTCCTCTGTGATGTTTGTGTTTTTCAGGGGGAAAGCAGCGAGGGGCCCGGCCAGTTTGACATATCCCTGTATGAGAACTCCTTCTATCTGTTCTGGCTCCTGGAGCAGCTTCTTCAGGTCGGACAAGGACCTCCAGGGGCCACAGGGGAACTGGGCACCACTGGAACCCAGAGCAGAGGGCCCTTCTGGGCCGGCTGGAGCATAGCGTCTTGCTCCTGTCCGATGATTTCCCTCTGTACTCCCTCTACATGTGGCGGATAGGGGCTCTCCTCGCCCCCTCCGACATCAACAACACCCAGACCTGAGACTGCCGTTCCAGGAACGAACGCGGCACCGCCACACGCGTGTAATTCCACCTCCAGATCTTTCTACTTCAAAGGGCTGCAGAAGTTGGCGCAGTTAGTCAAGGAGGATTTGACTAACTTAGCAGGAATCAAAAGACAGAACTTGACAGGACTGGAGAATGAGGTGGTGGCTCCATTTGATATTCTCCTCGGAAGAAGAATCTAAAAATAGTGTTGTGGCTCGTATAGTAAGCTAAACCAATTATTATTGTGTGGCAATGTGAGAAAGACTACAGTGGATGACATTAGAAAAAAAGCATTACATTTTTAATTCGTTTTTATTTACAGACTGTAAATGTAGAATTAACATGCTGAGTATTGTATGAGCAGCTATTTATAGGAACATATTACTGTAAGGAAGGAATGTACAGAATGTTTGTGCTTACACATCCACGTTTTAATTTGTTGATTCTATTAGCAACATTTTTACTAACAGGACTTGAATAGAAAAAAAGCCTAAATGTTTTGTATTCCAGATTTTCCCCTTTCACTTTACAGATTAAAGTCCATGTAAATATTTTGGATTTTAGACTTTGATTTATTAGACCTGTTTATGGAAGTATTAGCTGATATATTTAACATGTTGTAATAAAAATAAGTCATCCTGCTCCTTACCTGATCTTTCCAAAATATTTGTATTTTACATCGCTCTATTGTCAGAATTTTAATATCTCAAACAGAAGGGCCCTGGACTGGGATTCTACTAAGATAACATATGGAATTGTTTTAAGATGGTAATACCAACTAACATTTAGCATGATTTTTAAAAATGTTTTATGAATAATTTCATAAAACACTGAATTTGGCCTAACTGCTATTAGCCTATAGAAACACATTGAATAACATTCATACATGGCAAAACAGATAGTCCAAAAATGTATAAAATTGAAGTTTGTTTTGAAGTGTCTGGCCTAAATCTGAGATATATAAAAAATAAAAATAAAAGCCAATAACCATTGGCCTCATGGTGAAATCCTTGAGCAGTTTTCTTCCTCTCCAGCAACTAAGTTAGAAAGGACACCATTATCTTTGTAGTGGCTGGGTGTATTGATACACCATCCACAGCCTAATTAATAATTTCACCATGCTGAGGGATATTCAGCGTCTGTTTATTTATTACAATATTTGACACATCTACCAACATCTTCCTTGTCCCATTGCGCTCTAGCGACTCCTTGTGGCAGCCCGGGCGCCTTCAAGCTGCCTCGGTTGCCAACTGGATGGTGTGTCCTCCAACACATTGGTGTGACTGGCTTCCGGGTTAAGCGAGGTGTGTGTCAAGAAGCAGTGCGGTTTGGCAGGGTTGTGTTTCGGAGGACGCATGGCTCTCAACCTACGCCTCTCCTGAGACTGTAGGGGAGCTGCAGCAATGGGACAAGACTAACTACCAATTTGGATATCACGAAATTGGGGAGAAAAAGGAGTTAAAGTACAACAATAACAAAAAACATAATAATCATAACCTCATTAACCACTATTATTTAACACAGAATGAGTCCATGCAACTTATAATGCAATTTTTACTCCTGAACTTCAGGCTTGCCTTAACAAAGGGGTTGAATACTTATTGACTCAAGACATTTCAGCAACCACAATTTCACTTTGAGATTATGGGGTATCAGTGACACTAAATTTAATCAATTTTAAATTCAGGCTGTAACAAAACAAAATTTGGGAAAAATAAAGGGTTGTGAATACATTCTGAAGGCACTGTACTTCCATAACTTTTACTGAAGGTACAGGGCTACCTTCAGACAAGTCTTGTGAGGCTTCTAGGCATCCTAGAGCAAAACACGTGTTTGTGAGAGTCATCATTCAGTAGAGGGGTCTTATTAATTTGTACACCAAACCATTACGACGCTACAGACATTTTTGTGAGAAGACGATTTTTGGGATGTTTCCTGGTTTGACAAACACCGCTGTAGCTCTGCCACCTTCCAACGCAGATGCGGTGGGTTGAATTGCGACCCATGCAAAAAATCTGATAACAGACCGATTTTTTACAATGCTATTTATAACGCTAATTAGATTTCCACGGGAGCACAGTGTCATGTCGTTGGCCTGGGGGTAGGTTTATGACAGTCATAAATACCTCTTTCCCCCCTTTTTCCTCTACCCTGCTGATGTGAAATTTGAAAATCCCTTGGTTAACAAAGAGATTCTGGGAACATCAGAAGGTGGGGGGAAATGAACTATATTCTGGTAATCCGACAAATTGAACATATGCGGTGGTACTTAATCAATTATGATATCAGTTCAGTTGTCATCTGAGACATTCTCATCAATGATAAGATGACATAAACTCTACAGTGGAAAGTCTGCACATTGTAGTTATCGGATTCACATGGAATTGTTGCGGGCTAGGAAAGAACAGACAGAGTATCCCTTCTATCACACAACGATATTACTACAACGTATCCAATTGAGCGCAGCTCAGAGTAAATATTTATTGCATTTTCCTTTTCCAAATGGGCGGTAATTTAGAATGCATAAGATACTGTAGGCCCAGACGGCATCCCCAGCCGCGCCCTCAGAGCATGCGCAGACCAGCTGGCCGGTGTGTTTACGGACATATTCAATCAATCCCTATACCAGTCTGCTGTTCCCACATGCTTCAAGAGGGCCACCATTGTTCCTGTTCCCAAGAAAGCTAAGGTAACTGAGCTAAACGACTACCGCCCCGTAGCACTCACTTCCGTCATCATGAAGTGCTTTGAGAGACTAGTCAAGGACCATATCACCTCCACCCTACCTGACACCCTAGACCCACTCCAATTTGCTTACCGCCCAAATAGGTCCACAGACGATGCAATCTCAACCACACTGCACACTGCCCTAACCCACCTGGACAAGAGGAATACCTATGTGAGAATGCTGTTCATCGACTACAGCTCGGCATTCAACACCATAGTACCCGCCAAGCTCGTCATCAAGCTCGAGACCCTGGGTCTCGACCCCGCCCTGTGCAACTGGGTACTGGACTTCCTGACGGGCCGCCCCAGGTGGTGAGGGTAGGCAACAACATCTCCTCCCCGCTGATCCTCAACACGGGGCCCCACAAGGGTGCGTTCTGAGCCCTCTCCTGTACTCCCTGTTCACCCACGACTGCGTGGCCATGCACGCCTCCAACTCAATCATCAAGTTTGCGGACGACACAACAGTGGTAGGCTTGATTACCAACAACGACGAGACGGCCTACAGGGAGGAGGTGAGGGCCCTCGGAGTGTGGTGTCAGGAAAATAACCTCACACTCAACGTCAACAAAACTAAGGAGATGATTGTGGACTTCAGGAAACAGCAGAGGGAACACCCCCTATCCACATCGATGGAACAGTAGTGGAGAGGGTAGCTAGTTTTAAGTTCCTCGGCATACACATCACAGACAAACTGAATTGGTCCACTCACACTGACAGCGTCGTGAAGAAGGCGCAGCAGCGCCTATTCAACCTCAGGAGGCTGAAGAAATTCGGCTTGTCACCAAAAGCACTCACAAACTTCTACAGATGCACAATCGAGAGCATCCTGGCGGGCTGTATCACCGCCTGGTACGGCAACTGCTCCGCCCTCAACCGTAAGGCTCTCCAGAGGGTAGTGAGGACTGCACAACGCATCACCGGGGGCAAACTACCTGCCCTCCAGGACACCTACACCACCCGTTGTTACAGGAAGGCCATAAAGATCATCAAGGACATCAACCACCCGAACCACTGCCTGTTCACCCCGCTATCATCCAGAAGGCGAGGTCAGTACAGGTGCATCAAAGCTGGGACCGAGAGACTGAAAAACAGCTTCTATCTCAAGGCCATCAGACTGTTAAACAGCCACCACTAACACTGAGTGGCTGCTGCCAACACACTGTCATTGACACTGACCCAACTCCAGCCATTTTAATAATGGGAATTGATGGGAAATTATGTAAATATATCACTAGCCACTTTAAACAATGCTACCTTATATAATGTTACTTACCCTACATTATTCATCTCATATGCATATGTATATACTGTACTCTACATCATCGACTGCATCCTTATGTAACACATGTATCACTAGCCACTTTAACTATGCCACTTTGTTTACTTTGTCTACACACTCATCTCATATGTATATACTGTACTCGATACCATCTACTGTATGCTGCTCTGTACCATCACTCATTCATATATCCTTATGTACATGTTCCTTATCCCCTTACACTGTGTATAAGACAGTAGTTTTGGAATTGTTAGTTAGATTACTTGTTGGTTATCACTGCATTGTCGGAACTAGAAGCACAAGCATTTCGCTACACTCGCATTAACATCTGCTAACCATGTGTATGTGACAAATCAAATTTGATTTGATTTGATTTGATTTATTGACGATAGCACAGCTTCTCCCTTTGTCCCTCAGTCTTCCCGTTCTTTCACTCAAACCCAGACCCTTTTCTTTTGTGTAACCTGCTGTCATATCTGTTCCACCCGCTAGGGACGTTTACCTTTATGACGTAATTTGTAATCAAGGTATGATTAATTCTTTGTACATGTAATTCTGTGTGATTAGTTAGGTATTGCTGATTCAACTTGTTAGCCAGGGTTCGTGAAGATAACCAAGAATTTACAACTTTCAGATGAGACTGAATTAAAGTGACGATTAATATGGACTGTTATTGATGTAAAATATGACTAGGTCTTTAAGAGTTTATTCGGAAGATAACAGCTCTATAAATATTATTTTGTGGTGCCCTGACTCTCTAGTTAATTACATTTACATGGTTAGCTCAATCAGGTCATATTAATTATGGAGAAAGGATTTTATAGAATAGCATGTCATATCACTTAATCCGGCATAGCCAAAGACACGACATCCGGCATAGCCAAAGACATGATTGTATAGATTGTCAGTGACATTAATTATCAGTAACACTAGAGTAAATCTGACTTACTGTTTTTACTATTGTAAGTCGATAGCAGGGGTATTCGACCAGGGTTCCGCTGCCCCTACTGCCAGTGGATTTTTTTCTCTCAATGTTTTGATGAATATCGCTAGCAACAACAGAATAAACTCATTTTGAATTACATACCTATAGTAGAAACGAGGAGAATATCTTTCTACTTATGTAAACTTCTCAATTTAATATTGAGCAAATTACACTCACTGGAGCCAATTACAGTCACTGGAATATCTGACATAGGCTTTGAATAAGCTACCAGTACAGCAAGTGTCATGCAGGTGATAGAGGACCCAAAAGCGACTTAACAGAAACAGAGTTTATTCAAGTCCAAACAGGGAATAACAGAAATCCTCTAGTCTGTAGAGGGGAATAACAAGAGAAGCGGCCACAGACTGCAGGTCGCTTCGGGTTAGGCGCAGGCCGTAGTTGACAGGGACACCTGCTCACACGCAGCATCTGATGAAGCAAAAAACACGACAGGACAGGGCGAAACACAATCACAGCACGGTGAATACTAAACAAGGAACCGACGGGACAGGAACGGAACACAAAGGAATAAATAGGGACTCTAATCAGGGAAAGGATCGGGAACAGGTGTGGGAAGACTAAATGATGATTAGGGGAATAGGAACAGCTGGGAGCAGGAACGGAACGATAGAGAGAAGAGAGAGCGAGAGAGTGAGAGAGGGAGGGGAGAGAGGGGATAGAAGGAGGGAAAGAACCAAATAAGACCAGCAGAGGGAAACGAATAGAATGGGGAGCACAGGGACAAGACATGATAATAAATGACAAACATGACAGTACCCCCCCACTCACCGAGCGCCTCCTGGCGCACTCGAGGAGGAATCCTGGCGGCAACGGAGGAAATCATCGATGAGTGAACGGTCCAGCACGTCCCGAGACGGAACCCAACTCCTCTCCTCAGGACCGTAACCCTCCCAATCCACTAAGTATTGGAGACCCCGTCCCCGAGAACGCATGTCCATGATCTTATGTACCTTGTAAATAGGTGCGCTCTCGACAAGGACGGGAGGGGGGGAGGGAAGACGAACGGGGTGCGAAGAAAGGGCTTAACACAGGAGACATGGAAGACAGGATGGACGCGACGAAGATGTCGCGGAAGAAGAAGCAGTCGCACAGCGACAGGATTGACGACCTGGGAGACACGGAACGGACCAATGAACCGCGGAGTCAACTTACGAGAAGCTGTCGTAAGAGGAAGGTTGCGAGTGGAAAGCCACACTCTCTGGCCGCAACAATACCTTGGACTCTTAATCCTGCGTTTATTGGCGGCTCTCACAGTCTTCCCCGCAGACAAAGGCAGACCGGTAATGAAGTCTAGGGCGATGTGAGACCATGGTCGAGAAGGAATGGGGAGCGGTCTGAGACGACCGGCAGGAGGAGAGTTACCCGACTTAGTCTGCGCGCAGTCCGAACAAGCAGCCACGAAACGGCGCGTGTCACGCTCCTGAGTCGGCCACCAAAAGCGCTGGCGAATAGACGCAAGAGTGCCTCGAACACCGGGATGACCAGCTAACTTGGCAGAGTGAGCCCACTGAAGAACAGCCAGACGAGTGGAAACAGGAACGAAAAGGAGGTTACTAGGACAAGCGCGCGGCGACGCAGTGTGCGTGAGTGCTTGCTTAACCTGTCTTTCAATTCCCCAGACTGTTAACCCGACAACACGCCCATAAGGAAGAATCCCCTCGGGATCAGTAGAAGCCACAGAAGAACTAAACAGACGGGATAAGGCATCAGGCTTGGTGTTCTTGCTACCCGGACGGTAAGAAATCACAAACTCGAAACGAGCGAAAAACAACGCCCAACGAGCTTGACGGGCATTAAGTCGTTTGGCAGAACGGATGTACTCAAGGTTCTTATGGTCTGTCCAAACGACAAAAGGAACGGTCGCCCCCTCCAACCACTGTCGCCATTCGCCTAGGGCTAAGCGGATGGCGAGCAGTTCACGGTTACCCACATCATAGTTGCGCTCAGATGGCGACAGGCGATGAGAAAATAAGCGCAAGGATGAACCTTATCGTCAGACTGGAAGCGCTGGGATAGAATGGCTCCCACGCCTACCTCTGAAGCGTCAACCTCGACAATGAATTGTCTAGTGACGTCAGGAGTAACGAGGATAGGAGCGGACGTAAAACGTTCTTTTTAGAAGATCAAAAGCTCCTGGGCGGAACCGGACCACTTAAAACACGTCTTGACAGAAGTAAGAGCTGTGAGAGGGGCAGCAACTTGACCGAAATTACGAATGAAACGCCGATAGAAATTAGCGAAACCTAAAAAGCGCTGCAACTGACACGTGACCTTGGAACGGGCCAATCACTGACAGCTTGGACCTTGGAATCCATCTGAATGCCTTCAGCGGAAATAACGGAACCGAGAAAAGTAACGGAGGAGACATGAAAAGAGCACTTCTCAGCCTTTACGTAGAGACAATTCTCTAAAAGGCGCTGTAGAACACGTCGAACGTGCTGAACATGAATCTCGAGTGACGGAGAAAAATCAGGATATCACAAGATAGACAAAAACAAAGATGTTCAGCATGTCTCTCAGAACATCATTAACTAATGCCTGAAAAACAGCTGGCGCATTGGCGAGACCGAACGGCAGAACCCGGTACTCAAAATGCCCTAACGGAGTGTTAAACGCCGTTTTCCACTCGTCCCCTCTCTGATGCGCACGAGATGGTAAGCGTTACGAAGGTCCAACTTAGTAAAGCACCTGGCTCCCTGCAGAATCTCGAAGGCTGATGACATAAGGGGAAGCGGATAACGATTCTTAACCGTTATGTCATTCAGCCCTCGATAATCCACGCAGGGGCGCAGAGTACCGTCCTTCTTCTTAACAAAAGAACCCCGCCCCGGCCGGAGAGGAAGAAGGCACTATGGTACCGGCGTCAAGAGACACAGACAAATAATCCTCGAGAGCCTTACGTTCGGGAGCCGACAGAGAGTATAGTCTACCTCGAGGAGGAGTGGTCCCCGGAAGGAGATCAATACTACAATCATACGACCGGTGAGGAGGAAGGGAGTTGGCTCGGGACCGACTGAAGACCGTGCGCAGATCATGATATTCCTCCGGCACTCCTGTCAAATCGCCAGGTTCCTCCTGAGAAGTAGGGACAGAAGAAACGGGAGGGATGGCAGACATTAAACACTTCACATGACAAGAAACGTTCCAGGATAGGATAGAATTACTAGACCAATTAATAGAAGGATTATGACATACTAGCCAGGGATGACCCAAAACAACAGGTGTAAACGGTGAACGGAAAATCAAAAAGAAATAGTCTCACTGTGGTTACCAGATACTGTGAGAGTTAAAGGTAGTGTCTCAAATTTGATACTGGGAAGATGACTACCATCTAAGGCAAACATGGGCGTAGGCTTGTCTAACGGTCTGAAAGGAATGTTATGTTTCCGAACCCATGCTTCGTCCATGAAACAACCCTCAGCCCCAGAGTCAATCAAGGCACTGCATGTAGCACCCGAACCGGTCCAGCGTAGATGGACCGACATAGTAGTACAAGATCTAGATGAAGAGGCCTGAGTAGTAGCGCTCACCAGTAGCCCTCCGCTTACTGATGGGCTCTGGCCTCTTACTGGACATGAATTAACAAAATGTCCAGCAACTCCGCAATAGAGGCACAGGCGGTTGGTGATCCTCCGTTCCCTCTCCTTAGTCGAGATGCGAATCCCTCCCCGCTGCATGGGCTCAGTCTCAAAGCCAGAGGAGGGAGATGGTTGCGATGCGGAGCAGGGAAACACCGTTGATGCGAGCTCTCTTCCACGAGCCCGGTGACGAAGATCTACCCGTCGTTCTATGCGGATGGCGAGAGCAATCAAAGAGTCCACATCTGAAGGAACCTCCGGGAGAGAATCTCATCCTTAACCACTGCGTGGAGTCCTCCAGAAAACGAGCGAGCAGCGCCGGCTCGTTCCACTCACTAGAGGCAGCAAGAGTGCGAAACTCAATAGAATAATCCGTTATGGACCGTTCACCTTGGCATAAGGAAGCCAGGGCCCTAGAAGCCTCCCTACCAAAAACTGAACGGTCAAAAACCCGAATCATCTCCTCTTTAAAGTTCTGGAACTTGTTAGAGCAATCAGCCCTTGCCTCCCAGATAGCTGTGCCCCATTCTCGAGCCCGGCCAGTAAGGAGTGAAATGACGTAAGCAACCCGAGCTCTCTCTAGAGTATGTGTTGGGTTGGAGAGAGAACACAATCTCACACTGCGTGAGAAAGGAGCGACACTCAGTGGGCTGCCCGGAGTAGCAAGGTGGGTTATTAACCCTAGGTTCTGGAGGCTCGGCAGGCCAGGAAGTAACAGGTGGCACGAGACGTAGACTCTGGAACTGTCCAGAGAGGTCGGAAACCTGAGCGGCCAGGTTCTCCACGGCATGGCGAGCAGCAGACAATTCCTGCTCGTGTCTGCCGAGCATGGCTCCTTGGATCTTGACGGCAGTGTAACGAGCGTCTGAAGTCGCTGGGTCCATTCCTTGGTCGGTTCCTTCTGTCATGCAGGTGATAGAGGACCCAAAAGCGACTTAACAGAAACAGAGTTTATTCAAGTCCAAACAGGGAATAACAGAAATCCTCTAGTCTGTAGAGGGAATAACAAGAGAAGCGGCCACAGACTGCAGGTCGCCGGGTAGGCGCAGGCCGTAGTTGACAGGGACACCTGCTCACACGCAGCATCTGATGAAGGCAAAAACACGACAGGACAGGGCGAAACACAATCACAGCACGGTGAATACTAAACAAGGAACCGACGGGACAGGAACGGAACACAAAGGAATAAATAGGGACTCTAATCAGGGGAAAGGATCGGGAACAGGTGTGGGAAGACTAAATGATGATTAGGGGAATAGGAACAGCTGGGAGCAGGAACGGAACGATAGAGAGAAGAGAGAGCGAGAGAGTGAGAGAGGGAGGGGGAGAGAGAGGGATAGAAGGAGGGAAAGAACCAAATAAGACCAGCAGAGGGAAACGAATAGAATGGGGAGCACAGGGACAAGACATGATAATAAATGACAAACATGACAGCAAGTGCTGCTGGTAAGCTTTCTTGACTTGCGCATACATTTTTGCCAACACATGGCTAACCTTTGTTTAAAGGTCCAATGCAGCTGTTTTTTATGTCAATATCAAATCATTTCTGGGTGAAATCATTTCTGGGTACCTTACTGAGGTTGTTTTCTATTAAAATGGTCAAAAAGAAACAAAAATTGCTTCTTAGCAAAGAGCAATTTCTCAAGCAAGAATTTTGCTATGACTGTATGGGAGTGGTCTGAGTGGGGAGGGGAAAACTGAAAATTAGTTGTCGTTGGCAGAGTGGTTTGGACCTCCCTTTCTTATTTGTCGTATTAACCAATTTACCTCATGGATGGCCAGAACTCCATCCCACCAAACCAGGCTGAAAAAACAGCTCTTACACTAAAAGGACATTAACATAATTTTCACAATTTCACAGTATTATTCCAACCACATAGTGTTGAAATATATATAAAACACAGGAAACAAAGACGTGAAAACGTATGATGGGGGTCCCTTGGTCCCTTGGTTATTTATTTAACCTTTATTTTAGCAGGGCCTCTTTTTCAAGGGATCCCTGCATGTAGACAAATCATACACATTTACAACATTTACAAATACAATATTTATTTACAAGCAATTTAAGAAAAGCAATCACATTCTTCAACATGAAGGTCCTCCATCCACAACTTCTACTGCCCTAGAGGTAACAGGGGATCAAGTTGCAGCGAGCTCTGCAGATAATTCCATACACGGGTGCAAAAACACTGAATGCAGATGTACCTAATTCTGTAGAGATCAACAGGACCTCTAGAGTTAGCCATCCCTGTGATGGGGTCTGGTAAGTCTTTAGGTACAGTGGAAGTTGGTGCAAAAGGGCTTCATTAACAAAAGGCCCACCCCTTTAGATTAAGTTTTTTCGGCCAGAGTCCGCACCTTTGTGGGGGGGGGTACTGTCACGCCCTGACCTTAGTATTCTTTGTTTTCTTTATTATTTTGGTTAGGTCAGGGTGTGACATGGGTGATATGTGTGTTTTTGTCTTATTCTAGGGTGTTTGTACTGTCTAGGGTTTTTTGTAGATTTATGGGGTTGTTTTCATCTAGGTGTTTATGTTGGTCTATGGTTGCCTAGATTGGCTCTCAATTAGAGGCAGGTGTTTATCGTTGTCTCTGATTGGGAACCATATTTAGGCAGCCATCTTCTTTGGGTATTTCGTGGGTTATTGTCTATGTTATGTTGCACGATAGCACATTGTTTATATAGCGGTCACGTTCGTCTTATTCATTTTGTTGTTTTTGTTTAAGTGTTCTTCGTGTTCTTCATTAATAAATAATAATGTATTCTAACCATGCTGCGCTTTAGTCTACTCCATACGACGATCGTGACAGAATAACCCACCAACAATGGACCAAGCAACGTGATAATGGACAGCAGCAGCTATCAAAGGACTTCTGGACTTGGGAGGAGATTCCGGACGGCAAAGGACCCTGGGCACAGCCAGGGGAATAACGCCGTCCCAAAGCAGAGCTGGAGGCAGCGAAGGCAGAGAGGCGGCGGTATGAGGAGGTAGCACGGTGGCGCGGCTGGAAGCCCGAGTGGCAGCCCCAAACATTTCTTGGGGGAGGGCACATGGGGAGTGTGGCGAAGTCAGGTAGGAGACCTGCGCCAGCTCCCCGTGCTTGCCGTGGAGAGAGAGGGCGTTGTACCAGGCAGGCACTGTGTTATGCGGTGGAGCGCACGGTGTCCCCGGTGTGTGTGCTTAGCCCGGTGCGGTACATTCCAGCTCCTCGTATCGGCTGGGCTAGAGTGGGCATCGAGCCAGGTGCTATGAAGCCGGCTCTATGCATCTGGTCTCCAGTGCGTCTCCTCGGGCCGGCATATATGGCACCAGCCTCACGCATGGTGTCCCCGGTTCGCCTGCACAGCCCAGTGCAGGCTATTCCTCGCCGCACTGGCCTGGCTACGGGGAGCATTCAACCAGGTAAGGTTGGGCAGGCTCGATGCTCCAGATTTCCAGTGCGCCTTCTCGGTCCGGTCTATCCGGTGCCATCTCCACGCACCAGCCCGTCAGCCCCCCGTACCGGGCTTCCGGTGCATTGCCAGAGCCCAGTTCTCCCTGTTCCTCCGCACTCGCCCTGAGGTGCATGTCCTCGGCCCAGTACCACCAGTGCCGGCACCATGCACCAGGCCTACAGTGCGCCTCGTCTGTCCTGAGCCTCCATGGTCTCCCGTCTGTCCTGAGCCGCCAGAGTCTCCCGTCTGTCCTGAGCCGCCAGAGTCTCCCGTCTGTCCTGAGCCGCCAGAGTCTCCCATCTGTCCTGAGCCGCCAGAGTCTCCCGTCTGTCCTGAGCCGCCAGAGTCTCCCGTCTGTCCTGAGCCGCCAGAGTCTCCCGTCTGTCCTGAGCCGCTAGAGCCGTCAGCCAGCCAGGAGCTGCCAGAGCCGTCAGTCAGCCAGGGGCTGCCAGAGCCAGCCAGGAGCTACCCTTCAGTCCTGAGCTACCCCTCAGACCTGAGCTACCCCTCAGTCCTGAGCTACCCTTCAGTCCTAAGCTATCCTTCAGTCCTGAGCTGCCCCTTCAGTCTGGAGCTGCCCCTCAGTCCGGAGCTGCCCCTCAGTCCAGTGGGGCCCTGCCAGGTTGGCGGCGAGGGTCGCTGTTCCTAGAAGGCCACAAAAGCGGACTAAGACTATGGTGGAGTGGGGTCCACGTCCAGCACCCGAGTCGCCGAAGTGAAAGAGGCCCACCCCTTTAGATTAGGTTTTTTCGGCCGGAGTCCGCACCTTTGTGGGGGGGGTACTGTCACGCCCCGACCTTAGTATTCTTTGTTTCTTTATTATTTTGGTTAGGTCAAGGTGTGAAATTGGTGATATGTGTGTTTTTGTCTTATTCTAGGGTGTTTGTACTGTCTAGGGTTTTTTGTAGATTTATGGGGTTGTTTTCATCTAGGTGTTTATGTTGGTCTATGGTTGCCTAGATTGGTTCTCAATTAGAGGCAGGTGTTTATCGTTGTCTCTGATTGGGAACCATATTTAGGCAGCCATCTTCTTTAGGTATTTCGTGGGTTATTGTCTATGTTATGTTGCACGTTAGCACATTGTTTATATAGCGGTCACGTTTGTCTTATTCTTTTTGTTGTTTTTGTTTAAGTGTTCTTCGTGTTCTTCATTAATGAAGAAGAATGTATTCTAATCACGTTGCGCTTTGGTCTACTCCATACGACGATCGTGACACTGGTCAACCGTGTACTCTTATTATCCACCCCTCAGAGCCTGTTTGCTCTCTAGATTTCTTCCTAGGTTACTGGCTTCCTAGGGTGTTTTCCCTAGCCACTGAGCTTCTACATCTGCATTGCTTGCTCTTTGGGATTTTAGGCAGGATATCTGTATAAGCACTTTGCGACGACTTGCTGTATGTAAAAAGGGCTTTATAAAATAAATGTTGAATGATTGATTGGGTGCAATAGCATACACAACTGTTTCATCTGCGTACAGGAGTATGTGATTTTTTGTTGTTATATATAGACCACTATTATATACAGTATATAGACAGTAAAAAGTACAGAACCTAAAATCAACCCCTGTGGGACACCTTTTGTAATATAAAGGATACTTGACTTAACACCATCAGAAAGTACACATTGCGTCCTATCTGTCAGGTAGTTTTTAATACAATTACAAGACGCCTGGTCCAGGCCCTTTGAATTAGTAAGGAGTGGTCGACAGTGTTTGAACGCTTTAGATAAGCCAATGAATAGAGCAGCACACTGTTTCTTTCTATCCAAACTATTCACCACATCATTTAAAACCAGTGCTGCTGAGATGGTGCTATGGTCTGAAGCCCGACTGATGCACATTTCAAATAGATTTTGAGGTCAAGAAAGATTCAAGCCGAGTGTTGAATAAAGCACTGTATTGGTTTTGACTGACAGACATGAGTACAAATGTGCACTTCACATTGAAAACTCATGTAATTTACAGTGTCAACTTTTATGACCCACAGTTACAAGGATGACATGCGTTATACCTGCAGAACACTCACGTGTACGCACTCATGACTCCATTCTATGCGCATCAAAATGACAATGTTTGTCTGAAATAGCCTAAGTTTATTACTTATAAGGTCACTTATAACAATAGGAGAGGTTTGTGGCCACTTGGAGACCCCACTTAGACCTTTCACTCAAACCCTTGGGAGTGTAACGGCTCTCTTCTATCTCCTCCTCTGACGAAGAGGTAGAACAAGGATCGGACCAAAATGCAGCGTGATGAGGATTCATGATATTTTAATGAAGGAAAACTATACATACAGAAACTACAAAAATAACGAAATGAAATAACGAAAACCGAAACAGCCCTATCCGGTGCAAACACAAAGTCAGGAACAATCACCCACGAAACACTCACAGAATATGGCTGCCTAAATATGGCTCCCAATCAGAGACAACGATAATCACCTGACTCTGATTGAGAACCGCCTCAGGCAGCCATAGACTACGTAGACACCCCACAAAACCCCAAGACAAAAAACACACCACAATAACCCATGTCACACCCTGGCCTAACCAAATAAATAAAGAAAACACAAAATACTAAGACCAAGGCGTGACAGGCAGTTTTTTTTTCCTATTTTGCACCTACTCCAAAATGTCAACGAATATTCTCATGTTATTGAATGTATCCAGAGTATTTTTTAAATTGTCTTATGGGCAAATGCTTTGAAATGTAGTTTGGATTCTTTTCTTTTGTTAGTTTAAATGTTGTGTTCTCACTTTGGTCTGATAATTTCCCCATAATCTCCAAAGTGTTCTCTTTCAATTGATACCATGGTCATGCATATGCTTTTAATAGTTCTTCTGTTAGAAACATTTACATTTTCCATATTCTTATAGGCCCATTTCCATGAGTTTAAGGGGTTAGTATAAAGGTATATAGGGGTTAGGTATAAAGTTGTTGAAAGGAAAACAGATTTTCCATCATGCTAACTAGTGGCTGGGAGAGGGAAGAGTGGTCGATTGACTGACCATGGTCAATTAAAGTACAATTTCTTTCAAATAAAAAGTCTGCCGATATTAATTGCTGATTAAAAGAATCACTTATCAAATTGTTCTTAGTAAAGATGTTAGAGTCTGACCTAATTTGCTTAGGTAGGGAGGGAGAGGAATTCACACGCTTCAGTGCATAGCAGCGATGGCTCTGTGGATAGACTGAATAGGGTCTATAAAGCTGCGTTTAGACAGGCAGCCCAATTCAGATCTTATTCTCACTAATTGGTCTTTTAACCAATAAGCTCAGCTCTGAAAAATATCTCATGTGAAAAAGTGAAAAAAAATCTGAATCGAGCTGCCTGTCTAAACTCAGCCTTACATGCTGACTAGACTGGGAGCGTCCGCGTGCGTCATCACGTGCACTTTGATTTTGTCCATCCACACCAGACAAGATCAGGACACGCTGGTTCAAATATCAAAACAAACTCTGAACCAACTATATTCATTTTGGGACATGTCGAAAAGCACTAAACAGTCAAGGCAATTTAGCTAGCTAGCTTTCTGTTGCTAGCTAATTTGTCCTGTGATATAAACATTGGGTTATTATTTTACCTGAAATGCACAAGGTCCTCTACTCCAATTAATCCACAGATAAAAGGGTAAACTGAGGTAGTTTATAGTAAACTCTCCTCCTTTCGGTCTTCTTCTTCTTCTTTGGACTTTATATGGCGGTTGGCAACCATTTTTGAGGTGCATTACCACCACCAACTGGACTGGAGTGAGTACCTCAGTTCATCTTTCAATCACCCACGTGGGTATATGCTCCTAAAAACCAATCAAGAGATGGGAGAGGCGGGACTTGCAGCGCGTCAAGCATCACAAATAGAACCAAGTTCTATTTTAGTGCCTGGCTACGCTTAGCCTGTTGACGTGCGTGAGCAGTTTGGATGCAATTATTGAATAACATTGCGGTGTCAGTGCTGCATCTTCCTCCCCAGTCCCCACTGTCGTTATCCTCTCTTAAATTGCCATGGAGCGAAGGCGAGGCAGACTGCCTGTGATGTGCTCTGCTCTGCTTGCCTCGGACTCCGGGTTATTTGTTTTTGAGTGTAATAATGGCCACGAAACACTAAATAAGGCTGCGTCCCAAATTACACCCTATTCCACATATAGTACACTACTTTTGACCAGAGCCCAGGTTTGGGACGTATGCTAAGTTTACGGCGGTGCATGGTGAATGACCTGCTCTCGCTCTGAGAAGCCCTGGCTCTGCTGATAGGCATCACTCCCATTGTTTCTGTCTCTGTGTCCCTGCCTGCCTCACTGCCTGTGATCTCCTCATCTTTCATATCCTGTTGCTAGAAGGGCAGGGATCCGCCTGCAGCGAAAAAACTGACCTGTTTTATGTGCCTAGACATATGATGTGTCTTGGTTCAAAGGGAGACAGAAATATAATGGAGGCAGGCAGAAATACCTCAACACATGCAATGGCCAAGGCACTAAGATAAGACACATCTCAATGGGCCAAATACATGCATGGTTGCTACTTGTGTCATTGTTAAGGCACACTCCATATAATTACATAGAACATGGAACTATAGGCAGGGGTGAAAGTAGACTTAATTTCTTCCCTGTATGTGACCTCCTATTTATCGGCCTAACAATTGCCACCCCCCTCCTATCCCCGCTAAACTAGAATAGTGTACATCAGGGGTCGGCAATTGGTTTGGGCTTGGGCTACAGAAAAAACACATAGGCTACTACTCTTTCTAACGTAGGCTACATCATTTATGTTAAATGAATTTGATGGAGCATTGTGTCTCTCCAACAGCACCCTGGAGAGGCACGGTGTGCATGGACAAGCTAAGTGTGTAGCTAATGCTATGGACACCAGAACATAATCAGGTAAGGAAGTAGCCTAAGCTCTGATTTAAAGCAATACTGCAATTGTGGAAACTTGGAACATTTCATTTGTAATTTCACTTGTTCTTCTCCCTCTAATAACCCACAGCCTTAAATACAGGTGTGTCATGGTGCTTTGAGCTTGTATCTCTTGCACAGGTGGCTGCTGAGGGGAGGCAGGAAATGGAATGGCAGGAAATGGAATGGAATGGTATCAACACCTGGAAACCAGTCATTACCATGAGCCTGTTCTCTCCAATTAAGGTCCCACCAACCTCCTGTGATCTCTTGTTTATCCCTCAGGGCTTTGTGACAAAATAGAAGAGCAAGTCCTGGAGTGTGTTCGCCTTCTTCGAGTTGTGCTCCTTATCTCTCAGATCCACGTTAGTGATGTAGACCGCCAGGTTTCTTCCCGGGGAGGTATCCAATTAACTTTTTAAGAGACCCTTAATCGTGCCAGTTAACTTCCCTGTTTCAACGAGGTTTAACATAAAATTCCATCCTCTCTACCTGTATCCTCTGCTTGCCCTGTGTGAGCTCCAAGCTAACTTCGAGTGATGCCAAAGTACAATTTTGTTTAGATATTTTACCATCAAGATGTCTTGCTTGGTTATGTTTCTGACACCCAAACAATGTATTTTCGAAATTGTAACATTGTGCCACAATAGGACACCCAAACAATCAAAAAACAAAATGAATAGACCATCAGAGCTGACATTTCGATGTGTATTTATAATTCATTAGTCCACCTTTTTTTTTGTTCAGGGAGCTTCAGTGATGTGTGATGAATGTGTAGCTTTGATTGATCCCCCATCTGACTCTAGATACTAGCCAAGGTTATAATCCAGGTTATAACCAGCCAGCGCCTTGAAGATTGATCGTTTATCCTCTTCCTCTAGGGTTAAAATGACCCAAATGTCATGTAGCAGCTAAACACACACACACACACACACACACACACACACACACACACACACACACACACACACACACACACACACACACACACACACACACACACACACACACACACACACACACACACACACACACACACACACACACACACACACACACACACACACACACACACACACACACACACAGGCCTCTCTACTTCTCTGTATCGCCTTTTTATTGGCCATGTCCTGAAGGATTACCCTGATATCTAGGATGCATCCCAAATGGCATCCCTGTATCAGCGACTCTCAACAGGTGGGTTGCGACACAAATGTGGAAAGATGAGGAAATAGTCCAGTCTGAACTTAAATGACTAAAACCAGGATGAAAGTGTGTAGAAATAATAACTTATATTTTAAATACACTGAACAAAAATAAAAATGCAACATGTAAAGTGTTGGTACCATGTTTCATGAGCTGAAATGAAAGATCCCATACGCACAAAAAGCTTATTTCTTTCAAATTATGTCCACAAATTTCTTGTATTTCTCATTTGCCAAGATAATCCATCCACCTGACAGATGTGGCATATCAAGAAGCTGATTAAACAGCATGCTCATTACACAGGTGCACCTTGCGCTAGGGACACTCTAAAAGGCCACTCTAAAATGTGCAGTTTTGTCACACGACACAATGCCAGAGATGTCTCAAGTTTTGAGGGAGCATGCAATTGTTATGCTGACTACAGGAATGTCCACCAGAACTGTTGCCAGAGAATAGAATTTTAATATCTCTACCATAAGCCACCTCTCTCATCATCACCCAGTGCCTGGGCTTACCTCCACTGTACCCGCACCCCACCATACCCCTGTCTGCGCATTATGCCCTGAATATTTTCTACCATGCCCAGAAATCTGCTCGTTTTATTCTCTGTCCCCAACGCTCTAGGCGACCAGTTTTGATAGCCTTAAGCCGCACCCTCATACTACTCCTCCTCTGTTCCGCGGGTGATGTGGAAGTAAACCCAGGCCCTGCATGTCCCCAGGCACCCTCATTTGTTGACTTCTGTGATCGAAAAAGCCTTGGTTTCATGCATGTCAACATCAGAAGCCTCCTCCCTAAGTTTGTTTTACTCACTGCTTTAGCACACTCTGCCAACCCTGATGTCCTTGCCAGAGATAGCCTGCAAAGTAATGTCATACTTTCCAGGTCCATACCCAAACAGTTCGAACTACTAATTTTTTTTTTTTCAATTTAAAGTTTTATTAAGTTTTCTTGTTTTTCAATCAACCAACAAAACACATTCCACATTCACAGATGTGACAGGCTTTACAAAAATAAAAAGTCAAAAAATAATAATACATTTGAAAAAATAAAAATACAATTAAAATCAATTGATAAAGTCAAATAAAAGCATTTATTTTTCTTAATCTATATATTTTCCAAGGTACATACATACATACATACATACATACATACATACATACATACATACATACATACATACATACATACATACATACATACATACATACATACATACATACATACATACATACATACATACATACATACATACATACATACATACATACATACATACATACATACATACATACATACATACATACATACATACATACATACATACATACATACACATACGCACACATACGCACACGTACTCAAAAACTAAATTAAAATAAAAACACACAAAAAAACATATAACACTTGCAGCAGCACTATCAAGGTTCTTATCAGCTATTTCAAGCATTCGCTGAGACGACGAGCCAATAATTCGTTTTTAGGTTTTACAGTACCTTACACAACATGTATCTGCGCATTTCCCTAGTCACCCCGTTCACTCTGTCCAGTTTGAAATATAGTTGAATAGTGGAGACCAGAGTCTATCAAACTTGGGCTGTCTCTTGTGGAGGTCATAAGTGAGCTTTTCAAGAGGAAGAAAGTCAACAATCTGGTCAATCCACATTTTAAATGTAGGGGGGGTATTAGAGGCCCACAATAGAAGAATACATTTCTTAGCAAAGTATGTAATAGTCATAAGCAAATTTTCTCTGTCAGGATCAAGAACAACGTCCTGCTGGGCATTAAGAAGATAGATACACGGGGTCATATCAAACTGTACCTCTAGTATTTTCTGTGCAGCAGTATGTACAGCTCCAAAATACATGCACATAGGTTCCACTTTCAGAGGTATATCTTTTACAGTTAGGAGACATATCTGTTTTCATTCTATGGAGTCTCAAAGGAGTATAATAAAATTTGTACAAAAATTTGTAATTAGATTCTTTCATTTTTACACTGGTAGAGGAGCAGTATACCCTGTCGCAAACCTCCGCCCATAACTCATCACTGATAGTCAGACCAAGGTCCTTTTCCCAGATTATTTTCAAAGGAGTAAAGGAGGAGCTTCCTTTCTCAGAAAGGAGTCTATAGATGTAAGATATTTTGCCTTTAATGGATTGTGCTGTGACAAGAAGGGTTTCAACTTCATTCAACTGAGTTCTAAACCTCCTCTTGGGGGTAAATGACGAAATTACATGTCTAATTTGAAGATATTTTAAAAAATGGGATCTTGGCACATCGAATTCACTGCAGAGCTCTTGAAAGGATTTCAGTGTAGTGGTTTTCTGATGAAATAGGTCTGAAAAGGTCCTGATTCCTAGAGTATGCCAAAGATTCCACTCCAGGAGTGGAAGATAATTTTCCTTAAAAAGGCTATTCAGATCTGGTGTTATGAAGATCCCGAGGTATTGAAACCCCTGTGTTTTCCATTGGAAAGGACAAAGTGTCTTCATAGAGCTGGTGAGTGTAATATTGAGAGGGCAGACAGTGGATTTGTTAAAATTGATCTTATAACCTGAAAACTTGCCATACTGAGCAATTGTGTCTAAAATGAGAGGGAGGGATTTCTCAAGGTTGGATATATAGAGCAAGACATCATCTGCGTAAAGCGAAATCTTGTGCTGCAGGCCGCCTGCAGAAACACCCATAATACTTGGATTGCTCCTTATCAGCTCTGCCAGAGGCTCCGCCCCCAACAAGTAGTGCAGCGGGGACAGCGAGCACCCTTGTCTTGTGCCCCGTTCCAGAGGGAATCTATCAGAGTTCAGTCCATTAGTAGTCACCATGGCATTTGGATGAGAGTATAGTGATTTGATCCATTTAATAAAATTTGGGCCCATATTGAACTTTTCTAAGACTGAAAACAGAAAGCTCCACTCCATCCTGTCAAACGCCTTCTCAGCATCCAATGAAGCCAGCAGGACAGGGTTCTTTTGTACGTTTACTTGATCAATAATATAAAAAAGACGGCGAATGTTATCAGAAGAGTATCTGTCTCTAATAAATCCAGTTTGGTCCGCTTTTATTATTTTGGGAAGAAGAGTGTTTAGTCTTTTGGCGAGCAATTTGGTAATTATTTTATAGTCGAAATCCAACATGCTTATGGGCCGGAAGGACGAGCAGGATAGGGGGTCCTTGTCCTTTTTTAGCAACACTGTAATGCGAGCTGTATGCATTGAGTCTGGGAGAACTCCGTTTTTGCAAAAATCCTCCAGTATTGGCATGAAGATAGGGCTGAGCTGGGGCCAAAAAGCTTTGTAGAACTCTCTGGGGAATCCATCTGGGCCTGGGGACTTATTAGGTGGCATGGAAGGAAATTGCCTCCAGGATCTCCTCAGGAGTGAAGGGGGAGTTGAGATCTTCCTGGTCGGTCTCTGATAGTTTAGGTAGCAAGATTCCCTCTAGGAAGGAGTGGAGTTCTGCCTCCGTGTGTTTTCTCTCAGAGGTATATAGTTTGCAGTAAAAATCATGAAAAGTTAAATTGATCTTTTTTGGGTCATATGTGATCTCGTCCTCTGCTGTTCGGATAGCCATGATTGTACGCTCTGACTGCTCCTTTTTAATTGGTAAGCAAGCAATCTACTGGGCCTATTGCTATACTCATGGTATTTCTGTTTAGTAAAGAAAACTTTTTTTTTAATCTCCCGAGTGTAGTCCAAATTCAGTTTGGCTTTGGCTGCTTTAAGATGACTTCAGGAGGTGCTGTCTAGGGATTGTTTATGTATTTTTTCACAGCATTCCAGCTCCCTCTCAAGATCTAGCCTGTGTGCTTCCATTGCTTTTTTCTTAGAAGAAGCATATGCAATTAGATGACCTCTTAGTGTGGCTTAAGCAGCGTCCCACATTGTGGCCGGAGCAACAGGAGAATCTTTATTGGCTTGTGTGTAGTTGTCTATCCATGTAGTTACCTATGTATGGAACTCGTAATTTGATAGCATGGAGGTGTTGAATTTCCAGCTCTTTGACCTCGGGATGTTTTTGCAGAGGTCAAAGCGGAGGTGGACAAAGGCGTGATCTGAAAGTGCTATGGGTCCGATTGTACAAGTGGCTGAATTTATGAAACTCTTTGGGATAAAAATGTAATCTATACGGGAGTAGGTGTTATGGACATTAGAGAAGTATGTATAGTCCATAGATGAGCTATTATTCTCTCTCCAGATATCTATCAGTCCCTTCTCTCTAGTCCCAAGAGAGTTCAACATCTTTGCAGATCTAGGATTTGTGGTGGGGACTTGAGATGATTTGTCTAGGGTTGGGTTAAGGGTACAATTAAAATCTCCGGCCACCACACCAAAGGAGACACAATGCTCATTGAACAGGGTTATAATTTTTGACATGAAGGCAGGAGTATCTGTGTTAGGGGCGTATATGTTTAATATAGTAATTGGTTGACCATATAGTGACCCAGTTATCAAAATAAATCTCCCCTCCGGATCAGATATGTTTTTGTCTATTATGAATGGAACGTTTTTATGGATAAGTATGGCTGTGCCTCTACTGTTTGATTTGAAAGATGAGAAATACACCTGTCCCACCCAAGCTCTGCGGAGTTTGGCATGTTCAGCATTACAGAGGTGTGTCTCTTGTAATAGCGCAATGTCTGCTTTTTCCTTTTTTAGAGCACATAGTATCTTTTTTTGTTTTATTGCATGCCCTAGACCATGGCAGTTCCATGTCAATAGATTTAAGGTACTAGTCATCGTCATCGAGCAGTAATCGAACTTTAGTGCAAGTCATCGCTGGGTAAAAGTGGATAGTAATTACAGCTGCGTTCACATAAAAGGAAAATAAATGGTGTACATGAAATAATAATCTCTGAACACCCCAGCCGAGATCCCAAACAACTCGACACATCCTGTTGGATCTATTACCCCCCCCCCCCCTCAGTCCCAATACAGTTAGCAACACACAACGTCTCCCCCTCCCCACCAAAGAAATGCCTCATCCTCTCCACCCCGCATTGAGTAAATAACACAGTTGCCCTCGTCCAGACCACAGTAAAAGAGGGGAGAAAAATCAAATCAATAGCCCAGCCTACATATACCTCCCCCAAGGGACATAGGGAACCCCAGGTAATAATAGCAACAACAAAAAAACAGGGAAATAAAAGTAGGCTGAAACATTAGTAGGCCTAGGTTAGGCTATACAGCCCATCCCTCTCAGTTAAAGGAAAATAAATATAAATTGGACGGCTATAATGACATTTAGGGGGTGGGTCTCTGGATATCGGCTATATGTCGTCTTACCTCCTTTAGTAATGGCATTAATCGCATTTAGTATTTGGTCTGTTTCTCATTGGCCAGGATTGTCTTTCAAAAAACGTTTTGCCTCTTCAGGAGTTTTGAAGTGTCGCTGGTGAAGAATCCTGAGCTCGTTTGGGTAATTGAATCCCCTGAAGATGCCTCGGTCAATGGAGTATTTCTTCACTTCGTCAAATTCTCGGCGCTTTCGGCGTATTCCAGCTGACAGGTCCTGGTGTAAAGCGAGTTTGGCGTTTCCCACTGTGATGTGTTGTTTTTTGCCGCCTGTAGGACTCGTTCCTTGTCGGTGAATCTCAGGAAACGTATGGTGATTGGGCGCGGTGGTTGTTTGGCTGCTGGTGGGGGCCTCAGTGCTCGGTGAGCTCTCTCGAGTTCTATGGGCCTGTCGGTGGGCAGGTGGAGCCACTCGGGAAGTTTGCAGGTAGCGGATCAGTGGCATGTTTCCCTCTTCTTTTTCGCCCAGATTGAATAGAACACAATTATTCCTTCGCCCCCTGTTTTCCAGGACCTCTGTTTCCAGATGCTCAATTTTCTTTTTAGCATATGCTATTGTTTCCATCGCATCTGTTATGCAGGTGAATGAGGACCCAAAAGCGACTTGGCGAAAACAGAGTCTTTAATCCAGTAAAGTAACTTTACAATCAAAAGGCATAATTCTACTCGTAATGACGAGAACAGACTGGAGACTTGATCAAGAACTGCAGGTTGCCTCGGGAAGGCACTTGAACGTAGCAGACTCAGACACCTGCTCACCACGCAGCATCTGAGGGAAACACGACACGACAGGGCGAGACATAGACACAGCACGGTGAACAATAGACAAGGATCCGACAGGACAGGAACGGAAAACAAGGGAAGAAATAGGGACTCTAATCAGGGGAAAAGATAAGGAACAGGTGTGGGAAGACTAAATGATTGATTAGGGGAATAGGAACAGCTGGGAGCAGGAACGGAACGATAGAGAGAAGAGAGAGAGGAAGGGAGAGAGAAAAAGGGGAACGAACCTAAAAAGACCAGCAGGGGGAAAACGAACAGAAGGAAAAGCAAAATGACAAGATGATATAAGACAAAACATGACAGTACCCCCCCCCACTCACCGAGCGCCTCCTGGCGCTCTCGAGGAGGAACACTGGCGGCAACGGAGGAAATCATAGATCACAAACGGTCCAGCACGTCCCGAGAAAGAACCCAACTCCTCTCCTCAGGACCGTAACGAAAAACGATAAAAAGGGAAACTAGGGTACTACTCTAAAAAAAAAATGAGACACGGGTAGAGAACTGAAAACTTTAGAGCAAACAGGACCAAACAGGCCAGGAGAGTAACAACTAGGGACAGACTGAGACACAGCAAGGGCAGGAACAAGAACAGGAGAGATGCGATGGCAGGGAACAGACTGAGACCCAGCAAGACCAGGAGCAGAAGCAGAAAAAAAAATTACCAGACTTTTTCTGCGCGCAGTCTGAACACGCAGCCACGAAACGGCGCGTGTCACGCTCCTGAGTAGGCCACCAAAACCGCTGGCGAATAGAAGCAAGCGTACCCCGAACGCCGGGATGGCCAGCTAACTTGGCAGAGTGAGCCCACTGAAGAACAGCCAGACGAGTAGAAACAGGAACGAAAAGAAGGTTACTAGGACAAGCGCGCGGCGACGCAGTGTGCGTGAGTGCTTGCTTAACCTGTCTCTCAATTCCCCAGACAGTCAACCCGACAACACGCCCAACAGGAAGGATCCCCTCGGGATCGGTAGAAGCCACAGAAGAACTAAAGAGACGGGATAAAGCATGAGGCTTGGTGTTCTTAGTACCCGGGCAATAAGAAATAACGAACTCGAAACGAGCGAAAAACAACACCCAACGAGCATGACGCGCATTCAGTCGTTTGGCATAACGGATGTACTCAAGGTTCCTTTGGTCAGTCCAAACGACAAAAGGAACGGTCGCCCCTCCAACCACTGTCGCCATTTGCCTAGGGCTAAACGGATGGCGAGCAGTTCGCGGTTAGCCACATCATAGTTACGTTCCGACGGTGACAGGCGATGAGAAAAATACGCACAAGGGTGGACCCCATCGTCAGTATCGGAGCGCTGGGACAGAATGGCTCCCACGCCCACCCCCGACGCGTCAACCTCAACAATAAACTGTTTAGTGACGTCAGGTGCAACAAGGATAGGAGCGGATGCAAAACGCTTCTTAAAGAGATCAGAACAACAATCATACGACCGGTGAGGAGGAAGGGAGTTGGTTCTGGACCGACTGAAGACCGTGCGCAGACCATGATATTCCTCCGGCACTCCTGTCAAATCACCAGGTTCCTCCTGAGAAGAGGGGACAGAACAAACAGGAGAAATAGCAGACATTAAACACTTCACATGACAAGAAACGTTCCAGGAAAGGATAGAATTACTAGACCAACCAAAAGAAGGATTATGACACACTAGCCAGGGATGACCCAAAACAACAGGTGTAAAAGGTGAACAAAAATCAAAAAGAAATGGTCTCACTATGGTTACCAGATACAGTGAGGATTAAAGGTAGTGTTTCACATAATATACTGGGGAGAGGACTACCATCCAAGGCAAACATGACCGTGGGCTCCCTAACTGTCTGAGAGGAATGTCATGTTCCCGCGCCCAGGCTTCGTCCATAAAACAGCCCTCTGCCCCAGAGTCTATTAATGCACTGCAGGAAGCTGCCGATCCGGTCCAGCGTAGATGGACCGGTAAGGTAGTACATGTACTTGACGGAGAGGACCGTCTAGTAGCGCTTATCAGTCGCCCTCCGCTTACTGATGAGCTCTGGCCTTTAACTGGACATGAAATGACAAAATGACCAGCGGAACCGCAATAGAGACAGAGGCGGTTGGTGATTCTCCGTTCCCTCTCCTTAGTCGAGATGCGAATACCCCCAGCTGCATGGGCTCAACACCTGAGTCAGTGGGGAAAGACGGTAGTGTCGGAGAGAGGGGAGACACAGTTAACGCGAGCTCTCTTCTATGAGCTCGGTGACGAAGATCTACCCGTCGTTCAATGCGAATAGCGAGTTCAATCAAAGAATCCACGCTGGATGGAACCTCCCGAGAGAGAATCTCATCCTTAACCTTAGCGTGGAGTCCCTCCAGAAAACGAGCGAGCAACGCCTGCTCGTTCCAGTTACTGGAGGCAGCAAGAGTGCGAAACTCTATAGAGTAATCCGTTATGGATCGATTACCTTGACATAGGGAAGACAGGGACCAGGAAGCTTCTTTCCCAAAAACTGAGCGATCAAAAACCCTTATCATCTCCTCTTTAAAGTTCAGATAATTGTTAGTACACTCAGCGCTTGCCTCCCAGATAGCTGTGCCCCACTGCCGAGCCCGACCAGTAAGGAGTGATATGACGTAGGCAATCCGAGCTCTCTCTCTTGAGTATGTGTTGGGTTGGAGAGAGAACACAATATCACACTGGGTGAGAAAGGAGCGGCACTCAGTGGGCTGCCCAGAATAACATGGTGGGTTATTAACCCTAGGTTCCGGAGGCTCGGAAGAACCGGAAGTAGCTGGTGACACGAGACGAAGACTCTGATACTGTCCTGAGAGGTCGGAGACCTGAGCGGCGAGGGTCTCAACGGCATGCCGAGCAGCAGACAATTCCTGCTCGTGTCTGCCGAGCATCGCTCCCTGGAACTCGAGAGTAGAGTAGAGAGAATCCATAGTCGCTGGGTCCATTCTTGGTCGGATCCTTCTGTTATGCAGGTGAATGAGGACCCAAAAGCGACTTGGCGAAAACAGAGTCTTTAATCCAGTAAAGTAACTTTACAATCAAAAGGCATAATTCTACTCGTAATGACGAGAACAGACTGGAGACTTGATCAAGAACTGCAGGTTGCCTCGGGAAGGCACTTGAACGTAGCAGACTCAGACACCTGCTCACCACGCAGCATCTGAGGGAAACACGACACGACAGGGCGATACATAGACACAGCATGGTGAACAATAGACAAGGATCCGACAGGACAGGAACGGAAAACAAGGGAAGAAATAGGGACTCTAATCAGGGGAAAAGATAAGGAACAGGTGTGGGAAGACTAAATGATTGATTAGGGGAATAGGAACAGCTGGGACCAGGAACGGAACGATAGAGAGAAGAGAGAGAGGAAGGGAGAGAGAAAAAGGGGAACGAACCTAAAAAGACCAGCAGGGGGAAAACGAACAGAAGGAAAAGCAAAATGACAAGATGATATAAGACAAAACATGACAGCATCTGTCAATAAGTTTTCCATGGATAGGATTCGCCCCTCTGCCTCATCCAGGCACCCCGCGTTTATGGTTATCGTGTTGTTGATGTCAGGCAAAGCGTTTTCCAGGATTGTCACCTTGCCCCCTATCGCACTGAGCTGAGAGTTAATGGCATCTAATTTGGTGTTTAGTTCTGTACGTTGGGATCTCAACTCAGAAAGGATGTCTTCGACAGAGTGCGAGGTTGGCATTCGTTGTGCCTCGTGGGGGAGCGGGTTCTCTTGCTCCTGGCTAATGGCGCACGTCAGGAAGTCTAGGATCCAGTTGCAAAGGTAGGTGTTTAGTCCCAGGGTCCTTAGCTTTGTGATGATTTTTGAGGGCACTATCGTGTTGAATGCTGAGCTGTAGTCAATGAATAGAATTCTCACATAGGTGATAAATAAAGCCCTTTTGTGGGGAAAAACCTATTCTGATTGGCTGGGCCTGGCTCCCCATTGGGTGGGTGGATCTATGAGCCCCTGCCCAGTCATGTGAATTCCACAGATTAGGGCCAAGTGAATTTATTTCAATTGACTGATTCCCTTATATGAACTGTAACTCAGTAAAAAAACAAAGAAATTGTTCCATGTTGCGTTCAGTATAATTTTACCAATTTTTGTTCAATCACAGTATTTTTTCAATATAGAGTCATTAGAAGTGCTAATCAGCGGATCTCAAACCAGTGAGTGTAACGAGTGCACTGAGAGTCGGGAAGGAAGTTCAGGGAGTGAGTGTTTTAATAAATAACCGTAACATAATACAAAACAAGAACACACGGACAACGCACCGACATGAAACTGAAACAGAAACAATAATCCCTGGGGAAGGAACCAAATGGAGTGACATATATAGGGAAGGTAATCAGGAAAGTGATGGAGTCCAGGTGAATCTGATGAAGTGCAGGTGCGTGTAACGATGGTGACAGGTGTGCGCCATAACGAGCAGCCTGGTGACCTAGAGGCAGGAGAGGGTGCACAGGTAACAGTGAGCTTAACATTCTTCATCAAGAATATGGACAAAATGGAATTATTGACAATGAAAAAGGTGGGACTGTTGTTCCCTTGTCATATAATTGGTACATTTAACATATAGTATAGATATAGTATTAAACATAGTTTTCCAGATTCCATTTTGATGAAAACAAAATGCTATGTGAATATTGGATCACGACTGAGACAACCTGATTCAATTTGGTTCTTCTACATACAAGAGACACTGAGGCTGCGTTTATACAGGCAGCCTAATTTGTATATTTTTTCCCAATTATTGGCAAAAGAGCTGATCTGATTGGACAAAAGACCCAATTAGTGAAAAAAATATCCGAATTGGCCTGCCTGTGTAAACGTAGCCTAAATGATTCCCTCATCTCAGCTGTTAAATCAAGGTTCAATCAATTAGGCTATAAGCTCAATATAATGTTGATGATGAAAAAGATTGTCACGCCTTGGTCATTGTATTTTGTGTTTTCGTTATATATTTGGTCAGGCCAGGGTGTGACATGGGTTTATGTTATTGTATTTTCGTATTGGGGTTTGTAGTATTTGGGATCGCGGCTGATTAGGGGTGTTGTATAGGCATGGCTGCCTGAGGCGGTTCTCAATCAGAGTCAGGTGATTCTCGTTGTCTCTGATTGGGAACCGTATTTAGGTAGCCTGAGTTTCGCTTTGTATTTCGTGGGTGATTGTTCCTGCTGTAATTAGGTTTCACGTTCCGTTTGTTGTTTTTGTATTTGTATAAGTTATGTTCATGTATCGCGATCCTACATTAAAGATCATGAGTAACAACCACGCTGCATTTCGGTCCGACTCTCTTTCGACAAATGAAGAACGCCGTTACAAAGATAGCTCCTCTAAAACATGTTTTTCATCAAGGTTTTACATGCAGTAATTATTAGGCTGTAAACTAAAGGGATAGTTCACCAACATTACTAAATGACATATTGGTTTTGGTTTGGCTTTAGACTGCTTAAAGAGTAAGGTAACCAATATGTAATTTGGTGAACTATGCCTTTAACATAGTGTAATTGCTATCTGAGCTGATTAAATATAGTAGATGACTCCAAGGCCAGTGGAACTTTTTGCAACCCTGATTAACATAAAACTGATGTCATTGCCCTGTCATTGATGTAATTTATGTCTGCTTGTTCCAGATGCTGTTCGGTTTTACTTAATAGATTACTGATTTTATTTGGCAGCTGTTTTGGATATCAACTCTAATGTATTTTCTAATGATTTAATTACTACAAAGCTATTACCGTCCTGAGTTAAACATTAAAAACACATTCATTAGGGGTCACTGAGAGGGTTATTAACCTAGAGCAAATGTCAATTGAATGTGATCAGAAAAGGTCAAAGTATTTTTACTTCGCAAAGTTTCAATATACATTGATGAAGATATATTTATTTTTAGAATAATTTAAAGAATAAATATATTTACATATGCTATCATAAACCAAAGGCTTCTATTTATATAAAACTTACTGCACAGGCCATGAACAGAATTAGTCAACATTAAAGGGGAGAAACACTGTACTGTACTTCTCTAAACTCTTATACACAGTATATCACTTACAGCCCACTCATTGTCTCTAAAAGGTTAGCAGTTATCACTCTTACTTAGTCATAAAGCAGTCCCCGGTTGGTTTACGCCAATGCTCTAGGGTTGTTGTGTTGAAGTCATCCTGGGTCTATGTCATAGATCACAGCACTGACCTTGAGCCCAGAACCCACGTCAACCTGAGTTGTGGCGATGACGTTAGTGCAATTTATGTGACAGCGTCTGATCCACCACGTTCTTCACGCTTGATAGCAAGTAATGAAACGTGTGCCGATCTATACCAGAGGCACTCGTGTGTAGGAATTACAGTCATGTCAATTACATTCATATGGGTGTGAACTTAACTCTTGTCTGAACTTCATGGCATTGCGATATCAAGTCTGTCTCTGGCCTGTGAAACAAGGTTTAATCCAAACTTTTATTTCAGAATGTTAGAACATTACCTGAAATAAAGAATCCCATAGGTATAGTTCAGATCATAATACAGACATTGAAAAATCACTGAGGAACCCAACCATGCATTTCCCCCATTTAATGTAATATATTTTGGAAAGGCGTAACTTGATCGACATATCCTCATTCATCTTCATTTTACATGTTTTTGTATCTCTGCCAAGTTGACAAAATTATTTTCCCTCTACAGCAACATAAAGCTGAAATATGACATCTTAGTGGAAGCAGAACACAGTATCTGGATCCTAAATAGGAACCTATTCCCTTTATAGTGCACTACTTTTGATAGTGCACTACTTTTGGCCAGGGCCCTGGTCAAACGTAGTGCAATATAAAGGGAATAGGGTTCCATTTGGAATGCACTCAGTGAAAGAGGAATTGCCCACAGTCAGGGTACTCGGGAGAAGCTACACATGTCTATCAGTCTTCATGTGAGGTAATGAGGGGTCCTTCTTAGCTCTCCACACTCCACTGGGTCATATTGAAGAGGAATATTATCAGGATTTATGGATGGAGGTCAACACTGCAAACAGTGTTGATTCTTTGGCATGCTTGTAGTTATCCGAAGTAATGAACAATAAGTCATGTTAAAAGGATACTCCACGATGACTGTAGAACTCAGCAGTCAGTGTCTGTTGGGTTTTGGTTCTTAAAGCTGCAGTATGAAACTTTTTGGGCGACCCAACCAAATTCACATAGAAGTGTGAGTTATCAATTTGTCATTCTCATTGAAAACAAGTCTAAGAAGCAGTAGATCTGTTTTATTTGTGCTATTTCTATGCTTCCCATTATTAATTTTAGTTTTTACGTCTTTTGCTTTCGGTTTTGTACACCAGCTTCAAACAGCAGAAAATACAATATTTTTGGTTATGGAAAATATATTTCACAGCAGTTTAGATGGTACAATGATTGTCTGCGCTATCCTTGCTTGTTTTGACACGTAAATTGAAATTAGGCAAACTATTAAAATAATTCACAACCAGGAAAAGGTAGAGCAATTTCTGCATAGTGCACCTTTAATTTTCAACAGGTGACTGATTGACATCAAAGAAACCAGGTGTTGGCATCCTGTCGCTAATTTGTGACAATTAAGTTCCAGCAGGGAGAAATTAAAACCAGTAGGATGGTTAACATGTTGTGAGAATATGTCCCAGGGTGAGAACCTCTTTCACGTCATTGAATTAATGGTTGTGGTAATAGCAGTTCTAAGCCTCTCTTTGGTAACTCCTAAGGATAGTTATTATTAGGAAATCAAAAGATTATTGATCGATTATTATTAGAATGTCTGATACAGGTTTAGCTCTGGTCCAGGGCGTTACGTGCGGCTTGTTGAATCTAAGGAAGGCTCAGCTTCAGCAAGCCTCACATAACACCCAGGACCAGAGCTAGTACAGGGTGTATAGACCAAGTGCGAAAATCTAATTCTAATTACAAAAACTAAGTGACCTGTTGTGTGCTAACGTGACTTCCAAACTGGAACCTTGTACATTATAGTGTTCTTGTAATGGAACTCATGTCCTTCTGGAGAACTGCCGTGTGACTCACTAATGTCTGCTTAACCTCCTGTCCACTCCAGAGAGCTGTGCGTTAGATGGTGCATTCGGGTGCTGTCTAGCTCAGAGTCAGAGATGGAATGGTCATAGGGCAGTTCTGGCAAATGCCAGATGGGCTGGTCCATCTTTAGCCCTGTGGGCCTGCCTAAATTGGTGGGGTTGCTCAAAATGATCATTATTTGGCCAATAATGTGGGGCTCAAGGAAAAAAGGCAAAGCAAATGTCTGTACCTCGCATACTCACCTAAAAGCACTTTGCTTGAAAAATTTGAAAAAAGTGGCAATATTACCGTTTGTCCTTCTTGAGATGCCATAACAACAACCCAGCCAGTATACACTTCCTCAAAATAGTCCGAATGAATCTAAGATAAGTCAAGAAATCTGCAATTAATTTGGACATTTTTGCAGAGGTCTTAATCGTGTAATGTTGCATCTAACTAAGATGTTTGGTGCAGTATTTCTGAAGTGAAAAAATGTGCATGAAAACATTTACATTTACATTTAAGTCATTTAGCAGACGTTCCCGTTGATTGACAACAGACAATTAATTGAAGAATCCAATCTATAGTTTCTACTCCTACTAGGAGTAGTACTGTTGACTAATCACCGACTAAGGGACATAGACTTCGGCTACCGAACTTCGGCTTGCCTCAAGAAAAAACTTGGTGTGCAGTAACAGCCGGAGAAAAAAACCTGTCAAACACCAAAACAAGCAAAAAAGTCACAAAATAGTTTTCGACCGGGCAGCATACGCCAGGCTTAACACTCAAACCTCTTTGTCTGTGTGGCTTACAGAGAGACAGTTTGATTTCATTTGTGTAAAGGTCCAATATTAGTGCTGAGGGGAAATGTAATAATGCACAAAGTCATCCGACAGAATAATCATGTGTCTGTTTGTGACCTTTGTGTTTTAAAGCTGCCAGGATGATTCACCACGACCCTAATGAAACAGACGCTATTCTCATTAGATCACAGTTATAATGGCATGATCTGCTGCTCCCCATAGAAAACAGGCACTGTGGCTGCATCTGAAATGGCACACTATTCCTATATAGTGCACTACATTTTACATTATGTTGCCAAAATGGGTATTATGATGCCAGTACGTTTTTTAAACTGTTGCAGAGGCAGTATGTGTTGTAATTGGCCCACTCTTGACGTTAATTAGTGGGCAATGCTTCTTCAAAAACAGGGTTTGGTTAGAAGATCACAAACAGCACTAATCGGTCTTAAATTATGTTGTACTAGAGTTCTTTAATACGAATGTTCTCTCTCCACCACTGTGCCCTATTCCCTCTTTGTGTCTGACACTAAATGGCGTTCGCCGTCCTGCAAACTGGACTATAAATGACCACTGCCGGAATCCCCATGATTAGATTTTTCAATTTAGCGAGCGAGCATGACACCAAATGCTGGAATTCAGTTTTAATTTATCTAAAGTAATTTTGAGCTTTTGCTTCCACTCTGACGATGTATGAATATGTTAATAAGCAAGACATGGTGAAATGGTGAGAACACTCAGAGCTTCTTGTCTTGTTGGGTTGTGTTCTCCCTCACATCCACTTTCTCTTCAATCTACTTCTGAGTGACATTTTATTATTTCCCATCACCAAATGACCTATCCAAAAGTCAAAGTGGGGAAACTGCAGAATAAATGTCAACAGGAATTCTTCAGGATCTCAGTTTATGTGGTTGTCCAGCTCACTGCTATGTTTTGAGAGAATGAGGTTGTATGCTGGTGATACATTGTCAGAGGCAGATTAGCATAGAGCTGACATTTATGGAGTAAACATGGCCTTCCTACGTGACTACAGTGCATTCGAAATGTATTCACACCCCTTTCCACATTTTGTTACATTATAGCCTCATTCTAAAATTGATTAAATCGTTTTTTTCTCTCTCATCAATCTACACTCAATACCCCATAACATGACAAAGCAAAAGAGGTTTTTAGACATTTTTGCAAATGTATAAAAAAAAAACTGAAATATCACATTTGCATAAGTATTCAGACCCTTTACTCAGTACTTTGTTGAAGCACCTTTGGCAACGATGTAAGGGATTTCCTCCATTGACGGAGAGGCGGACCAAAGCGCTGCGTGGTTATTTTGATTCATGTTTTAATAAATCACTTCACATGAACAAACTAACAAAAACAAGAAACGTGAAAACCCAAAACAGCCCTATCTGGTGCAAAACACAGAGACAGGAACAATCACCCACAAACACACAGTGAAACCCAGGCTACCTAAGTATGATTCTCAATCAGAGACAACTAATGACACCTGCCTCTGATTGAGAACCATACTAGGCCGAAACATAGAAATACCCCAAAACATAGAAAAACAAACATAGACTGCCCACCCAACTCACGCCCTGACCATACTAAATAAATACAAAACAAAGGAAATAAAGGTCAGAACGTGACAGTACCCCCCCCCCCCCAAAGGTGCGGACTCCGGCCGCAAAACCTTAACCTATAGGGGAGGGTCTGGGTGGGCGTCTGTCCGCGGTGGCGGCTCTGGCGCGGGACGTGGACCCCACTTCACCATTGTCTTAGTCCGCTTTATTGTCCGCCTCCGTGGCTTTCTAACCATGGCCACCCTTCTCAATGACCCCACTGGACAGAGGGACAGCTCGGGACAGAGGGGCAGAAGCTCTGGACAGAGGGGCAGAAGCTCTGGACAGAGGGGCAGTAGCTCTGGACAGAGGGGCAGAAGCTCGGGACAGAGGGGCAGAAGCTCGGGACAGAGGGGCTCTGGCGCCTCTGGGCTGAGGAGCTCTGGCGCCTCAGACTCCGGCAGCAGCGCCGGACAGGCGGGAGACTCCGGCAACAGCGCCGGACAGGCGGGAGACTCCGGCAGCAGCGCCGGACAGGCGAGAGACTCCGGCAGCAGCGCCGGACAGGCGGGAGACTCCGGCAGCAGCGCCAGACAGGGGGGAGACTCCGGCAGCAGCGCCGGACAGACAGGACCACCTGCAGGGAGGAGACAGAGAGACAGCCTGGTGCGTGGGGCTGCCACAGGAACCACCAGGCTGGGGAGACCTTCAGGAGGCTTGGTGTTAGGAGGAGGCACCACTTCCCCAGGCTGTACAACTACTCTAGCCCGGACCCTCCAAAGTGCAGGCACAGGTTGAACCGGGCTGTGGGTAAGCACGGGAGATCTAGTGCTTACTACACGCACCTCTCCCTTAGGCTCCACAGCCACATTTGCCCGGCACGAGCGGAGCGCAGGCAGAGGACCCACTGCACCCTCCCAGCGCCCCGGAGACACAGCACGCAGAGCAGGCGCAGGATACCCTGGACCAAAACTGCGTACCGGTGACCAGACCCGCTGAGCAGGCACCATACGCCCTGGCTCGATGCCCACACTCGCATGGCACTTTCGGGGGGCTGCCCTATAGCGCACCGGGCTATGGGCACGTACTGGCGACACCGTGCGCTTAAATGCATAACACGGTGCCTGACCAGTAATGCGCTGCTTATAATAAGCACGAGGAGTGAGCTCAGGTCTGCTACCTGGCTTAGTACCACACGTCGTCTGTCCCCCCCAAAAAAATGTTTGGGGCTGCCTCTCGTACCTATCGCACTGCCGTGCTGCCTCCTCATATCGCCGGCTCCTCTCTCCGGCTGCCTCTGCTCTCCTAGCTGCCTCTACCTGTTCCCATGGAAGGCGATCCTTTCCCGCCAGGATCTCCTCCCAGGTGTAGCAACCCTTGCCGTCCAATACATCCTCCCATGTCCATTCCTCTTTACGCCGCTGTTGCTGTTGTTGCTGCCTCTGTTTACCACACCGCTTGGTCCTTGGTTGGTGGGTGATTCTGTAAGGGATTTCCTCCATTGACGGAGAGGCGGACCAAAGTGCTGCGTGGTTATTTTGATTCATGTTTTAATAAATCACTTCACATGAACAAACTAACAAACTAACAAAAACAAGAAACGTGAAAACCCAAAACAGCCCTATCTGGTGCAAAACACAGAGACAGGAACAATCACCCACAAACACACAGTGAACCCCAGGCTACCTAAGTATGATTCTCAATCAGAGGCAACTAATGACACCTGCCTCTGATTGAGAACCATACTAGGCCGAAACATAGAAATACCCCAAAACATAGAAAAACAAACATAGACTGCCCACCCAACTCACGCCCTGACCATACTAAATAAATACAAAACAAAGGAAATAAAGGTCAGAACGTGACAAACGATTACAGCCTCAAGTCTTCTTCGGTATGTCTCTACAAGCTTGGCACACCTGTATTTGGGGAGTTTATCCCAATCTTCTCTGCAGATCCTCTCAAACTCTGTCAGGTTGGATGGGGAGCATCACTGCACAGCTAGTTTCAGGTCTCTACAGAGATGTTCGATTGGGATTAAGTCCAGGCTCTGGCAGGGCAACTCAAGGACATTCAGAGAATTGTCCCATACATTCAGAGACTTGTCACTTCCGCGTTGTCGAGGCTATGTGCTTTGAGTCGTTGTCCTGTTGGAAGGCAAACCTTCACCCCAGTCCGAGGTTCTGAGCCTTCTGGAGCATGTTCTCATCTAGGATCTCTCTGTACTTTGCCCCGTTCATCTTTTCCTTGATCCTGACTAGTTTCCCCATCCCTGCTGCTGAACAACATCCCCACAGGATGATGCTGCCACCCCATGCTTCACCGTAAGGATGGTATTGGCCAGGTGATGAGTGGTGCCTGGTTTCCACTTGGCATTCAGGCCAAAGAGTTCAATCTTGGTTTCATCAGACTAGAGAATATTGTTTCTTGTCCGAGAGTCCTTTAGGTGCCTTTTGGCAAACTCCAAGCGGGCTGTCATGTGCCTTTTACTGAGGAGTGGCTTCCGTCTGGCCACTCCGTCTGGCCACCTGATTGGTGGAGGGCTGCAGAGAAGGAGCTCTGTCAGAGTGACCATTGGGTTCTTTGTCACCTGCCTGACCAAGACCCTTCTCCCCTGATTGCTCAGTTTGGCCGGGCAGCCAGCTCTAGGAAGAGTCTTGGTGGTTCCAAACTTCTTCCATTTAAGAATGATGGAGGCCACTGTGTTATTGTAGACCTTCAAAGCTGCAGAATTCTTTTGGTACCCTTCCTCAGTTCTGTGCCACGACACAATCCTGTCTCGGAGCTCTACGGATAATTCCTTCGACCTGATGGCTTGGTTTTAGCTCTGACATGCACTGTCAACTGTGGGACCTTATATAGACACGTGGTGCATTTTCAAATCATGTCCAATAAATTGAATTTACCACAGGTGGACTCCAAGTTGTAGAAACATATCAAGGATGATTCATGAAAACTGGATGCACCTGAGCTCAATTTCGAGTCTCATAGCAAATGGTCTGAATATTTATTTAAATAAGGTATTTCTGTTTTTTTGCAAACATTTCTAAAAAACCTACTTTCACTTTGTCATTATGGGGTAGTGTGTGTAGATTGATGAGGGAAAAATGTATTTAATACATTTTAGAATAAGGCTGTAATGTAACAAAATGGGGAAAAGGTGAAGGGATCTGAATACTTTCCGAATGCAATCTATATGTGGATTAAGGAAGAACCCAGAATATACTGAATAAAATCACTGGAGTGTGTGCAAAGCCTGTGGTGTAACATTTAATTTTATGGGGTCATTATTACAGTGTAATTAGATATTTAATTTCACTAACAAGTATTGTTATTCAGTGTAATAATTCATAGTTACACTGTAATAACAACATGTAACTGGTGATAATTGGAGTCTGTAATTACAGCGGTGTAACAACGAATGCTTGTTACAAATTTTACCAAGTTTCTAATAGCATCCCAACGTGCCATATTTCCACCTGCACAAACCACATGATAAGTGTTACCAAATTGAAAACCGACTACCTCATTGACACAACTCTGCAATACAGATCTGGAGTATGATCCCCAGGCCCAATTGCAAAAACGGGTTCACAAATGACTCACATTAAAAAAAAACTTTAAATTGTTAAATCATTTAACATTGCATTTGACAATTGGTCAATGACTTTACCATCAAATTTTTTTTTTTTTACATATTAATAAACAGTTATGGTTAAAATTGTGAGATAGTTATTTGTGCTTGCCAAATTGTAAGCCTATCATGGTTTAATAATGGTTTATAAATGCACTTAAAATGGTTGAACAGGGCCTTCAGAAAGTATTCACACCCATCAAATCAAATCAAATTTATTTATATAGCCCTTTGTAGCTGATATCTCAAAGTGCTGTACAGACACCCAGCCTAAAACCCCAAACAGCAAGCAATGCAGGTGTAGAAGCACGGTGGCTAGGAAAAACTCCCTAGAAAGGCCAAACCCTAGGAAGAAACCTAGAGAGGACCCAGGCTATGTGGGGTGGCCGGTCCTCTTCTGGCTGTGCCGGGTGGAGATTATAACAGAACATGGCCAAGATGTTCAAATGTTCATAAATGACCAGCATGGTCGTATAATAATAAGGCAGAACAGTTGAAACTGGAGCAGCAGCACAGTCAGATGGACTGGGGACAGCAAGGAGTCATCATGTCAGGTAGTTCTGGGGCATGGTCCTAGGGCTCAGGTCCTCCGAGAGAGAGAAAGAAAGAGAGAAGGAGAGAATTAGAGAATTCACACAGGACACCGAATAGGACAGGAGAAGTACTCCAGATATAACAAACTGACCCTAGCCCCCGACACATAAATTACTGCAGCATAAATACTGGAGGCTGAGACAGGAGGGGTCAGGAGACACTGTGGCCCCATTCGAGGACACCCCTGGACAGGGCCAAACAGGAAGGATATAACCCCACCCACTTTGCCATAGCACAGCCCCCACACCATTAGAGGGATATCTTCAACCACCAACTTACCATCCTGAGACAAGGCTGAGTATAGCCCTCAAAGATCTCTGCCATGGCACAACCCAAGGGGGGGGGGCGCCAACCCAGACAGGATGACCACATCAGTGAATCAACCCACTCAGGTGACGCACCCCTTCCAGGGACGGCATGAGAGAGCCCCAGTAAGCCAGTGACCCAGCCCCTGTAATAGGGTTAGAGGCAGAGAATCCCAGTGGAAAGAGGGGAACCGGCCAGGCAGAGACAGCAAGGGCGGTTCATTGCTCCAGAGACTTTCCGTTCACCTTCCCACTCCTGGGCCAGACTACACTCAATCATATGACCCACTGAAGAGATGAGTCTTCAGTAAAGACTTAAAGGTTGAGACCGAGTTTGCGTCTCTGACATGGGTAGGCAGACCGTTCCATAAAAATGGAGCTCTATAGGAGAAAGCCCTGCCTCCAGCTGTTTGCTTAGAAATTCTAGGGACAATTAGGAGGCCTGCGTCTTGTGGCGGAAGTGTAGGTATGTACGGCAGGACCAAATCAGAGAGATAGGTAGGAGCAAGCCCATGTAATGCTTTGTCGGTTAGCAGTAAAACCTTGAAATCTGCCCTTGCTTTGACAGGAAGCCAGTGTAGAGAGCCTAGCACTGGAATAATATGATCAAATGTTTTGGTTCTAGTCAGGATTCTAGCAGCCGTATTTAGCACTAACTGAAGTTATTTATCACATTTTGTTGTGTTACATCCTGAATTTAAAATGGACTAAATGTAGATTTGTTTTGTCACTGGCCTCTACACAATAACCCATCATGTCAAAGTAGAATTATATTTTACAATTGAATTACAAATGAAAAACTGAAATGTCTTGAGTCAATAAGTTTTCAATCCCTTTGTTATGACAAGCCTAAATCAGTTCAGGAGTAACAAGTCATATAATTGGTTGCATGGACTCACTCTGTGTGCAATAATAGTGTTTAACATGATTTTTGAATGACAACCTCATCTCTGTACCTCACACATAAAACTTAGCAAAAAAAGAAATGTCCTCCCACTGTCAACTGCGTTTATTTTCAGCATTTACATTTAAGTCATTTAGCAGACGCTCTTATCCAGAGCGACTTACAAATTGGTGCATTCACCTTATGACATCCGGTGGAACAGTCACTTTACAATAGTGCATCTAAATCTTAAAGGGGGGGGTGAGAGGGATTACTTATCCTATCCTAGGTATTCCTTAAAGAGGTGGGGTTTCAGGTGTCTCCGGAAGGTGGTGATTGACTCCGCTGTCCTGGCGTCGTGAGGGAGTTTGTTCCACCATTGGGGGGCCAGAGCAGCGAACAGTTTTGACTGGGCTGAGCGGGAGCTGTAATTCCTCAGTGGTAGGGAGGCGAGCAGGCCAGAGGTGGATGAACGCAGTGCCCTTGTTTGGGTGTAGGGCCTGATCAGAGCCTGGAGGTACTGAGGTGCCGTTCCCCTCACAGCTCCGTAGGCAAGCACCATGGTCTTGTAGCGGATGCGAGCTTCAACTGGAAGCCAGTGGAGAGAACGGAGGAGCGGGGTGACGTGAGAGAACTTGGGAAGGTTGAACACCAGACGGGCTGCGGCGTTCTGGATGAGTTGAAGGGGTTTAATGGTACAGGCAGGGAGCCCAGCCAACAGCGAGTTGCAGTAATCCAGACGGGAGATGACAAGTGCCTGGATTAGGACCTGCGCCGCTTCCTGTGTGAGGCAGGGTCGTACTCTGCGGATGTTGTAGAGCATGAACCTACAGGAACGGGCCACCGCCTTGATGTTGGTTGAGAACGACAGGGTGTTGTCCAGGATCACGCCAAGGTTCTTAGCGATCTGGGAGGAGGACACAATGGAGTTGTCAACCGTGATGGCGAGATCATGGAACGGGCAGTCCTTCCCCGGGAGGAAGAGCAGCTCCGTCTTGCCGAGGTTCAGCTTGAGGTGGTGATCCGTCATCCACACTGATATGTCTGCCAGACATGCAGAGATGCGATTCGCCACCTGGTCATCAGAAGGGGGAAAGGAGAAGATTAATTGTGTGTCGTCTGCATAGCAATGATAGGAGAGACCATGTGAGGTTATGACAGAGCCAAGTGACTTGGTGTATAGCGAGAATAGGAGAGGGCCTAGAACAGAGCCCTGGGGGACACCAGTGGTGAGAGCGCGTGGTGAGGAGACAGATTCTCGCCACGCCACCTGGTAGGAGCGACCTGTCAGGTAGGACGCAATCCAAGCGTGGGCCGCGCCGGAGATGCCCAACTCGGAGAGGGTGGAGAGGAGGATCTGATGGTTCACAGTATCGAAGGCAGCCGATAGATCTAGAAGGATGAGAGCAGAGGAGAGAGAGTTAGCTTTAGCAGTGCGGAGCGCCTCCGTGATACAGAGGAGAGCAGTCTCAGTTGAATGACTAGTCTTGAAACCTGACTGATTTGGATCAAGAAGGTCATTCTGAGAGAGATAGCGGGAGAGCTGACCAAGGACGGCACGTTCAAGAGTTTTGGAGAGAAAAGAAAGAAGGGATACTGGTCTGTAATTGTTGACATCGGAGGGATCGAGTGTAGGTTTTTTCAGAAGGGGTGCAACTCTCGCTCTCTTGAAGACGGAAGGGACGTAGCCAGCGGTCAGGGATGAGTTGATGAGCGAGGTGAGGTAAGGGAGAAGGTCTCCGGAAATGGTCTGGAGAAGAGAGGAGGGGATAGGGTCAAGCGGGCAGGTTGTTGGGCGGCCGGCCGTCACAAGACGCGAGATTTCATCTGGAGAGAGAGGGGAGAAAGAGGTCAGAGCACAGGGTAGGGCAGTGTGAGCAGAACCAGCGGTGTCGTTTGACTCAGCAAACTTAACATGTGTAAATATTTGTATGAACATAACAAGATTCAACAACTGAGACATAAACTGAACAAGTTCCACATACATGTAACTAACAATAATGTGTCCCTGAACAAGGGGGGGTTCAAAGTCAAAAATAACAGCCAGTATCTGGTGTGGCCACCAGCTGCATTAAGTACTGTAGTGCATCTTGTCCTCATGGACTGCACCAGATTTGCCAGTTCTTGCTGTGAGATGTATCCCCACTCTTCCACCAAGGCACCTGCAAGTTCCCAGACCCTCCGATCCAACAGGTCCCAGACGTGCTCAATGGGATTGAGATCCGGGCTCTTTGCTGGCCATGGCAGAACACTGACATTCCTGTCTTTAAGGAAATCACGCACAGAACGAGCAGTATGGCTGGTGGCATTGTCATGCTGGAGGGTCATGTCAGGATGAGCCTGCAGGAAGGGAACCACATGAGGAAGGAGGATGTCTTCCCTGTAATGCACAGCGTTGAGATTGTCTGCAATGACAACACACTCAGTTCGATGATGCTGTGACACACCGCCCTAGACCATGACTGACCCTCCGCCTCCAAACCGATACCGCTCCAGAGTACAGGCCCATTCCATCCAGAGTAACGCTCATTCCTTCGACAATAAACGCGAATCCGGTGATTCAAAACCGTGACTCGTCAGTGAAGAGCACTTTTTGCCAGTCCTGTCTGGTCCAGCGACGGTGGGTGTGTGCCCATAGGCTACGTTGTTGCCAGTGATGTCTGGTGAGGACCTGTCTCACAACAGGCCTACAAGCCCTCAGTCCAGCCTCTCTCAGTCTATTGCAGACAGTCTGAGCACTGATGGATGGATTGTGCGTTCCTGGTGTAACTCGGGCAGTTGTTGATGACATCCTGTACCTGTCCCGCAGGTGTGATGTTCGGATGTACCGATCCTGTGCAGGTGTTGTTACACGTGGTCTGCCACTGCGAGGACAATCAGCTGTCCGTCCTGTCTCCCTGTAGCGCTGTCTTAGGTGTCTCACAGTACAGACATTGCAATTTATTGCCCTGGTCACATCTGCAGTCCTCATGCCTCCTTGCAGCATGCCGAAAGGCACGTTCACGCAGATTAGCAGGGACCTTGGAGCATTTTTCTTTTAGTGTTTTTCAGAGTCAGTAGAAAGGCCTCTTTAGTGTCCTAAGTTTTCATAACTGTGACCTTCATTGCCTACCGTCTGTAAGCTGTTAGTGTCTTAATGACCGTTTCACAGGTGCATGTTCTTTAATTGTTTATGGTTCATTGAACAAGCATGGGAAACAGCGTTTAAACCCTTTACAATGAAGATCTGTGAAGTTATTTGGATTTTTACAAAATTATCTTTGAAAGACAGGGTCCTGAAAAAGGTCAGTTTCTTTTTTTGCTGAGTTTATAATTATCTGTAAGGTCCCTCCGTTGAGCAGTGAATTTCAAACACAGATTCAACCACAAAGGCCAGGGAGGGTTGACAGCATGTACTAAAGTCAATTTAATCCACACTTTCATTAGTCCCCTAGTTTGGTGATTTGCATATAGGCTGTGACAACGAAAAAGTTTTCATGTGGTGAAGGAGAGTCGGACCAAAACGCAGCGTGTAGATTGCATCCATGTTTAATGAACAAAAAGTAACACGAATCTAAAATACAAACACTACAAAACAAAGAACGTAATGAAAACTGAAACAGCCTATACTAGTGTAAACTAACACAGCCAGGAACAAGGACACTAAGGACAATCACCCACAACAAACTCAAAGAAGATGGCTGCCTAAATATGGTTCCCAATCAGAGACAACGATAAACACCTGCCTCTGATTGAGAACCACTCCAGACAGCCATAGACTTTGCTAGATCACCCCACTAGCTACAATCCCGATATATACACACCCACATACAAAAACCCATGCCACACCCTGGCCTGACCCAATACATAAAGATAAACACAAAATACTTCGACCAGGGCGTGACAACAGTAGTATTTTTTAGCAGGGAGATTTGGCAGGGTGACTTGATTTGTAACTATGAAAATTATTTTGTCAAATAGATTGTAAATCGACAAGTGTACATTTGAATCTAGAGAGAGGACAGTGAATAGAACAATTATTTGGTTAGGTGTAGGGGCAGATTTTGTCATCTTGTCTTCAGTAGATTTTATTATCTATTTACTTTATTTATTTATTTATTTATCAGTGGAACAATATTTTTTCTTAACAATGGGCTAAAATGTAGAATAATTACTGTGCTTGTCAGCAAGAACACTAGTTATTCCCCACACTTATTTTATTGTTCCACTTATTCACAATTTTGCCAGTGTAATCACATATTTGAAATATTATATGCCTACTTGTGTCTTTCAAAATGAATTATATGAGGCTATGCATTATTGCAGCCATTCATGGACAGTTTTGAATAAGTCATTAAAATAAGCATTGGATATTAAATGCTCCAGGAATCAAATCAAATGTTTTAAATGTTGGGGACTCAGAACTCATAACCACATCATATTTTGTCTATGTAGAGTAAGATAATGGCCAGGATCTTCAACTAGTAGGCATAACCCACCTGAATATTGATATTCATTAGATATTCAATGTTTCTATCATTTTCCTGTCTCCCAATCTCATTTATTTACTGTCCGAATAAAGTGTCAAACCACCTAAAACAACATGTTTAAAAAATATATTTGCATGCTTCAAATTGCCTCCCCCAAAAATCTCAAGGTAACAAAGTCGTCAATTGTTTTTGTGTTCCTTTAATGTTCAACGCATCATGAATACACACATTTTTATATACATTTGTTTGTATTATTATTTTTTGGGGTAGATCAGCTTTAATATTGCAGATAGATTGTAGCTTCCATCAATGTAATTGTCTGCATCATTTCCAATCACCCATATATTTATATATATATACCGTAGTGAGGTGCGTACTGGTGGCAGAGAAGTCAGGTGCAGGAGAGCGGAAACTCATTTACAACGGTGTCCTTTAATATCCATAAACCACCGTCAACAGAACAATACATGAAATGGGTCAAACAAAACCCGGTAAATACCAGCATAACGTGAATAAGCATTACAAGGAAACAATTACCAACAAATTACCGCCTAGTTAAATAAAGGTTTTACACACACACACACACACACACACACACACACACACACACACACACACACACACACACACACACACACACACACACACACACACACACACACACACACACACACACACACACACACACACACACACACACACAAAAAAAAGTTATTTTGTTGGCATTTACATGTGTCCCTATTACCAGTAAAACATAATCAAAACCTATTTCTTTCACATACTTGTTGTGCTGTTTCGTTGTTCATCTGTTCAGTTGTTTCATTCTTAACCAGGACTTTCAGCTCTGTCTGTCCGTTTCCATCTTGTCCAGCTGGGTTTGCAGCATTTCACGTAAACTCTGTTTCTTGTCTGCATCGAAGTAGTGGTCCTTGTACCTACAGTAGCATCGAGCATGGTGGCGACACATTTACATTTTACATTTAAGTAAAGAGACTCATTCACCTTATGACATCCAGTGGAACAACCACTTTACAATAGTGCATCTAAATATTTTAAGGGGGGAGGGACAGTAAAGAGACTCAGAGATAATACCACCAAATCGCTTGTTCACAGCCTCGAGTCATTTGTAAGTTTTATCGCCACGGTCTGTGTCGGCAGTTTTGTTGAGCAGGTGTTTCAATGCCATGACAGAGGGTATCACATCTGCTGCAGATACAGTTGATTAGCTTATTTCTCGAGTCAGTAGTTCAAATGGCGCCTGGAGTGTGTTCATGTTTTCAAAATTTCAAACATATTTTCAAATGCCATTGAAATGGCAGCAACGGTATGAGAACCAGCACATTTTTGAGCATGCAATATGGCTTTCCTGCATGCAATATGACCCACTGTGCTGCCAGACTCAGCATGCCCATGGGGCTGACATCTCTGGTCTAAATATCAGTCGTGACGCCCATAGCAAGTAGCATACTGAATTAATGGCTTTCGGCTTTTGAGATGTCTCGCTGAAATGTTGTTACTTTTTCAAATGACTGCTCAACTTGAACTTGTTTAGTTGTTAACTTAGTGTTTTTTCTGCTTTTGTTCTGTGTAGCACCGTATTTTCCGTGGTATCAATACGTAATCTACTAACGTTATATACTTAAGCTTTGACATCGGTTTTGCACATTGGCGTTAAACTAGACATCGAGCCGATGTTAGCATTTTTACCTAATATGATCTGATTCCGATATGCTCACCAATATATTGTGCTTCCTTATTTATATGTATAAACTCCAGTCATACTTTATCAAAGGCCTCCAATTTTTAAGAGGCCTCCAATTTTTTTAATGGACAGGATCTTTATATTTACCACTTGGATCCTGTTTCAGTAATAATGAAATCAGACCTTCTTGTTGAGTGTCCGATAATCTACCATTTATATAAGAGTGCTTAAAACAAAAAAGCTTGGTATACCGCCACTGGTATGCCATCCAGCCCTGGAGTTTTCCTAAACTTAAAGGCTTTAATTGCATCAAGAAGTTCCTCCTCTGTAATGTGGCCTTCACATGAGTATCTGTACAGATGTCAATTTTACATTATTAACAGGAAATAAATCCATACAATTAGCTTCGGTTAGTGGAGATGGAGGAGACTGAAATGAAAACATATGCTTAAAGTACTTTACTTCCTCTTTAAAAAATATTGTTTGGTGAATTATGGGTGTCTCCATCATTTGTAACAAGTTTCAGTAAATTCTTTTTGGTAGCATTTCTATGTTGAAGATAATCATTTGGTGCATTTTCCCCAAGATTCTATCCAGCTTTCTTTGTTTTTTATAACATATTACAGTGGATCTTTCTCGAATAATTTCCTACATTTATTTTTGTTTTGTGTCCCCCTACCCCTCTTGTACACTGCTGCTACTCTCGTATCATCTATGCATAGTCACTTTAACTATACATTCATGTACATATTACCTCAATGGGGCAGCAGGGTAGCCTAGTGGTTAGAGCATTGGACTAGTAACCGGAAGGTTGCAAGTTCAAACCCCCGAGCTGACAAGGTACAAATCTGTCGTTCTGCCCCTGAACAGGAAGTTAACCCACTGTTTCTAGGCCATCATTGTAAATAAGAATTTGTTCTTAACTGACTTGCCTAGTTAAATAAAGGTAAAATTAAAAATTAAATTAAAAAAATTAGCCTGACTAACGCACATTGACTCTGTACCGGTACCACCTGTATATAGCCTTGCTACTGTCATTTTACTGTTTTTTATTTTTTTATTTCTTTACTTATCTATTTTTTTTAACGTAATACCTATTTTTTACTTAAAAATTGCACTGTTGGTTAAGGCTTGTAAGTAACCATTTCACTGTAAGGTCTACACCTGTTGTTTTCGGCACACGTGACAAATAAACGTTGATTTGAAGACGACTAGCTTGATTGAGCCTCCGTTATGTATATCTCTCACTAGGTCAGGGTACTTAAGCCTCCATATATCCACTAATTCCAATATATGCATGACATTCATCATTTCCTTGAGTCCATAGATGTATTTGTTTTTAATCTCCCACCATAATAATAGAGTTGTAGTATTGCTTGTAGGGTTGAAAAGTTCTTATATATATTTTCAAAGAAACATGGATCATCATTATTTGGACCGTATAGGTTAATAAGCCATATCTGGTTATGGTCCAATAACATATTTCAAATCATCCATCTACAGTTGAAGTCAGAAGTTTATATGCACCTTGGCCAAATCCATTTCAAATCCATTTTTCACAATTCCTGACATTTAATCCTAATAAAGATTTACTGTCTTATGTCAGTTAGGATCACACCTTTATTTTAAGAATGTGAAATGTCAGAATAATAGTAGAGAGTGATTTAAGCTTTTATTTCTTTCATCACATTCCCAGTGGGTCAGACGTTTACATACACTCAATTAGTATTAGGTAGCATTGCCTTTACATTGTTTAACTTGGGTCAAATGTTTCAGGTAGCCTTCCACAAGCTTCCCACAATAAGCTGGATGAATTTTGGCCCATTCCTCCTGACAGATCTGGTATAACTGAGTCAGGATTGTAGGCCTCCTCGCTCGCACACGCTTTTTCAGTTCTGCCCATAAATTTTCTATAGGATTGAGGTCAGGGCTTTGTGATGGCCACTCCAATACCTTGACTTTGTTGTCCTTAAGCCATTTTGCCACAACTTTGGAAGTATGCTTGGGGTCATTGTCCATTTGTGGTCCTTCTGTAGCTCAGTTGGTAGAGCATGGCGCTTGTAACGCCAGGGTAGTGGGTTCGATCCCCGGGACCACCCATACGTAGAATGTATGCACACATGACTGTAAGTCGCTTTGGATAAAAGCGTCTGCTAAATGGCATATATTATTATTATTATTTGGAAGACCCATTTGCAACCAAGCTTTAACTTCCTGGCTGATGTCTTGAGATGTTGCTTTTATGCATTACTTGTGTCATGCATAAAGTCCTAACCGACTTGCCGAAACTATAGTTTGTTAACAAGAAATTTGTGGAGTGGGTGTAAAGTTTTAATGACTCCAACCTATGTGTACCTTGAGGATCTGTTTGGACAATTTGTACATTTGGATCAAAATTACTGTTAATTAATATCATCACCCCTTTTGAATTTCTTTGCCCATGGGAGAAATATATTTTCGCCCCCACAGTCCTTTTTCCACACAACTTTGTTGAATGAGTTTCCTGTAAACAATATATATTATATTCCTTCTCTTTTGGCCTGTCTTTTATTCTTACCTGCTAAGCCATTACAATTATAACTGGCTATACTTATTACACCATTTAACATAATGAAATACAAGTTTCAAATCGATTTTTCATCATATATGTTTGTAAACTCACCATTAAAAAGTACCATAGTGACTGAGTGTCCATATATCTATGCCATGATATATGCATTGCTACTAAGTAAACCTCCAACTGGTCCCCACTATTCCACCCGCTAAAACCCTCCCCATCCCGAGTTGGGTTGTCATCCCAGTGACCGGCAGATCACCCCCGACCGCCCCCAGATCCCATGCCCCGGCCAGACCGGGGCCCATCCTTCGGAAAGAGCACACAGTGCCACCCACAGAACAGAAGCAGATCAGCCACCAAAAGCATTTCCATCGCCCTCACCTCCATTTTTATTATATATAGCTATTAAGAAAAATATATTTATAAAATCCTGCATATCTTAATTTCCATAATTAACAATTCATATTTGCAATAATGTAGGTTGTTCATGCAAACGATTGTTACCTCTTACCAGTAATGCCGTCACAAAAATGACATTTTGGCAAGCAATTATTATTTTAGCAAACAATGATTCTGATTAATCCTATATTGTCCCTAATATCTTTACTCCCTAGCAACAGTTGTGGGCTACATACACACACACACACACACATTCATACACACTCAACCCCTTTCCCTCACACACAACCATAAACTCAGATGTTCAACAGTTGTTTCCTCCCAGAGCCCAACTCAAGAAAGGCCTTGATTTAGTAATGCATATACAGTTGAAGCTGTATGAGAAGGCATGTCAAATCTAGTAAAAATGTGCAAAAATGGGGAGATTTGATAACCATTGTCAAGCCCTAGGTGATGGAGATCAGATATGCCCCCCTAGGTGATGGAGATCAGATATACCCCCATCCCCTGAAACACCCACACGCGGTCCCCCGTTGTGACCATATTCTCGAGCATCTCTGTGCAGTCAAACCTTTGATGATTTTGTGCCAGCAGAGCCACAATAATATGCCCCCTCTCTGAATGTTCAAGTGTGACCCCCTCCCCATGGGTTACTGCAGCTAGTGTTGCCAGTACTGCCACTGCCTGGGTGGTGGCACCCCACCGAAATCCCCATCGGCTAGGTTCAAGGTCATCAAGGTTCTCATTAGGAGCTTTGACAATTTCATGTAAGACCAACCCTGCCAGGCAGGCTCAGAATCTTGAGGGGGCGGTACTGCTTTAGTAGGTCTCTGACCACATACATCTTTCTGATTTTGGCTGCGTATAGTAAACGTAAGGTAGCTGTGGTGACCTGTGGTTAAAAAAAAATTTAAATCCACCCTGGTCATAGGCCTAAGCCGTGTCAAATGACGTATTATTGCAGGAAATGAGCTTTAAAACAGTCAAATGTTTCAGTCCACCGTCTAGGGGTTGTGCCAGGGGGCAAGGAAATTCAAATATCAAATCTCACTCCAAGCCTTGCTGAAAAGTTGGCAGGCCTGCTCCTATTCTATGCTCCAGTCTGGCTACAGTATGCCACCACATACCCGCGGTGGCTCCTCAGTCCTCACTCAACTAATTGAGGACATAGTAGAGCGCGGTGATATGGACAAAAATCTATATTAAGATAAATTGACTGAATTATCACGATAATGATATATTTAACGATAAGTTTATTAATGTTATTAATAACATTAACACTGTTCTTTTTTTATATTAACCTTAAATCCACTACTACTACTACTTTAAGTGTTGTAGCTATCAATTGTCCCATCAACAATCACCCATATTAGCAAACTTTATTCATTTATACATCACATTTCTCTAGTAGGGCCCGATAGGTTATTTATCATAATGAACGATATCAGCTAAATGTCCACGATAAGTGGTAAGTTTGGTCGGTGTTAATTCATTTTGGTTCATCGTCCCAACTCTAGGAGAGAGCACTAACAATGTACGCAGATATATAAATTAGACTGCTCAAGAACACAACGGCAGGGGAACGGTGGAGACTAGTAAAGACAGAGGCGGCATTCCAATAGCACCCTATTTTAGCGTAGTGCACTATATATGGAATAGGGTGCCATTTAGGACACACACAGAGCACTCGAACTGAATGGGGATGTGCCTGTAGCCCTTTCCTGCAGTTAAATGACCTAGTGGCCTCATGGGTGGAATGTTATTCATATTTTTCATAATTACTCAACTTTTTGTTTTTTACACAGGAAATCCGGTGTTTCTATGTCAAACTAGTTTGTTATATTTCAGTCTTCTGTGGTGTAATATTGGGATGCAAACTAAAAGTTCAATACATTTCAACTCTATCTATTTTTTAAACCCATATCCATGTGTGTGAGGTGTATTATTTTGTTTCAAAGTCGATTTGTTTAAGACTACCAAGAAACACTTTGTGTGACCCTGATTTAGCCCACTGCAGTAAATGGTTAAGGGGTCAGAAGTGTACTAATTGAGGTTTATGGTTGGTGGGGGCATCCATGTCAACTTATGGATGTGTTTCACTTAGAGGTATTTACAGGTTGAAATGTTTATGAATCAAACGGATACCCTACTGTTTGATCTCTACAGTCAACCGCACAAACAAAAACATGGTATGGTAATTCAAAATAAGTTATAGCATCATTCATGATAAGTTCTTCATGAATAACTGTAGTATAGGGTGTATGTTGTCAAACCTGTGCATAGCGGCGGGAAGATGTTTTCAGTGCTGACCCCCCTCAGTTTCGATCCGACCTCTCCCGTACACACACACGTGCTGCGCACCCAACCTTCCATTGGACCTGCAGAAATGACTGCTTATAAAAACGGATCTAACTGATGGGATCCACAAACAAGACAAGCTACATTCCTTGCCAAATCACGACACTTTTATCAAACATTCTAAATGGACTGGATGATTAAAGTAGGGAAATAGCTGCAGTTTTGCAGTAATAGCTGCATCTCGTCTCTTTTAGGCTTTTTGGCAAACTGCTAGTGGGCCATTTAGAATAGGTTACAACCCCCCTCCCCCTACACCTAGGCAGGTTCCAGACTGAAATATGCAACAAAAGCATTTGTCTTGATGAAGGCAGATGGCGTATTCCTTAGTCTACTACTTTGTTTCATGTTTAACAGAAGCCTGCCCATCATATCACGTTTAAGCACCTGAATCAAACACAGGGCAAAAGAAAACACACGCCAAATGCGGGTATCTAATGGTTAAAAGGGATGCATTTTTGCTTTTTAGTGCTTTTAACTATGTCTCGACTACAAATATTAAGAAAATGACACCCTCTTAAATATCAAGTACATTTTCCCTCAACAAAGTATTTTTCAGCCAAGTCAGTGTTCCTGGGAAAACAGAAGTGGCTTTATTTTATTTTTTATTTAAAAAATAGTTTTTGGGTGGGGGGGGGGGGTAGTTATTTAAGATACTCTTCAAAGAGCTAGGGTTTCAGGGGTTTTCGAAAGATAGGCATGGACTCCAATCTCCTGAGGGCCAAGAGACTAGAGGTGGGGGAACGGAATGGTCGGGTTGGGTTGTAGGGTTTGAGCATAGCCTGAAGACGTAGACTCTGCATGGTATAGAATGCCAAATCATTTAGCCACACATGTCGTCAGGCTTTACCAGCAGCCCATCATTGATTGACACATCATATCTCAGCTTGCTAGATATCATCTAATTGAGATAACTTGTACAACAATGCATCTTGGAAATGTGCCCTTTGCTTGGCCCCTGCCTGGCAGACTGAGGCAGTGCTTGAGGGTTGAACAGGCAGGCTCAGGATGGGTGGGGTTTCTCTCACCTTCTCACCTCGCTCTCTCTCGCTCTCAATTCAATTCTAAGGGATTTATTGGCATGGGAAACATATGTTTACATTGCCAAAGCAAATGGAATAGACTATAAAGAAAATGGAAATAAACAAGGGAAATAAAAAAATCAGTAAACATTAAAAGAATGTAGACATTTCAAATGTTATATTATTGGCTGTTGATAAAATTGCAAATAAAGTATGAAAGAAAAAAGAAATAAACAGATAAATATAGGTAGTATATACAATAATGTGTGTGCTTCACTAGTTGCCCTTTTCTCATGGCAACAGAACACAAATCTTGCTGCTGTGAGGGCACAAGTCGGTATTTTGCCTAACAGATATGGGAGTTTATCAATGTTTGATTTGTTTTCAAATTCTTTGTGGGTCTGTGTGATCTGTGGGAAATATGTGTCTTTAATGTGGTCATACATCTCTCTCTCTCCCTCTCTCTCTCCTCTCTCTCTCTCTCTCTCTCTCTCTCTCTCTCTCTCTCTCTCTCTCTCTCTCTCTCTCTCTCTCTCTCTCTCTCTCTCTCTCTCTCTTTAATGTGGTCATCTCTCTCTCTCTCTCTCTCTCTCTCTCTCTCTCTCTCTCTCTCATCTCTCTCCTCTCTCTCTCTCTCTCTCTCTCTCTCTCTCTCTCTCTCTCTCTCTCTCTCTCTCTCTCTCTCTCTCTCTCTCTCTCTCTCTCTCTCTCTCTCTCTCTCTCTCTCTCTCTCTCTCTCTCTCTCTCTCTCTCTCTCTCTCTCTCTCTCTCTCCCTCTCTCTCTCTCTCTCTCTCTCTCTCTCTCTCTCTCTCTCTCTCTCTATCACTAAAGCTCCATATAAGATCCACAGCTCATCAGGTCCACTCATCTCATAAAAATATTTGCTTCTCCAGCACCTAATAAATTCTTTGTCTCATTAGCCCCTCTTTTTATTTTCAAGGGGCAGTCCTCTTTGTTCCCCCAGACGCCTCCAGCACCACAAATGAGCCCAGGCTACTGTTAAATGATCACAATCTTTCATGAGCCATTCTGAGCAGAAACTTACAGGAAACAAACCCATCAAGCTTACTCCATCATGACTGTATCCCAAATAGCGCACTATTTGCTTTATAGTGTACTTCTTTTGAAGGGTCCGTAGGGAATTGGAGGCCATTTACTTGGGGTTCCACAACTCTTCTAATTAACTCTCTGGTGAGAGATAAAAGATGGAACGTAATTCACAACTACTCTGATGTTGGCACTATCCCTTCATAATGACTTGCTGTGGAAAATAACCAACTTATTGGAATACATAAATGAATCATTAGTCTTTCTATTCAAGGCGTTCTCTGTGTGGGTGGAGTATCTGTCCACCTATACAGAGGAACAGAGATTTACAGTTAATTTCCCTCAATCGAAAGTAGCTGCAACTGCAAACTAGTAATTGTGGAGCTGCTTATGCATTTCTTTATGGAGGACAGATGATATATTATCCCAATTGTAACTTTGAGCTGATTCATAATTACCATTTGAATCTGAGTTTGTGCTGGCTGAGGAGGACTTCTTCATGCATACAATGGGCTCATCCCAAATGATACCCTATTCACTTTATAGTACACTGCTTTTGACCAGGCTCAATAGGGCTCTGGTCAAAACTAGTGCACCACATAGGGAATAGTGTGCCATTTAGGATGCATTCCATGTGTCTCTCTGTAAAGTGACTGATGAGGAAAATCTCATTCTGCCTGTGGATACAGTTCCTTCCACAGCACGACAAAATGTCATAAGGGCAGCATGTACCCCAGGCTGTTGGGGAGAGCCCATCACTCAAAAGAGGCTCATATGCACGTAAACACACTTCAAAACAACACGGGCTGTTGCCACTGCATGTGTCTGTCCTACAGTCAGACTTCAGTGTCTCTATCACATTCTGTCATGCAGCTCCCCAGAGTCCCTCTCTTTGGCCTACTCTCCTCACTGACAAGCAACACACTTCTTTGGCTCTAGGGAAGAGTGGGGTAAGTCGAGCCATTTTTTACATTCAGTATCTCTCCGTCAAGGGAAATATATAACTATTATTTATAATAAAGATATCTACATATCATTCAGAATATTGTGTATTCCTGTAAAAATCTGAATTCATGTAAACATTACAGTTTTGAAAACATAGCTTGTTTCTTTGCACAACTTATGTGGTGTAGTTTGAGACATGGGACAGGGTAAGTTAAGCCACTTACACATTTCGATACCGAATTAAATATTAAAACTACTTTAAAAAAAAAAAAAACATTTCTATCTTTATTTCCCAAGCACAATTCAACACAATCACAATCGCTTTTAATTATTTTAAGCATATTTTAACACCACACAAACACTTTGTACTTTGCCCTGTTATTACCTCATATTCCAGCCTTGCCTTGCATTATACCTAGGAAAAAAACACTTAAATTTGCTTAACTTGCCATTTGCTCAACCATTGGCCCAACTTATGCACTGTCATAGTGGACCTCATATTGGCGCTTATAAAGACCACAGTTGATGTACAGAACAATCTTAAAAGTATCTACTTCGGTGTAGATACCAACATCATGAAACCTCAACACAATCAATACATTTTGACTTGGTGAAAAGTGGTAACTTGCTTAGCACTTTTTCCATGTGGTTTCTTCCTTCACAGACTCATGATGACCTCTTCTAAATATTTGGTCAAACTATACATTTTGTGTATGGTTTCCTAGAAACAACGTTGACTCACCTTACCCCACTCTACCCTACAACATAATCAAATCCTGTAGTTTTGTGTGTGTGTGCTTGGTGTGTGTGTGTTTCGGATGTATCCATCTCTTGTCTTCTAAACTTCACAAATTAATCAAATGCCTTGTGAACTTTAGAAGTTGGCTTTTGTCCAAATAAAAGAGTCGCGTATGTCCCTGTGGAGGCAATGGTGATTGAAAGAGTAAAAGTCACATAAATAAGAGCTCCCTGCAGCTTTATCAAACGGTTTTAAGTCCATTTGAAATTGTGCTCATTTTCTATCTAGTGATTGGTCATGCTGTGGCGTCTCTAAGTAACAGCATCATGAAATTCTTTGAGCGTTAGCCTGAGGGGATATGCCCATATTTCCCCTCCTCCTCAAGCAGTGACCAAATTGAAAACATTTTTCCTCAGGTTTTCCTCGAGGGCCACTGACATCTCAAAAAGCATTGCCTCCAAGTGATGACTAAATCACAGAGCTGAAGACGCAGTGTTGTTGCTATCTATTGAGAACATAAGGTGGGCGGTAGCTGTCTGCTGGTTTGCCACTCATTTCCCTCGGGCAGTGGTCACCAAACCTTTCTGAGTCGAGATCACTTTCACAGTCAAAAACAAGCAGAGATCTACCGCTCAGATTTGTTTCAAATATATAACAGAATTTAAAAAAAACATTAACCTAATAAAAACAGTTATGTAGGAAAGAGGTTTGGGCAGTAGGCCTAAAACATTATCACAGCATATTGGCTATATGCCTAGCCTGCCAATATTGTTATTCTCACATCATATTATAGGCTATTTCAAAGCTCAGGCTTTGATGACTAAATAGATCGGTTGGTGTAGGGCTTGAGAGGCACTGCAGAGCATAATTTGAAATAATTAGCTTATTTATTTTACTGTACTGATGGTACCTGCATCTGATGGTCATGGTGCTTTCAAGACAACTGGGAACTCTGGGGGGGGGGGACGAGGTCAAATCATGACCAGTGATCTTCCGGGTTGTAAAGTTGGTGCTCTAGAAAGATGCCTGAGTTTCCCACTTGGAATTCCGAATTTCCCAGCCGGATCTCTTTCTTTCTTTTTTTTTAGATCTCAGTTGTCTTGAACACACTGAAGTCGGAGATTTCCGAGCTCGCAGTTGTTTTGAACAAGCCATTAGTCTCAGTGGAGGGCGGGAAAGAGCAGCAGAGGGTCCACCTCTTACGGTCCCTGCTATCTCCTTCCTGTCCTCCGGTGAGAATGACCAGGACGGACTATTGCTGCTTTCATGACAACTGTGAACTCTGAAAAATACAAGGTCCAATCACGCCAGCTTTTCCGACTTAGTTGGATGACCGTTCAAAACTATTTTTCCCAGTTGGAGCTCTTTTTTCCCCCTGAAATACCCAGTTGCCTTGAACGCACTGAAGTCGGAAGTCAGAGATTTCCCAGTTCAAAGTTGCTTCGAGCGCAGCAACTGTCTTCCACTTGATGGCGAAACTCGAGTCGCACCACATCTGCCTCAAGAACAAATTCATGTTGTTCCTATGATCAGAAAAAGTGAAATATTTTTTTCATATTATTATAGACAGGACAAGCTAACAATAATACAAATGCAGGGCTATTGATACACTTGGCTACTCAAGCAGGTTTTATATTTTGTAATAGTGTTGAATCAAAACTGTTGACAGTGTTGAATAAAAACTTAAACGTGAATTAACTCATGAAAACAGCAGCTCTTAGCTGATCAGTATCATGGTCATAGTTTTAAAAGTTGTTAAATCAAACGCTAGTCACTTTAATTATGCCACTTTAAGAATTTTTGCATATCTCACATTACTCATCTCATATGTATATTCTGTATCCTTCACTATCTATTCTTTACTATCTATTGCATCTTAGCCACTCTGTCACTGCTCATCCATATATTTTATACTTCTATATTCTCATCCCATTCCATTACTGGATTGTGTGTATTATGGTTTGTTGTGGAATATGTTAGATATTATGTTTTGTTTTGGAATTTGTTTGTAATGCTCCGGGTGTCGTGGGTGTGGAGTCAAATGCAGGAGACAGAGTTCAATGTTGTGCGTCTTTTAATAGCACCAACGCACCACAGGGTGCTGTTCCCAACCACAGGGAATCAAAAATGTACAATGAAAAAAATCACGATCAGGCACTAACACGTACCTCTACAACAGAGCCGAAGGTTACATTGAAATAATCCCGCACAACAACCAGGCGGGATAATAAAGACAAACTAATTAAACATGAACAGGTGCTAACAATAAACATACAAGGAGGGGGAGGAAAAACAATCAGTGGCAGCTAATAGGCCGGTGACGACGACCGCCGAGCGCCACTGTCATGTTTGTCATTTATTATCATGTCTTGTCCCTGTGCTCCCCATTCTATGCGTTTCCCTCTGCTGGTCTTATTAGGTTCTTTCCCTCTTTCTATCCCTCTCTCTCCCCCTCCCTCTCTCACTCTCTCGCTCTCTCTTCTCTCTATCGTTCCGTTCCTGCTCCCAGCTGTTCCTATTCCCCTAATCATCATTTAGTCTTCCCACACCTGTTCCCGATCCTTTCCCCTGATTAGAGTCCCTATTTCTTCCTTTGTGTTCCGTTCCTGTCCTGTCGGTTCCTTGTTTAGAATTCACCGTGCTGTGATTGTGTATCGCCCTGTCCTGTCGTGTTTTTGCCTTCATCAGATGCTGCGTGTGAGCAGGTGTCTCTGACAGCTACGGCCTGCGCCTACCCGAAGCGACCTGCAGTCTGTGGCCGCTTCTCCTGTTATTCCCCTCTACAGACTAGAGGATTTCTGTTATTCCCTGTTTGGACATTTCCTGTTAAGGATTCAGGATTTGTCGTTTTCTGTTTGGACTTGAATAAACTCTGTTTCTGTTAAGTCGCTTTTGGGTCCTCTTTCACCTGCATGACAGCCACCCGCCCGGGAAAGGGGAAACACCCTCGGTCGGACTCGTGACATTGTTAGATATTACCTGTTAGATACTGCTGCACTGTCGGATCTAGAAGCATAAGCATTTCGCTACACTCACCATAACATCTGCTAACCATGTGTATGTATGTGACCGATAACATTTGATTTGATTTTTACATAGGCTAATAGCAATCTTTGCTTTGGCCGGGGGTCGTGGAAGCTTGGTAGGCACGGTGATTTGAGCTATCTGATTGGCCAGCACAGTAGGGGCAATCGATTTATTCACAGATCTCCTGGTCCACCGGGTAGGCAGAGTCATCAAATCTAATTTATTTATGAAGCTCTTTTTACTTCAGCCTATGTCACACATTGCCTATACAGAAACCAAGCCTAAAACCCCAAACAGCAAGCAATGCAGATGTAGAAGAATGGTGGCTAGGAAAAACTCTTGAGAGACACCAGTCTCTGAGGGGTGGCCAGGCCTCTTCTGGCTGTGCCGGGTGTAGATTACAAGAGTACATGGCCATGAAAGCCAGACCATTCTTCAAGATGTTCTACTGTTCATAGATGACCAGCAGGGTCAAATAGCAGGGTGCAACAGGTCAGCACCTCAGGAGTAAATGTCAGTTGGCTTTCCATAGCTGAGCATTCAGAGGTCGACACAGCTGGTGTGCGAGAGAGAATGAGAGGGTCGAAAACAGCAGGTCCGGGACAAGGTAGCATGTCCGGTGAACAGGTCAGGGTTCTATAGCCGGCAGGTGGAACAGTTGGAACTGGAGCAACGGCACGACAAGGTAGCACGTCTGGTGAACAGGTCAGGGTTCCATAGCCACAGGCAAAACAGCAGAAACTGGATCAGCAGCATGACCAGGTGGACTGGGGGCAGGGACAGCCAGGAGACATCAGGCCAGGTAGTCCTGAAGCGTGGTCATAGGGCTCAGGTCCTCCGAGAGAGATATATGGAAGAAACAGCGGGAGCATACTTAAGTTCACACAGGACTCCAGATAAGACAGGAGAATTTCACCAGATAGGAAAAACTGACCCTTAGCCCCCTGACAGACTATTGCAGCAAGATCTCCACCGGACGAGCCCGAGGGGTCGCAAGACCGGACAGGAAGATCACGTCAGTGACTCAACCCACTCAAGTTGAGTGTAGTGAAAAAAGCCTGTCACAACGTGAACTAACCCTCTTAGGGGCGGCATGGAAGAACACTAGTAAGCCTGTGACTCAGCCCCCTTAAAAGCCCCCTTTTTAAAATGTTCACCTAAAATGACATACCCAAATCTAACTGCCTGTAGCTCAGGACCTGATGCAAGGATATGCATATTCTTGATACCATTTGAAAGGAAACACTTTGAAGTGTGTGGAAATGTGAAATTAGTGTAGGAGAATATAACACATTAGATCTGGTAAATGATAACTAACATTCCATCATCTTTGAAATGTTAGAGAAATGGCATAATATAATATTGCTATTTTAGGCTAAATTTAGATTATGGCTTGAAGATGGCAGCAGTGTTTATGCAAAGTTTCATATTGATCCAGTGAAGCGTTGCAATAATGCACAGTATTTTGTATCAAGTCTGTCCAAATGTGCCGAATTGGTCAATTAATACATTTTCAAGCACATAACTATATGAGAACATACAAAAATGATATGGTAATACAAAATGTAAGTTAACACGCTCCCAGGAATGTCATACATGATGGATCATTAGCTTATACACTAACTTTCACACATCTAGATGGTAGGACGAGGTGGATGTAGAACCAGAGTCAGCAGGGGTTCAAAGCTTTCTGCCCATATAAGACATGTCTATGTCCTGGAAAGTTTGTTATTTACATCATTCTAGTCACATTAGTGCACGTTAGCATCAACCGTCCCGGTATAGGGACACCGATCCAGTTAAGGATAACAGGGTCAGAGAATCCCAGTTGAGAGGGGGGAACCAGGCAGAGATGGCAAGGACAATTCATCACTCCAGTGCCTTGCCGTTCACCGTTGCACCCCTGGGCCAGACTACACTCAATCATAGGACCAACTGAAGAGATGAGTATACAGTGAAGACTTAAAGGTTGAGACCAAGTCTGCATCTCTCACATGGATAGACAGACCATTTCATAAAAATTGAGTTCTATAAGAAAAAGCCCTGCCTCCAGATGTTTGCTTAGAAATTCTAAGGACAATAAGGAAGCCTGCATCTGTGTATCCGTAACGCACGTGTAGGTATGTACAGAAGGACTAAATCGGAGATATACACTACATGGTGAAAAGTACATGGACACCCCTTCAAATTAGTGGATGTGCTATTTCAGCCATACCAGTTGCTGAAAGATGTATCAAATTGACAAAAGTCACCTTGTCCGAGAGAGATCTACAAAGGTATCAAAACGTCACACCAGGGTAAGCCTACATGAAACACTGTCCTTATTTTAAAAGTTTTTCTAAAATCCCCTATGGAAAAAAGTAATGGTGGAAAAACCATTGGAACCATTTCCCTGTTTGACCACTAGGTTTTATGGGTATTATGACTCATACTGTGGTAGTTGATGCAACTGACTACACAACAGCTTAGTAGAAATATACATGTTTCATTACAATTGTAACATCTACACGATAGAAAGGTTCTGGGCCCATTAAAGGGAAACAGTGGATACAGATAAAGAACAAGGAGAGTTGATTAAAGCTTAAGAGTATTAGGTTTACTTCAAAATAACACATTAACAAGAGTACACCAAAACAACTTCTTAGATCTTACTTCTTACTTCCACTAGATACCTTTCTGAAACAGTGCTTTCAGAGATTCAGCTGACCAAGTTCACAAGATGACCAAAAATAGTGACAAACAATACTCTACCTTTGATAGTAGAAGTGAACTGAATTTACAAACAACATATATTTTAGAAATACAAATTACTTTACTTAAAGACAGCCACCTTATTGGAGGGTGCTACCAATAAACTGTCTGGACCTAAAACCATCAAAGTCTCTCCAAACAAACCAACTGAAAATACATGCAGTGATTTTACCTAATGCAAATATTTAATATTGTCACACAAGAATAATTTACTGATGGTCAAACTCAAAACAATCTTCCACACCTCAAACATTTCTTCAAGACTGCATGGTCACAAAAGGGTTTCTCACATAAATAAACCAACCACATCAACACCATACAGCTTATATACACAAATAACCTTCCAGGAAAAAAATAAAATAATAATAATTAAAAATATATATAAAAAAATGAAAAAGAATTCAACTAAATATAAAATTGTTCTAAAAAATTATCTCACCTGAACATGCTTTTATACATTTCCTGCATGTCCTCCCCTAATAATGGTGCACAGGGAAACACTGACCAAAACTTTGGTTCCTAGCCTGTCACAATATTCTTCAGTTACAACTGTAACTGAATTAGGTTCAGGTGAGTGTTATGGTGATGCCCATCTACTGTGGGACTCAGGTTTTTAGAGCAGGCCAGAGGCAGAGATACAGTTCAGTTTAAGAGTCTTTATAGATTCAGGTAATGGAGATGATTTACAGTTGACATGAGGCATGTCTTGAATTGAGACTTGGTTTGCTAGCTAGCCAGGTTTCCTGGGTAGTTTGAACACATTCCGTGACGCGGTTAGCCCATGTGGCATGATAGTCCAGGGCTTGGGTCTGTTTAAATCTCTGCTTTTTGTTGCAGATTTCATCGGCCCTGCGAGCTGGGCTGGAATTGCGTGGAGTACTTTTTTCTCTCCATATTATATATATCTTCAATAAGCCTTGAGTAAATTGAGACATGGATTGTGTATGTGTGCCACTCAGAGGGTGAATAGGAAAGACAAAATACTTAAGTGCCTTTGAACAGGGTATGGTAGTAGATGCCAGGCGCACCGGTTTGTGTCAAGAACTGCAATGCTACTGTGTTTTTCATGCTTAACAGTTTCCTGTGTGTATCAAGAGTGGTCCACCACCCAAAGGACATCCAGCCAGCTTGACACAACTGTGGGAAGCATTGGAGACAACATGCGCCAGCATCCCGGTGGAACGCTTTCGACCCCTTGTATAGTCCATCCGATGAATTAAGGCTGTTCTGAGGGCAAGGGGGGACTCAATATTAGGTAGGTATTCCTAATGTTTGGTATACTCAGTGTATGTAGCCTTAGATATAAAGTTAATGAAGTCAATAACTTGCTAACATCTGGCCATCTCTGAAATTTCCTTAGATAATTATTTGATGATACAGCAATAGCAATACAAGGATATAACATCTACAGAAAAGACAGGAATGCCTATGGGGAGGTGTTGCAGTACATGTTCAGAGTTATATTCCTGTAAAGCTTAGAGAGGATCTCATTTCAAATGTTGTTAAAGTATTGTGGTTTACCTGCCTCATCTAAACTTATTATGGGGTGCTGCTATATGCCACCAAGGGCTAACAGTCACCATTTGGATAATATGTCTATAATCAAATCAAAAGTTTTTTGTCACATGTGCCGAATACAACAGGTGTACACCTTACAGTGAAATACTTACTTAGAGGCCCTTAACCAACAATACAGTTAAGGAAAATACCTTTAAAAAAGTAAAATTAAAGTAACAAATCATTTAAGAGCAGCAGTAAAATAACAACAGCAAGGCTATACAGGGGGGTACCGGTACAGAGTCAATGTGCGGGGGTACCGGTTAGTCAAGGTAAATGAGGTAATATGTACATGTAGGTAGCATTTTTAAAGTTACTTTATTAAAGTATAATGCTTAACAGATGTCTGTTTTCTTGGTGACCTGAACATTGACTGGTTTGCAACTAGCCGTCTTCTCAAGAGGAAGCTTCTAACTGTGACTAATTCCTGTAATATGACCCAGGTTATCACTCAACCAACTAGAGTGCATACCAATAGTGTTGGATATGTGACATCCATTTGTATTGATAATACAAAATTATTTCCCAGGACTCTTTTGATGAAGATGTAAAACAAATTATGTTGGTCTGATGTGTATGAGGAAGTGAATCCAGATGCAGCCCTGGAAGTATTTGTAAAATGATTCATGCCAATTGTTAACAAGCTGATAAAATAATTTAAATGTTGAAAGATAATGATGAAATAATTCCACTCTGAAACCTTAGAATTGTATGAAATTGATTAGAATCATAAAATGATTCATCTGATGATGTGTGTAGTTTTAGTCAGAATTAGGGTAAAACAATATATCTGTATAGTGGAAAAACTGTCTGAGCAAAATTCGGTGCCGACCTGGCTATGCTGCTGAGAGACTTGGGAGAGGACAGGGAGTCAAGGTCTCAGGTCAGCTAGGCCTCTGGGAGATTTGGGAGAGGACAGGGAGTACTTCTCAAGGTCTCAGGTCAGCTAGGCCTCTGAGGAACTTATGAGGGCATAAGGAGTAATTCTCAAGGTCTACCTAATCTCGGGGGAATGGAACTGTCAGCTGGGTAGTGATACAATATGTGCATAGGATGCCGATAACATGGATGGTTTTGTACAACGGGGGGGCTATTGACTATTGTAGCTGGGCCTCTGTTTCATTCAACCAGAATCTTACAAACTCTGGGCTGCAGACTGAGTAGTTTAATTCAAGTGGTTTATGAACATTGAGAACATAATTATCTTAACACAAGCATGCTCCTGTTAAGAAATGAACTGTGAAAACTGTTACAGCTCTCTGAATTGATGATGAATTGAACAATTGTGGTTCAAAGAAAGTATGCAAAAGAGGTGGCAAACAAGTCAGGCTGCTCAGCTGATTGGTTGACATTGTGTAAATTGAGACATTTCGTGACGAAACTTAACAAAAACAATAAGAAATTATACTACCAAAAAAATATAAATTACATAGAACCCAATGGAAAAAGACTTTGGAGTACCTTACATATCAAGGGCAGAAAACCCAATTAATCTACATTGTTCATTGAAGTTGATGGTTCATTTGTAACAAATTCTTTTGATATTACCAATCATTTCAATAACTATTTCACTAGTAAAGTGGAAAAGCTTAGAAGTGATATTATAACATTGAACCATCATATTTGTGTATAAGATATCTAATAATGAAAGATATTGAAATTTGGTCAAGTTTGTGTGGGAGAGATGGAAAAGTTATTGTTATACATAAATAATTCTAAGCCGCTAGGTACTGTATAGACAACCATGATGGGAAACTATTGAGAATGGTAGCAGACTGTATTGCCACTAGTGCTGTTGCGGTGACCATATTACCGCCACACCGGCAGTCATGAATCGTGACCGCAGTAAAATTCCATGTAACCATTGAGTCATCATAATTTCCTCTTATGCACTTTGGTCTTGCATTGGTAGTACCAGCCACTAACGGCCTGGTACTCAGGGCTCTATTGTCCCTCCATCAGGTCCTAATGGCCTGGTACTCAGGGCTCCATTGTCCATCTAACCACTCTGACATCAATGCAAATTAATGTAAAAAATCACCTAAAAGAATTCATCAAAACAGGGCCTCCCGGGTGACGCAATGGTCTAAGGCACTGCATCGCAGTGTGCCACAAGAGACTCTGTTTTCGAGCCCAGGCTCTGTCACAACCGGACCCGACTGGGAGGTCCATGGGGCAACGCACAATTGGCCTAGCATCGTCCGGGTTAGGGAGGGTTTGGCCGGTAGGGACATCATTGTCTCATCACGCACTAGTGACTCCTGTGGCTGGCCAGGCGCAGTGCACGCTGACCAGGTCACTAGGTGTATGGTGTTTCCTCCGACACATCGGTGCAGCTGGCTTCCGGGTTGGATGCGCGCTGTGTTAATAAGAAGCAGTTGGGTTGTTTCGGAGGACACATGGCTCTCGACCTTCGTCTCTCCCGAGCCCGTATGGGAGTTATAACGATGACACAAGACAGTAACTACTAACAATTGGATACCACAAAATTGGGGAGAAAAGAGGGGGGGGGATTCATCAAAACGACATGTGCTTTTAAAACTGTGATTGATAAAATTGAATAAATGGTTGAAACTGAGTGGAAAATATTGCCTTTGTGGGTGTTGTTTCAAAGCCTAACACAACAAAATGGACAGCGCTTTCTATGGTGATGAATAATTAAAAACACCCATATATATGCATAAGTCTATATATGAGCCCAAGCCCCCCCCAAAAAAAACTGAATTAAAATAATGATTGTGTACAAAATCCTACAGCATAGCATGGCATAAAACAAAACTGATTTAAGATCTCATAATTCGTCTAGCCTATACTCCAAAAGCTACAAAAGTAAGTAAATAGCCGTATTAGACTGAAATATGTAAAGGTAATTTAGTCAAATTTGTGAGGCTCTCAATGCTCATTAGTTGCTCATTCAACATATTTGCTGCTCTTGTTTTAAATTTCTCCCATCCTAACTGTTTTATATTCCCTGAGACCAACCAGAAGTGTTTCCTTGGCCACATATTTCCAGATTTTCATAAAAACAGCCACACATGTGGTCTCTCCTTTCGAGGTCACCAAATTACACTAGAGTAAAAATAAAAGGCTAGGTGTCATGTTTTGTCATTGGTTATCATGTCTTGTCTCTGTGCTTCCCTTCTATTCGTTTCCCTCTGCTGGTCTTATTAGGTTCTTTCCCTCTTTCTATCCCTCTCTTCCCCTCCCTCTCTCCCTCTCTCGCTCTCTCTCCTTATCGTTCCGTTCCTGCTCCCAGCTGTTCCTCATTTACTCTTTTCACACCTGTCCCCTATTTTGCCCTCCCCAATCAGATTGGTCGCATATTACGCAGTCTTTCTTTTAGAAACCCTGCGTCTTGGGCAGAACAGCTCCCCTGGGCAGAATACGCTCACAACTTGCTTCCTTCGTCTGCTACCGGGCTATCTCCGTTTCAGAGTAGTCTGGGGTACCAGCCTCCTCTGTTCTCGTCCCAGCTCGCCGAGTCCAGCGTTCCCTCCGCTCAGGCGTTTGTCCAACGTTGTGAGCGCACCTGGAGGAGGGTGAGATCTGCACTTTGCCGTTACAGGGCGCAGACTGTGAGAGCCGCCAATAAACGTAAGATTAAGAGTCCTAGGTATTGTCGCGGCCAGAGAGTGTGGCTTTCCACTCGTAACCTTCTCCTTACGACAGCTTCTCGCAAGTTGACTCCACGGTTCATTGGTCCGTTCCGTGTCTCCCAGGTCGTCAATCCTGTCGCTGTGCGACTGCTTCTTCCGCGACATCTTCGTCGCGTCCACCCTGTCTTCCATGTCTCCTGTGTCAAGCCCTTTCTTCGCGCCCCCGTTCGTCTCCCCCCGTCTTTGTCGAGGGCGCACCTATTTACAAGGTACGAAAGATCATGGACATGCGTTCTCGGGGACGTGGTCACCAGTACTTAGTGGATTGGGAGGGTTACGGTCCTGAGGAGAGGAGTTGGGTTCCATCTCGGGACGTGCTGGACCGTTCGCTGATTGATGATTTCCTCCGTTGCCGCCAGGGTTCCTCCTCGAGTGCGCCAGGAGGCGCTCGGTGAGTGGGGGGGTACTGTCATGTTTTGTCATTGGTTATCATGTCTTGTCTCTGTGCTTCCCTTCTATTCGTTTCCCTCTGCTGGTCTTATTAGGTTCTTTCCCTCTTTCTATCCCTCTCTTCCCCTCCCTCTCTCCCTCTCTCGCTCTCTCTCCTTATCGTTCCGTTCCTGCTCCCAGCTGTTCCTCATTTACTCTTTTCACACCTGTCCCCTATTTTGCCCTCTGATTAGAGCCACTATTTCTCCCTCTGTTTTCCGCTTCTGTCCTTGTCGGATCCTTGTATGATGTTCGCTGTTCTGTGTCCTTGTCTCGCCCTGTCGTGTTTTATCTTCTTCAGATGCTGCGTATGAGCAGGTGTCTTAGTCTGCTACAGTCGGTGCCTTCCCGAAGCAACCTGCAGTCTATGGTCGAGTCTCCAGTCAGTCCTCGCAACTACGAGTGGATTTCAGTTTTTCCTGTTTTGTTTTCTCCTTGATATATCCAGGATTATTACTTTTGTCATTTACTGGTATAAAGACTCTGTTTCCGTTTAGTCGCTTTTGGGTCCTCATTCACCAGCATAACACTAGGTGCTGCTGGTGCGCTTAAATCAGCTTGTTCAATGCAGGGTTGCAGTGCTGCCAGAGCGCACCTGAGTGTCACTCCGCCACTTATCACTCATCTGACTGCTACACCAAGATGGCGTAGCAGTCAGACGTCTTGTCGTGTCCCTTGTATATATCGTTTATTTTTATTTTTTTACATATTTTTCTTCGCATATCTTTTAAAACATTTTTGCTAAACCTCAACATCTAAATACTCTCCTGCAACCCGCCTCACCCAATGTAGCGTGGATCTGCTTTTTTTTCTAAAGTATTTATATTTACTTTGGATCCGGAACCCCTCAACTGAAGCTAGCCAGCTAACTACCAGCTATCAGTCAGCAAACCATCGCTAGCCATCATCAGCTAACCTTTAGCTCGGAAAGCTCTCGCCACCTATTATTTTTATCCCCGGATTCCCACCGCAAACGGAACATTTTCATCTGGATCTTCACAACTAGCTAACCGCAACCCCGGATGACTACTCCTGGCTAGCGTTTCCATTCACTTTGCTTGAAGCTAGCCCGGCCAGCGCTCCTGTGCTACCACCGAAGCATACTCCTGGGCTACAATATCCGGACCCACGACCGGTCTATCGATGTCACCGCATGAAGAGGCATAAACAGACTTAAACCCATCGCGACGTCCCCCAAAGGCTAACTTTCTAGCCCTTGCTATCTGCTTGCTTGCTAATTCGGCCTGCTAACTGCTAGCTTGTTTAACCCCGGTCTGCTAACTGCTAGCTTGTTTAGCCCCGGCCTACTAACTGTTAGCTTGTTAGCACAGGGCTGCTAACTGTCTGAATCGCCGCCTCCCCAGCCAGCCCAACCACTCACTGGACCCATATTTACTTTCAATCTCTTTTCGATTTTTAATTTGATTATACCTTCCGGTAACCTGCCTCACCCAATGTGATACGGAATCGCTATTACTTTTTATTTTTTAGAACACATTCAAGAACCTCCAGAAGCTAACCAGCTAACTATCTACAAGCTATTTAGTCATTGTTAGCCTCTGCTAGCGGCTTCTACCTTCTGCACAGCCAGCCAGTTTTTTTTAGCCTGGATAATACTCGCCAGTCTAGCTTCCCTGTCCCATCCACCGCTGCCCCCTGGACACTGTGATCACTTGGCTACATAGCTGATGCTTGCTGGACTGTCCATTAATCACGGTACTCCATTCTGTTTGTTTATGTTTTATCTGTCGGCCGCACTCAGGCGCTGTGTGTAGTTAATCCGACCCTCTGCCTAGTCAACGCCATTTTACCTGCTGTTGTTGTCTCACCTACTGTTTTAGCGAACTCTCCCATTCAACACCTGTGATTACTGTATGCCTCGCTGTATGTCTCTCTCAAATGTCAATATGCCTTGTATACTGTTGTTCAGGTTAGTTATCATTGTTTTAGTTTACAATGGAGCCCCTAGTTCCACTCTTCATACCCCTGATACCTCCTTTGTCCCACCTTCCACACATGCAGTGACCTCACCCATTACAACCAGCATGTCCAGAGATGCCACCTCTCTTACCATCACCCAGTGCCGCCGCTTACCTCCGCTGTACCCGCACCCCACCATACCCCTGTCTGCGCATTATGCCCTGAATATATTCTACCAAGCCCAGATATCTGCTCCTTTTATTATTTGTCCCCAACACTCTAGGCGACCAGTTTTGATAGCCTTTAGCCGCACCCTCATACTACTCCTCGTCTGTTCCGCGGGTGATGTGGAGGTAAACCCAAGCCCTGCAAGTCCCCAGGCACCTTCATTTGTTGACTTCTGTGATCGAAAAAGCCTTGGTTTTAACATCAGAAGCCTCCTCCCTAAGTTTGTTTTACTCACTGCTTTAGCAAACTCTGCTAACCCTGATGTCCTTGCCGTGTCTGAATCCTGGCTCAGGAAGGCCACCAAAAATTCGGATATTTCCATACCCAACTATAACATTTTCCGTCAAGATAGAACTGCCAAAGGGGGAGGAGTAGCAGTCTACTGCAGAGATAGCCTGGAAAGTAATGTCATACTTTCCAGGTCCATACCCAAACAGTTCGAACTACTAATTTATAAAAATTACTCTCTCCAGAAATAAGTCTCTCACTGTTGCCGCCTGCTACCGACCCCCCTCAGCTCCCAGCTGTGCCCTGGACACCATTTGTGAATTGATCGCCCCCCATCTAGCTTCAGAGTTTGTTCTGTTAGGTGACCTAAACTGGGATATGCTTAACACCCCGGCAGTCCTACAATTTAAGATAGATGCCCTCAATCTCACACAAATCATCAAGGAACCCACCAGGTACAGCCCAAAATCTGTAAACAAGGGCACCCTCATAGACGTCATCCTGACCAACTGGCCCTCCAAATACTCCTCCGCTGTCTTCATCCAGGATCTCATCGATCACTGCCTCATTGCCTGTATCCGCTACGGATCTGCAGTCAAACGACCACCCCTCATCACTGTCAAATGCTCCCTAAAACACTTCTGTGAGCAGGCCTTTCTAATCGACCTGGCCCGGGTATCCTGGAAGGATATTGACCTCATCCCGTTAGTTGAGGATGCCTGGTTATTCTTTAAAAGTAACTTCCTCACCATTTTAGATATGCATGCTCCGTTCAAAAAATGCAGAACTAAGAACAGATATAGCCCTTGGTTCACTCCAGACCTGACTGCCTTCGACCAGCACAGAAACATCCTGTGGCAGACTGCAATAGCATCGAATAGTCCCCGCAATATGCAACTGTTCAGGGAAGTCAGGAACCAATACACGCAGTCAGTCAGGAAAGCAAAGGCCAGCTTCTTCAGACAGAAATTTGCATCCTGTAGCTCTAATTCCAAAAAGTTCTGGTGAAAAGTGAAGTCCATGGAAAACAAGAGCACCTCCTCCCAGCTGCCCACTGCACTGAGGCTAGGTAACACAGTCACCACCGATAAATCCATGATTATCGAAAACCTCAACAAGCAGTTCTCAACGGCTGGCCATGCCTTCCTCCTGGCTACTCCAACCTCGGCCAACAGCTCCGCCCCCCCGCAGCTACTCGCCCAAGCCTCTCCAGGTTCTCCTTTACCCAAATCCAGATAGCAGATGTTCTGAGAGGGCTACAAAACCTGGACCCGTACAAATCAGCTGGGCTTGACAATCTGGACCCTCTATTTCTGGAACTATCCGCCGCCATTGTCGCAACCCCTATTACCAGCCTGTTCAACCTCTCTTTCATTCTTTCTGTCTGAGATCCCCAAGGATTGGAAAGCTGCCGCAGTCATCCCCCTCTTCAAAGGGGGAGACACCCTGGACCCAAACTGTTACAGACCTATATCCATCCTGCCCTGCCTATCTAAGGTATTCGAAAGCCAAGTCAACAAACAGGTCACTGACCATCTCGAATCCCACCGTACCTTCTCCGCTGTGCAATCTGGTTTCCGAGCCGGTCACGGGTGCACCTCAGCCACGCTCAATGTACTAAACGATATCATAACCGCCATCGATAAAAGACAGTACTGTGCAGAATCTTCATCGACCTTGCCAAGGCTTTCGACTCTGTCAATCACCATATTCTTATCGGCAGACTCGGTAGCCTCGGTTTTTCTAATGACTGCCTTGCCTGGTTCACCAAGTACTTTGCAGACAGAGTTCAGTGTGTCAAATCGGAGGGCATGCTGCCCGGTCCTCTGGCAGACTCTATGGGGGTGCCACAGGGTTCAATTCTCGGGCCGACTCTTTTCTCTGTATATATCAATGATGTTGCTCTTGCTGCGGGCGATTCCCTGATCCACCTCTACGCAGACGATACCATTCTGTATACTTCTGGCCCGTCCTTCGACACTGTGCTATCTAACCTACAAATGAGCTTCAATGCCATACAACACTCCTGCCGTGGCCTCCAACTGCTCTTAAACACTAGTAAAACCAAATGCATGGTTTTCAACCGTTCGCTGCCTGCACCCGCACGCCGGACTAGCATCACCCCCTGGATGGTTCCGACCTAGAATATGTGGACATCTATAAGTACCTAGGTGTCTGGCTAGACTGTAAACTCTCCTTCCAGACTCATATCAAACATCTCCAATCTAAAATCAAATCTAGAATCGGCTTTCTATTCCGCAACAAAGCCTCCTTCACTCACACCGCCAAACTTAACCTAGTAAAACTGACTATCCTACCAATCCTCGACTTCGGCGATGTCATCTACAAAATAGCTTCCAATACTCTATTCAGCAAACTGGATGCAGTTTATCACAGTGCCATCCGTTTTGTTACTAAAGCACCTTATACCACCCTCCACTGCGACCTGTATGCTCTAGTCGGCTGGCCCTCGCTACGTATTCATCGCCAGACCCACTGGCTCCAGGTCATCTACAAGTCCATGCTCCGCTTTATCTCAGTTCACTGGTCACGATGACAACACCCACCCGTAGCACGCGCTCCAGCAGGTGTATCTCACTGATCATCCCTAAAGCCAACACCTCATTTGGCCGCCTTTCGTTCCAGTTCTTTGCTGCCTGTGACTGGAACGAATTGCAAAAATCGCTGAAGTTGGAAACTTTTATCTCCCTCACCAACTTCAAACATCTGCTATCTGAGCAGCTAACCGATCACTGCAGCTGTACATAGGCTATCGGTAAATAGCCCACCCAATTTGACCTACCTCATCCCCATACTGTTTATATTTATTTACTTTTCTGCTCTTTTGCATACCAATATCTCTACCTGTACATGACCATCTGATCATTTATCACTCCAGTGTTAATCTGCAAAATTGTAATTATTCACCTGCCTCCTCATGCCTTTTGCACACAATGTATATAGACTCTCTTTTTTGCTACTGTGTTATTGACTTGTTTACTCCATGTGTAACTCTGTGTTGTCTATTCACACTGCTATGCTTTATATTGGCCAGGTCGCAGTTACAAATGAGAACTTGTTCTCAACTAGCCTACCTGGTTAAATAAATGTTAAATAAAAAAAATAAAAAAATAATAGCCCAAAGTTAGCTAAATCAATGTCTTGGAAGATCACAAATGTATTCATTAGTATTCTATATAACAGAAACACATATAATAGCAAAGTATACTGTTACTGTTACACCAAAAACACTACCTAATTTCTTATGAAATTTAGGATGGTTAGATGAATAGTCCAACAACAACAAGATCTCATGCGGCGAAAACTCAACCGTGCCCAAATGTAGGCTACTAGGCAGAATGTGCTTTGATTGAAATTAAATACAGGAAGGCTAAATAGTTTCTTAACACCATCTGCCCTAATTTGCTCACAAAAGTTATTCAATTGCAAGAAGTTCTAAATGCATATTCTGTGTGGGCTGCCCCAGACAAATTCATGTAGGCTGCACTATCCCCAAAATCATCCTGTTGCCCCACATTTTGGTATTTAAATGTGGTCACCCTACCTGCGGGAAAGTGGCCTACATGATGACATGTCTTTTTTCCCCGCTGCCCCGGTTCCTGCCATTCTGAATGAAAACTATTTTTCAGACATTAGTAAAGACAAGCTTAAATTATGTGAAAATATGATCACTTCATGAGAGAAAAAAAACTGTGTACAGCCTGAGGTAAGGAACAGAGCGCAAGCTATTTTTACGGCTTTCTCAAATCATCAATAGCCTAAAGTCGCATCATGAAGCCCATATATCTTTTGACTTCTAAGGCATTCTAAGGTTTGCATTATTCACAACTAAAGTTGCCAAACAACTCTAAATCTAGCTTAGGACTAGTTTCAAATGACCACTTTTATGCTCAACATAGCCACTTTATACGCGTGACCTTGCACTGGAATGCAAAAAGAAAAATCCCTTTCTATTTCATAAATCTCAGTTAAATTACATTCTTACTACAAAATCATGTAATATAAAATAACGGCACAAATATACACATATCTTGTCTGCTAAATGAACAAGCCTACAGCATATGGCTTGGCGCATAGCCAGAAAACATACAGTAGGGCCAACTCATATTCTGTTCTTCTGAAATACATTTCCTTCATATCATATTGTTTCTTTAGACCTGCCATCACATGGTTGGAGTGTTACTTGTCCAATAGAACCCAGATAATGTTCTTCACCACAAGCTTCTTTAATATCAGATGTGTACAGTGCGGTGTCGCTTAGGGCAGTTGCCGTGGGCCATTACTCTTCTCTATTTTTACAAGTGATTCGCCCACTGGTCTTAAACACAAAGCCAGAATGACTATGTATGTGGATGATTCCACACTCTACATGTCAGCAGCCAGTGAGCTCACCGACATTCACAATCAGGAGTTACAGACAGTATCAGAATGGGTGATTTAATAATAAACTGGTCTAAAATACATCCACAACTAAAACCATTGTATTTGGTTTAAAACGTTCGCTAAGACCTAATTCTCAACTGGAGTGGATAAAGGATGTGACCATTGAGCAAGTTGACGAAGCTAAACTCCCAGGTATAACATTGGATGGACAATTATAATGGTCAAGTCATATTAACAAAGTTGTTGTGAAGACGGGGAGGGGTATGTTCTGCACACAAAAATCAACTGTACTAGTTGTTCAGGCTCTGGTCTTGTCCCATCTTGATTACTGTCTGGTAATATGGCCAAGTGCAGCAAAGAAAAACTGCAGCTGGCTCAGAACAGAGCAGGACACCTTGCCCTTAACTGCACATACAGAACTAACAACATGCATACCAGAATTTCCTGGTTGAGGGTTGATGAGAGATGAACTGCTTATGTTCTAGTTTTTATAAGAAGTATTACTTTAAAGAAAATTCCAGATTGTCTGCATAATCAAATAACATTCAGCTCAGACACCCATACATACCCCACAAGACATGCCACCAGGGGTCTCTTCACAGTCCACAAGTCCAAAATAATTCACGGCAACGCACAGTATTATACAGAGCTCACTTCCATCTCCAATTACTCAAGCAAACAGCAAAATTACCTTTTAAAAAAGATTAAACAACATCTCACAGCAGGGACTGCGAGGGAACACATGTAAACACACACACAGAGACACACTCTAATACATATTATATATATATATATACACACACACAGTTGAAGTCAGAAGTTTACATACACTTAGGTTGGAGTCATTAAAACACATTTTTCAACCACTCCACAAATTCCTTGTTATTAACAAACTATAGTTTTGGCAAGTCGGTTAGGACATCTACTTTGTGCATGACACAAGTAATTTTTCCAACAATTGTTAAAAGACAGATTATTTCACTTATAATTCACTGTATCACAATTCCAGTGGGTCAGAAGTTTACATACACTAAATTGACTGTGCCTTTAATCAGCTTGGAAAATTCCAGAAAATGGCTTTAGGAACTTCTGATTGACATAATTGACATAATTTGAGTCAATTGGAGGTGTACCTGTGCATATATTTCAAGGCCTACCTTCAAACTCAGTGCCTCTTTTCTTGACATCATGGGAAAATCTAAATAAATCAGCCAAGACCTCAGACAAAAAATTGTAGACCTCCACAAGTCTGGTTCATCCTTGGGAGCAATTTCCAAACGCCTGAAGGTACCACGTTCATCTGTACAAACAATAGTACGCAAGTATAAACACCATGGGACCATGCAGCCGTCATACCACTCTCCTAGAAAGGAACGTACATTGGTGCAAAAAGTGCAAATCAATCCCAGAACAACAGCCAAGGACCCTGTGAAGATGCTGGAGGAAACAGGTACAAAAGTATCTATATCCACGGTAAAACTAATCCTATATCGACATAACCTGAAAGGCCGCTCAGCAAGGACGAAGCCACTGCTCCAAAACTGCCATGAAAATTCCAGACGGTTTGCAACTGCACATGGGGACAAAGATCTTGGAGAAATTAAACAATTTTGAGAAATTAAACAAAAATAGAACTGTTTGGCCATAATGACCATTGTTTTGTTTGGAGGAAAAATGGGGAGGCTTGCATGCCAAAGAACACCATCCAAACCGTGAAGCACGATGGTGGCAGCATCATGTTGTGGGGGTGCTTTGCTGCAGTAGGGACTGGTGCACTTCACAAAATAATGTCATCACGAGGGAGGAAAATGATGTGGATATATTGAAGCAACATCTCAAGACATCAGTCAGGAAGTTAAAGCATGGTCGCAAATGGGTCTTCCAAATGGACAATGACCCCAAGCATACTTCCAAAGTTGTGGCAAAATGGCTTTTGGACAACAAGGTCAAGGTATTGGAGTGGACATCACAAAGCCCTGACCTCAATCCCATAGAAAATGTGTCAGCAGAACTAAAAAAGTGTGTGCGAGCAAGTAGGCCTACACACCTGATTCAGTTACACCAGCTCTGTCAGGAGGAATGGGCCAAAATTCACCCAACTTATTGTGGGAAGCTTGTGGAAGGCTACCAGAAACGTTTGACCCAAGTTAAACAATTTAAAGGGTATGTTTGGCAGCATGAGTGAAGGAAGCTTTGTTGCGAAATAGGAAGCCGATTCTAGATTTAATTTTTGATTGGAGATGCTTAATGTGAGTCTGGAAGGAGAGTTACCAGTCTAGCCAGACACCTAGGTATTTGTAGTTATTCTAAGTCAAAGCCGTCCAGAGTAGTGATGCTGGATGGGCGGGCAGGTGCGGGCAACGATCGGTTGAAGAGCATGCATTTAGTTTTATTTGCGTTTAAGAGCAGTTGGAGGCCACGGAAGGAGAGTTGTATGGCATTGACGCTCGTCTGGAGGTTATTTAACACAGTGTCCAAAGAAGGGCCAGAAGTATACAGAATGGTGTCGTCTGCGTAGAGGTGGATTAGAGAATCACCAGCAGCAAGAGCGACATCATTGATGTTAACAGAGAAGAGAGTCGGCCCGAGAATTGAACCCTGTGGCACCTCCATAGAGACTGCCAGAGGTCCGGGCAACAGACCCTCTGATTTGACACACTGAGCTCTATCAGAGAAGTAGTTGGTGAACCAGGCGAGGCAATCATTTGAGAAACCAAGGCTGTTGAGTCTGCCAATAAGAATGTGGTGAATGACAGAGTCAAAAGCCTTGGCCAGGTCGATGAATACATCTGCACAGTAATGTCTCTTATCGATGGCGGTTATGATATCGTTAAGGACCTTGAGCGTGGCTGAGGTGCACCCATGACAGGCTCGGAAACCAGATTGAATAGCGGAGAAGGTACGATGTGATTCAAAATGGTCAGTAATGTGTTTGTTAACTTGGCTTTCGAAGACTTTAGAGATGCAGGGTAGGATAGATATAGGTCTGTAGCAGTTTGGGTCTAGAGTGTCTCCCCCTTTGAAGAGGGGGATGACCGTGGCAGCTTTCCAATCTTTGGGAATCTCAGACGATACGAAAGAGAGGTTGAACAGGTTAGTAATAGGGGTTGCAACAATTTCGGCAGATAATTTAAGAAAGAGGGGGTCCAGATTGTCTTGCCCGGCTGATTTGTAGGGGTCCAGATTTTGCAGCTCTTTCAGAACATCAGCTATCTGGATATGGGTGAAGGAGAAACGGTGGGGGCTTGGGCGGGTTTCTGTGGAGGGTGCCGGACAGTTGACCGGGGTAGCCAGGTGGAAAGCATGGTCAGCCGTAGAGAAACTTCCGACTACAACTGTATATATATTTTGCATTGTTGTTTTTTAAGTTTGTGTTTGTGCTTGTCTATCTGTCACGCCCTGACCTTAGTTATCTTTGTTTTCTTTATTATTTTGGTTAGGTCAGAGTTTGATGAGGGTGATATGTGTTTTTGTCCTGTCTGGGGTTTTTGTATGTTTATGGGGATCCCCAGTCTAGGTGTTTTTATGTCTATGGTTGTCTAGATTGATTCTGAGAGGCAGCTGTTTATCGTTGTCTCTGATTGGGGACCATATTTAGGTAGCCATATGCCTTGGATAGTTTGTGGGTTATTGTCTATGTGTAGTTGCCTGTCAGTACTCGTGCCGCATAGCTTCACATTTGTTTTGTATAGTTTGTTCAGTGTTTATTTTTCAATAAAATAAGTATGTATTCTAATCACGCTGCGCTTTGGTCTCCTCTATACAATGAACGTGACACTATCAGTACATCAGTGTTTTGTTACTTAAAAACTTTCAGTTTTTTGTGGACCCCAGGGAGTATAGCTGCTGCCTCTGCAAAATCTAATGGGGATACAAATGCATTAACAAATAAATATGCTCTGGGTGAGGTGTTCCCTTCATTAAACAGTAACTAGCATAGTCTGGTAGTTGTGCCATTTTAGCTAACCCTAGTCGGCAGGTGTTACTACAATATACAGTCATGTACACAAAAACACTACAGTAAATACTACATTATACTACAGTAATGTCCACAAACACTACATTGAATACTATAGTATACTACAATCATGTCCGCAAAAACACTACAATGAATACTATAGTATACTACAGCCATGTCTGCAAAAACACTATAGTGAATATTATAGTATACTACAGTTATGTCTTCAAAAATAATACAGTGAATACTGTAGTATACTACAGTCATGTCTGCAAAAACGCTACAGTAAAGTCCACAAAAACACTACAGTGAATACTATAGTACACTAAAGTAATGTCCGCAAAAACCCTATAGTGAATAATCTAGTATATAGAGTAAAGTTCGCAAAAACACTACAGTGAATACTATCGTATATAAATATAGTAATACTACAGTATTTAGACCATAGTATGCTATAGCATTTTGTCATGTGTTGTTTGATGTGGTACTGTTTTCAATCAGATAAGGGCTAATATCATTTGGAAGTGGATGAATCCTTCAAAGATGAAGTCTCCATTCCATTCCATTGTCTCTATGGAACCTCTCGATGTGAGCGTGGAGAAAGTAAGTGAAGTAGTGCCAATACATCTTGGACTCGACATATACCAATGGCAAAATAACCGCAGAACAACAGTTGGAGCATGATACAGAGATTTAGTTTTATTGATTGTTTTTTCCCTTTGAAAATATGCATGCGGTCCTTTGGCCCAGGGAGAAGTTTTTCAAAGCAGGTGTGACACAGAGTGGAAAGAATTTAGAGCGTTCCAAACTCTGTTGTCATCATGCGGCAAACCTTTTTTTTTATGACAAGGCATTTTTTATCAACCATTCTCTCGCAAAAGCCTGCGGTCACATGGCTGGAGAAGTACATTTATGCTGACTGATATTCTGAGTAATGAAAGTCAATTTCATGACAGTTTGGGATCTGAGCTGCTCTTATATCAACGGTCCGCCATAAAACCAAGGTCAAACCATTCTATTTATTTTGTTGCTGAACAATTTATCTTTTGGAAGTTATTTTGACATCAGCAGATCTTTCATCTTACAGTTAAGTCGACATAAGTTTACTACCATACTATTCTATATGCATATTAAGAACGCAGTGTGTGTGAGGTGTTGTCACTCATCCACTCTAGCCAACATCCAACAGAAGAAGAATGACATCCTTGATTAATCAGTGCAATTGCTGCCGTAGGGAGATTGATGTGTCTTGTTTAGAATTTACCTTGGCTATAGCAGCACTTCAAAGATTCATGAGGGAAGAAGGGAGACGGGATCAGAGGGGCAATCAAGATGCTGGGGTCCGTCTCTATTGAAACAGACTCTTAGTATTCCAGCCACATCCAGACAGAGGAGAGAAGGCAGCGCCAGTGTCTGCACCCACCCATATGAGGGCAGCAAGCTCCTCTGATGAGCTCAGCCCTCGTCTGAACTCAAATCTGGGCTAAATCTCCTGGCCTCCACACAGGTCAGTCGATGACCAGGGGATGGGATGGTTGCAGTGACAACGAGTGTGAGGGAAATACTTTTTGAAGCCCACCGACCGACCGTTTGCTCTGAAATAGAAACGATTAGGATGATGCTTTCAGCAGCTGAGAGTAAAAAATGTGATGGTTTGAGACCGGTCTTTGCGTTTCTCCAGAACTACAGTGCCTTTATGAGGTATACCCCTTGATTTATTCCACATGTTGTTTTAAAGCCTGATATCAAAATTGATTAAATATTTGTTTTAAACTCTCACCCATCTACACACAATACCCCGTAACAACAAAGTGAAAATATATTTTTAGAAATAAAATACAGAAATATCTCATTTATGTAAATATTCACACCCCTGAGTCAAAACTTTGTGACCTTTGTCAGTGATTACAGCTGTGAGTCGTTATGGGTAAGTCTCTAAGAGCTTTTGACACCTGGATTGTGCGACAATTGTCCATAATTATTTTTAGAATTCTTCAAGCTCTGTAAAATTGGTTTTTGATCATTGCTAGACAATCATTTTCAGGTTTTGCCATACATTTTCAAGTAGACTTAAGTCAAAACTGTAACTCAGCCACTCAGGAACATTCACTGTCTTCTTGGTAAGCAACTCCAGTGTTAGGTTATTTAGGTTATTGTCCTGCTGAAAGGGGAATTGATCTGCCAGTGTCTGGTGAAGAGCAGACTGAACCAGGTTTTCCTCTAGGATTTTGTCTGTGCTTAGCTCTATTCCATTTATTTTTTATCCTGAAAAACTCCCAGTCCTTAATGATTACATGCATCCCCAGAACATGATGCAGCCACCACTATGCTTGAAAATTTGGAGAGTGGTACTCAGTAAAGTGTTGAATTAGATTTGCACCAAGCATAACACTGTATTCAGGACAAAAAGTGAATTGCTTTGCCACATTTTTTGCAGTATTACTTTAGTGCCTTGTTGCAAACAGGATGCATATTTTGGAATATTTGTATTATGTACAGGCTTCCTTCTTTTCATTCGGTCAACTAGGTTCGTACAATATTGTTGATTAATCCTCAGTTTTCTGCTATCACAGCCATTAAACTCTGTAACTGTTTAAAATCACCACTGGCCCCATGGTGAAATCCCTGAGTGGTTTCCTTTCTCTTTGGCAACTGAGTTAGGAAGGACGCCTGTATCTTTGTAGTGACTGGGTGTATTGATACACTATCAAAAGTGTAATTAATAACTTCACCATGCTCAAAGGGATATTCAATGTCTGCATTTTTTTTACCCATCTACCTATTGGTGCCTTTCTTTCCTGGTCTTTGTGGTTGAATCTATGTTTGAACTTCACTGCACAACTGAGGGACCTTATAATAATTGTATGTGTGGGGTACAGAGGTGAGGTAGTCATTCTAAAATCATGTTAAGCACTTTTATTGCACACAGAGCTGGGCTGGCCACTCATCAGGCAGGATTGGCGGCAGATTGACGACATTTTCTGAGCTAAACTGACCAAGACGCACCTCCGACAACACATAAAACTTCACAGAATCCTGCCCAAAAACAATGACAATTTCTCTCAACCAGTGGCATATGGGCTTTTTAGATGAGTGCTGATGCCGTCCTGGGATAAGCAGTGCCCACTTATTTATCTTGTCCATTCCCAGCGCGCCTCTCCAAGGTGCTGTTGGAGAGACACATCGCTGCGGTGCTCCACCAACATTCCGTCAAAAAAATGATCTAACATGAAGCAGATATAGCATATGGTAGAAAGAATATGTGGCCTTTTCTGTAGCCTACAGGCTGGAGATAAGATGTATGACAATGTAATAAGACAAAACTTTTTAAATCTAAATGGCAATCAAATAGCCCAACCTAAATGGCATCCAATCAAATAGCCCAACCTAAATGGCATCCAATCAAATAAAAAATGGACTGACATGGTCACAAACAACATATCCTAAAAACAGGACATGTCAAAGTAAAATGGACAGTATGAAATTGACAATCAGGCTACTCACAACTGAAGTCCAGGAGTTTCATCCCGTGGGCTAAGTTGTCATGATGAATGGTTTGAAGTTTGTTTCCGTACATTTTTAAAAAGCTGATCATAGCAAAAAATTCAATACTTCTGCACCTCCCTCTGTGTAAACACATTGCTACTCCTACTGATAAAGTTGGATAGCTGATATTCAGAGCTTAAATAGCTAAATTGATTAGTCACAGGAATCAGGACTAATAAAGCCAATGCAATGGCTTATTTTACAAACGGTGGCCCTACTACATGGATGGGAATTCATAAAATTCCATTATGGCCGACATGGTAGTCTACACCCCTGTAAGCACGGACCAAATGTGAACCAGTGATAGACGTCGATGTTTAGTTCAGATTTTGTTCAGTCTGGACCAGCCTTGATTTGGCCCAAACATAGACGTCTATAAATGACGTCTTTTTAACTTACAGTCCTGAAAATAAGTATTTTCAATGTTTGGAAAATAGGTATGTTCAACTTTCATTCAGAACCAAAAATGTACCTGATTTCATCACCTGGAAAATGCATATTTTCACCTTTCATTCAGTATCTAAATGTAATGTAACTTCAACATCATTTTGCTTACTGGGACTATTCTAGTAGTTGCTCAATTTTGGGGTCTCTCTAGAGTGGCAGAGTGGGCAGGCCCATGCAACTTATGTGTTTCACATTTTTACTCCTGAACTTATTTAGGCTTGACATAACAAAGGGGTTGAATACTTATTGACTCAAGGCATTTCATCTTATTCTTTTTCATTCGTTTGAAAAACATAATTCCATTTTGACATTATGTGGTATTGTGCATTGGCCTGTGACAAAACAAAATCGAAATGTAATTCATTTTAAATTCAGGCTGTAACATAACAAAATGCGGAAAAAGTCAAGAGGTGTGAATACTTTCTGAAGGCCCTGTATGTCTTCCTTCTGACCTCGACTTTGAGGAGGTCTGTAATGCTCCACTTTTCTTAGTAATCCTTCTTTTGTTATGCACAGTGTCATCCTGGAAATCTTTAAAGGGACATTATCATGTAGTTGCAACTGTGGTAATAGGCACATTTTTTGAAATAAATAAATGTTCCTTATAATCCCATGCACTGTTTGTTATTGTATTTATTTTCTGTTCATCAGTTGCAATTATGTACTCTTAATGCTTCCAGACAAATAAATAACGTATTATAACTCAGGGGGACGATCGAAGCAGCAGTGTTTGAGAAACATTAAGAAACATTTGCACAAAGTCTCTTTGTTTGATGAAGTGTTGATGTACACCCACTTCTCCAGTGAGAAACCACAAACAATCCTTCTGCTGTGCATCCCTGTTTATAATTGAATGGGCGACCCATGGCCAACATGAGAGAAAATAATAGGCGGTGCCTTGGTGAATTATGCCGTGGTGGTCTGAGAGGAACGGCTATCTGGACAGCTCAGGCCTGGCCGGAACGGCTATCTGGACAGCTCAGGCCTGGCCGGAACAGACGGGGAGTTGTTTGATTGCCATGCTCTGTCCACAACAGTTGTCTTAATAATAATCAGTAGGGGAGCAAGAGCAGCAGTCGGAGAAGAGGCTCTTCCATCACTCAGGACTGGGAGGGGAAGGGGGAGGGGTTGATAAGGACATCGTGTCTGTGTGGCTTGTACGGGTTCTGAATACACACCAGGCACCCAAGGAGTTACAATCAAGTGTTGGTGTTTTTCCTCATACCGAGAGTATCTAATCGCCGGTTCATGCTTTAAAGCTAAAATCCTTAGGTTGCTAAATCGATTTTCGGACTTACACTGAGTGAACACCTTCCTAATATTGAATTGCAACCCCTTTTGCCCTCAGAACAGCCTCAATTTGTTGGGGCATGGACACTGCAAGGTGTCGAAAGTGTTCCATAGGAATTCTGGCCAATGTTGACCCCAATGCTCCATTCCAAAGGTGTGTCAAACTGGCTGGATGTCCTTTGGGTAGTGGACCATTCTTGATACACACGGGAAACTGTAGAGCGTGAAAAACCCAGCTGCGTTGCAGTTCTTGACACGGTCGAGCCGGTGAGCCTGGCACCTACTATCATACCCCGTTCAAAGGCACTTAAATATCTTTATTGCCTATTCACTCTCTGGATGGCACACATACATAATCCATGTCTCAATTGTCTCAAGGCTTAAAAATCCTTCTTTAACCTGTCTCCTCCTCTTCATCTACACTGATTGAAGTGGATTTAACAGGTGACATTAATATGAGACCATAGAATGACCAGGTGAATCCAGGTGAAAGCTATGTCATGGAAAGAGCAGATGTTCCTAATGTTTTGTACACTGAGTGTTGATTTGTGTTGACCGTGATTAGGGCACAGGAATAGAATATGATCTACTAAGCTAAATTAACAAACTAGGCATGCATAGCTCATCACGTGATCCTCAAACCAAAGACTGGCTAAACTCATGTTTCTAAAAGTAAATTAACTAACCTAAATGACTATATAAATCAGGTACATAATTGTCTTAAGCTAACAAGAGGTAGCCCTATGCTTTTGGCCATTTTCCTTAACAAAAGCCAAGACCCTCACATACCCCCTCAATTCGAGCCCTGGTTTTAACTTAACACATAAACCAAGCCCTTCACTCACACTGAGATATTAAAGGAGTGCATGGAGACTGAAGGAATAATATAGATTATTGTGAGGTCAAAAGCTCTGATAAATGCAGTGCCTTCAGAAAGTATTCACACCGCTTGACTTTTTACACATTTTGTTGTGTTACGGTCTAAATTAAAATGTATTAAAATGAGATTTTGTGTCACTGGCCATTGGACAGTACCCATATTGTCAAAGTGGAATTATGTTTTTAGATTATTTTTTCTTTTATTTATTTTTTTACAAATGAATGAAAAATGAAACGCTGAAATGTCTTGAGTCAATAAGTATTCAACCCCTTTGTTATGGCAAGCCTGTAATAAGTTCAGGAGCAAAAAATGTGCATAATAAGTTACATGGACTGGTGAAGTTATTAATGACATTTTTAAGGTGTATCAATATGATGGGGGTCACCTTGGGGTCATGATAGGGGCTGCACCAAATTGTTGTATTAATAGAAGGGGAAGGGCTATAAGACACTCCCCCACTACATTTATAGGGTCCTGGACCACAGATTAACAATATATGCATTATATAAGGTTTAATACTGTTCCACGGTTCTTTTCTAGTCTCTGTGTCATGGCCGTTGAAAGAAGAGGACCATGGCGCAGTGTGGTGAGCGTACATTCTCTTTTTATTAGAAAAAGACTCCGAACAAAACAATAAACACTACCAAACAAACCGTGAAGCTAAAGGCTATGTGCCATAAACAAAGTGAACTTCCCAAAAAAGACAGGTGGAAAACAGTGCTACCTAAGTATGGTTCTCAATCAGAGACAACAATAGACATCTGTCCCTGATTGAGAACCCTACCTGGCCAAACATACAAATAATAGAACATAGAATACCCACCCCAAATCACACCCTGATCAAACCAAATAGAGACATAAAAAAGATCTCTAAGGTGGAGAGACACACAGAAGTGGAGGCCTGGCTCTGGGAGCAGGCACAGGACTCACCAGGCTGGGGAGACATACAGGAGGCTTTGTCCTGGGCCGTGGAGGCGGACTGGTGGTCTCGAGCGCAGAGCTGGCACAACCCGTTCTGGCTGGATGCCCACTTCCACCTGGCAAATGCGGGACACTGGCACAGAGCACACCGGCCTGTAAATGCTCACTCGAGACACCCTGTGCGCATCACCCCATAGCACGGTGCCTGACCAGTCACATGCTCGCCACAGTAAGCACGGGGAGTTGGCTCAAGTCTGAATCCTGACTCTTCCACACTCCCCGTGTGCCCCCAATTTTCTTTTGGGGCGTGCTGCCTCTCGTGCCTGCATCGATGGTTAGCCTCCTCATAGCACCGCCGCTCAGCTTTAGCTGCTTCCAGTTCCTCTTTCGGACGGTCGATATTCCCCAGCCTGCCTCCAGGGTCCTTTCCCGTCCAGGATTTCCTCCCAAGTCCATGAATCCTGAACACGCTGCTCCTCCTTACCACGCTGCTTGGTCCGTTTGTGGTGGGAAGTTCTGTCACGGCCCCGTTGAAAGAAGAAGACCAAGGCGCAGCGTGGTAAGCATACATTCTCTTTTTATTAGAAAAAGACGCAGAACAAAACAATAAACAGTACCAACAAATACACCCAGTCACTACAAAGATACAGGCATCCTTACTATAACTCAGTTGCTGGGGAGAAAGGAAAATGCTCAGTGATTTCCCCATGAGGCCTGTAGAGACTTTAAAACAGTTACAGAGTTTCATGGATGTGATAGGCGAACTACATTATAGTTACTCCACAACACTGACCTAAATGACAGATTGAAAAGAAGGAAGCCTGTATAGAATAAAAATATTCTAAAAGATGCACTGAAGTAATACTGCATAAGAAATGTGCAAAAAAATGAACTTTATGTCCTGAATACAAAGCGTTATGGTTGGGGCAAATCCAACACAACACATCACTAAGTACACTCTTTATATTTTCAAGCATGGCGGTGGCTGCATCATGTTATCGGTAAGCTTGTCATTGGCAAGGGAGTTTTGTGGGATAAAAATAAACAAAATAGAGCGAAAGCACAAGCAAAATCCTAGAGGGAAACCTGGTTAAGTCTGCTTTCAAACAGACATAGGGAGACAAATTCACCTTTCAGCAGGTCAATAACCTAAAACACAAGGCCAAATATACACTGGAGAACACAGGAGGCTGCTGAGGGGAGAATGGCTCATAATAATGTCCGGAACGAGGCATATGGAATGGCATCAAGCACCTGGAAACCACGTTTGATGTATTTGATACCATTCCCCTCGTCCTGCTCCAGTCATTACCAAGACGACATTGAATGTTCCCGAGTGGCCTAGTTACAGTTTTGACATAAATTGGCTTGAAAATCTATGGCAAGACTTGAAAATGGCTGTCTAGCAATGATCAACAACCAACTTGACAGAACTTGAAGGAAAGAAAAGTATTGTATGTATGAGTGTGCAAAGCTCTTACATGCTGACCAGACCGGACACGTCGCGTGCGTGAGCATCGCAAAATACATTTAGAAATCCATGTTATTCAATTATTGCAACCACACTGGTCACGTGCGCCAACGATCGTCTGCGATGCCAAGGGCTAAAATAGAACTCATTTCTATTTCTGACGCAGATTGCGCTGGAAGTCCTGCCTCTCCCATCTCCTCATTGGTTTATAGAAGCAGGTACCCACGTGCCATCTCCTCATTGGTTATACCCACGTGGGTGATTGAAAGACTAACTGTTTTGCCGGTAGTCGTGGTAATACTATGAAAGTTTAGATGCCAATCACCATATAGATTCAAAGCTGAAAGACTGGAAGGAGGAGAGATGACTAGAAACGATTCGGTTGGCTGTTTTATGTGTGAATTAATTGGCGGAGTAGAGGAGCATGTGCATTTCAGGTAAAACAACAACTCAATGTTTATATCCCAGGACAAATTAGCCAGCAACAGCAAGCTAGCTAAATAGGACAAATTAGCTAGCAAGTGCAAGCTAACTAGCTAAATTGCCATACATGTTTAATGCTTTTTGACCTGTCTCCAAATTAAGCTAATTGGTTCAGAGTTTGTTTTGATATTTTAACCTGCGTGTTGTGATCGCGTTTGGTGTAGGGGGACAAAATAAATGTATGCACGATGGGGCAGCTGGTTTGGGTTCCGTGTTAGACTTACCCAGGAAGACTCACTTCTGTAATCGCTGCCAAAGGTGATTCTAACATGTATTGACTCAGAAATCACATTTACATAAGTTTTCAGACCCTTTACTCAGTACTTTGTTGAAGCACCTTTGGCAGTGATTACAGCCTCGAGTCTTCTTGATAACGTATTATACAGGTGTGCCAAATTATAAGCTTGGCGCACCTGTATTTGCAGAGTTTCTCCCATTCTTCTCTGCAAATCCCCTCAAGCTCTGTCAGGTTGGATGGGAAGTGTCGATGCACAGCTATTTTCAGGTCTCTCCAGAGATGGAGCAGGTTTTCATCAAGGATCTCTCTGTACTTTGCTCCGTTCATCTTTCCCTCGATCCAGACGAGTCTTCCAGTCCCAGGCCGCTGAAAAACATCCCCACGGTATGATGCTGCCACCACCATGCTTCACAGTAGGGATGGTGCCTGGTTTCCTCCAGACATGACGCTTGGCTTTCAGATAAAAGAGTTGAATCTTGGTTTCATCAGACCAGAGAATCTTGTTTCTCATGGTCTGAGAGTCCTTTAGGTGTCTTTTAGCTAACTACAAACAGACTGTCATGTGCCTTATACTAAGGAGTGGCTTCTGTCTGGCCACTCTACCATAAAGGCCTGATTGGTGGAGTGCTGCAGAGATGGTTGTCCTTCTGGAAGATTCTCCCATCTCCACAGAGGAACTCTGGAGCTCTGTCAGAGTGATCATCGGGTTCTTGTTCACCTCCCTGCCGGGCAGCCAGATCTTGGAAGAGTCTTGGTGGTTCCAAATGTCTTCCATTTAAGAATGATGGAGGCCACTGTGTTATTCAACGCTGCCAACATTTTTTGGTAACTTTCCCCAGATCTGTGCCTCGACACAATCCTGTTTATTTTTTATAAATTAGCAAAAATGTCTAAAAATCTGTTTTTGCTTTGTCAAGCTTACTTCCGGTCCTCCTTCTCATCTTCGCACTCTCTCTCTCTCTCTCTCAAACTGAACAGGACATCAGTAGGCCTCGTCTGTGCGCACAGATATATATATTTTTTCTACAAATAAAAACATATTTTGAGAAGAAGCCTTTGATTCGCCTCCTGAAGTGCCACCGTACACGGAACAGCCATTAGTTAGGTAGTACAAAAGGATTTACATCAGCAAGAGTAGGGCAGGCCAGGGCTCATGTTTGGGATAGCCTATCCATTGCAGTGTGTAATTCTCTGTAGCCTAGTATTAAATACACCATCCCAAACTCGGGAAGGAAGTACATTTTATTAGAAATATAACTTTGCCCTGTGCTACTCTTCTCTGAGCATGCTATTTGATTGAGACCACTTGATATTGCGCACCCAGTAGAGAATCAGGAATGAGGAGAAAATTACATGACCCTCCCCTGGACTAAAAAAATGTAAATACTGAATGCTAATTGAAATTGAATAAGAATGACCCCCATTTTCCTCTGGGAAACAATTGTTCACGTTTCGACCGCTCTCTTACTGTTCCCAATTAAAATATATAAGTATTCTGGCTTTCTGTAGTTTCACTAGCCACATTGTCTTCAGTGAAGAGGCACTGTCACAGTGCATTTCCACATAACACGATCATTTGGAAAGCCACGCTAATTTCGGCCCTCATGTGGGTGCTAGCAAGCAGGCTATGTAGTGCTAGGTACTGTATCATCAGCCAATACAGTAGATGCTGGAAGCTATAGTAAGCTTTAGTGGAGTGCGGGTCAGCGGTGTGTCACCCGCGCCTGCCCGCAGTTCCTAATAACCCATCCGCAACAGCCCAACTATATGCTCTAAAGTGAAAATCTGAGGCCCACACCCAACCCTAACCCGCAAATATAGAACATTTTAGAAAGTTAAAGAACGTTTCTGACAGGGGGTGCAGGATTTTTGTTCTTTTTCCTGATTTAGATAGGTTTCTGCTTATAATTCCTGACATTTTGGTTGTCTATTTGTTAGTCAACTTGTCTATAATAGATACATGTAGCTTCTCTTTTGTCATTATACACTTCTCAAAAAAGAAAGAGAACACTTAAACAACACAATGTAACTCCAAGTCAATCACACTTCTGTGAAATCAAACTGTCCACTTAGGAAGCCACACTGATTGACAATACATTTCACATGCTGTTGTGCAAATGGAATAGACAACAGGTGGAAATTATAGGCAATTAGCAAGACACCCCCAATAAAGGAGTGGTTCTGCAGGGGGTGACCACAGACCACTTCTCAGTTCCTATGCTTCCTGGCTGATGTTTTGGTCACTTTTGAATGCTGGCGGTGCTTTCACTCTAGTGGTAGCATGAGACGGAGTCAACAACCCACACAAGTGGCTCAGGTAGTGCATCTCATCCAGGATGGCACATCAATGCGAGCTGTGGCAAGAAGGTTTGCTGTGTCTGTCAGCGTAGTGTCCAGAGCATGGAGGCGCTACCAGGAGACAGGCCAGTACATCAGGAGATGTGGAGGAGACCGTAGGAGGGCAACAACCCAGCAGCAGGACAGCTACCTCCACCTTTGTTCAAGGAGGAGCAGGAGGAGCACTGCCAGAGCCCTGCAAAATGACCTGCAGCAGGCCACAAATGTGCATGTGTCTGCTCAAATGGTCAGAAACAGACTCCATGAGGGTGGTATGAGGGCCCGACGTCCACAGGTGGGGGTTGTGCTTACAGCCCAACACCGTGCAAGACGTTTGGCATTCGCCAGAGAACACCAAGATTGGCAAATTCGCCACTGGTGCCCTGTGCTCTTCACAGATGAAAGCAGGTTCACACTGAGCACATGTGACAGACGTGACAGAGTCTGGAGTTGCCGTGGAGAACGTTCTGCTGCCTGCAACATCCTCCAGCATGACCGGTTTGGCGGTGGGTAAGTCATGGTGTGGGGTGGCATTTCTTTAGGGGGCCACACAGCCCTCCATGTGCTCGCCAGATGACTGCCATTAGGTACCGAGATGAGATCCTCAGACCCCTTGTGAGACCATATGCTGGCCCTGGGTTCCTCCTAATGCAAGACAATGCTAGACCTCATGTGGCTGGAGTGTGTCAGAAGTTCCTGCAAGAGGAAGGCATTGATGCTATGGACTGGCCTGCCCGTTCCCCAGACCCGCAATAAACCTGAATCCAATTGAGCACATCTGGGACATCATGTCTCTCTCCATCCACATGCACTACAGACTGTCCAGGAGTTGGCGGATGCTTTAGTCCAGGACTGGGAGGAGATCTGTCATTTTGTCTTTTCTTTTGCTTTTCCTTCTGATGCTGCTCGTTCCCTTTTTCTCTCTCCCTCTCTCTCTCTCTTCTCTCTAGTTCCGTGCTCAGGACTGGGAGGAGATCCCTCAGTCTAGAGACCATCCTGCCACCTCATTCAGGAGCATGCCCAGGCATTGTAGGGAGGTCATACAGGCATGTGGAGGCCACACACACTACTGAGCCTCATTTGGACTTGTTTTAAGGACATTACATCAAAGTTGGATCAGCCTGTAGTGTGGTTTTCCACTTTATAATTTTGAGTGTGACTCCAAATCCAGACCTCCATGGGTTGATCAATTTGATTTCCATTGATAATTTTTGTGTGATTTTGTTGTCAGCACATTCAACTATGTAAAGAAAAAAGTATTTAATAAGAATATTTCATTCATTCAGATCTAGGATGTGTTATTTTAGTGTTCCCTTTATTTTCTTGAGCAGTGTATGTTGCCCTAGAAGACTAAATAAACCCATACTCAACAGAATGTAATTGATCGATTGAATGAATGCTTCAATCTAGTTGACATTGGTGAAGTTTTTTTCTCTGTCATCTTTCACGAAGCAAAGATGTTTAGGGACAGGGGAGAAAATACAATAAAGCAACAAAAAAAACAGGAAAGATTTTCCGTGCAAAATATCCAAATGACATCAGTTTTACAGGTTGTAAGGAAAAGGTAAGCTGTGAAAACGACCCAACGTGTTTCTGATCAAATATTCATCGAAGCCAAACTGAAATCTTATGTGTTTGAAATACTATTAGCTTTTATGATGCTTTTATGATGAAGACAGCACCTCTACAGATGGTATCTAACTGAGCATTGCATTCTCTCAAGATGCAGGGGAAGTCCCATCTTGTGACTGTCAAATATTAATAGAGCCTCATAATCATCACACATAACATCGCTGGCACTGCTAACATCCTCTTTTACCACTTCACCAAATCTTTTCCAAACATGACTTTTCTGGTCCTCCCTTCTCTTTATTTTCAACTGTCCTTTCACAGCTTTTATCTTATTGAATTCAACTTCGACAATGTCCTTTTTGCCTCTGTGGATTGACGTGAACCTTTTCTGCTCTTCCCAAAAGCCTTATTTGGCCATTGGCTGTGTAGGCGACTTGGCAAGCGTACAGTTAAACCCTGAAGTTTAGGCTTATGCAGTAATACCAGATAGCCTGAAATAATGACAATGTAGCCTATATAAATTGCACAATAATTATACATTTATGGATATTTTTTTTAAAGGTATTGTTTCTCTTTATTCAACCCACCCACCCTTCAGCCACACACTATTTAATGACCCTAAACACGTCCGCCCCGCAGATATAACCACGGGACTGTGGGTTATGAGTCAACCCGTGCATCACACTAGTGAGCTTCAATTGGTCAATAGTGTCGCAATATCGCAGAGTATTTGCATAAAGTTCAGCTTTCTCCAACTTTGGTCCCACCTTGTTCACGCTCCTTCGTCTATGCTTTCATCACCCAACAGTCCCCCCCCCCCCCGCCCATTTCGCTTCCCTCCATTGAAAATGAATGGCCTCAGTTGTTTCATCCACCCCATCGTATTATGTTGAAATGCACTGTCAGGGAAGAGCTGCGTTCTACCCTAAATCAATTGTCTCATGTATTTCTAGTCAATCCACCATTCATACAGTCTTGATCCACGGTAAACGCAGCAGTACAGATTGAATCGAGCCCTTAAGCTCTCACGGTGAGCGACAATAGGGGTCAGAAAAAAAACAAAAGACACCACCATCACCATGGGAAATAGGTGGATAGAACCACAGAACTGGAAGGAATACACTGTAACTTAGAACCCCCAACCCCAATGAAGAGATGCATAGAGCAAGAGAGAAATTCTCTTTCAGGACATAAAGGTAAGGCTATTTATCAGATGCTATTTCAGTCAGCATGAAACGAAATAATACCCTCCCGAGTTCAAATTCACTTTTTGACTAGATGAGAAAAGATACCAATATCATACTCTATTTTTACGTTTGCTTAGAAATTAATTTGAATCAACGTTGTCATATGACTTTGTCTCAATCCTCATGTGTAAGGATGTATGCTTAGAATTGTTTTAAGTTTTTATGACAATGACAATAAAAATATGAGAGGGGGTAACAGGATGCTGTTCCACTGGAGTTCTGAATCCTTTTCAATCACAGATCTTTCATTTTTAGGTTTCTGATAGCATTTTACTCTGCTTCCTTGAAAGTTATCCTGGGAGGTTTTATTAATGCTTTGAGAACAGAAATGATAGGTTATTTGGATAACTTCCTTAAAGTATTCACTGAATGTTTCAATAAGACTTTTAATAACATTGCTAGCTTTATGGGTGAACTTTTTTGACCCCCAAGCACACATGGAAATTAATTTCCTTAGGCATTAATCATGCAAACACATTTATTTCTATTGTGACACAGCAGCAGTGAGACTTGAAGCTATAATATTTGTTCACTAGTCATGGAATTAGTCCACTGCACCACCAGGATGGAGATAGCATTCTAGGTTTAATTACGAATACAAAGCTGATCATTGTAGTCTAATCAAACAGACCCCATTTCAAAGGAAATAAGCACCAGTGGGTGCGGCCAACACACCTGATCACACTTAACAAGATAGAGTTTTGTTGATGCTGAGAACAGAAGGGATATGATTTTAAATATCATTCTTAGAACGTTCTCTGAACGATCTTGGAACAATTTGAGAACATGACTAAATAGAACCATGAGGAAACGTTATGTACTGAAAGTCCCACATAAGATCATTGTTTGCAGTTAATAAAACGTGTTTTTACTGTAATTTTTGTATATTTCCACACTATGAGGTTGAAGTAACACTGAAATTGTGAAAATGATGATAATGGCATTTTGTGTAAGAGCTGTTTGAAAAGGAAACACCTGACATTTTCACCTGTGTGTGGGATTTAATTTTGGCCCACCCGGCGATCTGATCATAATAGACCAATTTAACATTCATTGTCTATTTACATATTCCCTCTGTTTCGGGTGCGGGTCCAGCCCAAAAGCAAGAGAGATTGTTCAATATGGCTGCCTTGGCACTGTATTCCATTCGAACAATCAGTTTATCTGATTTGGCTGTGAATGATTTTTCATAATCAACTGTCAGAGAAGTTCAGTCGAACCTTCTGTACAGCACACTTTGAATCGGATTACATCGGACTACATCAGGCTAGGTACATGTGAATTTCCCAGCAGCTCCATTAAGTATCGCATGGATCTTAAAATCGGCAGCATCAGTAGCAACCATTCATGAAGTAAATGTCTAGATAGTTATTTTTCTGTTATAAGTGAAGGACATGCTATTCATGGGATGCATGCTTTGTCACAAAATTGCTTTGACCGTTCTCTTGAGGAGCAATAACAGAATGAATGTTCTCCTAGCTACTCAATGGCATTCTCTGAGCCGCCATATGGTGAAGATTTGATCTCATGTGCATTATAGTGACTTTTCTAAAGGATGACAAAACAATGACATTTATAAAGGAGGCAAATCATTAGTAGGAAAATCTTTTGTCATCACTGTGATGTCGCCAGATTGACTTTAGATGGAGTAAACTTTAGCTAGCTAGCTAAAATTGAGGGGCAGGACCGGATTTTAGCTAGCTAATTTATCTCCAGCTCTTCCTTCAAAGACTCAATCATGGACACCCTTACTGACAGTTGTGGCTGATTCACGTGATATATTGTCTCTACTTTCTTGCACTGTGTACTGTTGCCTGTGTCCAATAATGTTTGTACCATGTTTTGTGCTGCTGCCATGTTGTGTTGCTACCATGCTAAACTCAACAAAAAAAGAAAACGGCTTTTTATCAGGACCCTGTCTTCAAAGATAATTTGTAAAAATCCAAATAACTTCACAGATCTTCATTGTAAAGGGTTTAAACACTGTATTCCATGCATGTTCAATGAACCATAAACAATTCATGAACATGCACCTGTGGAACGGTCGTTAAGACACTAACAGCTTACAGACGGTAGGCAATTAAGGTCACAGTTTTGAAACATTAGGACACTAAAGATGCCTTTCTACTGACTCTGAAAAACATCAAAAGAAAGATGCCCAGGGTCCCTGCTCATCTGTGTGAACGTGCCTTAGGCATGAAGACTGCAGATATGGCCAGGGCAATAAATTGCAATGTCCGTACTGTGAGACGCCTAAGACAGCACTACAGGGATACAGGACGGACAGCTGATCATCCTCGCAGTGGCAGACCATGTGTAACACCTGCACAGGATCGGTACATCGGAACATCACACCTGCGGGACAGGTACTGGATGGCAATAACAACTGCCCAAGTTACACCAGGAATGCACAATTCCTCCATCAGTGCTCAGACTGTCCGCAATAGGCTGAGAGAGGCTGGACTGAGGGCTTGTACAGTAGGCCTGTTGTAAGGCAAGTCCTCAACAGAAATCATCGGCAACAACGTTGCCTATGGGCACAAACCCACCGTCGCTGGACAAGACAGGACTGGCAAAAAGTGCTCTTCACTGACGAGTTGCGGTTTTGTCTCACCAGGGGTGATGGTCGGATTCGCGTTTATTGTCGAAGGAATGAGCGTTACCTGTACTGTGGAGCGGGATAGATCTCACAGCAAGAACTGGCAAATCTGGTGCAGTCCATGAGGAGGAGATGCACTGCAGTACTTAATGCAGCTGGTGGCCACACCAGCTACTGACTGGTACTTGATTTTGACCCCCCCCTTTTTTTCAGGGACACATTATTCCATTTCTATTAGACACATGTCTGTGGAACTTTTACAGTTTGTCTCAGTTGTTAAATCTGGTTATGTTCATACTGTCAAGTGTCAGTGTGCAGCGGTGAGGACAGAGTCAGGCGCAGGACACAGAACTGAGTTAAAGAATGAACTTTACTCGAAAAGAAACGACCATAAATTCCACGCAGGGAGAGCACACCAAACCACAGCAGTCTAACACTCAACAAGGAACAAACACACACAAAACATATTGGGAACCAGAGGGTAAATAGGGAAAATAATATTAACGTAATGGGAACCAGGTGTGTACAATCAAGACAAAACAACATAGAAAAAGAAATGTAGATCGGTGGCAGCTAGAAAGCCGGTGACGACGAAGTCATGACAGCACCCCCTCCTGACGCGCGGCTCCAGCAGCGCGTCGACGCCGGCCTCGGGGACGACCCGGAGGATGAGGCGCAGGGCGATCTGAGTGGAGACGGTGAAATTCCTGCAGTAAGGAAGGGTCCAGGATGTCCTCCACCGGCACCCAGCATCTCTCCTCTGGACCGTACCCCTCCCACTCCACGAGGTACTGAAGGCCCCACGCCCGATGCCTTGAGTCCATGATGGCTCGCACGGTATAGGCCGGGGCCCCCTCGATGTCCAAAGGGGGTGGAGGAACCTCCCGCACCTCAAACTGATGGAGCGGACCAGCAACCACCGGCCTGAGGAGAGACACATGGAACGAGAGGTTAATACGATAATCAGGGGGAAGCTATAACCTATAACATACCTAGTTCAATCTCCTCGGGACTTTAAATGGCCCCACAAACCCAGCTTCCGGCATGGCAGACAAAGGAGCAGGTTTCGGGTCGAGAGCCAGACCCGGTCTCCCGGTGCATACACCGGAGCCTCACTGAGGAGGCGGTCGGCCTTCTGTCGCCTGATGGCCCGTTGCAGGCGCACATGGGGGGTGTCCCAGGTCTCCTCCGAGCGCCGAAACCATTCATCCACTGCAGGTGCCTCAATCTGGCTCTGATGCCACTGTGCCAGGACCGGCTGATAACCTAGTACACACTGAAACGGAGACAGGTTAGTGGAGTGGCAGAGGGAGTTTTGGGCCATCTCAGCAGCTAGCGTCATACCCAAGAAGACTCGAGGCTCTTATCGCTGCCAAAGGTGCTTCAACAAAGTACTGAGTAAAGGGGTCTGAATACTTTTTCTTTGTACTAAGTTAGCAAAAACTTTAAAAAAATGTTTTTGCTTTGTCATTATGGGGCGTTGTGTGTAGATTTATGAAGAAAAAGATGATTTAATCAATTTTAGAATAAGACTGTAATGTAATAACATTTTGAAAAAGTCTGGGGGGGGGTCGGAGTACTTTCCGAATGCACTGTATACTGTACCACCCAGAGCTTCAGCTGTAAAACAATAACTTGAAAAGATACTTACATGCCATCATTATAACCTTGTTTACGATCAGCCAATCAGACTGTCTATGTAAATAACTCATTTCATATTCAATTTTGTTTCCTAATGCCCACACGATCAGACTGAGCATTTCAGTGGTCCAATGAGGCTCATGGAAATAAATTATTAAACATATATTTTGAAGTTATATATAAAACAATAAACACACAGTGATCTATTAGTTATCTCTGAACTATTTGAGAACATTTGCAATGTCAAACCAGTTGGAGAAGGTTCCTAGAACATTACCAAAATAAATGTAAATGAAATGTAATCCTGTTTGAGTTTAGGAAAACATTCTGTTAAAGTAAATGAAATACCAATATATTTTTTTTTTTTGGCAAGTTCCTTAAATGTGCTGAGAATGTACCAAAGCCAAGCAACTATCCTGCACCATTCCCAGAAAGTTGTGGGATGGTTGTATGCAAAATAACCATAGGACAACCATGCTCTCACCAAGCTCAAAGAAACATATCCCACTGGGCAGTGTGATTTCCACATAATTTCAACCCAAAAGATCTTTGTGATGATGTTGAATCAACATGGGCAACTAATTGGATTACCAAAAATCCATCAACGTAAAGGGCATTTAGTCTTTTTTTACCCAACTTTTAACCTAAATCCAATGACATGGTGAAATTATTTGTTGATTTCACGTTAAATTCATATTAGTTGACCACACAAATGTAAATCAAAACTTAGACGTTGAACTGTGCCCAGTGGGATGGTTTTCATAACATTATGTACAAGCTTGGATCTGTGTACCAGAATCTCACTGATCCATGCTGCTACCCACAAGGGCGCTTGTGTGGGTAGCAGCATGGATACACTTGGCAGGAGGATCGGGCAAGGCAAGAGGGCTGGTTTCCCACACCACCAGCCCTATATTCTGTGGTTGTGATGATGCCAAAGTCACTGCTTATTTTCTCAACCTTCAGTCAAACACTAAAAGTCTCAACTCAAGTAATGATTTGAGAGGTCCAAAATCATGCAACGCTTATGGATTTGCTAATACTGTATACAGTTACACCACCCATACGGTTGTGACCATTTCAAATTAAAACAGGAACTGTTATCACATAACTTCTCCACATTGCAAAAAAACAAGGCTATCTACTTGTTGTGTTCATTAACTCACAAGGAATCAAACAAAACTTCAGTTCTTCCAATGGTTCCAAGCTGTAATGAAGTCACAGTTGGCATGTTGAAAACATATTTTCAAATGCTTTCTTGAAGAATAGGCACTAAATTCTCTCCATTTCAATCCATCTAGAGAATAAAATCAGTATAGAAAAGGTTGCCATCTGGCATGTTTACACTTAATTGAGAGGCAAATATAATATTTTGATAAAGCTATTGTGCCAAAGGTTTGCAAAGAATTCTCAGTCTTTATGGGACACACACACACACACACACACACACACACACACACACACACACACACACACACACACACACACACACACACACACACACACACACACACACACACACACACACACACACACACACACACACACACACACACACACACAAAAAGGCAACACAAATAACTTCTATTTTGGAATTATGAATGTGCCCCTCAGAACAAACTGTATAATAATAGATGTGTGTTTTCCCTTTGACGGCATCATGTTCCTTTTCAACTCCTCCTGTCTCAATCTCACACCTCGGTCCCCTCCAGCTATCATTTCTGACAGTCTCAGAACCTCATCATTCTATCAATTCCTCCAACCCCCTTTACTTTTAGGTCTGGATGGAGGACAAGAACACGCAGTACTGGCACAGTAGGTAATTTTATCACTCTATTTCGACCCACAGTTCCCTAGGAGCCCAGGGAAAATTTCATTTCCCACCCAGAGCTCCTCATCTTTTGGCCTTATCAATCCCCATTCATTTCGAGCAGGTCCACTTCCTCACCTATTCAAAACAAGGTGTTATTCAGAGAGCATCTATGATTGAGCCTCTTCATGTCAATGGGTCCATGGGCTGCGTTCCAATTAACATCCTATTCCCTATATAGTGCACTTCTTCTAAACAGAGCCTTATGGGTCCTGGTCAAAAGTAGTACTCTATATAGGGAATAGGGTGCCATTTGAGATGTACCCCCATGTCAACTACATGGGTCTCATCCGTGACTGAGGACATGCAACGGGCATGCGAGGATGAGAAGCCAGCTCTTGACTGATAAGCCCAGTCATGAGTGGCACAAAAGGCCAGTCATGTCTGTCGGATTGGATCCTTCAGACCCTTATCACCAACACTATCATCATAGGTATCATCATATTAAGCCTGATGAATGAGAAGATGACTTCGTCAACCATTTTGAAAAGAAGGTCGACGACATCCGATCCTCGTTTGCTAAGTCAAACGACACCGCTGGTTCTGCTCACACTGCCCTACCCTGTGCTCTGACCTCTTTCTCCCCTCTCTCTCCAGATGAAATCTCGCGTCTTGTGACGGCCGGCCGCCCAACAACCTGCCCGCTCGACCCTATCCCCTCCTCTCTTCTCCAGACCATTTCCGGAGATCTTCTCCCTTACCTCACCTCGCTCATCAACTTATCCCTGACCGCTGGCTACGTCCCTTCCGTCTTCAAGAGAGCGAGAGTTGCACCCATTCTGAAAAAACCTACACTCGATCCCTCCGATGTTAACAACTACAGACCAGTATCCCTTCTTTCTTTTCTCTCCAAAACTCTTGAACGTGCCGTCCTTGGTCAGCTCTCCCGCTATCTCTCTCAGAATGACCTTCTTGATCCAAATCAGTCAGGTTTCAAGACTAGTCATTCAACTGAGACTGCTCTTCTCTGTATCACGGAGGTGCTCCGCACCGCTAAAGCGAACTCTCTCTCCTCTGCTCTCATCCTTCTAGACCTATCGGCTGCCTTCGATACTGTGAACAATCAGATCCTCCTCTCCACCCTCTCCGAGTTGGGCATCTCCGGCGCGGCCCACGCTTGGTTGCGTCCTACCTGACAGGTCGCTCCTACCAGGTGGCGTGGCGAGAATCTGTCTCCTCACCACGCGCTCTCACCACTGGTGTCCCCAGGGCTCTGTTCTAGGCCCTCTCCTATTCTCGCTATACACCAAGTCACTTGGCTCTGTCATAACCTCACATGGTCTCTCCTATCATTGCTATGCAGACAACACACAATTAATCTTCTCCTTTCCCCCTTCTGATGACCAGGTGGCGAATCGCATCTCTGCATGTAATATATGCATTTAGTCTTTTATCCAAAGGCTTAGACATATCAGTGTGGATGAACCCACTACCCTGATCACCACCTCAAGCTGAATGTCTGGCAGACATATCAGTGTGGATGACAATCACCACCTCAAGCTGAACGGCAAGACGGAGCTGCTCTTCCTCCCGGGGAAGGACTGCCCGTTCCATGATCTCGCCATCACGGTTGACAACTCCATTGTGTCCTCCTCCCAGAGCGCTAAGAACCTTAGTGTGATCCTGGACAACACCCTGTCGTTCTCAACTAACATCAAGGCGGTGGCCCGTTCCTGTAGGTTCATGCTCTACAACATCCGCAGAGTACGACCCTGCCTCACGCAGGAAGCGGCGCAGGTCCTAATCCAGGCACTTGTCATCTCCCGTCTGGATTACTGCAACTCGCTGTTGGCTGGGCTCCCTGCCTGTGCCATTAAACCCCTACAACTCATCCAGAACGCCGCAGCCCGTCTAGTGTTCAACCTTCCCAAGTTCTCTCACGTCACCCCGCTCCTCCGCTCTCTCCACTGGCTTCCAGTTGAAGCTCGCATCCGCTACAAGACCATGGTGCTTGCCTACGGAGCTGTGAGGGGAACGGCACCTCAGTACCTCCAGGCTCTGATCAGGCCCTACACCCAAATAAGGGCACTGCGTTCATCCACCTCTGGCCTGCTCGCCTCCCTACCACTGAGGAAGTACAGTTCCCGCTCAGCCCAGTCAAAACTGTTCGCTGCTCTGGCTCCCCAATGGTGGAACAAACTCCCTCACGAAGCCAGGACAGCGGAGTCAATCACCACCTTCCGGAGACACCTGAAACCCCACCTCTTTAAGGAATACTTAGGATAGGATAAAGTAATCCTTCTCACCCCCCTTAAAATATTTAGATGCACTATTGTAAAGTGGCTGTTCCACTGGATGTCATAAGGTGAATGCACCAATTTGTAAGTCGCTCTGGATAAGAGCGTCTGCTAAATGACTTAAATGTAAATGTAAATGTAAGGTTGGCCAATGGCCATCAGACATGAAATAGAAGAGAGTTGCTTCTAATGGAAGGCCTCCCTCTCCACATGTAGTGCCTCCACTCTCTCTTTCAGCCTAAAATGAAACTACGGTATGTTGCGGACGTTTGTCATTGGGTGTTGTGGAAAGTGGAAAGGCGAGAGAGATTGTCAGTGTGCTTTCCCCAGTTCAAGCCCACATAAACACAGAGATCCGCATTCATTTTGTGAGCAGCTGTCATTTAAAAACAGAGGACTTCTCTTGAGAAGCTCTCAGATGTTCTGCGAAAAGTTTCATCCATTTCATTTTTCATCCAACCTCAGGCGTGGCTTTTATTTCAAGTAATCAGTGAAGTAGTTGTTCCTATTATTTCAACTGTTACCATGTCTTATGGTTGGAGAGGTGCTGATACAACACACGTATTACTAGAACTGAGTATTATATTACTACAAAATACTGCCACATGCAGCTTGCCTACCTCCTCTCTGGGTATGGCTACATATTGCCATTATTTAATGTGTACTGCCACCTTGTGCATCTAAGGTGTCCCTGCAGAATGTCTAACTAATGAGAACCTTTCACTCCAATTTTTTGAAGCATTAAACATACCAAATAACCAAATAAAGGCAAATAAAGGCTTAGTAAATAAAGGCTTAGTAAATGTGTAATGAACAACCAAGGAAGAGGTAAAATACATGTATCACTGCTCAGAGTTCATGGGAATTCAGTGGACTTTGTGGAAGGATAAAAAAATAATATTTAAACACAGGATTGTTATGGGAGCAATAATGTGAATTGACAGTTAATTAATGGGAAATTCTCCTTCATATTACATGACTTTGAGTACAATGTTTAATTTGTTCAGCATTTCAAAATCATACACTTTAATGGACCCTAGGGGTCAGATCGTCAGACAGAACTAAGCCCTATCTCTAGTCTAATAAGAATGTCCAATGGAGAATTTCTCCATTGAAATTGTTAAGGAAACTGGCCATAAATGTCTACCACATCGGGCCCTGAGGACAAATCTTTCTTGCAAAAATGAGCCTTTCCACGGAAACTACTAAATGTCTTGCTGTTCTCAGTTGTTCTAGAAAACTTGTACGGTACCTAGAAAATAATGGATGACGACACCCACTTACATAGAGCTTTTAATGTGACGCTACAAATACTCAGGCTACTGTATGTCCCAAATGGTCACAGACATATACTGTGCAAGCATTCTGTAGACAGCCATGCTGTTATTGCCTCTAGCCCATCACTGGGCGTTCTGGCCCCTGTATAGTGAACACACTGCCAGCAGACATGAGAGTGAAATTGTTTCATAAGTGTAGTCTATCTCTTACGTTGTGGAACAGGCTTACGGCAGAATATACAGTGCATTCGGAAAGTATTTAGACCCCTTCCCCTTTTCCACATTTTGTTACATTACAGCCTTGTTCTACAATTGATTAAATTCACTTTTTCCTCAATCTACTCTACACATAATACCCCATTATGATGAAGTGAAACAGGCTTTCGGAAATCTTTGCAAATGTTTTAAAATTAAACAGAAACATATTTACATAAGTATTCAGACCCATTGCTATGAGACTCGAAATTGAGCTCAGGTGCATCCCGTTTCCATTGATCATCCTTGAAATTTTTCTACAACTTGATTGGAGTCCACCTGTGGTAAATTAAATTGATTGGACATGATTTGGAAAGGTGCACACACCTGTCTATATAAGACACCACAGTTGACAGTGCATGTCGGAGCAAAAACCAAGCTGAGGTCGAAGGAATTGTCCATAGAGCTCCGACACAGGATTGTGTCGAGGTACAGATCTGGGGAAGGGTACCAAAATATTCTGCAGCTTTGAAGGTCCCCAAGAACACAGTGGCCTTCATCATTCTTCAATGCAAGAAGTTTGGAACCACTAAGACACTTCCTAGAGCTGGCCTCCTGGCTAAACTAAGCAAGCTGGGGAGAAGGGCCTTGGTCAGGGAGGTGACCAAGAACACTATGGTCATTCTGACAGAGCTCTGTGGAGATTGGCGAGCCTTCCAGAAGGACAACATCTCTGCAGCACTCCACCAATCTTGCCTTTATGGTAGAGTGGCTAGTGGGAAGGCATTCCTCAGTAAAAGGCACACGACAGGGCGCTTGGAGTTTGCCAAAAAGGCAGCTAGAGGAATCTCAGACCATGAGAAACATTCTCTAGTCTCATAAAAGCAATATTGAACTCTTTGGCCTGAATGCCAAGCAACACATCTGGAAGATGCATGCTGTGGGGATGTTTTTCAGTGGCAGGGACTGGGAGACTAGTCAGGATTGAGGGAAAGATGAACAAGCTTGAGAGGTCCTTCTGTAGCTCAGTTGGTAGAGCATGGCGCTTGTAACGCCAGGGTAGTGGGTTCGATCCCCGGGACCACCCATACGTAGAATGTATGCACACATGACTGTAAGTCGCTTTGGATAAAAGCGTCTGCTAAATGGCATATATTATATATTATTATTATAGGATGAAAGAGCTTGAAAGGTTCTGCAGCAAAGAATGAGAGAAACTCCAAATACAGGTGTACCAAGCTTGTAGCGTCATAGGCAAAAGTCTCAAGGATGTAATCGCTGCCAAAGTTGCTTCAGAGTAAATGGTCAGAATATTTACGTAAATGTGATATTTGTTGTAAAAATGTTATACATTTGCAAAAAAAAAAATTAAACTGTTTTTGCTTTGTCATTATGGAGAGTATTGTGTGTAGAATGAGGGGGGAAAACAATGTAACACATTTTAGAATAAGGCTGTAACGTAACAAAATGTGGAACAAGTCTAAATGGTCTGAATACTCCGTGAGCAGTGATTATAGCCTCCTCCCTTTGCGGTGATGATTTGGCAGACTTTGTAGTTTTCTTCTCACTTAGTGTAAGTCACGGGAAAACCTCCCTTTTCCTTCAAATTATTGTCAAACTATCTTTTGGTTCAAAACGGATGTCAAAATAGTCCGACAATTTTAACACAGCAGACATGGCACAGCATATTTTGTGTTTGTGTGAAACAGAAATATTTATTGGGAGATGTAAATAAATAAATAAAACAAAGTGAAAGCTCTCTTATTCTCCCTGTACAACATGTTCCAAACGGTCATCTATCATTCGAAATGAGGATACCAGTAACAGCCCACACAGATACAGATGGGTTAGGGGAGGGAGAGAGTGGATTGACAAATTCCTCAGTGTACTTTGCTATCATCCAGTGGGTGGTGACTAAATTCAGCAATAGGGAGAAATGTCCTCGATCTTTATGAAGTATAATCATCTCTCTGTCTCTCAGCTAGCACATTCTATGTTTCTTAGAGCTTGGTGAGAGTGTGGTTGTCCTGTGGGTATTTTGCAGACAACTTTCTGAAAATGGTGCAGGATAAGTCTATATAAGGCATTGGATGAAAAGGCACACCTGTCTATATATGGTCCCACAGTTGACAGTGTATTTCAGAGCAAAAACCAAGCCATGAGGTCGATGGAATTGTCCATAAAGACTCTCAGACCATGAGAAACAAGATTCTCTGGTCTGATGAAACCAAGATTGAACTCTTTAGCCTGAATGCCAAGCTTCACGTCTGTGCCAAGCTTGTAGCATCATACCCAATAAGAATTGATGCTGTAATCGCTGCCAAAGATGCTTCAACAAAGTACTGAGTAAAGGGCCTGAATCCTAACGTAAATGTGATATTTCCGTTTTTTTTTTACCAAACATTTCTAAGAACTTGTTTTTGATTTGTCATTATGGGGTATTGTGTGTAGATGGATGAGGGGGAAAAAAGATTGATTCAATTTTAGAATAAGGCTGTAATGTAACAAAATGTGAGAGAAAAGAAGTCAAGGAGTCTGAATACTTTCCGAAGGCACTGTACACTTCTTGAAGGATGACAATTCATTTAAGTAGAGCAGGAGAAAGCGGGTAATAGCATCTGCATTTAGGCTAAGCAGGACCTGAAACTAAAGTAACCCCCGTGGAGGCTAACTCTGAGCCAAGCTGGATGATTCCTGCCAGTATTTTATGCGAGTCTTTTAAACTCATTAATCTTTGAATTTCGAATGTGGTGCTTACCTGCCTATATGGGTTAAAGGGGCTGAGGGGTATAACTCATATGGAAGAATATGAACGAGCCAATTCAAAAGATCCACAAAAGTGTTTTCAAAAGAATCAAGCACAGTACTGACAGGAAGTCATCCAGCTTGGCCCAGGGCGAACCTCCATTTGGGGTGCTATAGTGTTGAGAGATGAGGAGTCTCAACACTACATCACCCACAAACACCTACCCAAAGGTCATTATGATCAAGCAATGATGGAAAAAGTACTCAATTGTCATCTTGAGTAAAAGTGAAAGTATTTGGTTTTAAATGTACTTAAGTATCAAAAGTAAATGTAATTGCTAAAATATACTTGGGGCAAAAACGTATTTAGTCAGCCACTAATTGTGCAAGTTCTCCCACTTAAAAAGATGAGAGAAGCCTGTAATTTTCATCATAGGTACACTTCAACTATGACAGAAATTATTAGGAAATGGAAGACATACAAGGCCACTGATAATCTCCCTCGATCTGGGGCTCCACACAAGATCTCACCACGTGGGGTCAAAATGATCACAAGAACGGTGAGCAAAAATCCCAGAACCACACGGGGGGACCTAGTGAATGACCTGCAGAGAGCTGGGACCAAAGTAACAAAGCCTACCATCAGTAACACACTACGCCGCCAAGGACTCAAATCCTGCAGTGCCAGACGTGTCCCCCTGCTTAAGCCAGTACATGTCCAGGCCCGTCTGAAGTTTGCTAGAGAGCATTTGGATGATCCAGAAGAAGATTGGGAGAATGTCATATGGTCAGATGAAACCGAAATATAACTTTTTGGTAAAAACTCAACTCGTCGTGTTTGGAGGACACAGAATGCTGAGTTGCATCCAAAAAACACCATACCTACTGTGAAGCATGGGGGTGGAAACATCATGCTTTGGGGCTGTTTTTCTGCAAAGGGACCAGGACGACTGATCCGTGTAAAGGAAAGAATGAATGGGGCCATGTATCGTGAGATTTTGAGTGAAAACCTCCTTTCATCAGCAAGGGCATTGAAGATGAAACATGGCTGGGTCTTTCAGCATGACAATGATCCCAAACACACCACTCGGGCAATGAAGGAGTGGCTTCGTGAGAAGATTTTCAAGGTCCTGGAGTGGCCTAGCCAGTCTCCAGATCTCAACCCCATAGAAAATCTTTGAAGGGAGTTGAAAGTCTGTGTTGCCCAGAAACAGCCCCAAAACATCACTGCTCTAGAGGAGATCTGCATGGAGGAATGGGCCAAAATACCAGCAACAGTGTGTGAAAACCTTGTGAAGACTTACAGAAAACTTTTGACCTCTGTCATTGCCAACAAAGGGTATATAACAAAGTATTGAGATAAGCTTTTGTTATTGACCAAATACTTATTTTCCACCATAATTTGCAAATTAATTAAAAATGCCACAATGTGATTTTCTGGATTTTTTTTCTTATTTTGTCTGTCATGGTGTAAGTGTAACTATGATGAAAATTACAGGCCTCTCATCTTTTTAAGTGGGAGAACTTGCACAATTGGTGGCTGACTGAATACTTTTTTGCCCCACTCTAAGTATCAAAAGTAAATTCCTTATATTAAGCAAACCAGACAGCACCATTTTCTTTGTTATGTATGGATAGCCAGGGGCACACTCCAACACTATTTACAAAATATGCATTTGTGATTAGTGAGTCCACCAGGCCAGAGGCAGTAGGAATGAATTTGACAATTTTCCTGTCCTGCTAAGCATTTAAATATAACGAGTACTTTGGTTGTCAAGGAAAATGTATAGAGTAAAAAGTACAATGTTTTCTTTAGGAATGTAGTGACATAAAAGTAGTCAAAAATATAAATAGTAAAGTACAGATACCTGTTAAGGGATTTTTATGAATAATGACTAAATTATGTATACATTTAAATTAGAACTATAACAAAATACTACTATGTTACTGTATGGATGTATGAATCTTATTATAATCATAATACTGAATGTAATGTGTGGTTTTTGTCAAGAATTAGAACAAGGACTTTCTGTTCCTTGTTAGAAACTAATGAAGCTATCGTCAGACCGGCTGGAATGCTGTGTTCCTTACAGAACATTCTGTCTCTACCCAGGGAGGGGAGAGGCCTTGGGCTAGTAGTAGATTGTTTAACAGGTGGCAGACAATGTGGGAAGGCTTGTGAACTATACTGCCATTGTATCTGAGAGGAGGAGAGACATTTATGATGAAATATGAGGTATATAAACTAATGTTCATGTTATTATGGGTAGAGCTCTCGAAAATAAACACTACTGACTAATTATGAGACTGGTCTCTGTCCATTTTATGCAAATAAGTATCTTACAAATTCTTAGAAACGGACAGAATGTTTTAATTGAACATATAGGAAAGAAATGCATCTAACAATACCCCAAAAAACAACTTAAGTTATACTTTAATGTATGTTTACTTAAGTACTTTACACCACTGCAAGCAAACTACAAGTTTTGCATGTGATACTATCAGTGCACAGAGCTACAGGCATGTGAATTCAAGTGGGAAATTGAATTTTGGATAAAAACTGTATCAAACTCATGAATACTGTTATTTTCAGTTAAACTGTCAATGCAGTTCTGATGAGGCTATTAGTGTTACAACAAATTACTGGGGGCTATAGCAGCCACTCTAGACCAGATGGGTGGAATTCAATATCTGTTTTCATTTTCTAACTTGAAACATGTAATATATAACTTGAAACATGTAATATATAACTTGAAACATGTAATAGGGCCATGTATGCACTTTGTATTCCAAGGACAGTGAGTAATACAGGAGTAATAAACCTAGTGTTAAACAGAAACTACTTTTACCTGTTCTCTACTCTGGCGACCCTTCTTTGCATGGTTCTCCAAGATTGTGTCCCGTGTTCTCTTGTAAACCTGTTAGTTACGCCCACCTCACGTTCTCACAATAGGTGGCACAAGAACCTGCATATAAGCATAAGGTTAATTTTATAGTGTTTTGGTGGCCAGGCCACCGGTGCAGAGCCTTGCTATCATATGTAAAAAAAAAAAATGAAAGACTGAGAGAACGCAAAAGTGTTACATTTGTGTAAATGATTTGCTGCTTCTGTCCCACAACTCTGCCGCATAGTTACTATTGTTGAATTCTCTCTGCGTGTGGGCACCACTGGTGTCCCCCAGGGCTTCCTTGTCAAGTTTCATCTTTTGCCTCTAACCAGGGCGATGGAAGAAACAATGGAGGTAGTCTTTGCCAACTTAACCCCTAGGGAAGCCTCCGCCACCTCAGGCCCTCTCCTCCTGCAGATGACTTCACAACTATTTTGAAAAGAAGGTCGACTCATCCGATCCTTTTGCTAAGTCAACCGCTGACCAGCGATCCTCTCCAGAGACAATCAGTGTGGATGACGGATCCCCGCCCAACAACCTCGTCTTCAAGATCACCTCGCCATCAACAACTCCATTGGCTACGTCCTCCTCCAAGAGCGATCCCTCCGATGTCAACAATTACAGACCAGTATCCCTTCTTTCTTTTCTCTCCAAAACTCTTGAACGAGAATAAAACTTGATCAGCATGTACAGGGCGATGTGCTAGCTAGCTAAGAAACAATGGAGGTAGTCAGTTAGCTAGCTAGCTTAATGAGCGACTGTGAGAAGCCGCCGCTGGAGGGCAATGCCGACGGTGACAACCAGCAGCACATGGAAATCGCTAATGAGGATCATAGACAAATTGGCGTAATAATGGCAACATTGGGACTATCACTGAGTTTGTGAACGACAACGAGGACTTGACGGAATATGTGGAAAGGTTGGGACACTTTTTCTTGAGTGTGTGTGGGGCTAAAACCTACAAGCTCATGAGGAATTTGGCTAAACACCAGAGATCGGGAGAAATTCCTTTTCTGTATCTAGTTGCTCTCGTTCGACTCACCACAATCCAAAGCCTTCAGTGATTGTCCAGAGGTTCAAATTTAACTGCCATTTTTGGGAAAACAGGTCAGTCTGTTGCTAACTTTGTTGCTGAATTTCGTGAGCCATCTGAACATTGTGAGTTTGGGGCAGTTAGAGGACATGCTCCGTGACAGATTAGTCTGTGGCATAAATGAGGACAGCATATAGTGCCGCTTGCTGGGGGAAGTCACACTGACTTTCAAGAGAGCATTGGAACTATCTCAAGGGATGGAGATGGCCACTAGGTAATGTAAAAAATATTAGAAAGGCCAACAGTGTAAGTTGTGCAGTGCATCAGGTGACAAAAGCGATGGCAGGAAAAAGAGGAAAAGCAGTGGAATGTTTCAGATGTGGGGGAACACATTATGCAAACAAATTTAAGTTCAAGCATACTGTCTGTTACAATTGCAACAAAAATGGAAATTAAGCTTTAAAAAATGCAGGGGTCCTAGGAGCAAGCCAGAAGGTGGGCAGGCTGGGCAAGGCAAGTTCACAGCAACGAAGCCACAGTCAACACGCACAAAAGCTTGTTCAGGTACAACCGTGTGGTTTTCGGATTGGCATCCAGACCAGCCATTTTCCAGAGGACAATGGACAATCTGCTGCAGGGGGTCCCTCATGTACCAGTGTACCTGGACAACATCCTGGTTACAGAGGAGGAGCACCTCCACCATCTTTGTTAGAGAGATTCTCCAGTCAGGGCTGCACCTGAAGCGTAGCAAGTGCACATTCCAAGCACAGAGTGTGACATACCTAGGTCACACTATCACAGTGCAGGGTCTGTGTCCTGTGGAGGACAAAGTCAGGGCAATCAAGGATGCTCCAAATCCCAAGAACGTGTCTGAGCTCAGGTCGTTCCTGGGCATGGGGAACTACTATGGTAAGTTCCCCCCCGGAGCTGTCAGTGTTGACACCACTTTATCAGCTGCTTCACAAAGACTGTAAATGGAAGTGGGGGCCAGCTCAAGTGAAAGCACTACTACAATCAGCACAAGATCATTCTGTCATGTGACACCTCGCCCTATGGCGTCGGGGCAGTCCTCTCTCATCAGATGGAGGACGGGTCAGAGAAACCCATTTGATTCCCCACACGCACGCTGACGAGTGCTGAGAAGGGTTATTCACAGTTAGACAAGGAAGGTCTGGCCAAAGTTTTTGCTGTGAAACGCTTCCATCAGTACCTCTGCGGTCATCATTTCACCATATGCACTGACCACCAACCACTGATGAGCCTTTTCAGTGAATCAAGATGCATTCCTCCCATGGCTTCAGCAAGGATACAGCGCTGGGCCATCACACCATCAGCTTACCAGTACACTATCGTGTACAGAGTGAGGAAGGACAATGCAAACGCAGATGCGTTCAGACATCACCCGCTACCAGAGATGCCCGCCACAACTGTGGTGCCTCCCGAGACAATTTTCCTAATGGAGAGATTGTCAAACTCACCTGTAAATTCCAAACAGATCAAACAATGGACAGACCGGGATCCTATCCTGGCCCATTCCTTATGCAAGGCTGGCCTCCTGTAATAGAGGATGATGGACTGAGACCTTATGCCAAGTGCAAAACTGAGCTGAGTGTGCAGGATGACTGCATACTCTGGGGGTACAGAGTGGTTGTTCCACCCCCTGGCCATTCACAAATCATGGATGAGATCCATGAGGCTCACCCGGGTGCCTCCCGGATGAAAGGTTTAGCCAGATCTTACATAGCTGTCTATATCGCTGTGACCCCCAACCAACCTCTCCACTCACTGGACCCTTTTTGATCACTCGACTAAGCATGCCTCTCCTTAATGTCAAGATGTCTTGTCCATTGCTGTTCTGGTTAGTGTTTATTGGCTTATTTCAGTGTAGAGCCTCTAGTCCTGCCCACTATACCTTATCCAACCTATTAGTTCCACCACCCACACATGCAATGACATCTCCTGGTTTCAATGATGTTTCTAGAGACAATATCTCTCTCTTCATCACTCAATACCTAGGTTTACCTCCACTGTATTCACATCCTACCATACCTTTGTCTGTACATTATACCTTGATGCTATTTTATCGCTCCCAGTAACCTCCTTTTACTCTCTGTTCCAGACGTTCTAGACGACCAATTCTTATTGCTTTCAGCCGCACCCTTATTCTACTCCTCCTGTGTTCCTCTGGCGATGTAGAGGTGAATCCAGGCCCTGCAGTGCCTAGCTCCACTCCTATTCCCCAGGCGCTTTCTTTTGACGACTTCTGTAACCGTAATAGCCTTGGTTTCATGCATGTTAACATTAGAAGCCTCCTCCCTAAGTTTGCTCTATTCACTGCTTTAGCACACTCTGCAACCAGGATGTTCTAGCTGTGTCTGAATCCTGGCTTAGGAAGACCACCAAAAATTCAGAAATTTTCATTCCAAACTACAACATTTTTAGTCAAGATAAAACTGCCAAAGGGGGCGGTGTTGCAATCTACTGCAAAGATAGCCTGCAGAATTCTGTCCTACTATCCAGGTCTGTACCCAAACAATTTGAACTTCTACTTTTAAAAATCCACCTCTCTAAAAACAAGTCTCTCACCGTTGCCGCCTGCTATAGACCACCCTCTGCCCCCAGCTGTGCTCTGGACACCATATGTGAACTAATTGCCCCCCATCTATCTTCAGAGCTCGTGCTGCTAGGCGACCTAAACTAGAACATGCTTAACACCCCAGCCATCCTACAATCTAAACTTGATGCCCTCAATCTCACACAAATTATCAATGAACCTACCAGGTACCTCCCCAAAGCCTTAAACACGGGCACCCTCATAGATATCATCCTAACCAACTTCCCCTCTAAATACACCGCTGCTGTCTTCAACCAAGATCTCAGCGATCACTGCCTCATTGCCTGCATCCGTAATGGGTCAGCGGTCAAACGACCTCCACTCATCACTGTAAAACGCTCCCTGAAACACTTCAGCGAGCAGGCCTTTCTAATCTACCTGGCCGGGGTATCCTGGAAGGATATTGATCTCATCCCGTCAGTAGAGGATGCCTGGATATTTTTAAAAAAATGCCTTCCTAACCATCTTAAATAAATATGCCCCATTCAAGAAATTTAGAACCAGGAACAGATATAGCCCTTGGTTCTCCCCAGACCTGACTGCCCTTAACCAACACAAAAACATCCTAAGGCGTTCTGCATTAGCATTGAACAGCCCCCGTGATATGCAGCTGTTCAGGGAAGCTAGAAACCATTATACACAGGCAGTTAGAAAAGCCAAGGCTAGCTTTTTCAAGCAGAAATTTGCTTCCTGCAACACTAACTCAAAAAAGTTCTGGGACACTGTAAAGTCCATGGAGAATAAGAACACCTCCCCCAGCTGCCCACTGCACTGAAGATAGGAAACACTGTCACCACTGATAAATCCACCATAATTGATTTCAATAAGCATTTTTCTACGGCTGGCCATGCTTTCCACCTGGCTACTCCTACCCCGGTCAACAGCACTGCACCCCCAACAGCAACTCGCCCAAGCCTTCCCGATTTCTCCTTCTCCCAAATCCATTCAGCTGATGTTCTGAAAGAGCTGCAAAATCTGGACCCCTACAAATCAGCCGGGCTAGACAATCTGGACCCTTTCTTTCTAAAATTATCTGCCGAAATTGTTGCCACCCCTATTACTAGCCTGTTCAACCTCTCTTTCGTGTCGTCTGAGATTCCCAAAGATTGGAAAGCAGCTGCGGTCATCCCCCTCTTCAAAGGGGGGGACACTCTTGACCCAAACTGCTACAGACCTATATCTATCCTACCATGCCTTTCTAAGGTCTTCAAAAGCCAAGTCAACAAACAGATTACCGACCATTTCGAATCTCACCATACCTTCTCTGCTATGCAATCTGGTTTCAGAGCTGGTCATGGGTGCACCTCAGCCATGTTCAAAGGTCCTAAACGATATCTTAACCGCCATCGATAAGAAACATTACTGTGCAGCCGTATTCATTGATCTGGCCAAGGCTTTCGACTCTGTCAATCACCACATCCTCATCGGCAGACTCGACAGCCTTGGTTTCTCAAATGATTGCCTCGCCTGGTTCACCAACTACTTCTCTGATAGAGTTCAGTGTGTCAAATCGGAGGGTCTGCTGTCCGGACCTCTGGCAGTCTCTATGGGGGTGCCACAGGGTTCAATTCTTGGACCGATTCTCTTCTCTGTATACATCAATGAGGTCGCTCTTGCTGCTGGTGAGTCTCTGATCCACCTCTACGCAGACGACACCATTCTGTATACTTCCGGCCCTTCTTTGGACACTGTGTTAACAACCCTCCAGGCAAGCTTCAATGCCATACAAAACTCTCCTTCCGTGGCCTCCAATTGCTCTTAAATACAAGTAAAACTAAATGCATGCTCTTCAACCGATCGCTACCTGCATCTACCCGCCTGTCCAACATCACTACTCTGGACGGCTCTGACTTAGAATACGTGGACAACTACAAATACTTAGGTGTCTGGTTAGACTGTAAACTCTCCTTCCAGACCCATATCAGACATCTCCAATCCAAACTTAAATCTAGAATTGGCTTCCTATTTCGCAACAAAGCATCCTTCACTCATGCTACCAGACATACCCTTGTAAAACTGACCATCCTACCAATCCTCGACTTTGGCGATGTCATTTACAAAATAGCCTCCAATACCCTACTCAACAAATTGGATGCAGTCTATCACAGTGCAATCCGTTTTGTCACCAAAGCCCCATATACTACCCACCATTGCGACCTGTACGCTCTCGTTGGCTGGCCCTCGCTTCATACTCGTCGCCAAACCCACTGGCTCCATGTCATCTACAAGACCCTGCTAGGTAAAATCCCCCCTTATCTCAGCTCGCTGGTCACCATAGCATCTCCCACCTGTAGCACACGCTCCAGCAGGTATATCTCTCTAGTCACCCCCAAAACTAATTCTTTCTTTGGCCGCCTCTCCTTCCAGTTCTCTGCTGCCAATGACTGGAACGAACTACAAAAATCTCTGAAACTGGCAACACTTATCTCCCTCACTAGCTTTAAGCACCAACTGTCAGAGCAGCTCACAGATTACTGCACCTGTACATAGCCCACCTATAATTTAGCCCAATCAACTACCTCTTTCCCAACTGTATTTCATGTATTTATTCATTTTGCTCCTTTCCATCCCATTATTTTTATTTCTACTTTGCACATTCTTCCATTGCAAAACTACCATTCTAGTGTTTTACTTGCTATATTGTATTTACTTTGCCACCATGGCCTTTTTGCCTTTACCTCCCTTCTCACCTCATTTGCTCACATTGTATATAGACTTGTTTATACTGTATTATTGACTATATGTTTGTTTTACTCCATGTGTAACTCTGTGTCGTTGTATCTGTCGAACTGCTTTGCTTTATCTTGGCCAGGTCGCAATTGTAAATGAGAACTTATTCTCAACTTGCCTACCTGGTTAAATAAAGGTGAAATAAATAAATAAAATAAAACATATGGTGGCCTAACATGGATAAGGAAATAGAAAACAAAGTGAAATCATGTTCTGAGTGCCAGATCAACCTTTAGATGGCGCCACTACATCTGTGTGAGTGGCCTGATCGCCCATGGTCCAGGCTGAAAATAGACTTTGCAGGCCCTTTTGTGGGCCACGTGTTCCTTGTCATGGTGGACGCGCACTCCAAGTGGCTGGAGGCTCACATCATGAGCAAAATCGCAACGACCACAACCATCGGAAAGCTTCTGCAGGCGTTTGTAACCTATGGTCTGCTTGACTCTCGTGTCCGACAACGCCACCTTTACCTGTGATTTGTTCCAAGAAATCATGCGGGAAAAACAGGATTCGCCATGTCCAAGTGCGCCATTTCATCCGGCCTCAAGCAGCTTAGAGCAGGCTGTGCAGACACTGAAAGAGGGGCTCAAAAAGATGACTGGGGGAACCATTACAACTAAGCTCTCTCAGTTCCAGTACCGCATCATACCACAAACAACAGGACAGGCTCCAGCTGAGATATTGATCGGCAGAAAGCCAAACGCTCACCTGCATGTACTATGTCCAGACATCAAAGCACGAGTGGACTGGAAGCAGGAGAAACAAAAAGAAAGACATGACCACCTCGTGAGGGAGAGACATTTAAAACCCAAAGACACTGTCTACATCCACAACTTCACAAACAGCCAACGTTGGTTGCCAAGTACCATTCTGAGTCAGAGTGGCCCAGTCTCCTTTGTGGTCAAACTGACTGATGGTCGATTCATGCGCAGACACCGGGATCCCATTCACCTGCGCTATGACAAAGAAAATGCCATGTTTTCAGACGGAACAGCTACGAGTGGTAGTATACAAGTGGAAACCCCACAGGAAACAGTTCATGAGGAACAGGGGCATTCGGTGGTTCTTGCAGAGGGTAATGGACTTCCTCTAACAAACACCCAACCAGCTCCTGTGGCCTCAGACCCAGCTCCACTGGGACACGGCTTACCCGTGTGTTGTTGCACACCAGGAGTACAGCGCAGGGCACAGCGTAGTCACGAGCCTCCTGAAAGACGAACTTTGTAGTTGAGACGAAGAGGCTTGTGGTGTTAGTGTTTGGAACAGCAGACTTAGTGGAAAATAAATAAGGAATGTCAATTTTCGTTTGTTTACATTTACAGTAACACTAGCAGAAGTTCTAAAATGTTGAAAAGAAAACACTGATGGGGTTTACTTGTTAATCATATGTTCTTTTCTCACAGGGGGATTGAAATTAAGGGGGGAGAAGTGTTATAGTGTGGACATTATATAAATAATTACATTGAATATGTTATTGTACTTACCTGCAATATAGTATGATTACTATTCATGTGTCCATGGTTATTGACATTGGCCTTGACGTTTCCCATTTGATGATGTCATCACCCAGAGTTGTACCTGTTCAATGCGATCATTGAGGGTGGATTGGCCAAGATGGCTGCTTGAACAGACGCTTTTTTACCGAGCTCCGTACCAAACTTCAGAAAGATTGTGAAAATTGTTTAAAAAAAAGTTTAGTCATTATTATTTTTATTGGTTCAAGATATAAGACCTTTCCTGTGACTGGAATGATAATTGGATAATTTATTTCAGCATGTCCATGCAAAGTCGTGACAAAAAAAGAAAGGAAAAAGTTAGCCGTTCTATTGCTAATCAACAAGAGAGAAACGTGCTTATAGACAACTGCCATAACTACACTTGGCCTATGGATAATATCATGCTTTCGAATGCTGAAGATGACGAATTCCCCTCTTTACCGGTTACTCCGTGCAATTCCTCCACCCTCCAAAAAACCCAACATGAACTCTGACATCGTGGCTACCCTCTCCTTACTCATCAACTCCAGGTGTGACGCCATTGAGAAAATGGTAGCCGCGAACACCATGGTTATCGAAGGCTTGAAAAAGACTGTGGAGTTTGCATGTGGTGAAATTAATGATGTGAAAACGAGAGTGACAAAAGTTGAAAAAAATGTGGAAAGGGTGGAAAAGAATAACAATGTCTACCATAGACGTCTCACTGATCTGGAACAATACACAAGAAAATTGAACCTGAGACTCTACGGCTTGCCAGAGGTGGAGAATGAAGATGTGCGAGGAGAGGCTATCCGTATCTGCCAAGAAGTTTTGCCTGCAGAGAAGAACAAAGTTGGTGATACCATCGACGTTGTACATCGCCTCGGCAAGAAGCAACAGCAAAGCGATTCAAGACCCAGGGGTATCATCATCCTATTCACTACCAGATTCTACAGGGATGCTGTCTGGAAAGCTGCTAGGAAGAACGCCTTCCTTCAGAGCCATGGTATGCGTTTCGCCGAGCATCTCAGCCCGGAAGACATAGAAAGAAGGAACAAGTTGTGGCCAACGATCAAGATAGCACGAAGTGAGGGGAAGGCTGCTTACTTCGTCGGAGGACGAGGTTTCATCAACGGTTCAGAAATCCATATTCCTCCCTAAAATCTCACCAGAAGGAACAGGTTGATGGTTTCAGCCATGGTATTCTCATTTTCCTTATGTTGTTTACCTAACAAGTATCAGGTGACTATTTTAAAGGAATACTCAGGTATTTCAATTCATTAGTTTGTTCTTGTATGACCAGAAGTCCTATTTTGTTTATAAACTTATGAAGAAGATTGAAAGCTGAATTTATGTTTTATGTATACAGTAACTAAGATACTGTTTTAAATGGCATACAAGTCTGCTCTGACTTTACACGGTTATTGTTCTATTTAGTTATTAATACTTATTTCCAAAAAAGGTCTTAGGAACGTTTATATGTAAAACATTTTGTTATTCAATTATTTTATGATCAGTTTTCATATGTACTTAAAATAGTAGGTACCCTTTTATTTAAATTATTATTTGTATGATTTCTCAGAATAGTTCCTGATTACACTAGAGGGTTTTTAGTCTCTCTTACTACAAGAACCCTTGGTTTGGTCTTGAACATAATTTCCAGTTGAGTTGCATTTCAAAGGTTATGGAATAAGCTATTTTCACTTTAAATTGACTTAAATGGTGCAGATCTCGGTTCCTTATCGTTTACGTTCACTGCTCCTACGTCTTTGACTCATCCTACTACAGTTTATACTTTTATATAATCTTTGTTGTTTTGTCTTTGTCTATATTATCTCTTAATGCTAGGGGGTTACGAAACAGTGTGAAGCGCAAGGCCTTATTTTTATTTGCTAAACAATTTCGAACAGATTTTTGCTTTTTTCAAGAGTCTCACTCAATTTCTGCTGATGCCAACTTCTGGAGGTCACAGTGGGGCAACGATATTTGGCTTTTCCATGGATCTGAACGCTCTGCTGGTGTCACTACAATGAAAAATACCTTTGGTGGTAATATTCTACACTCGGAATGTGACCCCTTTGGTCACTTTATTTGTCTTGTGATCAGTTACAATGACATTACACTCATTACTGTAAACGTCTACGGGTACAACACCAAACATGAGAATGATGAGTTGCTTGAATCTATAGAGAAACATATACTTCATTGGTTATCTAAATTTCCCAATTCGTTATTATTGATAGGAGGGGACTTTAACATTACAATAGATAATTCAACTGATAGATGGCCCCCAGGTAGGCCAACCAATCAGAATTTGGGTTTAATACTTTTTATGGAAAAGTTTGATCTTACTGATATATGGAGAGAGAGGTTTCCGGCCGACAGATCATTCACTTGGAGTAACAAAACAGGCTCCAGACAATCCAGAATAGATTTTTGGCTTATATCCAAATGTATTGATAGTGAGTGTGTTACTACAAATATTTGTACTACTCCCCTCACAGACCATAAGGCTATTTACATTGATATCAAAATATTTACCCCTGATACAAACCTTGGTAGAGCATCCTACTGGATGCTAAATAGCTCATTATTAAATAATGATATAGTTACATTTGAGGTTAAAGATCTGCTCTCACACTTTTGGGAAAGGGCTTGTGAAGAAAAATCTTATTGCAAGAACTGGGAGCTCTTTAAATTTGAGGTGTCCAAATATCTTAGAAAATATGGTAGTAATCTTGCTAAGACCAGAAGAGCTGAGGAGGAAAAGGTGATCATTAAGATAACTTCCCTTTCTCAGAGGTCCCCAGCTGACCTCTTGGGGGAGGAGAAGATGGAACTAATTGAGTTACAAAATAAACTGGATAATATATATCAATTAAAAGCAGAAGGAGCCTTTATTAGATCTAAGATAAAATGGATTGAGGAGGGAGAACAGAATTCATCCTATTTCTTTAGACTTGAGAAATTTCACTCTAAAAATAACACTATCCATAAGTTAAACATTGATGGTGTTATTACAGATGACCAAAAATTAATCGCTAAATACTGCAGCTATTTTTACAGAAAATTGTATAGCTCTACGTACTGTCAGGAATCCACAGATATGTTTTTTAACTCACTGAATAATGTTCACTCTATCAGTGATATAGAATCTAAACAGTGTGATGAACCCATCAAAGTTGAAGAGATTATAGAGTCTATCAAACATCTAAAGAACAATAAATCACCAGGTGTTGATGGAATTACATCAGAATTTTACAAATTATTTTCTGAACAATTTGTCTTCTTAATAATGACTATAAGATATTAGCCTCACTACTTGCAAAAAGAATTAAAGAAGTTCTGGATGCAATCATTGATGAAACACAGTCTGGCTTCATGAGGAACAGACATATTTCTAACAATGTCAGACTAGTATTAGACGTACTTGACTACTCAGACCTAATAACTGAGGATAGCTTCATATTATTTTTAGATTTTTATAAAGCATTTGACACAGTAGAGCATCAGTTTCTCTTCCACTCCCTTGAGAGACTTGGCTTTGGGGATTTTTTCTGTAAGGCTATTAAGACTCTCTATGCAAATGGTAACAGCTCTATCAAATTGAAATATGGCACCTCACCTAGATTTGAGTTAAAGAGAGGAATTAGGCAAGGTTGTCCTATCTCTCCGTACCTGTTTTTATTAATCACCCAACTTCTGGCAAATTCTTTAAATAATAGTCCTGTACAAGGTATTTCCATAGCTGGTAAAGAAATTATTATAAGCCAGCTGGCTGACGATACTACACTTTTTCTGAAAGACGCTAACCAAATTCCCATATCGATTAATGTGACACTAAGAAATGTGAACTCATGGCTGTCAAAGATTGTGTGACACCTTCATATTATGGTATTCCAGTAAAAGAAGAACTTACATATTTAGGCATAACCATTACAAAGGATCAGAAGTCTAGAGGCTTACTAAATTTTAACCCTCTCATTAAAAAAACCCAGAAGAAACTAAATCAATGGCTACAGAGGGACTTATCTTTAAAAGGTAGAGTCCTAATAACCAAGGCTGAAGGTATCTCTAGACTAACATATTGTTATTCAGGTGAGTGAGGACCCAAAAGCGATTTAACAGAAACAGAGTCTTTTAATGTCCAAACAGGGAAAACATAAATCCTCAATCTTTACAGGAGATGTCCAAACAGGGAAAACATAAATCCTCTATCTTAACAGGAGAGTCCCCTTTCTAGTAGTTGAGGAGAATTGCAGGGCTAGCGGCAACAGACTGCAGGTCCCTTCGGGTAGGCGCGGGCCGTAGAGGATAGAGACACCTGCTCACACGCAGTATCTGATGAAGAGGCAGATTACAACAGGACGGAACAAGGGCAAAGCAAACAAGAATCCGACAAGGACAGAAGCAAAAACAGAGAGAGAAATAGAGACTTAATCAGAGGGCAAAAGAGGGAACAGGTGTGAGAGAGTAAACGAGGTCGTTAGGAGAATGAGGAACAGCTGGGGGCAGGAACGGAACGATAGAGAGAGAGAGAGGAAAGTAACCTAATACGACCAGCAGGGGGAAACGAAGAGAAGAGAAAGCACAGGGACAAGACATGACAATACATGACAGTAGCCCCCCACTCACCGAGCGCATCCTGGCGCACTCGAGGAGGAAACCTGGCGGCAACGGAGGAAATCATCGATCAGCGAACGGTCCAGCACGTCCCGAGATGGAACCCAACTCCTTTCCTCAGGACCGTACCCCTCCCAATCCACTAGGTACTGATGACCACGTCCCCGAGGACGCATGTCCATAATCTTCCGGACCCTGTAGATAGGTGCGCCCTCGACAAGGACGGGGGGGGGGCGGGGGGGGGGGGGGAGACGAACGGGGGCGCAAAGAAAAGGCTTGACACAGGAGACATGGAAGACCGGGTGGACGCGACGAAGATGTCGCGGAAGAAGAAGTCGCACTGCAACAGGATTAACGACCTGAGAAATACGGAAAGGACCAATGAACCGCGGGGTCAATTTGCGAGAAGCTGTCATAAGGGGAAGGTTACGAGTGGAGAGCCATACTCTCTGACCGCGACAATACCTAGGACTCTTAGTCCTACGCTTATTAGCGGCTCTCACAGTCTGCGCCCTATAACGGCAAAGTGCAGACCTGACCCTCTTCCAGGTGCGCTCACAACGTTGGACAAAAGCCTGAGCGGAGGGGACGCTGGACTCGGCGAGCTGGGACGAGAACAGAGGAGGCTGGTACCCGAGGCTACTCTGAAAAGGAGATAGCCCGGTAGCAGAAGAAGGAAGCGAGTTGTGAGCGTATTCTGCCCAGGGGAGCTGTTCTGCCCAAGACGCAGGGTTTCGAAAGGAAAGACTGCGTAAGACGCGACCAATAGTCTGATTGGCCCGTTCTGCTTGACCGTTAGATTGGGGATGAAAACCGGGGATGAAAACCGGAAGAGAGACTGACGGAAGCCCCAATCAAACGACAAAACTCACTCCAAAATTGAGACGTGAATTGCGGACCCCTGTCCGAAACGGCGTCTGACGTAAGGCCATGAATTCTGAACACATTCTCAATGATGATTTGTGCCGTCTCTTTAGCAGAAGGAAGCTTAGCGAGGGGAATAAAATGAGCCGCCTTAGAGAACCTATCGACAACCGTTAGAATAACAGTCTTCCCCGCGGACGAAGGCAGACCAGTAATAAAGTCTAAGGCGATGTGAGACCACGGTCGAGAGGGAATGGAAAGCGGTCTGAGACGACCGGCAGGAGGACAGTTACCGGACTTAGTCTGCGCGCAGTCCGAACAAGCAGCCACGAAACGACGCGTGTCACGCTCCTGAGTGGGCCACCAAAAATGCTGGCGAATAGAAGCATGCGTACCCCGAACGCCGGGGTGGCCGGCTAACTTGGCAGAGTGAGCCCACTGAAGAACGGCCAGACGAGTAGAAACGGGAACGAAAAGAAGGTTCCTAGGACAAGCGCGCGGCGACGGAGTGTGAGTGAGTGCTTGCTTTACCTGCCTCTCAATTCCCCAGACAGTCAACCCGACAACACGCCCCTCAGGGAGAATCCCCTCGGGGTCGATGGAGGCTACTGAAGAACTGAAGAGACGGGATAAAGCATCAGGCTTGGTGTTCTTAGAGCCCGGACGATAAGAAATAACGAACTCGAAACGAGCGAAAAACAACGCCCAACGAGCCTGACGCGCATTGAGTCGTTTGGCAGAACGGATGTACTCAAGGTTCTTATGGTCAGTCCAAACGACAAAAGGAACGGTCGCCCCCTCCAACCACTGTCGCCATTCGCCTAGGGCTAAGCGGATGGCGAGCAGTTCGCGGTTTCCCACATCATAGTTACGTTCCGACGGCGACAGGCGATGAGAAAAATACGCGCAAGGGTGGACCTTATCGTCAGAATGGGAGCGCTGGGACAGAATGGCTCCCACGCCCACCTCTGACGCGTCAACCTCGACAATGAACTGTCTAGAGACGTCAGGTGTAACAAGGATAGGAGCGGATGTAAAACGCTTCTTGAGGAGATCAAAAGCTCCCTGGGCGGAAACGGACCACTTAAAGCACGTCTTGACAGAAGTAAGGGCTGTGAGAGGAGCTGCCACCTGACCGAAATTACGAATGAAACGACGATAGAAATTCGCAAAACCGAGAAAGCGCTGCAGCTCGACACGTGACTTAGGGACGGGCCAATCGCTGACAGCATGGACCTTAGCGGGATCCATCTGAATGCCTTCAGCGGAAATAACAGAACCGAGAAATGTGACGGAGGAGACATGAAAAGCGCACTTCTCAGCCTTCACATAAAGACAATTCTCTAAAAGGCGCTGGAGAACACGTCGAACGTGCTGAACATGAATCTGGAGTGACGGTGAAAAAATCAGGATATCGTCAAGGTAAACGAAAACAAAGATGTTCAGCATGTCTCTCAGTACATCATTCACTAATGCCTGAAAGACAGCTGGAGCGTTAGCGAGACCGAACGGCAGAACCCGGTATTCAAAGTGCCCTAACGGAGTGTTAAACGCAGTTTTCCACTCGTCCCCCTCCCTGATGCGCACGAGATGGTAAGCGTTACGAAGGTCCAACTTAGTAAAAAACCTGGCTCCCTGCAGGATCTCGAAGGCTGAAGACATAAGGGGAAGCGGATAATGATTCTTAACCGTTATGTCATTCAGCCCTCGATAATCCACGCAGGGGCGCAGGGTACCGTCCTTTTTCTTAACAAAAAAACCCCCGCTCCGGCGGGAGAGGAAGAAGGGACTACGGTACCGGCGTCGAGAGCAACAGACAGATAATCTTCGAGAGCCGACAGAGAGTATAGTCTACCCCGGGGTGGAGTGGTACCCGGAAGGAGATCAATACTACAATCATACGACCGGTGAGGAGGAAGGGAGGTGGCCCTGGACCGACTGAAGACTGTGCGCAGATCATGATATTCCTCCGGCACCCCTGTCAAAACACCAGGCTCCTCCTGTGAAGAGGGGGCAGAAGAAACAGGAGGGATAGCAGACATTAAACATTTCACATGACAAGAAACGTTCCAGGAGAGGATAGAATTACTAGACCATTTAATAGAAGGATTATGACACACTAGCCAGGGATGACCCAAAACAACAGGTGTAAAAGGTGAACGAAAAATCAAAAAAGAAATGGTTTCGCTATGATTACCAGAGACAGTGAGGGTTAAAGGTAGCGTTTCACACTGAATCCTGGGGAGAGGACTACCATCCAGGGCGAACATGGCCGTGGGCTCCCCTAACTGTCTGAGAGGAATGTCATGTTCCCGAGCCCAGGCTTCGTCCATAAAACAGCCCTCCGCCCCAGAGTCTATCAAGGCACTGCAGGAAGCTGCCGAACCGGTCCAGCGTAGATGGACCGACAAGGTAGTACAGGATCTTGACGGAGAGACCTGAGTAGTAGCGCTCACCAGTAGCCCTCCGCTTACTGATGAGCTCTGGCTTTTACTGGACATGAAATGACAAAATGACCAGCGGAACCGCAATAGAGACAGAGGCGGTTGGTGATTCTCCGTTCCCTCTCCTTAGTCGAGATGCGAAAACCCCCCAGCTGCATGGGCTCAACACCTGAGCCAGTGGAGGAAGATGGTAGTGATGCGGAGAGGGGGGATACTGTTAACGCGAGCTCTCTTCCACGAGCTCGGTGACGAAGATCTACCCGTCGTTCTATGCAAATAGCGAGTTCAATCAAAGAATCCACGCTGGAAGGAACCTCCCGGGAGAGAATCTCATCCTTTACCTCCGCGTGGAGACCCTCCAGAAAACGAGCGAGCAACGCCGGCTCGTTCCAGTCACTGGAGGCAGCAAGAGTGCGAAACTCTATAGAGTAATCCGTTATGGATCGATTACCTTGACATAGGGAAGACAGGGCCCTGGAAGCTTCTTTCCCAAAAACTGAACGATCAAAAACCCGTATCATCTCCTCTTTAAAGTTCTGATACTCGTTAGTACACTCAGCCCTTGCCTCCCAGATTGCCGTGCCCCACTCACGAGCCCGTCCAGTAAGGAGAGATATGACGTAGGCGATACGAGCTCTACCCCTGGAGTATGTGTTGGGCTGGAGAGAGAACACAATATCACACTGGGTGAGGAACGAGCGGCATTCAGTGGGCTGCCCAGAGTAACACGGTGGGTTATTAATTCTGGGCTCCGGAGACTCGGGAAGCCCTGGAAGTAGCTGGTGGATCGAGACGGAGATTGTGAAAATGTTTTGAGAGGTCGGAGACTTGGGCGGCCAGGGTCTCAACGGCATGCCGAGCAGCAGACAATTCCTGCTCGTGTCTGCCTAGCATCGCTCCCTGGATCTCGACGGCTGAGTAGCGAGGATCCGAAGTCACTGGGTCCATTCTTGGTCGGATTCTTCTGTTATGCAGGTGAGTGAGGACCCAAAAGCGATATAACAGAAACAGAGTCTTTTAATGTCCAAACAGGGAAAACATAAATCCTCAATCTTTACAGGAGATGTCCAAACAGGGAAAACATAAATCCTCTATCTTAACAGGAGAGTCCCCCTTCTAGTAGTTCAGGAGAATTGCAGGGCTAGCGGCAACAGACTGCAGGTCCCTTCGGGTAGGCGCGGGCCGTAGAGGATAGAGACACCTGCTCACATGCAGTATCTGATGAAGAGGCAGATTACAACTGGACGGAACAAGGGCAAAGCAAACAAGAATCCGACAAGGACAGAAGCAGAAACAGAGAGAGAAATAGAGACTTAATCAGAGGGCAAAAGAGGGAACAGGTGTGAGAGAGTAAACGAGGTCGTTAGGAGAATGAGGAACAGCTGGGGGCAGGAACAGAACGATAGAGAGAGAGAGAGAGATATATTATATTAGAGAGATAGAGAGAGAGAAAGTAACCTAATACGACCAGCAGGGGGAAACGAAGAGAAGAGAAAGCACAGGGACAAGACATGACAATACATGACACATATGGTGCTCTATCTTTATATCTTGACCGTAAAATAAGCAAGGAGATAGACCAGATGCTTTTCAACTTTCTTTGGAGAAACCGTACCCATTACATTAGGAAAACTGTTGTAATGAACACTTATGAGAATGGTGGACTGAATTTTCTGGATTTTACTACTTTAAATAATACTTTCAAGATCAATTGGATAAAACAATTCCTAAGAAGACCCACTTCTATCTGGAATTTTATTCCTCATCATGTCTTCTCTACTTTTGGTGGCCTTAACTTCATGTTGTTTTGCAATTATAATATTGACAAAGTTCCAGTGAAACTTTCTGCTTTTCATCGGCAGGTTTTCTTGTCATGGTCCTTAATTTATAAACACAATTTTTCTCCACACAGATATTATATATGGAATAATCTGGATATATTGTATAAAAATACCTCTCTGTTTTTAGAATATTGGTTCAGAAATAATATCCTATTGGTGAGCCAACTGGTAAATGCAGAGGGTCTTTTACTCAGTTATAAAGAATTCTTATCACTTTACAAGGTCCCTGTAACACCTAAAGATTTTGCAATTGTTTTAGATGCCATTCCCTCAGGTGTTGCTATGTTATTCAGGAACATGTCAAGACCTGACCCTCAGAGCCTACCTTCTATTGACCCTGTTGACTCATCAGTAGGAAAGATTTGTTTCTCTTTTGGTCCATTCAACAACAGAGCGATACGATCCTTGTTTCAGCAGGATGTTGTATCTATACCTTATGTCATGCCTTATTGGAATGGATTTATTGATAATATCTGTTGGAAAAAAGTTTGGATGTTGCCACAAACATACCTACTTGTTAACAAAATTAAGGAAGTTTCCTTTAAAATTATTCATAAATATTATCCTGCCAACCACTATATGAAGAAGTTTAAGGAAAACATCAACTCAAATTGCTCCTTTTGTAATGACCACCCAGAAACAGTTGTGCATCTTTTTTGGCATTGTATGCATGTAAGAAAACTGTGGCAAGACATCAGTAGGTTTATAATTGAACACATTTATGAAGATTTTACACTATTGTGGAGAGATGTACTGTTTGGATTCTTTACATACAATAGAAATAAGCGGAATCATTTTTATGTAAATTTACAAACAGAAAACCACATTTTCGTATCCTACAAAAAGAAATTGAACTGTATTTTAAGACGGTTAAATGCTCTACTAACAAAAAGCTGTTAGAATTGTAAGTATATGCATGTCCCTTAAGGTCCTTGTGTAATTGTAATGTGATATTGTACCCCCTAGCTCGATTGTCCATTGTTTGTAATCTATGTATGCTTGTGTTCCCTCATGTGCTTTATGTATTGATTTGTTGTTAATAAAAATATATTTTTTAAATAAAAAATAAAAATGCGATGATTGAGTGGGCTGTATAACTTTGCTGTGTTTGTGCATGGCTGTACACCTTTTAATAGGGTGGAAGTGATTGAATTGCGTGTGGGCATTCCTTGTCAAGTTACCGCACACTGTAAACACATACACCAACCCAAGCTATGTAAATGATATGCTACGATTGGAGAAGAACACCCCTTCTTTTGTCCACGCCTTCTGGTGCAGTCAATGTACGGGTGAACTTCTGTGTTCTAATACAGTGCGCTGTCAACGACAAGATGGCAGTGAGTGAGTCTATGAAGGGTCTTCTACTCTACCTCTGCATCTGTAGTCATGTTTCTACTGTGGAAGCGTGGGAACTCACCCTGCTTCACACCAACGACGTCCACGCAAGAGTTGAGGAGACGAGCAACAGTTACGGCAAATGCACCAAGCCTCCGTGTTTTGCCGGTGTGGCAAGGAGGTTTACGAAAATACAGGAGATCCGGAGCCGGGAGAAGAACGTGATGCTGCTGGACGCAGGCGACCAATTTCAGGGAACCGTTTGGTTTAATGTATATAAGGGAGCCGAGGCTGCCTATTTTATGAATAAACTTGGCTACGATGCGATGGTAAGCAGTTCACATCATTCCAGTAGAATATTAATGTGGGCGACTGTATCATTTCATAACGGAGGATGCTCTCTGGGTGACAACATTTAAAATACCCATATGCGGGACAACAGAATGATTTGGCACGACATTCTCCGGAGACTATCACTATTTCAAAATAGGCCATCATCACTGTCAATCGTGAATGATAATTCTTCACGTTTTACGGTGAAACGTCCAAACATCATCTGCATGCCAGTTTCATGGGAATATCTGCATTTAGAATTTGTGAGCAAATTCGAGCAGATGGTTTTAACCTTCCAGTATTTTTATTCAGCAATGTAGCTAACCATCCTAAAATCTCATAACTGAGGTGGTGTTTTTGGTGTAACAGTAACGTTATACTATGCTGTTAAATTTGTATCCGATATGTTGAATACTAATGAATCATTATGATCTTCCAAGACATTGATTCAGCTTTGATCAAACTTTACTAAAGGACCACAATTGTGAGAAGTGGCGGTGCGACGCAACCCCTGCTCAGCTGTATTAAACGAGCTAATTGAAGCGCACCAAGACTAGCCTACTCATTTGCCTCGGGCAAAACTTAGTGACGCAGAATATTGACCCCATGTGTGGCTGTTTTATGAACATCTGGAAATATGTGGCCAAGGAAACATGTTCTGGTTGGTGTTAGGAAATTATCATTTTTAAAACGGGATTGAGTGAAGTAGCTGAAAATGATGATTGATCAACTAATTAGCTACCCTCACAAATTTGAAGAAATTATCTTATATACCATCTTTCAGTTACTTAGGTAGCTCTTCGTCACAAGCACGCGTTCTGTAAGTATTATTGTTAGGCGGAACTGTCCTCTCCATGCGTAGCTGGAATTTACCCCGAAAGGATTTGAGAAATGTGATTGGTTGATATTGTCTGGCCTACCTCTCCTCTTGCACTTTGCAGGATATCAGATCTCAACAATGATTGGAAAAGTCTAACACAACCTTTCTTGAAAGTATGGATCGCGACGTGTCATAGTACATGTATAATTAGTTAGTGAATTGATTTGGCCAAGTGAAACTGCGGTCTCTGTTCAGTGCGCTCACTGCTAAGCAGCGGTCTCTGCTCAGTATGGTAGCTGCCGGTTCGCGGTCTTTTTTTCTTGAGTGTTCTTGACGTTCACTCCGTGACAAGCTGCAGCGCTGTCGTTTAACAGCAGATGCGCTGTCAGCCACTGACTTGTCATTGCCACTCCCCAAATGGACTCATGCTAGCAACAAGTTCTGACAGCTCAATCGTCACGAAAAGGCAATACACTGATGAGTTTCTCTCTTTCATACAAACGTTGAGAATTAACGAGGAGATCCCTCAATGTGATTTGTGCGGGGAAGTGCTTAGTTACTTAATGAGTTAATGAAAACGAAAAAATTCCTATAACGACACGTCCTGACTAAATATCCATAGCATGGCGGTATACCTAGGGAATTTCAGAACAGGGCAGAATGCGTCAGGAAACAGTGTTTCGACAGTGGAAAGTAGGTAAGCTAGCAAGGCATTGTTGTAATTTTATAAAAAGGTGATGATAATCAGAAATAAGGGAGTACTGTCTCAGTAGTATGTGCGAGTTTCTCTTTCAAACAGTTCCCTGGCCTTGTACACAGCTAATAGCTAACGTTAGGCAAAGCGAGTTAGCTAGCTACTGATAGCTCAACCCTAAGTAACAGTACAACTGAAGATGAAAAATGATCAAGCCTACTGTACATCTTACTGTAGAAATAGTTGGAAACAAGTCTAGGTTGGATCCGTTGCTGTCAAAATACAAGTCATTTTTATTCTGAACTGGAATAAACTGATTGAAGCAAGATACTTTGAGGCAAACACAGTTCTGGGTTGTTCATCTACAGCAGGAAGTCTCCTGCCTAACTGAGAAAGCACAAGATGTTCTGGTCCTGTTTGACTCCACATGCCTATGTCAGTCAGGGATCTCAACATTACCAGTACCACATTCTTATGATACACTGCTCAAAAAAATAAATGGAACATTAAAATAACACATCCTAGATCTGAATGGAAAAATTATTAAATACTTTTTTCTTTACATAGTTTAATTGTGCTGACAAAAATCACACAAATTATCAATGGAAATCAAATGTATCAACCCATGGAGGTCTGGATTTGGAGTCACACTAAATTAAAGTGGAAAACCACACTACAGGCTGATCCAACTTTGATGTAATGTCCTTAAAACAAGTCAAAATTAGGCTCAGTAGTGTGTGTGGCCTCCACGTGCCTGTATGACCTCCCTACAACGCCTGGGCATGCTCCTTATGAGATGGCGGATGGTCTCCTGAGGGACCTCCTCCCAGACCTGGACTTCTCTGGCAAATGAAAACGTCCTGCACGGTGTTGGGCTGTAAGCACAACCCCCATCTGTGGATGTCGGGCCCTCATACCACCCTCATGGAGACCGTTTCTGACCGTTTGAGCAAACACATGCACATTTGTGGCCTGCTGGAGGTCATTTTGCAGGGCTCTGGCAGTGCTTCTCCTGTTCCTCCTTGCACAAAGGCGGAGGTAGCGGTCCTGCTGCTGGGTTGTTGCCCTCCTACGGCCTCCTCCACATCTCCTGATGTACTGGCCTGTCTCCTGGTAGCGCCGCCATGCTCTGGACATTACGCTGACAGACACAGCAAACCCTCTTGCCACAGCTCGCATTGATGTACCATCCTGGATGAGCTGCACTACCTCAGCCACTTGTGTGGGTTGTAGACTCAGTCTCATGCTACCACTAGAGTGAAAGCACCACCAGCATTCAAAACTGACCAAAACATCAGCCAGGAAGCATAGGAACTGAGAAGTGGTCTGTGGTCCCCACCTGCAGAACCACTCCTTTATTGGGGGTGTCTTGCTAATTGCCTATAATTTCCACCTGTTGTCTATTCCATTTGCACAACAGCATGTACAATATATTGTCAATCAGTGTTGCTTCCTAAGTGGACAGTTTGATTTCACAGAAGTGTGATTGACTTGGAGTTACATTGTATTGTTTAAGTGTTCCCTTTATTTTTTGGAGCAGTGTATATTTAAGCAATATATGGCCAATATGTGGTATATGGCCATGGCTAAGGGCTGTTGTCAAACACAACAGTGTCTGGATACAGCCCTTAGCCATATGCCACAAACCCCCGAGGTGCCTTATTGCTATTATAAACTGGTTACCAATGTAATTAGAGCAGTAAAAATGCATGTTTTGTCATACCCGTGGTATATGGTCTGTTATACCACAGCTGTCAGCCAATCAGCATTCAGCGCTCGAACCACCCGGTTTATAAATATTTTTATATTTTTAAATTAAGTGGACACTTCTGATGACGTTTGACAAGTATACACTGCTCGCAAGGGGGCGAGGTAGGAAGGAAGGAAGGATTTATTTTTAAATGAACCACCCTTTGCTGGAAATTCACCACTCGTTCATCCCTCTGATTGCATTTTCAGCCACTGGTAACTTGCGCTACGGTCAATTATGAGTGCATATCTACTTATATTAAATATATAATTATTAATATACGTATAACAAGCAAATAAATTAGCTGACTAATGTTAGCCTGCCCAGCGGGAACTTCTGAAGGAAAATGTTTTATTTCTACACTTTCCAAAATATAACCAAACAAAAACAAACTTTTTACATAGTAGCAACATTTCTAACTTATTGGCATTTGTTTTTACTTACACTTGCATGTTGACTTCTCCATTGATGTTTAAGTTTTCGCAGACTTTTCTTAGCGGAGGTACCATTGTCGCGGATTGAATTATGTGGCGTTTCAGGCCCGGAGTGAACATAATTGTACACTCGCAAAGCCGACTGAAAACGAGGACTGAGGGGCTTACTTTGCAAACTTCCCTTGCTTGGCTAATCATTTGGACCACCCTCCAAGATGGCGATGGAGATTCATCCAAGGGCATAAGGCGAGGATAAGTGGGTGTGTCTTAAGTGTTTGGACCACAAACAGGGGAACGTAACACCTTCAAACAGGTCAACATTCACAAAGCTGCAGGGCCAGAAGCATTAACAGGACGTGTACTCAAAGTATGCGCCGACCAACTGGCAAGTGTCTTCATTGACATTTTCCCTGACCAAGTCTGTAATACCTACATGTTTCAAGCAGACCACCATAGTCCCTGTGCCCAAGGAAGTGAAGCTAACCTGCCTAAATGATTACCACCCCGTAGCACTCATGTCGGTAGCCTTGAAGTGCTTTGAAAGGTTGGTCATGGCTCACATCAACAGCATCCTCCCGGATACCCTAGATCCACTCCAATTCGCATACCGCCCCAACAGATCCACAGATGACACAATCTCAATCGCACTCCACACTTTCCCACCTGGACAAAAGGAACACCTATGTGAGAATGCTGTTCATTGACTACAGCTCAGAGGTCAACACCATAGTGGCCACAAAGCTCATCACTAAGCAAGGACCCTGGGACTAAGCACCTCCCTCTTCAACTGGATCCCGTGCTTCCTGACGGGCCGCCCACAGGTGATAAGGTTAGGAAACAACACGTCTGCCACGCTGCTCCTCAGTACTGGGGCCCCTTCTGTACTCCCTGTTCACCCGCGACTGCATGGCCAAGCACGACTCCAACACCATCATTAAGTTTGCTGACGACACAACAGTGGTAGGCCTGATCAATGATAACGATGAGACAGCCTATAGGGAGGAGGTCCGAGAACTGGCAGTGTGGTGCCAGGACAACAACCTCTTCCTCAATGTGAGCAAGACAAAGGAGCTGATCGTAGATTACAGGAAAAAGCGGGCCGAACAGGCCCCAATTCTCATTGACGGGACTGTAGTGGAGCAGGTTGAAAGCTTCCTTGGTGTCCATCACCAACTAACTATCATGGTCCAAACATAACAAGACAGTCGTGAAGAGGGCCCACCAAAACCTTTTCCACCTCAGGAGACTGAAAAGACTTGGCATGGGACCCCAGATCCTCAAAACGTTCTACAGCTGCACCATCGAGAGCATCCTGACCGGTTGCATCACCGCCTGGAATGACAACTGTTCGGCATCTGACCGTGAAGCGCTACAGAGGGTAGTGCGTACGGCCCAATACATCACTGGGGCCAAGCTTCCTGCCACCCAGGCGGTGTCAAAGGAAAGCCCATAAAATTATCAGAGACTCCAGTCACCCACGTCATAGACTGTTTTCTCTGCTACCGCACGTCAAGTGTTACCGGAGCGCCAAGTCTAGGACCAAAAGGCTCCTTAATAGCTTCACTGGGGCCAAGCTTCCTGCCACCCAGGACCTATATAATAGGCGGCGTCAGAGGAAAGCCCATAAAATTATCAGAGACTCCAGTCACCCACGTCATAGACTGTTTTCTCTGCTACCGCACGTCAAATGTTACCGGCACGCCAAGTCCAGGACCAAAAGCCCCCCCCCCATTTGTTTTGTACACTGCTGCTACTCAAAGTTTATTATCTATGCACAGTCACTTCACCCCTACCTAAATGTACAAATTACATCAACTAACCTGTAACCCCGCACACTGACTTGGTTACAGTACCCCCTATATATAGCCTCGTTATTTTATTGTTACTTGTTTTAATTTTTACTTTAGTTTATTTGGTAAATATTTTCTTAACTCTTCTTGAACTGCACTGTTGGTTAAGGGCTTGTAAGTAAGCATTTCACGGTAAGGTCTACACTTGTTGTATTCGGCGCATGTGACAGCTTGATTAGATTGAACAGATCAGGTAGAACAGAAAACCAGCAGGCTCCGGATCGCCATAGGGTAAGAGATGAGTACCCTGCCCTATACAGTGCACTGCGTTTGACCAGGGTCCTTTTTGTTAAAAGTAGTACACTATAAAGAGAATAAGAACAGGGTGCCATTTGGGATCCACCCTGGTGTGTAGAGATATATTTTCCGTAGGGTCTTTAGGGATAGGGTACTCCGCGGTGTATTAATCTGTGACGTACAAGGGACAAGTAGCCTGGAGCAAGGTGTCAATGTGGTGGACAAGACAAGTCCAGACAAAGGTCTTCAATTCTCAGTGTGACATTGTCTGGGAAAAATTGAAGCCATATTCATAATATGTTCAGGAAGCCTACCCCAGGAGGACGCTAATTAGTTATGTATAAAACAAATAATATATTTTTTTCTTTCCATCAGTTGTTAGTGGACATGCACTTACGTAGCAATTAGATGAAGAAAAACATTAGATAAACTCATCTAAAATGGACTTGGCAGCACAATAACACCAGAACAGTATGGTTGGTTGAACATTGTTGTTAATCGGGAAATATTGTGGTTGACCTTTGCCTTTGTTTGTAACTTTATAGGCTCTGGGGAATCATGAGTTTGACAATAACGTGGAGGGACTTATCAAGCCGTTTCTCCAGGAGGTGAAGTGCACAGTCCTCAGTGCTAACATCAAAGCAGATGACACACTTGCCCCACACATCAGCGGGCTTTATTTCCCATATAAGATATTTGATGTTGGCTCTCAGAAAGTGGGCGTGGTTGGATACACTTCAAAGGAAACACCTGCCCTGTCACAAACGGGTACAATTATGTTTTGACTTGATTACGGTTTTGATTGAAGTTTTAGCTTCTCCTCACCCCCCCTCTCTTAATGTATCTTCCTTCTCTCCTCAATCCTTTTATTCTCCCTCTATTCAGTTTCATATTCATGCATTCGCTCCTCTCCTACTCTCGTCACAATAATCCATATTGATTGCTCTGTCTAGGTTGCTTCGTGTTTGCTTCCAATATTTACACTATGATTTTAATAATGCCTTCCTCTAGATCAGGGTTTCTCAAACTCGGTCGTCGGGTCCGCAAGCGCTGCACGTTTTTGTTTTTTGCCATCGCACTACACAGCTGATTCAAATAATGAACTAATCGCCAAGCTTTGATCATTTGAATCAGCTGTGTAGTGTTAGGGCAAAAAAACAAAATGTGCACCACTTGGGGTCATAAGGAGTGAGTTTGGGAAACATTTAAATAATTTCCCTGATATAAAATGTATTTTTGTTCCTCATTCTGTTGCAGGACCTAACTTAGTGTTTGAGGATGAGATTGATGCCCTTCAGCCCCAGGTCGACAAACTCATCACCCTGGGGGTCAACAAGATCATCGCCCTCGGTCACTCTGGCTTCGTTACGGACAAAGAAATAGCCAGAAGGGTGAAGGGCGTGGATGTGGTCATTGGAGGACACAGCAACACATTTCTGTACACAGGTACGGTATGCAGTGTTTACCACAGACTACTTTAGTTTAATATTTACAATCATAGTAATTTCATCTGCCAGCCAGGGCTCTCTCTGAGCTTGGGGACGAGGTTACAATCTCTATGATTGTATTTCATCCTAACACCATCATTTTTTAACTGTCATAAGTTTTTGTAAGGAATTGTGGAACCTACAGTTGATTCCCGAACTGAAAATGCATATGTCCCTGGATGTCTTCAGTTTTCCTTCCTTACAAGCGATCCAACCATGAAATCATATAATGGAAAAACAGACTGGAAATATAATTGGAAGCATTTGTGGTCTCACTCTAACCACAGCACCATAGAAACTCAAACAACAAGCACATAAATTCTGCCTTCAGTCCTGAAGGAAGAAGGCTTACTAATAACTCAACCAACAACCACACCATGCTGTTTTTACCACACAGGCAGTATATTACTTTATGCCTCAGCAGCTCTTGGTCTGTGATTTGAGGGATCCACATCCTTAATTCGTGCAATATCAAAAAGCTGGAACAATGAGTATCTGCCACCTGTCTTACCTGATGCCGATCCTGGCCTTTTTGTTTTTGTGTGCGTCCCAAATGGCACTCCCTACAAAGAGATTAGGGTGCCATTTGGGATGTAGCCACAATTAGCTTTTGCCGTGCTGAGCTTTTTCCACAACAGCAGCCATGATTCATATTGGTTAGAATCAGTGCACTGGCTGGTTCCCATGCTTGCAAGTTCAGTACCTATGCTATGCTGCTGCTGCTCTTTTTAAAGGGCGAGGACTCTGTGATGGCTATAAGGATTCCCTTTGATGTGAGGCCTACACTTTAGAACAGTTCACTAAACCACAAACAGTAAGCCCTTTGTTCAGTAATTCTGCCTGGAAAGTCAGTGTAGTTCAGGCTGATGTGGTGGGAAAGTAAGAACATAAGAATCCAAGAAGTCGATGGCCTGGATTCATTCTGTTATACAGCAGCTAATTGAAACCCAGTTGATGTCTTAATGCATTCATACAGTTATTTAGGCGTTGTTTAATTGCTAGGCTGTTTTCTTAAGCATGATTACAATGCAACTGATGCTTGATATGGAAAACCATTCATTTAATTCCATTGTTTACATTCACTGTTTCGATAGGGGAGAAACCTTCCTCTGAGGTTCCGGCTGGTCCTTACCCCGTCGTGGTGAAATCAGAGGAAGGGCGGGACGTCCCTGTGGTGCAGGCCTTTGCTTTTGGGAAATATCTGGGTTACCTCAAGGTGACATTTGATGAGGCTGGTAATGTGGTCCAGTCCACAGGCAACCCCATCCTGCTGGACAGCTCTGTACCAGAGGGTGAGTACAGTACTACTGAGTAAAATGAGGTGAAGTTGCCAGGAAGTGTGTCTTAAATGGCACCCTATTCTCTACAGTATATAGTCCACTACTTTTCAACAGAGCCCTATTGGCCCTTATCAAAAGTAGTATAGGAAATAGGGTGCCATTTCGGACCTACACAGTGAAATGGGCATCCGTTTGCATCAGCAGTGCTCCTGTTTATCTTATCACTTGTGAAGGAAGTGTGAAAATGGCACGTTTGGTGTTCTTGACTCTGTGTAGCTACGTCAGTTTCAGTACCACTATCAGTATATTTTTTATTAATGTATAAAAGTTCAACTTTATATAGTAGGGTTGTTCCACAAATTTAGTGCCTTTTGCGTCCCTTTAATATTATGTCTCTCTGATAAGCTACCCAGGAAAAGGCTGAAAATAGCCCATATTGATATGTAGCCATATAAGGTTCATGAAATCAATAACTTGGTATCAGATAACAGTCATGTATTAGCCATCGCTTAGATAATTAATTTGATGCATCAGTAGCAATACAAGGATATAACATTTATAGAAGAGACAGAAATGCTTATGGGGGAGGTGTTGCTGTATATATTCAGAGCCATATCCCTGTAATGCTTAAAGAAGATCTCATGTCAAGTGTTATTGAAGTACTGTGGTTGCAGGTTCACTTGGCACATCTAAAGCCTTTTCTTTTGGGGTGTTGCTACAGGCTAACAGTCAGTATCTAAATAACATGTGAAATGCTTGATAATGTATGTAAACCGAGAGGTCTACTTTCTTGGGGACCTGATTTTTCATCAAGCTGTCTGCTCAAGAGGAAGCTTCTCACTGTAACCAGTGTCTGTAATCTGGTTCAGGTTATTAATCAACCACTACAGGAACAAGATCATCCACATGTATCGATCACATTTTTACTAATACTGTAGAACTTTGCGCTAAAGCTGTACCCGTACCTATTGGATGCAGTGATCACAATATAGTGGCTATATCCAGGGAAGAAACATTAATGTTAATTCCCAAATTGTTTGCCTAGTCAATTTACACACAGCTCTGACTCACTTATCCCACCAGACATGCCACAAGGGGTCTTTTCTTAGTCCCCAAATCCAGAACAAATTCAAGAAAACGTACAGTATTATTATTGCATGGAACTTCCTTCCCGTATTGCTCAAATAAACAGCAAACCTGTTGTTGTTTTTTAAAGATAAAGCAACACTTCGTGGCCCAATGCCTCTCCCCTATTTGACCTAGATAGTTTGTATGCATTGATATGTAGGCTACATGTGCCTTTAAAAAAAATGTAGTTCTGTCCATGAGCTGTTCTTGTATAATGATCTGTATTATGTTTTGTGTGGACCCCAGGAAGAATAGCTGCTGCTTTTGCAACAGCTAATGGGGATCCTAATAAAATACCTTTGATATTGAATTTTAAAAGCCTGTTCTGTTAAATGAAGTGCACTTTAATATAGTCACATGGAGAATTCAATAAATACTTTATGAATAAAGGCTTGCTAAAGTGCCAAAATTCAGCATCAGTCAAACCTGTCACTTCTAGGAAGATTTGAATCCACTGTCTAAGTTTCACCACCATTGTAAAGCCCTATTTATTTATATTCTTTGACAGTCACTTCTGAAGATTACTATTTCATGTGATTAGTGATTCATTTACATCTGACCCTTATTTTAAGGTGAACTGAACTCTCATTTTAAAAAGGTGAAACTATTCCATTGAACATCTAATAGTCAAATCACAGAGTAAAAGCAGGTGAGCAAGTTCTACACTTTTTTTTATTTTATTTTTTTCCATTTTCTTGTGAAAAACTGAACATGTCAACCTAGTTACCACAGTGGATCTGGACCGATTCCGGCTGAGAGTCAGACTCTGCCGACAGTCTGGGCTGCCTTCGGCAGTATTGCTTATGGTTAGGATGCAGGGATTTGAACTCACACCGGAATCGGCCCGAGTTATCTGGCCCAAATGTATTAATAATAATAATAATATATGCCATTTAGCAGACGCTTTTATCCAAAGCGACTTACAGTCATGTGTGCATACATTCTACGTATGGGTGGTCCCGGGGATCGAACCCACTACCCTGGCGTTACAAGCACCATGCTCTACCAACTGAGCTACAGGACCACCCTCTCTGGCAGATGAGTACACGGGCTGCTTTAAATAATTTCAATAGAAAAATACATAATGTTTGATCAAAAAAATACAATAATTACAATAATTAATTTCTTTAAGAGTCCTGTTTTAAGTAGTATTTTGATGCTTTGTGCAAGGAAATTGATACGCTTTAACTTTGTGGCTGGAGCCTCCCGAGTCGGGGAGCGGTCTAAGACAATGCATCGCAGTGCAAACTGCTTGCCAAAGATGCTAGTTCGACACTCGTGCTGGCCACGACCAGGAGACCCATGAGGCAACGCACAATTGGCCCGGAGTCGTCCGAGTTAGGGGAGGGTTTGGCCGGCCGGGATGTCCTTGTGCTGTAGCGACTCCTGTGGCGGGCCAGGAGCATGCACGCAGACATGGTCACCAGGTGTACAGTGTTTCCTCCGACATACTTTTTTTGTTTGTTGGGTGGATGGGTATAATTTATGCATAAAATGTATAATAGTAATTTAAATGACTAAATTTGCATCGGGACACTTCTGGGGCAATCCTGGTAAAATGCTGGCAAAGATGACTGAATTTCCAGTAGATGGAAATGGGCCGATTCTGGGCAGTCATTCATTTTGATTCCAGGCCAAGTCCAACACCCGATTCTGGGCCGACTCAATCAGTTCCAGCTCCCCAGAAGAGGTCTAGTTTTGGGCCGAATTGTTTGTAAAGTTTTTTTCCCCCCATTGCTACCCATAAACTAGCAGTGTTTTAAATCTGTGTTTTGTGAAGCTTGCATTCAATTGACACTCTGTTGCACACAAGCTTCCATTCCCCGTGTCACAAGTTTTTTTTAATCATCAATAGTAATTGTATTTAACCTCGAGATGGGGAAAACAAGGCATTTTAAAATGTATCATGACCGAATGTTAAATTGAGGTGAAACAAAGTTACACTTCTCAAAATGCACCGAATTAACCCAGTAACTGTATCTGATTTCCTCATCAGACCCCAGTATTCTTGCTGACGTAAACGAGTGGAAAAAGGCCCTGGCAAATTACTCCTCCCAGTATGTGGGGGAGACCCTGGTGTATCTCAATGGAACGTTTGAAGAGTGCAGGTTCCGAGAGTGCAACCTGGGAAACCTAATCTGCGACGCTATGGTGAGTTAGTAGTACGGCAGGACAGCTACCCAAACCTGGTACCTTTCGGTCAGTCTGTAGCCTACTGATGAAATCCTGTTATTTTGCTGTAGGTACACCACAACATTAAATATGCAGATGAGCTTCAGTGGAACCATGTCAGCTCCTGCATCGTCCAAGGGGGATCAATACGGTCATCCATAGATGAACGCAGCCGAAATGGTGCGTTTGCCTTATGGGGCTGTTTCCTGGACAACAGCAGAAAATTCAATGGAGATTCTCCATTGAGCTTGTTTTTTGTTGTTGTCCAGGACTAGGCTTAATCTGTGTCCAGGAAACCAGCCTTGTGTTTGCCATTTCTGGGGTTTTCTCCCTCAATTTGGAAACTGATTGAAATGTATTTTGTTAGGTTCTATCACGATGGAAGACCTAATTGCTGTGTTGCCGTTTGGAGGCACCTATGATCTGGTGCAGCTGAAGGGCTCCACTCTGAGGAAAGCTTTTGAGCACTCTGTCAGGAGATATGGAGGGAACACAGGGGAATTCCTTCAAGTATCAGGTATCAGTCTCCATTTCATTTTCATTGGTAAAGAGTCATAATGTAACCTAAACCAGTTGACATCAGGCACTTGTCTCCAGCTATCTATCCCCAAGAACCTGTGCACCTACATTGAATTTACTATTGTTTTGCTTTTCCCCTCTTAGTCAAACTACATGGAGAGGAATGAGGACAAGTGTTTTGGACTGACTTTATTTCACTCCTATAATCTCAATAGGATTCCATGTAGAGTATGATATGTCAAGGCCCCCAGGGGAGCGTGCCAGGAGTATCAGTGTGCTCTGTACGAACTGCCGGGTGCCCGTCTATGAGCCACTGGACAACAGCAGACTATACAAGGTGGTCCTGCCCTCCTACTTGGTGGAAGGAGGAGACGGATTCTCCATGATCAAAGAGGAGAAGCTGAAACACGACAGTGGTGAGCTCACAGAATTGAATAGATTAGAACACTAAGGGTGCCATTGGAGACGACCTATTCCCTGTATAGTGCACGAGGATTGGGGTCAATTCAGAATGTAAACCAAATTCTACATTTTCCTCAAAGCATTAAGATAATTTCAGTGTACTTCCTGAATTGTCTGCAATGTAATTGACCCCAACCCTGTAGTCCACTAAATAAGGAATTGGCCAGGGTGCCTTTTGGGACGCTGATAATATCTCTAGGGATGAGCTCCTTTCCGCAGACTCATAACTTCTTTTATGAACAGGAACCCTTTGAGCATTTTGTTGCCCAACTATTTTTACCAGATAAGTTGTTGGTTAACTGGTTCATGGGGGTTGAAAATAGTTTATCTTACAGGTGACATGGACATTTCGGTGGTGGCCAGCTACATTACTGAGAGGAAGAAGGTGCACCCAGCTGTAGAAGGACGTATCAAGATTTCCAACTCAAATTCAGGAGGATCTGGACACACAACTCTAATCCTCATAGGGCTGGTGATGGCTCTGTCTAGGAGCCTATGAGATCCCTGCCTGCAACGCTAGCTCGCCATTGGACGTGTTCTTCTCAGCATCCAAGGGAAGAACTCAACTCTAGTTAGTCTAGTGAGAGTACAAATTAAGGACATTGGTGAAATATCCATTAACAAGGCACTTAGATATTTCTATATAAATACTGTAAATGACACTGGACTTCTCTAGACAGGTTTTGCTTTGTCAAGTCTCATGTACAGTAACTGCTGTCAAGCTCTTGCTTGGAATTTTGTTTATATAATAATACCACATACAGTGCCAACATAAGCAAACTTAAACAGATGACTACTGGCTGTTTTAATGTGTGCACTGTGCAGAGTATGCTTGCTTAACCAGCATTAGTTTATGGGAGAAGATATATGAGCTCTGTTTTTAAGCTCTTTGGGACCAGAGAGGTATCTAGAAAGGAGATAAATGAGTTGGTCAACCTTTTGTAAATATTTATAGAATTCTTTACTATGGTCATGAATGCTATACTACTGTTTTTTATTTATAGGATGGTATAAAATCTGATCAGGACTTTCCTAAAGTTGGTTAGCTTGTTTCAAATCCCTGTTAAATCTAAAGAAATACATTGAGAACCAGAGGTCATAAATTGAGTTTCGGTTGTAATTTGTAAATGGCTTACGTGAAATGTTTTATTTGGCTTAGTTGTGATATTGAAATAAGCTTGGTAGTAGTACATTTAGACAGATGTCAATGTTTGTCTAGCAGATATTTGATTTAAAAGCTGATCTTGAACTAGCTCTCATGCAAAAAATAAAATGAGTAGTGTGGCTTTGCTGCTCTCACCATTGATCAGGACTGTTTAAGGCCACAGGAGTATTCTGAGGAAAAGGAACATTCTCTCTCAACCTTTATTCTTTACAGGGGCCAGCCATTCATCTCCACCCACCACTGGCACCGGGAATGCATCTCCTTTCCACAGTGGGAGAAACTAGATTCCAAGGGAGGGCAGATGGAAATCGTATTAGGTCATATGCAGGACACAACCTCAATTTAGAAAACTGAGAAGCCGACTTTAAACATGCTCCTAACCACAGGTCTCAGCTCATTGCTTCAGCCTGCATCTCTATTTTTACAGCACACAAATTTAATCATAGTTATGGTCGGGGAAGACCTCTTACATTGACACATCAAGAAAGGACCTCTGTGCAGCAGCCAGCAAGGAATTATTTAAGCCAGATAAAATATGACATTTGACCACCCAGTAAAATCAATAAATATATTTTATTATTGTACATTGGAATGTTGATATGATCCCAGAGACATTGGAATTTTCACTGCACTTTCCTCCAGGGAAGGGAAGCGTTCTGTTATCTACATCCACTGGCTGCTATCGGCCGATGGCTCTCTCTGTCCCTGCTGAATAGACAACATTATCACGGTATCCGCAGGAAGGTACACAAACTACATCCTGGTACCTTCCTACTTTATAAATAAGCAGGAAGGTACACAAACTACATCCTGGTACCTTCCTACTTTATAAATAAGCAGGAAGTTACACAAACTACATCCTGGTACCTTCCTACTTTATAAATAAGCGTGTCTAAATAGTTTGGAAAAGACATTCTTAGGAATTTACCGTGCCAAGCTCTGGAAACAGTTCTTCGACAGCAATATCCATCAGAACGTAAGTCATCTGAGGGGCAGAGGACAGAAACAAGAGAGAAAACAATGCACCATGAAACCTTGGCTGCAGAGAAAATTGTCTCCTTGTTTGGCTTTACCTGCTTGTTAAGAAGTGGCTGCTGAAAACCGTCAAAGAGAAGCCTGATGCCCTCGTATTTGGCCTCCTGTCCAATGCACTTTTCCACAAAGTCTATGAGGTGAAAAGACAAAGACATCAGTACAACGGAGGCCCACTTAATCCATAAAAACTCAAACTATCCCTTTGGCAGGTGATTCCATCAAAATATTATGACTATTTCCATGGATGATGCCATTGCACTTGTTCAACATGCAGCGTTTCTGCCAGGACATGCTTTCAAAAGTAGGACCAGGCTTCCAGAGATTAGAAAGAAACCGATAAATCAGGGAGTGTTCACCAGACACAGGTTGTGTCCCAAAATGGCATCCAATTCCCTTTATAGTGCACTACTTTTGACCAGGGCCCATAGGGGCATATGCACAGGCAATGGGACTTAATGATATGATGAAATGGAAAATATCTGGGCTTGGTGAAAACTATTCTGTGTCTGGATGTCATTTGTTAATACAATGTAACAAAACGGAACTTGCTTGGTGGCTAATGAACTGTGATTAAGACATGAATCCATCATGCTGAGAGCTAGATATCTTGTGTAGAGAGTGCATACTGGATATGTGCAGCACATGAATACAGCAAAAGAATACTAGAGAACATGTTAGCCTGAGTTCCAGTCTGTTTGTATAATAACAATTTGGTGGGTGCTTATATTTTCTTATTTCACGTGTGATTTGGAAATGTTTTTTTGCATATCCCAACTCACCGTCGGCGAGTGCCAGTCTGATTTTGCTATCATACCAACTCCTTGTCATATCATGTTTGTCATGCCATGACCAGGCTAAAAGCTTGGGTCTAACCTGGCACATAATTCATCATCTCTTCGAATGCCTTCTTGGCTCTTCTCTGCTTGTCTCCTGTAATAAGTTCCTCACTGGTCTCACAGAACACAGCATCTAAGATAGGGCAGAAAACATCATGAGTCTGGGAGAAGTGGATCAAGGCAAGGCAATTCCAGAACTTAATGGACAGTAATTCACAACAGCAGTGAGATTGGCTAAGCACTGAAGTGGAACAGCAACATCTACAGTGATTGTGTGTATTCCCCTAAAACCCTTTGGTGGAGCCTTAGGAAGGAAATAGGAGGGGTCGGGGAAGAAAAACATTACTGAAGCAATTCACCGTACCTCTGAGCATGGTGATGAGAGAGACGACGTGGTGCTCCTGCAGGATCACGTCCAGTTTGTGCTGGATGTAGTTATCCATGTAGGCCTCCAGAGTGTTCTTGAACAAGATCCGTCCCCCTGACAGGATGTGGTGCAACCAGTCTGGCATGTGGAACACCACTCGACCTGTCGGGTCAAGCAATCATTTCATCAAATGTATTTTGTTACATGAGCAGTTGTCACAAACACAGTCTCGCAACACAGCACCAAACACAATGAGAATAATCATGGCTGGGTAATAGGTGTGGGTCTGACAGTCCTGAACATCCTACAACTAGCACTGTGACGGTCACAATTCTGTTTGTACACTTGCTTGCATGAATATGGTTCTTAATAAAAGCTATTTTAAAAAGCCATTACACTTTGTTATCATCATCATGCCATTTCATTATTATTATCATTTCAGGTTACTTATAAATATGAATCAACAAATTAAGAAATGCCAGGTGTGTCATATTTTCATATCATACTTGCCTACCTGGTTAAATAAAGGTGAAATAAATAAAATAAATAAATAACATATTGACATCGCTAATGGAGTCAAAATAAATATATATATGCCTACTTTGTCCTTGTTTTACTTTCATGTTGGACTTCATTCATTACCATCAGTTACTAGGTTATTCAATTACAGTCACAGGCCTACCTACAACCTTCATACATACACACACACACACGTACTGTAGTGGCCATCACTGGCAATACTAAAACCCTCCATATTCTTTCACTAGATTCACTTCTAATGACAGCCGTATTATGCTCAAGATGTTTGTGTTATTTGTGTGACTACCATATTTCAAATCATGGTTCAGTCACGGGACTACTTCTTCCCTGGTGCCTGGTCACTTACCCACGAACATCATGTAGTCATACATCCCTTCCACTGAGATCACCTCCATAAAGCAGTTCCGGTTGTGTTTCTTCTCCAGGCCCTCGGGCAGGTTAGCGTTGTTTTTGTACAGGCCAGCGAATAGCTAGGGAGATAGAAATCTTTTATATTGACGAGAAATGGACTACAAAACACACAACTCAGCCTTTCAAGGAAGTTCAGAGTGAGTCAAACCACACAGTTAACACAGTCTGCCACACTTACTTAATCATTTAAATCTGAGATTACACATACAACATTTCCATGGAATATGTTTTTTCAAAAGTGCTAAACTCTGAAATGACCGGAACATTCTCTCATTACGGTTAGTGGAAGGAACATGCAAATATTTATCATTGTGACTGAAATGAGCACATCCTGTCAAAGAGCAGGGCTAAGGAGTATTTGACACTGACAAAAACACTTTTTTTTTTCTTCAAACGGAAGATAGTCAAATATTTGGTTCCAGCATTCACCGTGGGATCATTTGTAAAAACACCGGAGAGTTACGAGGAATGGTTTTAATTTATTAGTTGGGGTCAAGGCCAATGCTCCTTCAAATGTTGTGTCACTGAATAAGTTTCAGGTCTGCTGAGCACAAGCTTCTACGTTGTGAAAATGCAGTGCAACTTCCAGCGGTCGTTTACTCTGAACACAGGCTGTACCCACTTTAAGTTAGTTTCAGACAGAGGTCAAGTAGGCTACTGTGGCTATTTGATCATAATGTAGGCCTACCAGAAGGGCCTACCATCAAAAACAACAGAAAATGCATCCCATAACATTTTAACACAGAAATAGCTGTTCTATCATTCAGCCTACAGTAGCAGGCAATGTTTGGTGTTCAATGTAGGCCCACATTCCAGGAGCCTCTTGGGGAAAAAAAGCCTGTAGTGCTCGACATAAACCTGTTTATGCAGTTGTCCTTTTGTTAAGGGAATTTTTATCAATAATGACTAATTATGTATACATTTCAATCAGGACTGACTAATCAGAATACTATTATGTTACTGTATATGTATGAATTTTATTTTTAATCCTAGTACTGAATATAATGTGTGCAAATATAATCAAGAATTAGAACAGTGACTGTCTGTACCATGGTAGAAATGAATGAACTCATAGCCAGACTGGCTAGAATGCTTATCTACACCAGCTGTCCTAAGCTCAAGTCATATATCATCTTAATAGGGAAGACGATGTGAGAATCATACAGCCTTTGTATTAGAGATGAGATGTCACGGGTTGGTACTGAAACTAATGACGTCATTTTCAGTTTATAACCTGTGGTTATAGGAGTACTCTCGTGAATAATATCTGCTGTTTGACTTTAACCTCTTCAACCTATGGGGGCGCTATGTCATTATTGGATAAAAAACGTGCCCGTTTTAAGCGCAATATGTTGTCACGAAAAAATGCTCGACTATGCATATAATTGGCAGCTTTGGAAAGAAAACACTGACGTTTTCAAAACTGCAAAGATATTATCTGTGAGTGCCACAGAACTCATGCTACAGGTGAAACCAAGATGAAACCTCAAACAGGAAATGAGCAGAATTTGAGGCTCTGTTTCCCATCGTCTCCTTATATGGCTGTGAATGTGCCATGAATGAACTTGAGCTCTCTGCCGTTCGTCCAAGATGTCTGCAGCATTGTGACGTATTTGTAGGCATATCATTGGAAGATTGACCATAAGAGACTACATTTACCAGGGGTCCGCCCGGTGTCCTGTGTCGAAATTATTGCGGAATCTCTAGGTCCATGTGCGTTCCATTTCTTCAGAAGAGAAAGTCAACTGCCACGATGGATTTATCGTCGATAGATATGTGAAAAACACCTTGAGGATTGATTCTAAACATCGGTTTGCCATGTTTGTCCATGGTGCGTTGTCAGGTATGCAATGTCAATGCTCCTATCAAACCTACATGGTTGAATGAATGTGTTGTTCCATACCATGTTGCTGTAGAAGGTGACCCATTATGTTGTTGTCTGAAAGCTTCTAATGGGGAAGGTTGTTTGGTAACACGTTACGTAAAAGCCAACTGGTATAATGCCTTATAACTTGTTATAAGCATGTATGCACCTTTTATAAAAGTGTCACAGGCACTATATGTTCATTCACTTTCTATGGAATGATTGTCACTACTCCACTCCAGACATATAGTGCTCCTCCATCGTGGGGAACACTCCTTCATCGTGGGGAACACTCCTCCATCGTGGGGAACACTCCTCCATCGTGGGGAACACTCCTCCATCGTGGGGAACACTCCTCCATCGTGGGGAACACTCCTCCATCGTGGGGAACACTCCTCCATCGTGGGGAACACTCCTCCATCGTGGGGAACACTCCATCGTGGGGAACACTCCATCGTGGGGAACACTCCATCGTGGGGAACACTCCATCGTGGGGAACACTCCATCGTGGGGAACACTCCATCGTGGGGAACACTCCATCGTGGGGAACACTCCATCGTGGGGAACACTCCATCGTGGGGAACACTCCATCATGGGGAACACTCCATCATGGGGAACACTCCATCATGGGGAACACTCCATCATGGGGAACACTCCATCATGGGGAACACTCCATCATGGGGAACACTCCATCATGGGGAACACTCCATCATGGGGAACACTCCATCATGGGGAACACTCCATCATGGGGAACACTCCATCATGGGGAACACTCCATCATGGGGAACACTCCATCATGGGGAACACTCCATCATGGGGAACACTCCATCATGGGGAACACTCCATCATGGGGAACACTCCATCATGGGGAACACTCCATCATGGGGAACACTCCATCATGGGGAACACTCCATCATGGGGAACACTCCATCATGGGGAACACTCCATCATGGGGAACACTCCATCATGGGGAACACTCCATCATGGGGAACACTCCATCATGGGGAACACTCCATCATCATGGGGAACACTCCATCATCATGGGGAACACTCCATCATCATGGGGAACACTCCATCATCATGGGGAACACTCCATCATCATGGGGAACACTCCATCATCATGGGGAACACTCCATCATCATGGGAAACACTCCTTCATCATGGGGAACACTCCTTCATCATGGGGAACACTCCTTCATCATGGGGAACACTCCTTCATCATGGGGAACACTCCTTCATCATGGGGAACACTCCTTCATCATGGGGAACACTCCTTCATCATGGGGAACACTCCATCATCATGGGGAACACTCCATCATCATGGGGAACACTCCATCATCATGGGGAACACTCCATCATCATGGGGAACACTCCATCATCATGGGGAACACTCCATCATCATGGGGAACACTCCATCATCATGGGGAACACTCCATCATGGGGAACACTCCATCATGGGGAACACTCCATCATGGGGAACACTCCATCATGGGGAACACTCCATCATGGGGAACACTCCTTCATCATGGGGAACACTCCTTCATCATGGGGAACACTCCTTCATCATGGGGAACACTCCATCATCATGGGAACACTCCATCATCATGGGGAACACTCCTTCATCATGGGGAACACTCCTTCATCATGGGGAACACTCCTTCATCATGGGGAACACTCCATCATGGGGAACACTCCTTCATCATGGGGAACACTCCTTCATCATGGGGAACACTCCTTCATCATGGGGAACACTCCTTCATCATGGGGAACACTCCTTCATCATGGGGAACACTCCTTCATCATGGGGAACACTCCTTCATCATGGGGAACACTCCTTCATCATGGGGAACACTCCTTCATCATGGGGAACACTCCTTCATCATGGGGAACACTCCTTCATCATGGGGAACACTCCTTAATAAGATTTAGATGCACTATTGTAAAGTGACTGTTCCACTGGATGTCATAAGGTGAATGCACCAATTTGTAAGTCGCTCTGGATAAGAGCGTCTGCTAAATGACTTAAATGTTAAATGTTTGTCGATATTATGGAGTTAATTTGGAAAAAAGTTCGCGTTTTAATGACTTAATTTTCGGGGTTTTTCTTACCCTAACGTGATGGAGAAAACAGAGCGATTTGTCAACACAAATAATATTTTTGTAAAAACTGAACATTTGCAATCTAACTGAGAGTCTCCTCATTGAAAACATCTGAAGTTCTTCAAAGTTCTTCAAAGGTAAATGATTTTATTTGAATGTTTTTCTGGTTTTTGTGAAAATGTTGCTTGCTGAATGTCAGGCATAATACTATGCTAGGCTATCAATAGTGTTACACAAATGCTTGTTTTGCAATGGTTGAGAAGCATATTTTTGAAAATCTAAGATGACAGTGTTGTTAACAAAAGGCTAAGCTCGAGAGCAAATAGATTTATTTCATTTCATTTGCGATTTTCATGAATGTTAACGTTGCGTTATGCTAATGAGCTTGCGGATAGATTTACACAATCCTGGATACAGGTTTCTTTCGTAGCTAAACGTGACGCAGAAAACGGAACGATTTTTCCTAAACAAATAAATATTTTTGTAAAAACTGAACATTTGCTATCTAACTGAGAGTCTCATGGAAAACTTTGAAGTTCTTCATAGGTAAATTATTTTATTTGAATGTTTCTCTGGTTTTTGTGAAAATGTTGCCTGCTGAATGCTAACGCTAAATGCTACGCTAAATGCTACGCTAGCTAGCAATAGTGTTACACAAATGCTTGTTTTGCAATGGTTGAGAAGCATATTTAAAAAATCTGAGATGACAGTGTTGTTAACAAAATTCTAAGCTTGAGAGCTAGCATATTGATTTCATTTCATTTGCGATTTTCATGAATAGTTAACGTTGCGTTATGGTAATGAGCTTGAGGCTGTATTCACGATCCCGGATCCGGGATGGCTCGTTGCAACAGGTTAAGACTGGGCTCTGTCCATTACTATAAAATAAGGGTCTTACAAATCCTTATGAATTGACAGAGTGTTTAATTTTAATTGGGTGTTAAAACATAAAGCAATTTAATTCTTGCAACACCTTTAGACAAGGAAGGTGACTGAAAATTAAACCACTTTACAAATTAAAATGTATTCTTGTTCCCATAAATATAGAGAATCAGAAATATTATGCTACCCTCTGCCTATTGGCTACTTAGCCTGTCTCAAAATACAACACGGCCCCTTTAAGACAAGAAAAAGCTCTTTACCCTACTCACTTTTCAAAGATGCTCTTGTAGGAAGCAATCACTCCCCCATTGCGGACTACAAATGATCTAGGCTAATAAATCCATAACTAGCAAAGGATATGAACAAATGGGCACGTGGCTACATGCAGAGCTCGCTTTGTTCTCAAAACAAGACTTAGAGAGAACATTGGTCAAAGTTGTCCACTGAAGCAGGACACATCCCTAGATATATCTGAGATTGATGGGAGGGATGTATACAACAAGTGTTCACTGAAATGTGTACGTGGTCCCAGGGCAAATGGGGAGCTTTGCACAGTAAGTGTACAGGTAAAACTAGGGAATTTGGGGAAAATGTGACCCTATTATAGACCCTATTTTTAGGTTACTTTGGGGAATTGTGCAACTCACCTTCTTGTTCTTCTCAGCAGTAGAGCTGAGCATGGTCATCTCTGGTCTGCTAGGTTTGGCTTTGGGAGATTCACAGGAGTTGAAGAAGGACTGGATGAAGGGTTCCAGGTTCTGTCCTTTCTGGCAGGCAGAGATGCAGAGGAAAACAAAGACAGAACATTGTGAATAATATCAGTCGACTGAGCCGGAATATTGTCTGATCATATCTACTTCCTTTTCCAGTTAAATTGAGTCTCGGAGATGAACTACGACATTGATATATTGGTATTGGCCAGAACCCCAACAGATATTACACTATTAAAAGCACATTGGAAAAATGCCTCTTACCTCTTTAATAATTTTTCCAGGGACAGACCTGAATATTTTACCTGAGAAGGAATAAAATCACAATAAATAAAAATAACACAGATCCACATGGCACTACATAGCTAATCAATGATGAACTTCTCATGTATTTTACCATGGCATTTTTAGTCCAATAAATTCTGTATGAACGCATGGTCAAAAGTAGTGCACTATATAGAGGATAGGGTGTCATTTGGGACACAGAACATGTACTTCTCCAGGGCATCTTTAGCCCTCCTCGTGTTATAATGTATGAATACGTTAGAAAATGCTCCATAGATGTTAATGATGTACTGTATGAATGTGTTAGAAAATGCTCCATACCGAGGTTGACATCAGGCAACATCTTGTCCATGAACTGAGATTCCATGCTGTGAGGCGATAGGAAGTCTGCCAACAACTGACTGTTACTTAGCTCTGGGTGCTGCATCAGTCTCTGTTCCCAACACACGCACATAAAGGCATGGATGCAGGCACGGATGCACGCATAGATACGCATAGATGCGCATACACACACATACAAATATGCATATGCACACACGCACAGGACTCACCAAAAGCGAGAGATGACGATATATTAGAGTAATTTGATTGTTTGTTGTTTTTTTAAGCCTTGAATGCACTACAGTTACTTCACACTATGCAGAGGAACAGGCCTATGAATCATTACCTGCAAATATTCCTCAAATTCTTCCCTTTTGGATGACAAGAACTCACAGTTCTTTGGTCCAATAATTCTTTTGGAGGGAAGCTGTGCATCTGCAAATGAGCCTGTGCAAAAGTGAACAAGGTCAATTTACTAGTGACATTTACAGTGTCAAAAAAGGAAACAAAAGTTCTGTCTGAATCCACCAGCCACAGGACTGAAATAAAGCCAAAAGGGTATACTTCCTCTGTTAAAATGTGTGAGAAAGTATAAATGACATCTTACCATGGAACTCTGTGAGTTTATTTTCTAGAACGTAGAATTCCATGTATCTTCTGAAGATGGACCAGTTCTCCGTTTCTTGCCACTCTGAGAAAACCGCTCAAGAATCAACAGAATTGAAAACCAACATCAATACTGCAGTTTTATATTTCCCAATCCCCACTGTCATAATTCATCAAATGTATGGCTGCTTCCCAAATGGCACTTCATTCCCTACATAGTAGGTAGGCCAATATATAGAATTCATTAGATTGATCTGAATTTATGTTTTAGCGCGATTCCAAATGCTTGTATCGCAACAATCAAAAGTACATTTTTTCCCTGTCTTTATGAGCGTTTTTGTATTTTTGGTCTCATCCCTTTCGCTCCTTCTGTGCACCTTCTCACTCGCACTAAGTCCCTCCCCATGCCACTCACAACAATGACAAACGATAACTTCTTGCTCTCTGACAACAAGCAGTCTAAACTTGCCATTTGCATTTGAGGTTTAGGTGAACAGAATCGGTCATATGGACACCGAAATACTTAAGACATTATTTTTCTGTAATAGAGGAGAACGATACTCTTTTTATATGTCTCAACTCCCAACATTCATAACATGGATGGATTCAAAGACCTCACTGTCTTGCCAGGAGGGTGCAGGGTGTTTTAGAGTTCTGGTAGCCATGTTTTGCTGAAGTATTTACGGCTCAGGATCTCGTATCTTGGGTATAGAGTTCGAATCAACTTTCTGAAACAGTCTTTCTCCACAGTTTGATTTATTTCCATGTCTTTCGCTATGTGATACGTAATTGCATTCGTTATTTCATTCCACTTCTTGTCATACGGATTACCACTAATGATTGGTGCGGTGAGTGATAGCTGAGTGCGGGTCTGGCTTGAAGATGTCTTGAGACTTGTTCTGCTGCGCCGGGGGTTTGTTGCACGCATTCTGGTAGATTCTTCATATTCGCGCACATTTCAGATGGTGAAAAAGATTGCTGGTGTTTCCACCTTTGGCAAGCACAATGAGTCTACACAACTTACACAATACTATTTGTTGGTTGAGGTCCGATATCTGAAAGCCAAACCAGTTCCAGTCATCCTGCAAATCAACCTCAATAGTGTCATTTTCCTCATCTTCAGTCATCCTCAATTCTTGCTTACACTTTTGCGCTTGCTTACACTTTTGCGCTTGCTTACACTTTTGCTAACGAAAGGAGTTCACTTCACTAAATGTTTGCTTGCATGTTTCTTTTGTTGACTTTGATTGATAGGCAGATTGCGTGTAACGTCCATGCTCCTACTTTTTTTTCTTTGCTAAAAAAAAAAGCTATGTAAAAGATCAAACTATTTGAACTAGCCCACTAAGCTGTATCACTCGACTGAAATTTTGAACAAAACAAAAACGCCTTATTTCATACATTTATTAATTTACCATGATATGGCAAAATCCACATCATGGCACAACATCATACCAGTATTCACATTCATACCAGTACACCACCCAACCCCAATATATATTGAATCACTCATAACTATCTTTAGGCCATATCCCCCAGTCCTACTACATAGTGCCCTACTTTTGACCAGGACTTTCTGATCAAAAATAGTGCATCATGTTGGTAATAGGGTGCCATTTGGGACTAACTCATAAACACCTCTGGTCGTGCCCTCACCTTCCTTCCTGTCGTTGCGTTCCACTTCGATACAGAACACAGGGACTCTCTCCCTATTGAGCTCATCAACGTAGGGGATGGTGATGCTCCAGGCTGACAGGTTCCTCAGGACTCCTGGAGTACTGCTAGCCTCCACTGGGGTGTTATCCTCCACCACCACTGTGGCCTCCTCAATCTGCAACACATGGGAGGTGTGGGACGACAGTTGAACTAAGCTCATGAGGCACTTATAAGTTATATTGTTTTAGAATCAAAGAATTTACATAAGTAAAAAAAATATATATATGCACCAATAGCAGAACGTCCCTTTAAATTGTACTAAGCCAAAAAAATAAACCCTTTGGTGATAAACATGAAAACCACCTATTCATATACAGATAGTGGAGGATGAGGAAGTGATATTGGTTTCTCTTTGGGTGTCCGTTTTAAATTATTGCACTATATCAGGAATAGAGTGCCATTTGGAGGGGAAGCGCTCACCGCTTCATCTTCAGCGTTGACCATGGCGTACGGCAGCATAGTTCCCTCCATGGTAGTGCTTTTGAAGACACCTTTGATTTTGCTGCCGATCCTGCTTATCCCGAAGGACTCCCCTCGTTTTGAGATATTCCTTCACAGGCACAAACAAAAACAGAGTCGGAAAGGGAGCTGTGAGCGACTGCATGTGTTCCTGCCTACAGTTGAAGCCACTTATGCAAACGTCTGATGTTAATGCAGTCTTGCCTCATGTCAAAATGCCATGCTGATTTCCATATCCGAACAACACACAACGAGAGAACACATTATGAAACGCTGCACATTCAACTAACGGACAGACGAAAACAGATGAGAGGTACTTTGAAGTTGTGTATTACAGGAGTACATGCTTACAGACTAAGGCTCAAAGCTAGCCACACACAAAGCATCCTGCATTCAAGCACTCGCATCTTTGTATTAGAGGTCGAGCGATTAATCGGAATGGCCGATTAATTAGGGCCAATTTCAAGTTTTCATAACAATTGGAAATCGGTATTTTTGGACAAAGATTTTGCAGATTTTACACGTTTATTTCATCTTTATTTACCTAGGCAAGTCAGTTAAGAACACATTCTTATTTTCAATGACAGCCTAGGAACGGTGGGTTAACTGCCTCGTTCAGGGGCAGAACAACAGATTTTCACCTTGTCAACTTGGGGGATTCAATCTTGCAACCTTACAGCTAACTAGTCCAACGCTCTAACCACCTACCTCTCAATGCACTCCACGGGGAGACTGCCTGTTACGCGAATGCAGTAAGAAGCTAGCTAGCATTAAACTTATCTTATAAAAAACAATCAATCAATCATAAACACTAGTTAACTACACATGGTTGATGATATTACTAGTTTATCTAGCGTGTCCTGCGTTGCATATAATTGATGCGGTGCGTATTGTTGCTCCAATGTGTACCTAACCATGAACATCAATGCCTTTCTTAAAATCAATTACACAGAAGTATATATTTTTAAACCTGCATATTTAGCCAAAAGAAATCCAGGTTAGCAGGCAATATTAACCAGGTGAAATTGTCTCACTTCTCTTGCGTTCATTGCACACAGAGTCAGTGTATATGAAACAGTTTGGGCCGCCTAATTTGCCAGAATGTTATGTAATTATGACATAACATTGAAGGTTGTGCAATGTAACAGGAATATTTAGACTAATGGATGCCACCCGTTAGATAAAATACAGAACGGTTCGGTATTTCACTGAAAGAATAAACGTCTTGTTTTCGAGATAGGACATTAATATGGTCGAATCCAGAAACTAAGGCTCGTATTTCTGTGTGTTATTATGTTATAATTAAGTCTGATTTGATAGAGCAGTCTGACTGAGCGGTGGTAGGCAGCAGCAGGCTCGTAAGCATTCATTCAAGCAGCACTTTTGTGCGTTTTGCCAGCAGCTCTTCGTTGTGCGTAAAGCATTGTGCTGTTTATGACTTCAAGCCTATCAACTCCTGAGATTAGGCTGGTGTAACCAATGTGAAATGGCTAGCTAGTTAGCGGGGTGCGCGCGAATAGCGTTTCAAATGTCACTCGCTCTGAGACTTGAAGTGGTTGTTCCCCTTGCTCTGCATGGGTAACGCTGCTTCGAGGGTGGCTGTTGTCGTTGTGTTCCTGGTTCGAGCCCAGGGAGGAGCGAGGAGAGCGATGGAAGCTATACTGCTACACTGGCAATACTAAAGTGCCTATAAGAACATCCAATAGTCAAAGGTTAATGAAATACAAATGGTATAGAGAAAATAGTCCTATAATTCCTTTAATAACTTCAACCTAAAATGTCTTACCTGGGAATATTGAAGACTCATGTTAAAAGGAACCACCAGCTTTCATATGTTCTCATGTTCTGAGCAAGGAACTTAAATGTTAGCTTTCTTACATGGCACATATTGCACTTTTACTTTCTTCTCCAACACTTTGTTTTTGCATTATTTAAAACAAATGTTTCATTATTTATTCGAGGCTAAATTAATTTTGATGTATTATGTTAAGTTAAAATAAGTGTTCATTCAGTATTGTTGAAATTGTCATTATTACAAAAAAATGTGGGGGGGGGGGGGTCCTCCAATAATCAGTATCGGCGTTGAAAAATCATAAATCGGTCGACCTCTACTTTGTATATTCAAAAGGTGCAACTAAAATAAAGACCAATACATCTATCCAAAATGTAACATAGGCCAATAACCCCAATTCTTGTTCAGTTAGCGCAATTCAACACGGTAAAGGTAAGTCAATACAAAAACACATAAACACTAGATTGCAAAAGCCTACTGAAGACACGTGCTTATTGCCCCACAATGCTTTTGTTCTCAGGCAAATTTTGGTTCCATTCACTTCATTCTGGGCATATTAAATAGCATATCTTGCAAGCAGCTAAATCAACGGCAGCCAGCCGAAGGACATTAGCTTGGCCTGCATCATTCAAAACACATACTCACCTCATATCATCCAAACTCAGACTATTCCTGGAATAATAGGCACAATGAATCACAGGCTGCCAGGATAAACAGGAGCAGCCCACAAATAGTACAAATTAGCCTCAGTGCCCTTTGTGGAGATGTGGTGGGCGTCAACAGGTCTGTTACTGGGGCCAAAAATAATACACCACCCTAACGTAGTGTTGATGTGAACTTGATTTAGACTTGGAGGTATTCTGTGTATTACATGAATGACATAATGAAACTAGTCTTAACACTTCTATTTGGAAGAATATTAAAGCTCTCCAATTATGTCTCTATTTAGATGTAAAGGGAACATTTGTGGGCTATATTATGACAACACCAAAAAACCTATAAAACGAACTACACTAAACCACTTAAGCTTAGAGTAATATTAGACATCTTTCCAATGTAGTCATTGCCATCAGGAGCACAAACCTGTTCATTCTGGAGTCCATTTTTGGAGACTCCACCCCCCTCAGAAGGTGTCTGAAATACTGCAGAGAGAAAGAGAGCTATAAATGTGGGAAAATGTTATCCATTTGTCAACTTGCTTTTGTATATCTTTTGACTCTGTCATATTATGTTTGCCCTATGTGTAATTTAGAACAGACAATAGTATAGTAGTGTAGGTGCTGTACTTGGGCTCACCTCATCGCTGTGGCAGAACATGGGGGTGAAGACGCTCTCCAGCAGGGACAGCACATGCTCATAGGCCTCAAAAAGGCAGTGCATGGTCTGCAGCTTCACCACACCCTCGTACGGCCCCTGTGCAACTAGTGCCAATTATGACAGAGTACAGTAAAATAAATAAAATATATTAAAAAGAGCAAGTCATATATATTTTCAAGGTTTGTGGACTTTGAGAAAATAGCACATATCTGAACAAAAAAGGCTGCGTACGTCACACTATGTTGAGCAATGATTGTGTACTGAGAATCTAGCAGAGCTTACTGTTTCGTATTTCCTCGATGATGAAGGGGTCAAAGCTGATCTTGTCGATGCTTTCTTCCAGGCAGTAGGTCTCATAAAGGTGCTGCACCTCTCCATGCAGGCGCTGCAGCTCAGAGTCACTCAGCTCCGGACACAGGATCTTATCATTGAACTCCTCTGGAATGACATGAAGGAGAAGAAGATGAATGGTGTTACAGTGTTACTTGATTGATCAATGTTTTATAAAACTTCCAAATTCACAGTAGAGGTGCGTGGGTAAAATCACTGGGGAAGCCAAGCCAGGGGGAAAAAAAGCCATATTACGACCTACGTGTTGTGATACTTGCGTTGTTTGTTCTATACCCTGTTAGTTCATATGCCTTGCGACCCTGATATATAGGCTTAAAGGTCGGGACAATAAGGCACAGTGGCAGAATAAATTCAACCACACCTTTGTTTCAACACAAAACCAGAGAGTGGACATATTATGGACTTCCACAAAACATATTGCATGTAACAAACAGTCACATGACCTACAGAATGGTTAAGCAAGTTAATGTTTCTGACATTTTCAGACTACTAAACAACTATTGATTTAGAACACTGTAGGGTTAACACAAGTCACAAAGAGAACAGGGAGCTGCCTCCACTATTCCAGCACCATTTCAACATCATCAAATCACCTATGCTTAGTCTAATATAGTGACAACTAAAAGATTTCAAAAACAATTTTAGTCCAATCAACATAAGCTATATATGTGGCTGTCCATGGTACTGATGTGTGCCGGCGTGTAAGTAAGTTTAAAAAAAACATGTTGACTCACCCTACGTGTAGAAAAACGCTAATGCCATCCTCCTCTCTTTCATGTTGCCGAAGCGGTCTATGATTTTCATACAGTACACACTTTTTGTTGTCCTCGGCTACCTGGCTAAAATGCTGGCTGGCTCGTCTGACTTCATGGGCAACGATTAGCCTGCTAGTTAACATTAGCCTACTACATCTAGCTACATATTGAACTTCCATCCTCTCAGGCCTGAGGCACAATGTATGAATTTATGGTTAGATCAGAATCACCGTTATAATCACTGGCCAGTACAAAGTAGTAAGTAAAGCCACAAGTTGAAATTACTACCTCCGTCCATGGCTAATTTAGGAAAGGGCCCATTTCAGCTAGCTAGCCACCGGAGGACAACACAACAATTCAAGTTGTTTTCTGTCAATTAAGTTTGGCTTGATGTGAAGCCAAATCCAAACTGGCTTCCCTTGATAGGTCTATTCACAGCTGAGCTCACTCAGTTTAGCTCAAAGCTGGTTGCGCCCATTATTGTATAATTGTTTATCAAGGGAGGACAAATGCTACGGGCAGCAACAGAGCTGTCACGAAATGTAGTCAGCCTGTGATTGTCAGGCAAATAACTGTCGGGCTCACATTTAGCATCTCCTGGCTTCCACACATGGATTTATTAGACTTTATAAGGCTACGTATTATAGGTCAAAAGAAGCATTATATGAAGAACATCTAATCTATTTCAGAAGAACAGAATAGCATACTCTTCAGTTGTCCTTATGTTTGGTCCTGAACTGGCTATGCCAAATGGCTGTGGGCTACACTAGTTCATTTAGTAAACAAGACTTAGAATTCCATGCCATTATTTTATTGTATGAATAATAAAATTGAACAAAGCTAAACAAAATCCCAATATTTTTTTCCAAACGATTTGAGGGTGTGCGCACATGTGGCTATTATTAATGAGTTATTAATGTAACTTAAGTTGTTCTACAAACGTTGGGCTATATGTTTTGATTTTTAATACAGGTTAAGGCTGCATGATGCAACTAATGATTTGAAAAAAATTGCTTGAAAGGCATGAGCTCTGCTTTGGGTTTTTTTTGCGCAAGCTGCACACTTCATTTGTCTCTCATTCTCTCACAATTAGACAAGCACTTGATAATATGCCTCGAATTTCACGCCGGCATCCCCTTCGTGTCCGTTAATGCCCCCTAAAAAATACATGACTTTTGCGGCCAGTGTGCTACATTGTACCCTTCACTCTGAGTGCTTTACGCTCTCCTAAGCACCGCTCACTCACATGGCTCTCCATCACGTGATTGGATCTTTCTCACAGGTTACAAGTGAAGACCGACACATCCGGGACGCAACTGCGCACATCCTTATCCAATTTCGAGGTGCATATTGAAGATATTGGAAGAACTGTCCACATTTACTTTTTGTCAGCCAACAAGATGAATAGGCCTAACTAACAGCAAAAGCACTAGCCTATGTTAATCTACTATCCCCCATAGTACAAAAGTCAACATATTCTATTCTGTGCGAGAAATAAATATTCCAAACATAGTCTGGGACAGTTCTGGTATGCAATAAAAGTGATAATATATAGGTTAATATTGCCACCCATCAGACTATTCTTGACTTAATCTTGTCTTTACGTGTACTAAATAATATGTGTAAAATGTGTTTTGATTTAGAGTGACCCATTATCATGCACCTGTCTCGAAACAGGGGCAGTGGTAAAAAAATACATGTCATCTATGAGCTTCAGTAGCGAATGGAGGGCGCTTTTCCCATGGTTCATTTTATAAATGCCAGCCAGGTAGGCTATACTCCTGTTGTAAAGATAAACAATGTGCTTAATATTAGGGAAGTTGAGAAATAAATATAGTAGGCCTATAGAAAGATGGGATCCTCTTTTTAAAATAGAGGCCATCACTTTGTTTTCTCATGCAATTGCATAGCCAAAAGAAATGTTGTGTAACAGGAGCGCATTGGCTCTCATGAAGTGTTTGATTAGATTTTCAAACACATTTGCATTGATGTTAGAGTGATTAGAGGGACAATAGTGTGCTGAGTCCCAAGCAGTTAGCAAGTTTGGTAGGCTACTAATGAACATCAGCAGCATTAGAACTTGGAGAAGCCTAATTACCGTGACTAAAAGGTCACGTGGAATTTGACTGCCTTTTGACTTGGGTCCACTGGTGTGGCGACAATACAGTCATCGCAACAGCCCTAGGTGGCAACAATATCAAACTATTTTTGACCAGACATCATCAGATAGATGGGCTACACATACAGAGGGGCGCATTTTGAATTGCTACCTCTGTATTCCTATGGGTTTCATTCAAACTCATGATTATTTATACACATTTGAAACGGTTATAGTTCAAAGATTATATATAGTACCAACAGGTTTTTGACAAGCAATCTAAGTAGGGTCAGTCTGAACATCTCAATGTTGGTTTGGAGTTCGATAGCTTAAACAGTAAAATGGTTGATAGGTCTAGATTATTATTTTAAAAATTACCATTTTAGTCTATGGGAACTCATCTAAATATTGCAGTAATAAAAAAAAGTAGAAATGCTATCAAAAATATTTTCTCAAACAATCTAAACTGGGGCAGTCCGGTTTTGTGTTAATAGCGAACATATTTTAAGCTCTAGAGTGGGCCTGAAGAAGTCGAATAAGAGTGTCTTGCCTTCAGCAAGCACACTAATAAAGAAAGAGAAGTGGGGTTGAGTGTTGTGACTCTAGACATCACTGACTATGGTTACTCTGTCATCATGGACTTATGGTCTTCAATATACATGCCTCTCAATATGATGGGAGTAGCATGCAGGAAAGATGGCAATACAAATGTATTTCTGTCATGACAAACAACTCAATTCAAAAAATATTTAAGGGGTGAGAATGTGGTAGGAGGCAAACAAAAGGCCTTTTATAGCCTTGTATGAGTATCTCTGAAAGTAGTGCTGTCCTTACCCACAGTGAGGCAGAACTGAAGAACCTGCACGGCCCCCTCCTGCTTCAGGAAGTTCATGAAGCGGAAGAGCAGGTCCTGTTGCTCCCGGATCTCCTTCAGCTCCAGCTTCAGCACCTGGGAAACCACAGGCGGGAGGACAGCCACAGAGTTCAGAAACTGTGCTTGTCCATGCAAAACTCTAAACCAATACTTTAACTATTGCCTTCATTTTTATTATTTTGTCATGTCTTCTGTTTTAGTTCACCGACTACCTTTCTATTTGTGCTTGTTAGAACTAGGAGGGTACAGTAGTACAGCTATTAATTGTCAGTGGAATGGATACATAACTAACAAGGGCTTTCTGTTCCAAATGCTGAAGGGACTAAGTACTTACAGATGTCTTCTTGGTACGAGGGTCAGCGTATTTCTGCAGGAATGGAACCAGGGCATATGGTGGATCCATGGCCAGCTCAGGCTGGGCAAACAATTTGAGGAATAAATCACAAATACATTACAGCATGATGCTTCCACATGAGGTTTGGTAAAATGCCCAATTTACTTACTGGAGAGTCATCAACAAATATTAGAACCATGTGGTTCACAGTATCCTGAAAAGCAACAGGAGGAATGCATCAATAAGATGGAATATGTCAACCACCGCTCAGTTAAATTGCTACCATTCCAGAAGTACATGTTCTGCTCATTTATATCCGTTCGTATTCATATCCTATATCACTAAGCACACAACATTCTACTTACAGGATCAGCCATGAAGTCCAAGGTGGGGAGGAACACAGACCCTACCATGACCTCTCGCATCAGCAGAGCTAAAGATCTGACAATCAGGAAGACATAGGATTCAGATAAAGTGTCTGATTTCAAATGAATTTAACAGTAGTGTTCTCAGTTTTTCCTTGAGGAAGATCTGACAGAAAAAAATGTTCACTCATTATATTTAGTGGTTAAGATCAATAATAAACAGTTAAATGTCAATCATTTTGATAACAAGATAGTGATAAGAATAATAAAATATATATCAAATATATAAAATATACAATTGCGACTGACAGAGGTGCATGGACTGCCTGGTTGGGTGGGCCTACCTGCAGTCAGTAGCTTTGGGTGGCATGAGATAGGAAAAGAGCATCTCCGTCACCTTCCGGAGATAAAGCAGCTCCTCTCTGCGACTGCGCAGGGCAACATGCAGGTCAGGGCCATACTCATCCAGAGCAGCCTGCTGCAAACCTTCAGTGTTCTTCACTGGAACACAGAGTATTAACCCTTGCACAGCCAGTACACATTTTGTTTTCTTTATTGACCAACATCTTGCAGTGCAGAATACTACTGTGAGAATGAAAATGTGCAAATCCACAAAACAAATTGTAAACCTTTTTGTTTGGCCTTTGCAATGATTTCAATGTGCTTCATGGCAGCTTTCATCATTTTGCCAGAAATAAGTGAGGGGACATCAACCTGTGTGAAACAATTACACAGTTAGCGTAGAGTCTGAAAAACAGACATGGCACATTAACACTGTATTAACCATTAGCAATATGTGGATTCAAATGACATACAAAATTCTAATATATGCTAAGGTGTCTTGACAAAGGTTACTATTCGGAGAACAGAATGTGGGTGAAAGAGATGAATAGACAGAACTATATATCACCTTCTGAGCGCGTCGAACTAACACAGATGCAAAGAAACGAAAAGTAATTCTCAGTTCATCTACGCATGCCTCATCATCGGTGATGTCCCTATAAAGTAAAGTAATAAAAAGCATAATGAAATACGCATTCCAAAATCCAGACAGAAAACCCAAGTCACATTGTTCAAAACTGTGGTAGAAACTACTCACCTGTACCAGGGATATACAAAATTCTCCAGAACCAACTCGAGCAACTAAGGGCCAAATATCAATAATTATTAATTTAATTTGTGATTTTCAAAATTTTATCTTTGAAATGACCCATTACTGTACCTCTGACATAGAAGCATCCACTTTTGAGTAGACTTTCAAGTCCAACCATGGCTGATAGTTTTCTAGGAGTAATGTTGGTCTGTGAAGGACACCATATTTCAAGTGTTTTTATTTAAATTTTTACATTTCAAATCACAATTCAGTCATATTTATCACAATAATTTACATAGTGATGTGTGAATGTGTCAGTCGGTCCTGTGCAACACATACAGAGTAAGTTTACATGCAAAGTAATAATTCAATAATAAACTGATTATGGCAGTAGGCAGATGACGCAAGTCAAGTAAACGCCTTACTCTGCTCATCTTAAAATCGGCGTACAGTCAAAATCAAAGTAAGCATACGACAATTAAATCACCTGGTTTTCTGAGCAATCTTTCAAATTATTAGGACATGTAAACACCTTAGAAATCGGCGTTCCAGCAGTGTATTTGATCTGCGCATGTGTTAACACAAACTTCCTCTAGCGTGAGTGAAGTGAGTTCGGAACAACTGAATGTATGCGTCTTAGAAGTAGTTTTCACAAACAAACTTTATATGTCTGAACTCAATGTGAAACGTGTCCCAAAAATAAGATGGTCATAGTGGTAGAACTTATTTTGATTGCCGATTTTCTGCCATCCTGATTTCAGATGTGTCCATGTAAACAGGATTATTTCTGAAATCGTTCTTCCTGCAAAGCATGTAAAGGTTATATTCAAACTACGCTATAACAAACGCCATATTAATCTGACAATTCACAATCGCATAGTGTTAATGTAACCATAATCTTGTGTCCACTAGATGGCAGATTAACTCCAGATGCACCTCTAACCAATGGGGCTAAAATCCTTCTTGGCATGTTACTCACCACTGCTGTTCATTACGCAACACAAGATTTATTCTTAAGCATTCACAATGTAAACGTGAGTGGTGAGCTGTAGTGATGCGCGCGTCAGCCGTTTGCTCACCCCACCTGCACACAATTGCTAACTGCAACTGCCAGACTATGTGATAAAGTGAAAAGTAACAGGGTTGTGGGATTATCTTTTTTTGTTTTTACCAATTTAGATAGGCTTACAGTACAAGTCAAAAGTTTGGACACACCTACTCATTCAAGGGGTTTTCTTTATTTTTTACCTTATAGAAAACTAGTGAAAATATCAAAACTATGAAATAACACATACAGAATCATGTAGTAACCAAACAAGTGTTATAAAATATATTTTGATTTGTTTTATCTGAGATTCTTCAAAGTAGCTACCCTTTGCCTGGATGACAGCTTTGCACACCCTTGGCGTTCCCACATATGCTGAGCACTTATTGGCTGCTTTTCCTTCACTCTGTGGTCCAACTCATCCCAAACCATCCAAATTGGGTTGAGGTCAGGGGATTGTGGAGGCCAAGTCATCTGATGTAGCACTCCACTCTCCGTCTTGGTCAAATATCCCTTACACAGCCTGGAGGTGTGTTGGGTCATTGTCCTGTTGAAAAACAAATGATAGTGGGACTAAGTCCAAACCTGATGGGATGACGTATCGCTGCAGAATGCTGTAGTAGCCAGGCTGGTTAAGTGTGCCTTGAATTCTAAATAAATCACCAACAATGTCACCAGCAAAGCACCCCCACACCACGCCCTCCATGCTTAATTGTGGGAAGCACACATGCGGAGATCATCCGTTCACCTACTCCGCGTCTCGCAAAGAAACGGCGGTTGGAACTATAAATCTCCAAATTTGGACTCAGACCAAAGGACAGATTTCCACCAGTCGAATGTCCATTGCTCTTGTTTCTTGGCCCTAGCAAGCATCTTCTTATTGGTGTCTTTAGTAGTGGTTTCTTTGCAGCATTTCGACCTTGAAGGCCTGATTCACGCAGGCTCCTCTGAACAGTTGATTTTGAGATGCGTCTGTTACTTGAACTCTTGTGAAGCATTTATTTGGGCTACAATTTCTGAGGCTGGCAACTCTAATGAACTTATCCTCTGCAGCAGAGGTAACTCTGGGTCTTCCTTTCCTGTGGCGGTCTTCATGAGAGCCAGATTCATCATTAGCGCTTGGTTTTTATAACTGCAATTGAAGTTCTTGAAATGTTTCCGCATTGAATGACCTTCATGTCTTAAACTAATAACTAATGATATTGACTTGGTCTTCTACCAAATAAGGCTATTTTCTGTATACCACCCCTACCATGTCACAACACAACTGATTGGCTTAACTGCATTGAAAAAATTCCACACATTAACTTAAGGCACAACTTTTAATTGAAATGCATTCCAGGTGACTACATCATGAAGCTGGTTGAGAGAATGCCAAGAGTATGCCAAGTTTGCAAAGCTGTCATGAAGTCAAAGGGTGGCTACTTTGATGAATCTCAAATTTAAAATACACTTTTTTGGTTACTACATGATTCCATATGTGATATTTAATAGTTTTGATGTCTTCACTATTATTCTACAATGTAGAAAATAATACAAATAAAGAAAAACCCTGGAATGAGTAGGTGTCCAAACTTTTGACTGGTACTGTATATGTGCGCATGATCAACTTTACTTTGTGGGTTTGCAGTAGTTCTGAAGTTTACACAGTGTTGTGAATGTATTTGCAGATCCAAAGAATTCAAATTTGATGGAGAATAAACCGTGAAAGAGAACAGCACTGTGCCCTTTGTCAATGACCCATACATCAGCCGTTACACTGGTGCCGTGACCCGGATGAGCCTGACGCAGATCACTGGGGGAAGTGAAGATCAAGTGTGCTCTTCTGGTCAGATGTTTGGTTTCATGCCATACGGCTGCTGTTTTGTCATTTCAGTGTTGTGATTTTCCAGTCTTTAGTTTGTCAATTTTTCTTTAACATTTAATTTGTTTCATCTAAGGGCAGTGTCAGGGATCACAAATCTTCAACTGATAGTTAAATAGTTTACTATTTTATTACTCCTAATATTGCCAAGGGGAGGGGTGTTTGGTTTGGCAAACATACAGGTAGCAATGCAATGTCCAGTGGGATTCATGGTCGGGGAGTGGGGATATATCAGTCATTAGCTGATCGTGTTAGGAGTGCGGGTACACAGTTCAGGAGTAGGTTGATATGACAGACTTTAAAAAAAATCAAAGATGTGATGTACCTGATCAAGCAGCAGAGATCATGAGCAGGTTAACGGAAAAAGCCAGGAATGTTGTAAAGAGTCGTTGGACGTCAAACAGAACCTGGATCTAATCTACCCCATCCTCCTGCAATACTTCCATAACTCCTGCCTTGGTTCAATGCACAGCAGCAGCCAGATGAGATGGACATGTTGGAACTAATGGAGAAAGTGCAGCGACAAAACAGTGGTTCCCGTGAACACAACCCCCCTGCACACAACCCAAGGTCTCAACATCGTACAAGTGACCAGGCCTGCAAGGTCTGTAATGATACTAGGCACTCAGTCTCATTGCATGGGAGAGCGTATGCGCTTCCTCCGTTTCACTCCTAGTCACACGAGAGATGCATGCCCCAGGCTTTTGTCATGTACAATGAGTGAGATGACTGAGCTGAAGTTAATAGATGCTGGGGTAGTTGGTGAAAAGCCAGTTTAACTCAGATGTCGTACTTGTTGGCTGTGGAGGATGCCTTGTGAGGCCAAAGTCTGCATTCAACATAAACATTGAAGTCTATGGATGCAAGATGGTTGTTCCAACCTCGGGAGTAGAAGGTCAACATGATGAACTAATACTGGAAACCAAAGTGATCAAGCACATCCGTGTATCAAAACAATGTGACAATTACTGGAAAGCAGTCTCGGCTCCCTGCATCGCAGATGACACAGAATCTGAGCAGTTTCTCACCATGTTAGCTGGAATCAAACACTGGAGAGGCGACAACATCTCTAACGAGATAGGAAGAGGGAGATGTGACCACGGTCAAGGCAAATGGCTGAGTTACGAGTGTTCCCACATGCTTCAAGAGGGCCACCATTGTTCCTGTTCCCAAGAAAGCTAAGGTAACTGAGCTAAACGATTACCGCCCCGTAGCACTCACTTCCGTCATCATGAAGTGCTTTGAGAGACTAGTCAAGGACCATATCACCTCCACCCTACCTGACACCCTAGACCCACTCCAATTTGCTTACCGCCCAAATAGGTCCACAGACGATGCAATCTCAACCACACTGCACACTGCCCTAACCCACCTGGACAAAAGGAATACCTATGTGAGAATGCTGTTCATCGACTACAGCTCGGCATTCAACACCATAGTACCCTCCAAGCTCGTCATCAAGCTCGAGACCCTGGGTCTCGACCCCGCCTTGTGCAACTGGGTACTGGACTTCCTGACGGGCCGCCCCCAGGTGGTGAGGGTAGGCAACAACATCTCCTCCCCGCTGATCCTCAACACGGGGGCCCCACAAGGGTGCGTTCTGAGCCCTCTCCTGTACTCCCTGTTCACCCACGACTGAGTGGCCACGCACGCCTCCAACTCAATCATCAAGTTTGCGGACGACACAACAGTGGTAGGCTTGATTACCAACAACAACGAGACGGCCTACAGGGAGGAGGTGAGGGCCCTCGGAGTGTGGTGTCAGGAAAATAACCTCACACTCAACGTCAACAAAACTAAGGAGAGGATTGTGGACTTCAGGAAAGAGCAGAGGGAACACCCCCCTATCCACATCGATGGAACAGTAGTGGAGAGGGTAGCTAGTTTTAAGTTCCTCGGCATACACATCACAGACAAACTGAATTGGTCCACTCACACTGACAGCGTCGCAAAGAAGGCGCAGCAGCGCCTCTTCAACCTCAGGAGGCTGAAGAAATTTGGCTTGTCACCAAAAGCACTCACAAACTTCTACAGATGCACAATCGAGAGCATCCTGGCGGGCTGTATCACCGCCTGGTACGGCAACTGCTCCGCCCTCAACCGTAAGGCTCTCCAGAGGGTAGTGAGGACTGCACAACGCATCACCGGGGGCAAACTACCTGCCCTCCAGGACACCTACACCACCCGATGTTGCAGGAAGGCCATAAAGATCATCAAGGACATCAACCACCCGAACCACTGCCTGTTCACCCCGCTATCATTCAGAAGGCGAGGTCAGTACAGGTGCATCAAAGCTGGGACCGAGAGACTGAAAAACAGCTTCTATCTCAAGGCCATTAGACTGTTAAACAGCCACCACTAACATTGAGTGGCTGCTGCCAACACACTCATTGACACTGACCCAACTCCAGCCACTTTAATAATGGGAATTGATGGGAAATGTAAATATATCACTAGCCACTTTAAACAATGCTACTTTATATAATGTTACTTACCCCTACATTATTAATCTCATATGCATATGTATATACTGTACTCTACATCATCGACTGCATCCTTATGTAATACATGTATCACTAGCCACTTTAACTATGCCACTTTGTTTACTTTGTCTACACACTCATCTCATATGTATATACTGTACTCGATACCATCTACTGTATGCTGCTCTGTACCATCACTCATTCATATATCCTTATGTACATATTCCTTATCCCCTTACACTGTGTATAAGACAGTAGTTTTGGAATTGTTAGTTAGATTACTTGTTGGTTATCACTGCATTGTCGGAAATAGAAGCACAAGCATTTCGCTACACTCGCATTAACATCTGCTAACCATGTGTATGTGACAAATAAAATTTGATTTGATTTGGTTCGGGGAAAGCTAAACAAAAACTAGTGTTGCGTCTCCTGGCAGCTCAGTGATGACAGAACCTACTACGTCTCGCTCAGCACTATGGGGGATCATGTTGGGAAGGATTGTTATGCCTGTGTGAGGAGACAGATGGGTCCCACTGAAGCTGATCAACACGTCTGGCCGTCCAGTGTGGCTGAAGTACAATGTAAAGCTTGCAGACATCTTCCCATGTGTAGCAATGGAGGACATACAAGACACCGAACCAGAACAGTGTAGTCCACCAGGTCAGCTGTCCTCAAGCCACGTCTGAGGCCGATCTGACGGGCCACAAGAGACACGTTCCACGGAAGAGAAGCTAAGATTGCTGGAGTTGAGTGCTTTGGACCTCAGCCCCTGTGATGTGAATGAGAAGTGCAAGAGTCAGCGGCTGACCTAGTAGTGTGTTATGAGGATATCTTTTCACGTCACCATCTTGATTGTAGAGAAGATGAAGGATTTGTTCACAGAATCCGCGTGACTGACAATAGACAGTTCCGGCTCCCGTTCCAAAGAGTGCCTCCAAGTCAATACTAGAAGATGCGCCAGGTCTTGAGTGAGAAGGGGGTGGGGGAAATCTCATTTGGAAAATGAACAAGCAAGTAAGCATCTCCCCTGGTGCTAGTCTAGAGGATAAATTGAGACCTTTGTCTCTGTACAGACCTCCGTTGGTTGAACAAGAGGACCCTGAAAGATGCACATCCTCTCCCGCACTAGATGGACTGCTTGGCTGCGCTTGGCTGCGCTCAGCGGCAACACTCTCTTCAGCACACTGGATCTCACCTCTGGGTTCTGTAACATGCCACTGCACAAAGATGACAGGAAATATTCAGCCTTCACAACACCTATGGGGCTCTTTGAATATAACCGTCTACGTCAGGGTCTCTGTAACATCCCTGGAAGCTTCATGCGCATAATGGACAGTATCTTCGGAGATCAGAACTTCATGTATTTGCTGTGTTATTTGGGTGATCTGTTGGTCTTTGGCCCAGACGAGAAGACGGCCTTGGAACCCTTGGACATGGTCACAACATGGAGTTGGCCCCATAGAAGTGCTTTTTCTCTGGAAGTCTGTCAAGTTCCTTGGTCATATAATTTATGAAAATGGTGTGTATACAGATCCTAATAAAGTTGACAGCATCCCTAAGATAAGCATTGGTGATCTGATAGAATTTTATGGTGACTCCTTCACAGAAATGGGTAAGGTCATTCCTTGGCATGGTAAACTCTCTCTCCACTGGCTTCCAGTTGAAGCTCGCATCCGCTACAAGACCATGGTGCTTGCCTACGGAGCTGTGAGGGGAACGGCACCTCAGTACCTCCAGGCTCTGATCAGGCCCTACACCCAAATAAGGGCACTGCGTTCATCCACCTCTGGCCTGCTCGCCTCCCTACCACTGAGGAAGTACAGTTCCCGCTCAGCTCAGTCAAAACTGTTCGCTGCTCTGGCTCCCCAATGGTGGAACAAACTCCCTCACGACGCCAGGACAGCGGAGTCAATCACCACCTTCCGGAGACACCTGAAACCCCACCTCTTTAAGGAATACCTAGGATAGGATAAAGTAATCCTTCTCACCCCCTCCCCCCTTAAAATATTTAGATGCACTATTGTAAAGTGGTTGTTCCACTGGATGTCATAAGGTGAATGCACCAATTTGTAAGTCGCTCTGGATAAGAGCGTCTGCTAAATGACTTAAATGTAAATGTAAACTACTACCAACACTTTGTGCCTGGTTTATTCGCAATAACCAAACCTCTTCTCATTGACTGGATCAAAGAGAAAACCCAAGGGTCGTCAGAAAGTACAGCACTCCTCAGCGTCGAAAGTTGAGCGTCGCAGACTGGACACCTGAACATGAGAAGGCCTTCAAAAAAATGTAAGACCTCTCTGGTAGACACGGTGGTGTTGGCACATCCTGACCTCTCCCGCCTGTTCATGTTATCGACAGATGCGGCATTGGTGCTGTCCTGTCAGTTGCAAGACGGAGAAACTTGTGCCAGACCCATTGCATTTGCAAGCAAGTCCTTGTCTGCCTCAGAAGAACTACCCAGCTCAGCGGTTGGAGTTCCTGGCAATGAAGTAGTCGATCTGTGACAAGTTCAGTCACTGGTTGAAAGGTCATGTCTTCACTGTTTGGACTGACAACAATCCATTTACTGACATTATGACCAAGCTGAGGCTGGACTGTTGCGAGCAACGCAGAGTGGCCAAGTTAGCCAGTTATGATTTTGACATCAAGGACGTGCCAGGTCCTCAGAATATGATTGCTAATGCTCCAAGTCAAGTGCTCTTTATCAAAGCTGTTGGCAACAGACTGCTTTGTGACCCCAATGGAAAAACTCCTTAGTGACATTCAGGCAGTGTCAAACACTTCAGTCCAAGATGCCTTCAGGAGATCAAGCGATCTCAAAGGTAGCCCCAAATGTGTAAGCTCACAGAACTTCCATGTCTGTTTACATGTGTTCTCAGTCCTTGGCAGCAAATACATCAGCCATACTCCAGTCACATGACAACTAGGAAACAGGAGCTAGAACACGTGCACCTCAACTGATATCTCCTGGTCAAGACACCTTACCTGCCTACTCTGAGAAGGAGCTTTGTGATGAGCAACAACGACAGAACCATTTCTCGTGTGCTATTCTATGTGGAGAGACAACGCAGGCCTTCAAAAAGGGAAAGAGCAAGAGAAACAGTTACAGCCATCAGACACTTGAAGAGCTGGGAGAAGCTAGTTGTCAGTAATGACATACTGTACAGAGTCTCACGAGATCAGATATCAAAGACAAAGTGGTTCCAGTACGTAGTTCCTGAGTCTCTCAAAGCAAAAGTCTTGAAGGGTGTTCATGATCATGCAGGTCATCAGGGTCAGTTCAATTGCCTTAGCTAGACAGAGATTATTCTGGCTGCACCTTGACATAGATGTTAGGGATTATGTCCGTGGTTGCCACTGTTGCATAGTCAGCAAGACAGTTGAGCCCGAGGGCAGGGCTCCACTGGAAAGTATCACCTTGACAGGGCCGCTACAACTGGTTTGTATCAATTTCTGGTCTGCTGAATGATCAAACAACAAGTTCATTGACATACTAGTGACAACAGATCACTTTACAAGAATGGCTCAAGCCTTTCCCTGCAGAGACCAATCAGCTAAGCAGGTGGCAAAAATCCTGTGGGACCGATACTTCTGTGTGTATGGATTTCCTGAGAGAATTCATAGTGAGTGAGGAGCAAGTTTCGAGAGACAGTTGATCAGCGAGTTACTGAGAGTCTCTGGTGTGAGGAAGTCACACACAGCACCGTATCACCTGATGGGGAATGGCAGCGTGGAATGTTTCAATCAGACACTTAGCAGCATGATCCAAGCTCTAGCACCAAGCAAGACAGGCCGAGGCACCTGCAAACATTGGCGTTCATGTACAATTGCACCACCCATGAGAGGACAGGGTAAGCCCCCTTCTACCTGATGTATGGAATGATCCCTCGTCTGCAAGTAATGTGCTTTTCAGAAACACTGAACGATCCAGCTGTTACCAGTTACGACGAGTATGTGGTGTCGCTCTCCAAGGATGTGAAGGATGCTATGGTGATAGCACTGGAACATTTTGCAAAAGAACAGAACCAAAAAACAGATTTTATAACAGAAAGATCAAGGGGCCACCATTGAAGTTAGAGATTAAGTACTGTTGGCAAACAAGAAAGAAAGAGGCAAGTGGCAGACCGATGGGAATCGACAATATACACTACCGGTCAAAAGTTTAAGAAAACCCTTGAATGAGTAGTTCCTTATTTTTACTATTTTCTACATTGTACAATAATAGTGAATACATCAAAAGTATGAAATAAGATATGGAATCATATAGTAACCAAATTATATATTTTATATTTGAGATTCTTCAAATAGAGACCCTTTGCCTTGACAGCTATGCACATTCTTGGCATTCTCTCAAACAGCTTCATGAGGTAGTCACCTTGAATACATATCAATTAACAGGTGTGTCTTCTTAAAATTACATTTGTGGAATTGATTTTCTTCTTAATGCATTTGAGCCAATCAGTTGTGTTGTGACAAGGTATGGGGTAGTATACAGAAGATAGTCTTTTACCAAAGAGGGCTAAGTCCAAATTATGGCAAGAAAAGCTCAAATAAGCAATGAAAAACGAAAGTACATCATTAGTTTAAGGCATGAACGTCAGTCAATGCGGAAATTTTCAAGTGCAGTTGCAAAAATCATCAAGCGCTATGATGACTGGCTCTCATAAGGACCGCCACAGGAAAGGAAGTCCCAGAGTTACCTCTGCTGCAGAGGAAAAGTTCATTAGAGTTACCAGCCCAAATAAATGCTTCAGAGTTCAAGCAACAGACACATCAACTAATAAGAGGAGACTGTGTGAATCAGGCCTTCATGGTCAAATTGCTGCAAAGAAACCACTACCAAAGGTCACCAAGAAACACGAGAAATGGACATAAGACCGGTAGAAATCTGTCTTTTGGTCTGATGAGTCCACATTAGAGATTTTTGGTTCCAACCGCCGTGTCTTTGTGAGACACAGAGTAGGTGAATGGATGATCTCCAGATGTGTGGTTCCCACCGTGAAGCATGGGGGAGGTGTAATGGTGTGAGGGTGCTTTGCTGGAGAAACTCTGATTTATTTAGAATTCAAGTCACATTTAACTAGCATGGTAAAAGCCTTTCTGCAGCAATACGCCATCCCATCAGGTTTGCGCTTAGTTTTTTCAACAGGACATGACCCAACACACCTCCAGGCTTTATACGGGCTATTTGACCAAGAAGGAGAGGGATGGAGTGTTGCATCAGATGACTTGGCCTCCACAATCACCCGACCTAAACCCAATTGAGATGGTTTGGGATGAGTTGGACCGCAGAGTGAAGGAAAAGCAGCCAAGAATTATTCAGCATATGTGGGAACCCCTTCAAGACTGTTTGAAAAGCATTACAGGTGAAGCTGATTGAGAGAATACCAAGAGTGTGCAAAGCTGTCATCAAGGCAAAGGGTGGCTACTTTGAAGAATCTCAAATATATTTTAATTTGTTTTAACACTTTTTGGGTTACTCCATGATTCCAACTTTGATGGAGATTTCTAGGTGGGTTTGCAGTTGTTCTTAAGTTTACACAGTGTTGTGTATGTATTTTCAACCCATCTGAACAGTACAGTTCCTTTCATGTGCCATATTTGATGACCCGGTCTTGTGACTGTCCAAAACATTAGGCTATTGTTCTGATGCACCCTTCTCTTTATTTTCAACTCTCCATTTCGCAGCTTTCATTATTGAATGAAACTGTGACAAAGTCCTCTTTGCCTCAGTGGATCAACGTTAACTTTTCTGCCCAAGTTCCCAAAAGCATTTGGCAATTGGAGTGTATTTGGCTTTTGGGCCTAACACCAAATGAAAATAAATCAAGAAAAACATCAATGTAGCAAACCTCAATGTAGCCGATAGAGATGAATTGTACAATTATACAATATGAATTTATGCGTTTTTTTCTCTTTATAAAACCTTGCCGCGACCCACCCTTTACTTACACAATATTTAATGACCCTTAACATGCAGGGACTGCGGGTTATGAGTCAACCTCAACATCACTAGTGTGCTGACATACCTGTGACGTTTGCACTTTACTTTCCCACACACTGCACAGCTGTGTCCCAATGGAAACAGCTCCTGTTGCTCCTGATGCTGTAGAAATAGAGGGAGATCCTAAAGCTACAAAACTTACTTTTGGATATCCTGCTGACAAATGGGAACTGACCCATTAGAAAAGTTAAGCAACTGAGTCACTTCACCACTGGAGTGATACTGCATTGCCCCCAACTACTGGTATTTGTGTATTTAACATTCAACTTACTTTGTTCTTGGGCTTCATGGTGAAGAGGATGTTGGGCAGGAGTGATTCTGTGCCGAGGGAGCAATAGAATGTAATCACTCCAGCCAGGAAGGACCAAAACACCATCAGAATGTGGAGATACCTGGAAGAAAATCCTGGTCAGACACATATAGCTAGACGTCTGGTTATTAATACCGGAACTAAAAAAAAGAAACATTCTGAAATGATGAGTTTAGACAGTGTGCTGAACTAACTTTTCCTGACACTCCAGAATGAGCAAGATTAACTTTAACTACAGGTACTTCAAATGACATTTAACATCCCACATGAACAAATATCCATTGTATGTCCACAAAACCTACCTATTAAGAAGTATAGTTGATGAAAGCATGAAAACCAGAAGAAAGCAAAAGACAGGATATTGACGTCCAACTTCCCTCAGGACATCAATTTGCAGTCCTTGCTTCAGATTCTCCAAATAAACTCGAATACGTTCCATTATACAATGGGGTCTGTTGAAGTAAACATTAAAAAGCTAGATAGACACCCTAAACAAGTGACCCATAACACCAGCTAAAAATGTACTAGCTAGCTCTAACGTTATATAACGTTTGATGCGTATGCTAAAGTTAACAAGGAAGGCTCGCGACTTTAGCTACTTACTAATACACAATATAATCCCATCAATTAGTACTTTAAACAGCGAACCATGTCATAATTTTGTTCAGGGTTCACATTGTTTTCTAATTTCTTCAACGATAGATCTTCCTTTTAATTATGGTTTGCACTTTTGTTATTTCCCATTTCAGAAAGTATTGTGATTTCCTTGACAGATCGAGTTTCCTTAATACGATGGTCGTCACTTCCGGTTCTAATCCTCGCCACAGGAAGTGCCAGTAGACCAGTGAGGGAGGGATAGGCGAAGCTACTGGAAAATCTTTAGTACTGTAGTCTCAACTGGTAATTGCTTGTTATTCATAATCATAAACTATTTCATTTCCTAAACGAAATAGTACGTTCGAACTTTAGTGAAATTAAATTCATACCATTGCCGTAAATTCCATACCAAGGTGTGGTGCACAAAGCAGAATGTTGAATTGTTTGCGTTATTCCATAACATCTACATTTAAATATATACAACTATGTTGGACGAATAGTCATAAATTGATCAAATATATGTTTATATTGTAAGACAGTGCTGAAAATCAAGACTTTTATTTTTAAAATAAGTTACACGCGCCTCACTTTACAGTATAAAACAATTTACAAGAATGCAAAAACAATTGTTAGCCACCAACAACTGTTTAAACTGGTAACAGCTTTTCAGAGACAACTGTGTACAAAACCTGATTAAGTTGTCTCCTTTATGCGATCCAAGGAAACACATTTTTATTTTATTTAAGTCATATCCATCTAACTCCGATACTAAATTACAATGTCAACATGATGCAGATTCAAGACACTTGTCACATATGTGACAATAAGGCAGCTCATAGATGTTGGATCGACATTCATGTTGTACATCATGATTAGGCAAATGTATGTACACAAAGTAGACTGATGTCTCTTAAACTTAAATGTGTATGCAACCTTCCAAATGGGTTGCCTGAAAACCCAATGTTGAATGGCATATAATGCTACATTGGGTTTCCAGGCAACCAAAAGGAATGGATCATATACAAAATACTTACTATCCTATCCCAGAAAGGGACACTGCAATGCTTCTGAAAAAAACATGTCTTTCCTTCAAGCTTTTACAAGTACCATTTTCCTAAACTATTATACAACCTCTAACTACATTATATGAATAAGCACATAGCCAATGCAGTTCAAACCATATGAAAGCAAGGTTTGTTCCTTCATTCGCTCATTATATGAGATTATTTAACATGCTCAGCTTGACTGTTGGCAGTGTTAGAATAACAGCATGCAGCACCTATAATAAACAAACTACATGGAACAAGCCCTGCTTTCATCAATTACGTTTCCATACTTAAAGTAGACAGGGCAGTTTTATCCTCTGTACTGAGGTATTTAACCGACCCTTTAAAGACAAGTTCTGAAAATAACCACTTTCCTGGAATGCCTGACCATTATGCCAGTTGGTTAAACCTAAAAACCCTCCTAAACATTATATTAAAACCAATCAAAACAGAATTAAATGGGTATATTCCATCGTAAAGCTGCATTATTCATCAAAATATACATTGGTGTCAAGCTCCTCTGAGCCACTTCAAACTTAGACAAAGTGCAAAAGGAATTACTACATTTCGGGATGAACATTCCACTGGGAACTCAACATCTTCAATAGTAATTTTAAAATGGCATATTCTTTGGAGACATGGGGTAGGTGGCAAGCTTATAATAACAATGGCATGGCTGTGGTTTTGGATTTTCTGGAACCACACTTGCCGTGGATAATGAGCTTTCTGCACATGTGCAGTATTTTTTATTTTTTTACTAAACTTGCTGCCCACAGTAGTGTCTGCTCAGTGTTCCACTGCTGCTTCCACTTAATGTTGTAGCCTACACTATAGACATACATACGTTTTTTTTAGTCTATACTTAAGATATGGTCAACATGTTCAAACTATGCTTTCCATGCCTCAAGCGTGACTTAATGGAATTATTTTCAGGAGGTGGAGTTACATGCAGCCATCATGCTTTGTACAAACTGTGTCGGTTGGAACAGTTGTCTGTTGCAAACATAAGCAGTCTAGCAAGTCCATGTTCTTTTTAGCTGACGAGTTAAAATGCAGCAAGAATATCAAACACGAGCAAGACACACAGTCAAAATAGTGATTTAATGTTAATTTCTCATCGCAAACATTGGCAAGTTATTTTTCCCAGCAATCATTGATATGGCAGTATACTATGAAGATTATGACAAATAGTAGGCAGTCTAAGCAGTAGTTGACAAAACGACACAAGTAATAATAGCGCGCCGGGCGATGCAAAACACTCGCCCATTGTCAGACACTGGTTAACGGGTTAAAATACATGCTCACCTGTCCAGAGTTGGAATAGCTAGGACGCGTACTCGTGCGGTACTTGAATTATCATTGAAAAGCAAAATAGTAGTTAGTAGGGTCTGGGTGTGGTTGAAACGCAGATAATCTTTTGCCCCAAAGCAAAACTCAAGTGGGGAGTTCTAGTTCTATGCAGCTATTTAGGCAGCATATGAAACACAAGCAAGACACAAAGACGCAGTCTAATTAGCGATTTAATGTTATTTTCTCATCACAAGCATTGGCTAAGCAGGAGGCAGGCAGGCAGTCAAAGTAGTAGTGTCCTCCTCCCCCCCCCCCCCCGAACTCTGGCTAGTGGCTACGATATGACTGTAAAGCATTAGCCTACTTCACACAAAAACCTGACTGTTTTTTCTCCAATGGAATGACTGTGTATGGACTGCTTCCTGCTTGTGCAACTGCAATATCCGTTACAACAGACAATGGTTGTAATAGCCTTAATATATTTTGGGGGAACGTTAGATCAAATCACTTTGGGGTTATTTCAGCTGTTCAGAAATATGAGAAAGTCATAGGCTACATCAGCATGGTCCAGAAGAGGGTGAGTAAAAAGAAAAACGGGAGGAGAGTGTGAGCAGCAGCTACAAAGTGTGCATAAAATAACATGCGCAGAATATGATCTGGATCGTTAGCTTTGAGAGGTTTTCAGAGGTGTGAAAACTCTATTTGCGGCAATGGTCTAAAAGTCCAAGCAACAAGTGTCTTGAGTTTGCCCTTTTGATTATCTTCTAATTTGGCAGATATGCTCCTGTAAAGTTGGAATATCATTGGACCATTGAGTTGACCTTACCATCACTTCAATTGGCAGCTTCCAGTATAACCCCACATAGCAGGTCAGTCTTCATAGTGACAGGTCAGGACCGGCCTCGACCACTTTTCCCTGCTAGTCAGGTAACAAAAGGACGCAATTAGAAGATAGATCACAACAGATGACCACATAACATCCAGCTAGCTACCCACAAGTAACTACAGAACACAGTCCAATGCACATTAAAGACAAGCAAATTAACTTGAGTAAGGAAAAAGCAAAGGGGTTTCTAGACATTCACCAAGACCTCTACACCCTTCAACTTCACATGCAACAAGGCTATGCCATCAGGAAAAGGTAGAGCAGAACAGTGGCCTTGCTGTGTTATTTTAAAAGGTAACCAGGGTCAAGTGGTTGGGATATGGAAAGATTGGTGGTTATGTCCAAACTACAAGCACTACGTACAGACAGTTGATGCATGCCAATTATTCCCATTGTTGCTTAATTTGATTGAGAAATGACTATGCAGAACCTTCGGGGACAAGAACATCTTCACAGACTAATTTCTTAATAGCCAAAGGGATACATTTGAACTGGCCATCGGAGAAAGACTCCACTTTATGACATTTCTTTAAAACGGGAATCCATTTAATTTGGGCTACGAAATTGTGAAATCTAAATTGAGAATGTTCGAGATACGGTCTCGAATTTAAAAAACAACTCAAATGGAGTATGTCTCTACACATACTTAATACTTGAATTGTGGAATATGCCAACTACTGAAATAAGTGATAACATTTTTGATGGCATGCCAAAGTGAAGTTGCTGCATGTGGCAAACATAAGGAAACCTTTAGTTATTTTCTTCCACAAGGAGCCTTAAATTTGAAGGCAATTTGAAGAGAGAATTTTCCGAAACATGAATTTGAAACACAATTTGAGGTTTTGTACACTTCTGCGTGTATGTTTATTAAAGCAGACAAATAGCAAAAAAAAATACAAGCCAAAATGTAAAGCCCAATAAATAGGACTAGTCCTTTTTTTCTTCTTTTTTACAAGACACGCCATTTCCTAGCATTATCTTCTGTAACATACAAATTGTGGTTTCATTTGTTTTAAGTAGGTACATGTTTAGGAGACATACGTTTAGTTGCTGTTAGCTACTTAAAACATGGAGTCACTAAAAACATATATAAAACTACAGCCAAATAAAATAGCTGGATCACATGATTGCACATTTTTAAATCTTTAAACCTGATTATGGAAATCGCATTAATCAACTTTGAAAAAATAAAAACCAGTTAGTCAAAAACAGTTGAAAGTGTGACTACTGTTCAAGTACAAGCAGATTATTAAAATATATACAAGAAATCTTGCCAGATGTCACCAAATTGGAAAAGAAAAGTGAGGCAACCATATGGATTTAGGGCCAATCAGATAAAGTCTAAAAAGGATTTGGAATTAAAGCCCTAATGTTCTACTTCCACTGTTGCCCAAAATAATCCTGATAAAACTCCTGGTTGTCAGATTTGTAACCATAGTTACCAGAATGATCACCACCTTGGAGCGGTTGCTGAGCAATAGGTTGAGAGCCCCAGTTCTGATTATTGGTTTGGCACCGCTTGGAATCTGGCTGATTGTACCCATCAGCTTTGCGCTTTCCACCTACATTTCCACTGTGGTCACCCCTCACACCACGTACCCCGCCGCGGCCTCTCTGTTGCACACCTCCTCTGCTTGATCCTGGACCACCACGCGGGGAAAAGCCACCTCTTCCCCTGGGAGCACCTGGCCTACCTCTGGCTGGGGATGCCCCCCGTGCACCTCTGCCACCTCTTCCTCTAGCGGGAGCCTGAAAGTCATCATAGCCGTAGTAGTTGTAGTCATAGTCGTATCCCCCGCGGTAGTTGGGATAATCATAACCATAATAATCGTCGTAATCATCGTAGCCATAATAGTCGGATGGGTAAGAATAACCTCCCCTACCCCGGCCGCCTCTTGTGGGAGGGGGCAACTGAGGAGGGCCGTAGTTGTAATAATAATCATCATCATACCTATGGGAGAAACAAGCAGAACCTGGCAAAAATGTTCAAGGCACTGAACACACATGGACTCATTGTTCTGATTTGATCACAAAAGCCTTGTTCACACTGGCAGCTTAAAGTGACTCAATTAGAATCGGTTACTTTTCCTGCAGTCTGAACAGCCAAAAATCACATGAAATCAGATAATTCAAACACACATTTCAAACCTTCATGTATATACATACTACCTCAATTGGCCCGACCAACCAGTGCCCCCGTACATTGGCTAACCGGGCTATCTGCATTGTGTCTTGCCACCCACCACGCCAACCCCTCTTTTACGCTACTCTCTGTTTATCATATATGCAGTCACTTTAACCATATCTACATGTACATACTACCTCAATCAGCCCGACTAACCGGTGTCTGTCTGTATGTAGCCTCACTACTGTTATTTTACAGTCTTTTTACTGTTGTTTTTATTTATTTATTTAACTATTGTTCACCTAATACCGTTTTTACACTGTTGGTTAGAGCCTGTAAGTGTTTCACTGTAAGGTCTACATCCGTTGTACTCGGCGCACGTGACAAATAAACTTTTATTTGAAACCACCTTCGTAGTTGCAAATCTGATTCCTGGCCATGCGACTTTTCTGAATGGTAAAATATGATTTATTTGCCCCCAAATGTTTTTTTTAGACTGTTATTGGGCATATATTGTTGCCTGTTAGCTGCTCTGTTGACAGTTTGATGCTCTGTTGACAGTTTGACAAGATCAAACTGTAGGTAACTTGCTTGTTAATGGTTTACAAACAAATGAGTGAATGTGCTAGAAAGACAAACAGCTACACAGCTACCTGCTGTGGCTCGCCAAAAAGGACTCATTTTAAAAGGCTTTAAGTGTTAATACACTATGACACTATTTGAACTTTCAAAGCAACTAGGAAACATCCATGGCAGGCATTGTGGTTACCTTAGGAAGCACAAGCACCACCAATCAGCCTACAACACTGCACACACACCCATCATTACTATGACAACTAGCATAGCCATGTCAGCAAATAACTGCTATCTGAACACCCACAAATCTGATTTGGTCACTTGTACCTTGCAATTTTGACAGTCAGTACTCCAAAACGGATTTGAAAAACAAAACGGATTTGAACATGAGGGCCTTCAGTGTAAACAAGGCTTTAGAGTCAGTCATGCACCAACTTAAAATTGGGCCTTGAAAAGTGGAGCGCAAAAAAATATATTTTGTAAAGCCATGTCTTACATGTTTGTTCTGGCTGCTTGTCTCTGAGCTTTGCGTTCCTTCCTCTTCTGATCAGGGGGCTTTGCAAAAACTATGTCAATGTGCTCTCCTTCCAGAACTTTGCCATTCATTTGAGCCAACGCCTGCGGAGATGGCAAACTACAGTCATCATACAATTACACTGTACACAATGTAATTTACTTACCAGTGTTTTCTCATTATATTACCACTCAATATAAAGTACCTTGACTGCAGCGTCCCTCTCATCAAAATGAACGAAGGCGTAATCTTTCAGCTTTTTCACTCGCTCCAGTTTACCAAACTGGCCGAAGGATTTTTCAAGTATTTCTTCCGTAACATTGTTCGCAAGGTTTCGGACAAACAAAACTTTGACCTGTGGGTTGAAATGCACAATGAGAAACATGTTAAGAACTTCAACTACATGGGTTACACACAGGCATCAGTGTGATCTGCACCCACTTAAAGACTAGTGGTTGTATTCTGTTAAATTAAAGACATCAAAGGTTGATCAAGCATCAACTGCAAGCCTATAAAGCGAGACTTCAGGTTGGAAATATATCAAATGAAAATCTCCAGTGTTGCTTACAGTTTTGACGTAAAACCAGCTTGAAAATCTATGACAAGACTTGAAAATGGCTGTCCAGCAATGATCAACCAACTTGACAGAGCTTGAAGAATATTAAAAAGAATAATGTGCAAATATTGTACAATCCATGTGTGCAAAGCTCTTAAGAGACTTACCCAGAAAAACTCAAGCTGTAAATCTGTGCCAAAGGTGATTCTAACATGTGTTTCTTACATGGGTGCGACTACATATGCAAATGTGATAACGGCTTTAATTTTCAATACATTTGCAAACATTTCTAAAAATGTGTTTTCACTTTGTCATTATGGGGTATTGTGTGCAGACGGGTGAGAAATCTATTTAATCCATTTTGAATTCAGGCTGTAACAAAATGTGGAATAAGTCGAGGGGTATGAATACTTTCTAAAGGCACTGTATATAGTGCACTACTGTTGAGCAGGTCCAAAGGGCCCTGGTCAAAAGCAGTGCACTATATAGGGAATAGGGTGCCCTTTGGGACATAACACCTTGTTTCTCCAGTGTTTCATCACTTTGTAGTCAGCAGATCACTTACCTTGGCCATAACCTCTGGATCTGGGTCCTCGATGGGGTCTGCCCATTCCACAGTAACCACGTTCCCCCACACTTTCACCTTGCCACTCATTAGCCTGCGTCTGGCCTGAGCAGCAGTTTTATGGTCCTCGTATTCCAAAAAGCAAAAACCTCTGTTCTTCTTTTTGTCATCTGGCTGATGGTACAGTATGACATCATTAAGACCCTCTGTTAGAAATAGAAAATGTTAAGCGAGGTTTGAGCAAAATGTGATCATATATTTAGTTACAACTACAATACATGTCATTGACAAAATCAAATGAAAAGTACCCATCTCACCAATCAACAAAGATCTTTCTTACCCGTGACTTTAGCAAACTCCTCCACAATCTGTTCTTTTGTTTTACTCTTGGGGATGGAGCCGACGAACAGCCGGTTATTGGCAACAGATATACACACTCCAATGTGTTTGCCGGGGCGTATTTCATGATTATTACACTGGGGAAAGAGGAACTCATCAACCAGTGTGACATGGATAAATATGAAACAGCCATGGCACAGACTATGCCAAAGTTCATACTTCCAAACTGACTGATATGGCTGAAGAGACAGACCATAACTGGAAGCATGGGGAGACACTGACCAGGTTTACAGCCTCCGAGGCAGCCTCTTTAGTGCAGAATGTGACAAAGGCGTAGCCCCTGTTCAAGCCACTCAGGGGGTCCATCATTAGACGTAGATCCCAGATAGGTCCCGCCTTCTCAAAGAGAGGCACCAGCTCATCCTCAAACAAGTCTCGAGGAATTTTCCCAACAAATATCTGCAAAGGGAGGTCATGAAAAAAACACGTGAGCAGCTAAGAAAGTGGTCAGTTCTGGAAATGTAAAATATTTATGGGAATTTTTTACAATTTGGCCCAGTCAGATCTTAGCGGTAAGCTCTCAGTGCAACAAGAGTCACTCCAGAATTACAAACGTCATCATAAGGCCAAACAGAGATTTGTCAACATTTGATGGTCTTATTCTAAAATGATTTTTTTTTCCCGCTGAAAGATAAAGACCTTACCTCTGTTCCAATAGTGGGTTGAGCACCTGAATACACAGACTCTGGGGGGGGGCCTCCATACTTCCGCTGACCCGTTGTCACATCAAGTGTATAGATGGTTCTATCAAGCAGAGCCTGTCATTATCAAAATATTTAATGTTGCTGTAACCACACAGACACCGCTTGATTTTCACACAACCACAATAAATCAGCTATGCAAAAAATGTGACCGCGTAGCCTAAACTGACAGACTTTTGTAACATTGGTATAATACTCAGACAAGCTAAGTCAAGATCAAGTCTGCCAACAAATGAGCAAGACTCTTACAATTGGCTATGCCAGAATATTGGAAAAGAGGCATGCCTTCATCTCCCCCGGGACAACGTAGAATGTATGCACACATGACTGTAAGTCGCTTTGGACAAAAGCGTCTGCTAAATGGCCTATATTACTATTATTATTACTATTACTATTACTATCTCCACAAAGAGTAAACTTCATTCCTGGTGTTGACATACTTTTATTTTCGCCTCATCTGGTCCTTTCGTGGAATCTAAAACTTTGGTTCCTTGCTTCTCCCTCTGTCTATAAGTCTTCATTACTCCACAGAGGAAGGCACTTTTGTTCTGAAAAGGAAAGTTGAAGCTTTTAGTACTCCCTGCGTTTCATTAAATCATCCTCAATTAAGTGTAACGCAGTGGCCACTTACTTGCACGTGCGACAGATCACTTTCCTTAAATTCAAGCAGGACTTGTAGAGCACCTTCTTCGTTAAATTCTTTCAATGCTTCAATAGCCCTTTCATCTAGGTCACTGTGCGATACCAAGCCTGTAGAAGGGTGACATTTCAAATATAACCTCTGTTTGCCAATGAAATCACAAAGAACTCATGTGATTATGTCCAATCAGATCTTAGCGGTAAACCATCACAGCAATGTTGAGTTGCTCCAGTATTTGAGTATAGAGATCATCATGTGGACAACCAAAACCCCCCCAAAATTGTCAACATTGCTAGAAATAGTAACCAGACAGGCTAGTTGTACATTATAAAATATGAAGAATAATGATTTATGCTTACAGAAACCAAGGAAATGCACACGAACAAGCTAATCAAAGGAGGGAAAAGTATCTTGCTAACAGCACCCACACCCAAAGCATTAATCCTACTGCATGAACCAGGTCAGCTGTACATGCACAAGTCAATTCAGACATCTGAACACCCCCCCCCCCCCCCCGGAGACCATATCAAGACAACACAACACCCCCATCCTTAAATAAAGACGTGCTCCGGAACTTTGGTTGGCAACTACAAAGCATATTTTAAAGCTCCCGCTTTGGGCTGGATGTGCAAATGTGTAGTTTATACATGCATAACCTATTAGCAGAATTAGTGTTAGCCATAGCAAAGCTTGTCAACTCAACCCAAACACAATGGAATCAAATTCACAGTTCTTTGTTATGGTGGGGATAGCTTAGTTTGTAAATATATCACACAAAGTTGCTAAGGTAAATAAATAAAAGTTTCTAATAGAAATACAAAATAAAAAAGGAAGAACATGACGACAAAAAACAGTTAGGTTATGCTTAACATGCACTTACCTGCTATGTAAATTGCATCTAGTTTTTCTGCCACTTTCTGTGGTAAACCAGCATCTAATAAAGTCTGGAAATTGTCTGAATGGATAACCTCAGCTGTAGTTTTGTCCACTTCAGTTATGTCTATTGGTTCCTCTGTACCATTCCCATTTACATGATCAGTTGTCTGATCGGTCGCCATCTGTTTAATGCAATGATGAGTAAAATTATTTGAATGACTGTTCCAATAACAGTTAAGCACCTACTGCACTTAGCCAATTCAAATAAGCAAAACATAACCTTCAGGCATATCATCATTGCTTGCCTGGAAATCCGAAGTTGAATTGCATTGAATATTATGTCGGGCAGAAATTAGTGTTTGACTCGGGAAAGTTTCCTCCCTCTACAAGCCAGAGTGTTTAATAAAATTATATTTTAACGTACTTTACCGTTTGTCTGTGCAGTTGATCCTTTTGGCGACAGCAATGTGAGACAATCTATTCACAGGAATGTACAATTACATCAACTCTGTAAAGTGCGGGTAGTGTTCAGATCTCTGAAGCATGCACAGAACCATGTAAACGAGCTCGACAAGTATGCATGCATCTCCTGCATATATCTTTTATATTGTGCGCAAGCTTTCAGGTGAATGATTTCTTCATTTCAGACGAATGGTACTGCTATGGGATCCCCCATGGCTCCTAACTATGCTAATTTGTATGTGGGTTACATGGCGAAACAGTCTATTTTCAATCCTCTCAAAAATGTTTTCTTGCCTAACATCAGTATTTGGAAACGGTATATTGATGATATTTTTGCTCTGTGGAGCGGTGATGCAAAACAGCTCCAGGCGTTCCATGCTTTTCTTAACTCCTGTTCTGAGCATCTGAGATTTACTATGCAATCTGATACATGTCAAATCAGTTTTCTTGATCTTCTGATCTTGTGTGAAGATAATGTTCTATACACTGATCTTTACAGGAAACCTACCGATCGTAAGTTTGTTGAGGGCTGATAGTTGTCACCCACTTACTTCCCTTGAAAAACAGTTTGCCCTACAGCCAATTCTGTCAAATCAAAAGAATTTGTAAAAAACAACCAGATTGACAGAAATATGGCTGAGACGCAAAGAAAATTCAAGGGGAGGGGGTACAAAAATGGTCATGGTCAAATAATGCCACTGAGAAAATTCAAAACAAAACATGACCTTTTTCAAGGTCAGTCTTGCAAAAATAAGCATTCTTGCGTTCTAACTACCCGCTATTCAAAGTAGAGGTTGACCGATTATGATTTTTCAACACTGATACCGATTATTGGAGGACACACACAAAAAAGCCACTGCCGATTAAATTGGCTGATTTGTTAAAATGTAATTGTAATAATGACAATTACAACAACTGAATGAACACTTAATATAATACATCAATAAAATCAATTAATCCTCAACTTAAATAATGCAAAAACAAAGTTTTGGAGAAGTAAAAGTGCGATATGTGCCATGTAAGAAAGCTAACGTTTAAGTTCCTTGCTCAGAACATGAGAACATATGAAAGCTGGTGGTTCCTTTTAACATGAGACTTCAATATTCCCAGGTAAGAGGTTTTAGGTTGTATATAGTATGTATAGGACTATTTCTCTCTATACCATTTATATTTCATATACCTTTGACTATTGGATGTTCTTATAGGTACAGTATAGCTTCCGTCCCTCTCCTCGACCCTACCTGGGCTCGAACTAGGAACACGTCGACAGCCACCCTCGAAACAGCGTTACCCTTACCCATGCAGAGCAGGGGGAATAACTACTCCAAGTCTCAGAGCGAGTGACGTTTGAAATGCTATTAGCGCGCACCCCGCTAAATAGCTAGCCATTTCACATCGGTTACACCAGCCTAAGCTCAGGAATTGATGGGCTTGAAGTCATAAACAGCGCAATGCTTGAAGCACAGCGACGAGCTGCTGGCAAAACGCACAAGTGCTGTTTGAATAAATGCTTACGAGCCTGCTGGTGCCTACCATTGCTCACTGCTCTATCAAATCATAGACTTAGTTATAACATAATAACACACAGAAATACGAGCCTTAGGACATTAATATGGTCGAATCCAGAAACTATCATCTCGAAAACAAGACGTTTATTCTTTCAGTGAAATACAGAACAGTCCCGTATTTTATCTAAGGAGTGGCATCCATAAGTATAAATATTCCTGTTACATTGCACAACCTTCAATGTTATGTCAAAATTACGTAAAATTCTGGCAATTTAGGCAGGCCAAACTGTTGCATATTCCCTGACTCTGCGTGCAATGAATGCAAGAGAAGTGACACAATTTCACCTGGTTAATATTGCCTGCTAACTTGATTTCTTTTAGCTAAATATGCAGGTTTCAAAATATATACTTCTGTGTCTTGATTTTAACTTCTTGGTGACAGAGGGGCAGTATTGAGTAGCTTGGATGAATAAAGTGCCCAGAGTAAACTGTCTGCTACTCTGTCCCACATGCTAAAATTATTAGTAGTATTGGATAGAAAACACTGAAGTTTCTAAAACTGTTTGAATGATGTCTGAGTATAACCGAACTCATATGGCAGGCAAAAACCTGAGACAAATCCAACCCGGAAGTGGGAAATCTGAGGTTTGTAGTTCCATTTAAGTGATTGCCTATCCAATATGCTGTGTCTATGGGGCCAGATTGCACTTCCCAAGGCTTCCAGCAGATGTCAGTCTTTAGAAAGTTATTTGAGGCTTCTATTGTGGAAGAGTGTCGAATAAGAGCCGTTTCAATAAGTGGACTGGCCTGAGGCCAATCAGTTGTCTACTGCACGGTCACACCGTTCCTTCTTTTTCCTCTGTAATGAATACACTATTGTCCGGTTGGAATATTATTGAAGATTTATTATAAAAAGACCCTAAGGATTGATTGTAAACATCGTTTGACATGTTTCTACAAACTGTAATGGAACTCTTGACTTTTTGTCTGGATTTTGCACTTGCACATTGTGCCTTTGGAATAGTGAACTAAACACGCGAACAAAACTGAGGTATTTGGACATAAATATGGACGTAATCGAACAAAACGAACATTTCTTGTGGAAGTGGGAGTCCTGGGAGTGCATTCCAACGAAGACCAGCAAAGGTAAGTGAAGAATTATAATGCGATTTATGACTTTTGTTGACTCCACAATTTGGCAGGTAACTGTATGTCTTACTTTTGTGGCAGAACGCTGATCTCAGATTATTGAATATTGTGCTTTGCCGTAAAGCTTTTTTGAAATCTGACACAGCGGTTGCATTAAGAACAAGTTTATCTTTAATTCTATGTAAAAACATACATCTTTCATCAAAGTTAATGATGAGTATTTATGTTATTTGATGTGGCTCTCTGCAGTTTCTCCAGATGTTTTGGAGGCAGTTCTGAACATGGCACCAATGTAAACTGAGGTTTTTGGATAGAAATATGAAATTGATCAAACAAAACATACACGTATTGTGTAACATTGTGTCCTGGGAGTGTCATCTGATGAAGATCGTCAAAGGTTAGTGATTCATTTTATCTATATTTATGCTTTTTGTGAACTCTTTGGTTGGAAAATGGCTGAATGCTTTCTGTGACTAGTTGCTGACCTAACATAATGACATATTCTGCTTTCGCCGAAAAGCCTTTTTGAAATCAGACACTGTGGTTGGATTAATGAGAAGTGTATCTTTAAAATGGTGTAAAATACTTGTAATTATGAGATTTATGTTTTTAATTTGGCGCCCTGCAATTTCACTGGCTGTTGGCGAGGTGGGACGATAGCGTGCCGAACGATCCCAAAGAGGTTAAGAAAGGCATTGGTGTTTATGGTTAGGTACACATTGGAGCAAGGACAGTCCTTTTTCGCGAATACACACCGCATCGATTATATGCAACACAGGACACGCTAGATAAACTAGTAATATCATCAACCATGTGTAGTTAACTAGTGATTATGATTGATTTTATAAGATAAGTTTAATGCTAGCTAGCAACTTACCTTGGCTTACTTCATTCGCGTAACAGGCAGGCTCCTCGTGGAGTGCAATGAGAGGCAGGTGGTTAGTGCGCTGGACTGTTACCTGTAAGGTTGCAAAATCGAATCCCTGAGCTTAAACGGTAAAAATCTTTCCTTCTGCCCCTGAACAAGACAGTTAACCCACCGTTACTAGGCCAACAATGAAAATAAGAATGTGTTCTTAACTGACTTGCCTAGTTAAATAAAGATTAAATAAAAAGGTGTAACAAAAACACGCAAAAAACATATCGGCCAAATCGGTGTCCAACAAAACAGATTTCCGATTGTTATGAAAACTTGAAATCGACCCTAATTAAAATCGGCCATTCCGATGAATCGGTCGACCTCTAATTCAAAGTGCTTTGAACAAATTGAGGGAATCGTTCACAAACATTGGCACATTAAGATCCGATGATAGTATCAGTAATGTGGTTTCTGCCCCCATATTCTCGCAGGGCAGAAACCTCAGAGATCAGCTGGTAAACTCTGATTTACCAGCCCAAGATATCCCTGGACAACGTGTATTTGCGCCCCTACTGGATGGAAACTACAAGTGTAATGGCTGTGCTCAATGTAATGGCACTTATAAATGTAGATCCTTCAAACACCCCCAAACAGGGAAACCGATCCCAACCAAAGGTGTTATCACGTGCTCCACTAAGGCAGTTATTTATCTTATAACTAGTCCCTGTAGTAAAAAATGATGTGGGTAAAACAAAGTGCAAATTAAAAGTATGTATCTTGGAGCATCGTAGCACCATTAGGCACAAAAGCTGGATTTACCCAGTTGCGGCCCACTTTTTTGGAAGAAAACCACTCGATTTAGTCTCTACTTTATATTGGCATCGAACATGTCACCCTCCCTAGGAAAGGGGGTGACCTCGACAATTTATTGTTAAAACGAAAGGCTGCTTGGATCTTTAAATTTAAAAGACCCTTGCTCCCTTCGGTCTCAAGGTAGACTTTTATCTGAAGCCATTCTTGTGATTATGCTATTGTAAATGTTTGTAGGCTTATGTAGCCAAATTGTATCTATGATCGTACACCATCTATCCATTTCTGTTTTTTGTATGCTATTTTAGTATGAAAATGAACCAATGATATCAGGCCACACCCAGCCATTATTACAGACCTGTGTTTATTTTGACAATATATGAGTCATCCCGCAGTGTTGTCACTATACACTGATGAAGACAGCTTGTCTGTCGAAACGTTAGCCATAAATATTTTTGCATCTGAGCTCTTAAGATTGCGAGGATCTCATTAATTTTTAAAAAGTGTTCCACTCCCCTAGCCAGCACCTCGCCTAAATAGGTGTGCGTTTCTTTAGCCTCTAGAATCTGAATGCACTACCAGCGCTCTGAAAAGTTGATGTAATTATACATTCCTAATGGCAAAAATACCAACCGGTAAAGTATGTTAAAATATAATTTTATTCAACATTCGAAACTGATTCAAAAGCTAATTTCTGTCCAACATAGAATTCAATGTAATTCAACGTTAGGTTTCCAGGCCACATTGCATACAAATAAGCATTTAATTCATGGTCCTGTCAAGTTTAGTGCACAGGTGACAAATCAACCCGCCTATGCTGATGCTAATCACGAAACTACTACAATGAAGACAAATAGCTAACGTTATGATAAAAGCCATCAGTTATGTTACGTCGATGGTCTTGTTTTAGCTAGCTACTATAGGGCCTGAACAATTTGTCAGGACACCAGGCATTATACTGAACATATTGATACTTAACTGAATTAGGAGTCATTGGTTTACCATTAACTACATTCAGTTAGCTAACTAACATTTGGTTTGATTTGTTGGACTACCAATTCGAGTAGAACCAGCTAGTTACATACTGTAGTTAACGTTACACGTGCTTTTGTGCACAACGATATTTTTTTCTGGCGAAGCTTACGGTCTGCTACTTAATTAGCTTCCAATGCATTGTTAAACAAGCCAGCCAGTGCATCTTAACTACGTTAGAAAACGTTACTGTAACGTACATGGAAACAATTAACGCTGGTTAAATAGTTGCCAAGAAATGCTTGAATGTCAGTTAAATGTTAACGACTTAGCTAACTAACTATGTTAAGACTTCAGTGTTTGCAATCCCGTTAACCAGCCCATGCGAGACATCCACGCCGTGTAGCCAATGCTAGTCATAGTTCTACGTAACCGGTTACTAGCTAAAGCGAATAACAAGTTAACGTTAGCTAGTAAACGTTAATTAACCTTTGTCATGCGTTTCAAGTTTGCAATGTCTCACCGCTTCCGCATCGCTGGTGGATCTACTCCATTGGCGCCGGCCTGGTCTCCAGGCGCAAAATAGCTAGCCAACCCTGGAATTCATTTTCAAAATGTCGAGTAGGACTCTTAGGGGTAACGTTTAACGTTACTTAGCTAGCTAACCACTTTCCACATTGTTTTAAAAATACAGCCAGAACAAAAAAGTCACCTATCCGCGTGAATTCACCAGTTAACACCATGTAAATACTTACCATTAGATAGTTCACCAAGGTGCACGTTGCTGATTTTGTCTGATTTCAGGGTGTTTAAAAAAAATAAAAACTACGATTCCCGGCATAAGGTTAGGTCAGGCTCCTGTCCGGATAATGAAAAATGGCGGCTACTTGACTGTAGATGCGAGTGTGTGGTCACTAGTTACCTCAGCCACAAAGTCAAAACTGACTAAATAATTCAAACAAATTAGTTTATCTTAATTTCAAATTTAGGTTAGGCATATGGTTATATTTAGTCAGATTTGACTAAATTATTTTGGTGGAAATGGGCGGGGTTTATAACTTTGTAGCTGTGGTAACTAATGACGTGCTCTCAGAGTGCTTCTACATATGGGGTTTCAGCAACTGCTAACCACGGGCTTGGTGTATTTTCGCTTGGGTGGGAGCATGCACCTTTTGTGCACAGAACAGAAGCAATGGCATAGTAACTTTATTTTTCTAGAACAAACGGAGACAAAGGTGTTAAATATTTAAGGCATCATAGCTATCTTCACTCTTCATGTCCCATGAATTAGTTATTCTCACAAGAAAAGGTATCAGGGCATATGGACCCAAATGACAGTGTATTTAGAAAGTATTCACACCTTGACTTTTTCCACGTTTTGTTTAAAAAACTGAATTTTGAATTAAAAATTGATTAAATTTAGATTTTTTTTTGTCACTGACCTATACACAATACCCCAAAATGTTAACGTGGAATTTGTTTTGACATATTGCTTAAATGAAAAGCTGGAATGTCTGAAATCAATATTCAACCCCTTTTTGATATGGCAAGCCTAAATAAATTTAGGTGTAACCCCACCACAGGCAAAATCCTAAAGGTCAACCTAGTACAGTCTGCTTTCCACCAGACACTGGGAGATGAATTCACCTTTCAACAGGAAAATTACCTAAAACAGAAGGCCAAATCTAAACTGGAGTTGCTTACCAAGTTAGTTTTGACTTAAATCTAGGCAAGACCTGAAAATGTTTGTTTAGCAATGATCAACAACCAATTTGACCGAGCTTGATTAAAGAATAATGTCCAAATGTTGTACAATTCAGGTTTGGAATGCTCTTACACCGAACCTAAACCTGCTGTGCGCACGCTTATCGTGCATAAATGTATTTTGTCCCCCTACACCAAACGCGATCACGACAGGAAGGTTAAAATATCAAAACAAACTCTGAACCAATTACATGAATTTGGGGACAGGTCGAAAACCTTTAAACATGTATGGCAATTTAGCTAGCTTGCTGTTGCTAGCTAATTTGTCCTGGGATATAAACATTGAGTTGTTATTTTACCTGAAATGCACAAGGACCTCTACTCCGACAATTAATCCACACATAAAACAGCCAACCGAATCGTTTCTAGTCTTCTCTCCTCCTTCCAGGCTTTTTCATCTTTGAATTTATATGGTGATCCATCTATACTTTCATTAGTATTACCAAACAAAGTTCGTCTTTCAATCACCCACTTGGGTATAACCAATGAGATGGCAAGCGGGTACCTGCTTCTATAAACCTGTGAGGAGACTTATTACTATACTTATTTATTTTCCACCATAATTTGCAAATAAATTCATTAAAAATCCTACAATGTGATTTTCTGGATTTTTTTTCTCATTTTGTCTGTCATAGTTGAAGTGTCCCTATGATGAAAATTACAGGCCTCTCATCTTTTTAAGTGGGAGAACTTGCACAATTGGTGGCTGACTAAATACTTTTTTTGCCCCACTGTACCTGTCTTTCAAGATAAATACCTGGTAAATTACCAGTACCCTACTTTCACCCCTTCAGGTCTTCTATTGAATTTTACTAGCACCTAAGGTACACAATTTAAGAAACATTTTTAGGGGTGGTTTCCCAGACACAGATTCTTCATTGAAAGTGCATTATAGTCCAGGAAGCTGTCCCTTTAAATAAAATAAAGCTAAAATGTATTTACTTAAAATTTGTAGCTGTGGTTAAAAACAGAGAATTACGTCAACAGGAGGATGTTCCTGGATAGGTTCGGCCTGATGTAGGACTTGCAACCTCTGGGGGACTATAGTAACATGCTCTCCACCTGCCACTGCTCGGTTTTTGGGCCTGACCACAGCTACCTGGGGAGGGAACACAATTTGCATTGCTTCAGTTGTGCTGCTACAGTAAAATGAAAAACATAGCTGCATTATTGCAAAGTGATGGAGGCCCTCCCCTATAACCTTTTCTAATGGCTTTTGAGAAGGATGGGGAGAATTGAGGAAATATTAATTGACGAAGGGTCAAAGGTATCCCCTTTCTTCTCTTCTCCTCTGGCTCCATGGGTCAGGGTGACTCTTCGAACCCAACATCACATGTGGTTCATGCATGCCATTACGACTTGCTCCAAGTGCAGCACCATCTCTAAAGTCTATGGTAAGGTCCTTGGTGGAGGGGAGGGGACAGGACAAATGTACCAATTACAACGGGAACTATTAGTCTAATATCTTGTAGATCTCCACGCTGTGGATTAAAAAAATTAAATTGTACCTTTATTAGCAAGTCAGTTAAGAACAAATTCTTATTTTCAATGACGGCCTAGAAACAGTGGGTTAACTGCCTGTTCAGGGGCAGAACAAAAGATTTGTACCTTGTCAGCTCAGGGATTTAAACTTGCAACCTTAGGCTACCACTAGGCTACCTTCCGGTTACTAGTCAAACACTCTAACCACTAGGCTACCCTGCTGCCCCATAATATGCAATGCTGTGGAAAACTTTCACCCTTGAAACATGTTTTGATTGATAAGGTCCATGTTGAGAAAGCCATGTGCAAAGCATTTTAAATATCAGTTGTCAAACCTCACCTCTACAGAATAGTCTTTCTCCATTCTCTCAAATGACAATTGCTCCCTCACCTTGAGCCAATTATGCCAAATTCATTAGAGCTGTGTGATAATATAATTCAAATGTTGAAAGATAATGATTAAATAATTCCACTCTGAAACCTTATAATTGTAGGAAATTTATTAGAATCATAAAATTATAATCTGATGATGTGTGTAGTTTTAGTCAGAATTAGGTTAAACAATGTATCTGTATAGTGGAAAAACACAGACTGTCTGAGCAAGGCTTAGCTCAGGATTTGAACTTGTATGTGGGGGCCGAAGAAAGATACAGAGAACAGTAAAACTGAATTTGGACCGACCTGGCTAGGCCTCTGAGGATTTTATGAGGGCATAAGGAGTACTTCTCAAGGTCTCCCTAATCTCGGGGGAATGGAACTGTCGGCTGGGTAGTGATACAGTGGTGAGAAGTATGTGCGTAGGATACCTACTGTTTGTGTGGAAGTATGTGAATAGGATACCTACTGTTTGTGTGGAAGTATGAGCGTAGGATACCTACTGTTTGTGTGGAAGTATGTGCGCAGCTATAAAATGGATGTCTTTGTATAATAGACTTCAGAACGTTCTCGTTCTGAGATTTTTGTAAGCTGGGACTCTTGTCTGCTTCATTCAAACAGAATCTTACAAACTCTGGGTTGCAGACAGAGTAGATTAATTGAAGTTTATGAACATTGATAACAAAATTCTCATAACACTGTGTCATACCACTATGAAATTGAACATGGTGTGTTCCTTAGGAATTACATATCCCCAATATGATTATTTAGAGAACTTAGCAGTGGAACAAAAACCCAAGACAGAATGCACTTGGCAGTTAATCCAAAAAAACACTACAGTCAATATGAAAAAACTCAACGCTAATTTAGGACTTTGTCATTTAACTTTGTAAATTAAAATAAGTCAAAGCTGTGGTCTCTGCATTGCCCGTGATTTCCAGCCCAGTTTCTGATACAGATCACAATGAGTATGGTTACATGCACACAATAATTATACGATTATTGTGGTTAGTCAGATTAATATAATAGTTTAAAACATTTACATGCTTTGCAAGAAGATCAATTTCCCTAAAAATCCTGTTTACATGGACACATCTAAAATCAGTCTACCTGATGCCATGGAACTTAAATAAATGCCGAAATCGGCAACCAAAATAAACGTTCTATCACAGCGACCATGTTTTGTTTTTTTGCAAAGCCTATTTGATTCTGAGTTCGGACTTAAGCTATAAAGTTTGTATGTGAAGCCTATTGCTACACTACATTGCCGTGGAAAAAGTATTTGCTCCTTTCTGGCTCCCACATTTTGTACACTTTTTTTTCAACCAAAACCTAATATTAGATAAAGGGAAGCTGAGTGAATAACATGATTTGATGTGTTATTTCAAAGTGTTGATGTCTTCACTATTATTCTACAAAGTAGAATAAAGAAAACCCATTGAATGAGTCAGTGTGTCCAAAGTTTTGACTGGTACTGTACTTCCCCAGAGTCAGATGAACACGTGGATACTATTTTTATGTCTCTGCGTCCAGTATGAAAGAAGATGGAAATGCATGTGAAAAGCGAGATCATGTGGGAATATTCTAGCAAATGAGAGGGCAGATGCACGTGTGAACAACAGACACAACTCCGCTATAAAATAGCTTTTCTCAAAGTTGCCAGAATGTCATGTGCGTTACACACCGAGTATACCAAACATTAGGAACACCTTCCTTAAATTGAGTTTCACCTCCCCCCTGCTTTTGCCCTCAGAACATGTTCAATTCATCAAGGGATGGACTATACAAGGTGTCGAAAGTGTTCCACAGGGATGCTGGCCCATGTTGACCAATCCTTCCAGCAGTTGTGTCAAGTTGGCTGGATGTCCTTTGGGTGGTGGACAATTCTTGATACACACGGGAAACTGTTGAGCATGAAAACCCAGGAGCATTGCAATTCTTGCAATTCTTGACACAAACTGGTGCGCCCAACTTTAGACCTTCCCCTCACCCATACCCGGAGCAAACCAGGAACCCTCTGCACACATCAACAACAGACACCCACGAAGCATCGTTACCCATCGTTCCACGAAAGCCGCGGCCCTTGCAGAGCAAGGGAAACCACTACTTCAAGGTCTCAGAGCAAGTGACGTCACCGATTGAAACACTATTTAGTGCGCACCACCGCTAACTAAGCTAGCCATTTCACATCCATTACACTCACCCCCCTTTTGACCTCCTCCTTTTCCGCAGCAACTAGTGATCCGGGTCACGGCACCAATGTAACAGTATAACTTTAGACCGTCCCCTCGCCCATACCTGGGCGCAAACCAGGGACCCTCTGCACACATCAACAACTGACACCCACAAAGCATCTTTACCCATCACTCCACAAAAGCCACAGCAAGTGACGTCACAGATTGAAACGCTATTTAGCGGCACCACCACTAACACGGATTTAAATGGATTTAAATTAGTAGTGGAACTACATGTAGTTCACTACTCACCAACACTGACCACAATGCTAACCTTACCTCTGACTTTAAATTAAGACCAAAAAGCATATTTTTGTTGGCATTCATTTTTAAGATACAGCGCTTTTTCATTTGCAGGTGTTGTAACATATTTATAGTCGAATTCATCAAACGATTCAAAATTGCAGATTCAGGCATTAGCGAAAGTATCACGTCGGTGAATAGCTTTTTTTTTCACCCAGCCAATGAAATTGCGTTTACTCGCCCCAAAGGCGCTGATTGGATGCATTAATTTATGATGCTGTTTTTTGACGTATCAGCGAGGCGCGGAATTTGAAATACCCTACCAGCAAAGTCCGTTCTTATTATAGCTCAATGGTAAAGGCAGTTTCACAGTACTCTGTGACACCAGCAATGCTAACGACACAGATAGAATAAGCCACCAGTGTCTTTGCTGGCGACGTGAATGCAATACTTGGTATTTAGTTACTAAATTAATATAACTTAGATTTGCGCGTATTTGTGTTGTTGGAATTTGGAGTGGGAACCGCCAGTCTGCTGTTCAGTCCACACCATGAATATCGGTTCACATTTACAGTAAGTTCGGTAGCTAGCTAGCTAGCTAGCTAACTGCTTTTATCCCCCCCCACCCAGCTAACGTTAATCCTGATTCCTTGCTAGCTAACTAACAGTAACTAACAGTAGCTAGCCAACTAATGTTACGTAACTATTTCCTAGTTTCCTACTTGGTGAATAATACAATATTTGATACTAGAGTTTATTTGCTGATACAACTTGCAGTAGTAACGTTACTTTGTTTTGATTGACATAAACATATTGTCATCCATGCTAGAAGTTAGTTAGCTACGGTTCCGCAGAAGAGAAAGCGGTTCAAACTGCGGTTAAGTTTTTAAATCAAATTAATTTGTTTTTACAGGAGCTTTGAGGAAAGTTTGAGCAACTATACTGGAGATGACCCCCTAGATCCATGGGACAGGTACTGTAACTTGTGCATGCGTTTTATTCCATTATTATCTTAATAGAGGGGGCCGCCAACAAAAGTAAACAATTAAGGGTTATGCATCTGCCATTGATGGGATATTTTTGCATGCAAATCTCACCTGGTTTGGGAGCAACAACTTTCTTTTTGTGTGTGTGAATATTTATTGGTGTGTAAACTAGCTTTACCATACTTTTACATCATTTCAGATTTATTGAATATCTAGAGAAGAGATTACCTGCTGAAGACGCCAAGGGGATGTCTCTTGTGCTAGATCGTCTAGTACAAAGATTTCTCCAAGAGGAGCGCTACTCCAATGACATCCGATACGTAAACTACTGCATCAAATGTGCAAGTTATTATGATGAGCCCATCAAACTGTACAGTCACATATACAGTAAGGGTATTGGCACCAGAGCTGCAGTCCTTTATGTGGCGTGGGCTCAACAGTTTGAGCAGCAGGGCCTGCTGCAACAGGCTGACGCCGTCTACCAGAGAGCCATGGAGAACCAAGCTGAGCCAGCTGACACTGTCCTTCAGCAATACAGGTAACCTTCAACACTTAAGTTAGAATGCAAATTATTGCATTTGAATTACATGTCAAAATTAAGGACTCTATTGACTGAAACTGATTAAGTTAACCTTTCCATGTTGTGTTTGTTGTTGATACATCTAAATGTATTCACAGGAGGTTCCAAATCAGCTCTTCTAGAAGTGGGACAGGGGCATCAGGTGAGACTGTTTTCTTCCTTGTGGACTGGTTCTTTGACTAACGTATCCACGATCTAACCTGAATTTGTTTATGAAAACAGAAGGTGTACGGAATCCTCTTCAGACTTCTCACTTGGTAAATCAGCTGCAATCCCACAGAGAGCCTGGCCCACAGTACAAGGTGAGTTACCACATTTCAGATGTGATCAGAATCATTTCTCATGTTTGTTCATAGAAAGTGATCAACAGAGAAATATAAATGTTTCTGCCACAGGACCCCAAAGGTCTGTCCCAATTCCCTGCAGACAGAACAGTTCGCATGTAAGTCTTTATAATGTAATAACAAAACGTTTTAGTGTGTAATATATATATATATATATCTTTTTTATAGAAAAGTTAATTGTATTTCCTCTAATGAAACGACTCTCCCGCAGAATCTCCCGGTCTGAAAATGTGGTGGTAAATAAACCCAATCAAGGACTGGCTGTAAACTTGCAAACCGTGTCGATGTACCATACTGAAGACCTCATCTGCGAAGGGTCTGAACTTTGCTTCGAGGAGGTCCGAGCCAGACGATACTTTGTGAGATGCAAGCAAGTGGAGAAGCAGAGAGAGTTTGGTAGGATCATATGACTTTCTAACGCAGCGCTGTTGCAGCCCACTCCTCTAACAGTAGAAATGCACGGCTGTATTTCATAGTGTAGTCAGACATCAATATGAACTGGCCACATGACATCCTTTACAGACACGCTTTATCTAAATCAAATGCACCAACAGCTGAGTGTGTGCCTCACTACCACACTGCCAAATGTCAGTTTTGACCAATGTTTGTTTGTGTTTTATTACTAGAGGAACGTCAGAGGTTGGCTAGAGAGCAGGAGGAGGAAGTGATAAGGATGAACCAACTGCTGGAGGAGCTGGAGAGTAACCTCGGTGTGAGCTCTACAGTCCAGGGATGCTCAGCCATTGCTCCACCAGTGCAGGTAAAAGGAATCCACATGTCTCCTTAACTTCAGTTGTTTCTATTGTTGTGGTTCCCATATAATTTATAGGACCCTTTTTTAAATGTGGCATGCACTTCTGTTTTCAGGCATCCTGCACACCTGCAACAGGACTGAATCCTGGGTTTCTACAACAGTCCTTTAGGCACCCTCCACTCTCAAACAACCTCGGAGTCAAACCCACTCCAGGATTGAGACTGAATAGTGGACAGGACCCCAGGAAAGGCACGGTGAGGGAACCTGAGGCCCACTCTCAGCGCGTCAGTCTCAGGGTTCCCATCACAGACACCCTGCTCTCACAGATGTCCTCTCCCCCATCTGGACAGGTCGAAGAGGAAAACACCTCCCATAGCTGCTCCTTTCACCTGCCAAAAGCACCAATGGGTGACTTGCGTCAATGTACAGAAGCACCTAAATCATCTGTAGTTGCTCCACAGGCATATTCTCTACAGGCCTCTCTGGATCAACCCCAACCAGGACAACACCCTAAGCCTATTGGATTGTCATTTGGATCAGCCCCACAGAAGCCAGCAGCCTATGAATCTGAGTTGCAGCACGGGGGAGATCCTCTCCAGGATGTTCGCTCCCAGTCCCAACTCGGTGGCTCAGTGAACTACCTCAGCAGCAGCTTCCAGCAGCACAATGGCAGAGATTCCCAGTAAGTGATAATGAGGCATCATGTCTCTAGATTAGTCCTGGTTTCAGATGAGTCATTATTCACTACCCAAATTTCATTGTGTTTCTAGCCTATTTAGCTCTGGCAGGGCGAGACACCTCAGAGATGTAGGTAATGAATTTGTTTTTAGTTATTTAGCCTTTTGTCATCTAAGCTAATCGTTTCCCTTTGTTTTTACAGTGCGGTGTCTGTCAGTGAAGCTACTGAGTCGGAGGTGAAATTAGATGGTTAGTAAAATATCATAATCTGGGCCCTTTATTCTCCTCATTTAGTTTTCATATGTGATTTAAAACGTTTAACCTCACTCTCTCTGTCAGTGTCACAGGGAGGGACTGGGAACCTGTCCCATATCACTCCTAACACCTCTTTGGGACTGGTGCAAGCCACCCCGTCCAGGGTTCTCCCATCCCCAACAGTCAACACACGGGAGGCACTTGGTGAGTTGGGTACTCAACTCTTTTCATTTACTGAAATGAAGGCATTTCTTCATACATGTATTGGTCAATCAGTCATAGTGTGTTGTGTTCAGATATTGGTGATTTCAATTCAAAGGCAGAACAAAAAAAATTGGTGCTCAAATCAATCACTTCCATTGTGCTGTCTGCTACACTCAATCCCTTTTTTGGTGGAGATATTCAAATGTATTACCATACATGTGTATGATAAAGGCAGTATAACCAATGGAGATTTAGCATAGAGATCCTATTAAATTACTAGAGGGGCTATGTCATGAACCTGAATAAAAGTTCCAGAATGGGGTGAAAATGGCAGCCATATTGGTCAGGGAGGAATGAATGGCAGTACAGTGATGATCCTGGTTTTACTTATGCAGGAAAATAAAAGTAAGGCATGTGATACAGTGTGTTTGGAAAGTATTTAGACCTCTTGCCTTTTTCCACATTTTGTTACGTTACAGCCTTACTCTAAAATGGATTTAATAATTTCTTCCTCTCATCAATCTACGCATAATACCCCATAATGACTATGTGAAAACAGGTTTTTAGAAATTTTAGCAAATGTATTACAATTTTTAAAACAGTAGTACCTTATTTACATAAGTACTCAGACCCTTTGTTATGAGACTTGAAATTGAGCTCAGGTGCATCCTGTTTCCATTGATCATCCTTGAGATGTTTCTACAACTTGGAGTCCACCTGTGGCAAATTGAATTGATTGGACATGATTTGGAAAGGCACACACCTGTCTATATAAGGTCCCACAGTTGACCGTGCATGTCAGAGCAAAAACAAAGCCATGAGGTCAAAGGAATGGTCTGTAGAGCTCCAAGACAGGATTGTCGAGGCACAGATCTGGGGAAGGGTACCAAAACCATTCTGCAGCATTGAAGGTCCCCTAGAACACAGTGGCCTCCATTTTTCTAAAAATGAAAGAAGTTTGGTACCACCAATACTCTTCCTAGAGTTGGCCGCCCAGCCAAACTTAGCAATCGAGAGAGAAGGGCCTTGGTCAGGGAGGTGACCAAGAACCTGATGGTCACTCTGACAGAGTTCCAGAGATCCTCTGTCGAGATGGGAGAACCTTCCAGAAGGACAACCATCTCTGCAGCACTTCCGAGAGCTGGTCGCCCGGCCAAACTGAGCAATTGGGAGAGAAGGGCGTTGATCTGTGAGGTGACTAAGAACCCGATGGTTACTCTGAAAGAGCTCCAGACGTCCTCTGTGGAGATGGGAGAACATTCCAGAAGGATAACCATCTCTGCAGCACTCCACCAATCTGGCCTTTATGGTAGAGGGGCCAGACAGAAGCCACTCCTCCATAAAAGGCACTGACAGCCTGCTTGGAGTATGCCAAAAGGCACCTAAAGGACTCTGACCATGAGAGACAAGATGTTCTGGTCTGATGAAACTTTGGCCTGAATGCAAAGCATCATGTCTGGAGGAAACCTGGCACCATCCCTACGATGAAGCATGGTGGTGGCAGCAACATGCTGTGGGGATGTTTTTCAGTGGCAGGGACTGGGAGACAACTGAGGATGTAGGGAAAGATGAACGGAGCAATGTACAGAGATCCTTCTTTAAATTATTATTATTATTCTTTTCCCTCCCCAATTTCGTGGTATCCAATTGGTAGTAGTTAGTCTTGTCTCATCGATGCAACTCCCGTACGGACTCGGGAGAGGCGAAGGTCGAGAGCCATGCGTCCTCTGAAACCCAAATTAGCCGCACTGCTTCTTGACACAATGCCCATCCAACCTGGAAGCCAGCCACACCAATGTGTCGGAGGAAACACCGTACACCTGGCGACCGTGTCTGCGTGCACTGTGCCTGGCTCGCCACAGGAGTCGCTAGTGCGCGATGAGCCAAGGATATCCCTGCCGGCCAAACCCTCCCCTAACCTGGACGATGCTGGGCCAATTGTGCGCCGCCCCATGGGTCTCCCGGTCACGGCCTGCTGCAACAGAGCCTGGACTCTAACCCAGAATCTCTAGTGGCACAGCTAGCACTGCGATCCAGTGCCTTAGACCACTGCGCCACTCGGGGGAGTCAGCTAGCACTGCGATGAGATTCTTGATGAAAACCTGTTCCAGAGCGTTCAGGCTGGGGTGAAGGTTCACCTTCCAACAGGACAACGACCCTAACAGCCCGGACTTGAACCCGATCAAACATGTCTGGAGAGACCTGAAAATAGCTCTGCGGCGACGCTCCCCATCCAACCTGACAGAGCGTGACAGGATCTGCAGAGAAGAATGGGAGAAACTCTCCATATGAAGGTGTGCCAAGCTTGTTGCGTCGTACCCAAGAAGAGTCGAGGCTGTAATCGCTCCCAAAGGTGCTTTTAAAAGAACTGTGTAAAGGGTCTGAATACTTATGGAAATGTGATATTTCAGTATTTTATTACATTTCTAAGAACCTGTTTTTGCTTTGTCATTATGGGCTATTGTGTGTAGATTGATGAGGGGGGAAAGAACTATTTAATACATTTTAGAATGAGGCTGTAACGTCACAAAATGTGGGAAAATGTCAAGGAGTCTGAATACTTTCCGAATGCACTATATATCAAATTGTGTAATGGAATTGTCAATCTAAAATATTGTCATATAATTATACATAGTTTATACAGGTTTTATACACTTCCTGTATAAATAGCCTTTAAAATATATGGAAACGGACCATAAATATTTAAGATTTTGTTTTCTTGGAAAGCTGTGAGTGCTATTGTATGATAGAATATCAGTAGTCGTTGCATTTACAACATGTCTAAGTCCTATCAGCAACTTATTTCAGCCAGTATATGGATAATGGCTGTGGATTGACTATATTGTTTGAATGGGATGTTGGCAGTTCATTAGAAAAATGGATGGAATTATTCCTGTAAAACTAGCTGGCTAGCTACAGTAGCTAACAAACATGCAGATGATGATGATAAATGATTCAAATTCATTATTTTACACTATCTTATCACAGCACTGGCAAACCATGGTTTACCAATTCCCTGACCAAAATGGCTGACCTTTGTCATCCCATCCATAAGAAGGTTCATGTCCATTCTAGAATTCTAATTTCTAATTATATGGTCCTTTTAGTATCTCACCTCTCTTTACCTTCCCATCCAGATGCGATCATGGACATGTTCCAGGCTCCAACCCTCATGCAGGAGGAACAGTTCCCCAGCATGTCAATGCATCAGGCTGAGAAGAGCTTTGATGCTGCCTCCCAGAGAATGGGTAATTGAATTCCCCCTTCGATTGTAACTTCTCAACTTTTTGTTTGTCTGTAGGTTAAATCAAAAGTGTATTTACAATTGCAAAACACTTTACAGTAAAACAATAAAATAGAAATGCATAATGGCAGGTTGTCCTTTTTTGATTTTACATTGTGGTTAAATGTCTTTTTTTTTTTTTGTTATTTAAAGGAGGCGTCTCTTTGTTCAGCAAGCCGCCCAATGCAGTGCCTTTCGCAATTTTTCAGGATGAGAACGAAAACAAGGAAAACTGCAGGTGAAGCATGCAGTTCTTCTCCTGCATCCCATTTTCTTTGCTATCTCCTTTAATTCTCAAAGTAAATTATGAACACTGCTTTATGGTGTTTTTCCTGCTCCATTTAGTGCTACTATGGTGAACAAGGCTAAGCCACCAAGGGCACTAGCTGAAATCTCTGTATCTAAAAGAGAGAAACAAGACGTAAGTGCAAAATTACATGGTGACATACTCATTTCCATTTAGCAAGGACTTAATGAAAGAATATGGTTGGGATATGTTATTAAGTTGTGTACACAATGCAAACCTTTAACGTTTTGTGTTTGCTCAGGAATCTCCTTCGGAATTGATACCAGATGAAAGCACTATGTGGGGAGCACGCTACAACTCCCTGGCCACCTGCCCCAACAGCACCAGAGACTTTTCCCTGTCGGCCCACCTGGTCTCAACGCCCTTCCAAAACAAAGCTCCTTCCTCCTGGAACTTTGAGCAGGACCAAGGTAGCCCTCTATCTGAGCTCATGCATCCCAATTACCACCATAGGGCTCTGGTCAAAAGTAATGCACTACATAGGGAATAGGGTGCCATTTGGGATGCAACCATAAGCAGTTGAGAAATCAAATGCCCTCACCTGGTAAAAGGTGTCTGTTGTTCAGAACAACAATGTGGTCTAAAGCAAGTACTTGACCTTTTTTGGCTGACCTTTTTTTATTTTATTTTTCTCCTCCCTCTAGAAAATGATCACCCCAGAGGTTTTAGTGGTCCAGAAGAGGGCCCTTTCCTGCGGCAGCCCACTAAACTCAGGTACTTACTGGTAACCGGATATTGTAGATTACCAGTAACTGCAGTATTCTGTACATTTTCACTCGAATGCTCGTTGGTCAATGTTTTTGAAGTGTAGTCAAAGTGTTTGGGTCAAACGCCTCCATGGTGGAGATAATGAGTTTGTTTCCCCTCCCTCAGCCCTATCATAGAGCAGAGCCCACCTGATGGGATATCTGAGACCGGCGCTGAGTGCTCGATGAGGGTGCAGGGCTTTGCTGAGCAGGGCACTATCGTGGGGGAAGGGCTAGCCCTGGCCCAGCGAAGCCTGGCTACGTGCTCCATGACTGAGGTGCAGCATCATGCCCCGGCCGCACTGTCTTTCAGAGACCAGACTGCCCCCCTGGCTCATACTGAGGGGGCAGGGGCCAAAAGCCCTCCTCCCAAGGCCTCTAAACCAGACTGGGATGTCTATGTGAGCCCAGAGCAGTCTTTAAAGCCAGCCTGTCCTCTCTCACAGCGTGCACCTGCGGAAGAGGTATCACTTTCAAAGAGCCAGATGGATGCCTTCAAATCCAACTTTGATGTTTCAACTAGTCCAGAGAAAGCCCCAACACCTGCTTTCGATATCCTAATGAGCCCGGAGTGTGCACCCAAGCCAGACTGGTTAGTGGTAAAAAGCCCAGAGGTTGGGGTTGAACTCGACTTGGATGCCTTCATGAGTCCCTGTCAGGGTCAGAGAACAGATGGCTCCCTTCTGAAGACCATGGACATCCCTATGAGTCCTGAACCATCAAAGTTTGGCTCGGATGTTACCATGAGTCCAGTCCATCTGTCATCAAGGTTCGGAATGGATATTCCTATGAGTCCAGCTCCAGAGGTGAGGTACGGCATGGATATTCCTATGAGCCCAGACCAAGGGTCAGAGCTGTTCTCCGACCCCTGGGATGATGAGCTGATCTCTTCCCTGCTCTCCAAACTGCCCATGCCACTCACCTCCCAGCCAAACTTCATCACCTGGCGGTGCAAAGTCCCCAGCATCGCACCCAAGATGACCATCAAGATGGGTAAGAAAGTCTTGGTGTGTTTACTGGCTGACCTTTTTTTAAATCACCCTATTTCTTTAAAAAATAATTACAACTAAAAATCACTTTGACGGTCATACATAGGTGAAGGCTCCTTACGAGTTGACTGCGTCCTCGGACAGGGTGCCTTTGCCACGGTCTACCAGGCAACTGACCTGACCACCTCAGAGAAGATGATTTTAAAGGTAGGAATATTAATTTAAACTTGGTAACTCACCTGACCTTTCATGAATTGATTGGTGACTGTTTTGGTGCTGCCATTAGTAAAGCCTGATAACATGACTGCTTTATAGTGACCATATCCCCACAATTCATGCACTCCTATTGAATGCTTGATTATCCATTCTTGTGTGTATCTTGATCTGTACATGTAGGTGCAGAAACCAGCCAATCCATGGGAGTTTTACATCAACACTCAGCTGAATGCCCGACTGCAGCCGAGCGTGCGTCACCTCTTCACCAACATCCACTCTGCCCACTTATTTCAGAACGGCAGTGTGCTATTGGGCGAGCTCCACAACTGTGGCACCCTACTGGTGGGTAGTAACCCCTCTTCATCACCCACCATATTTTATCAATCAATTGAACATCAGGGCTACATCTGTGTGCACTTCCCTTCACTGATTTGAAAGGAAATGACTGGTATTAAAAATATGATGGAAACTCCCTGTAGCCCATGTCTCTACCGATCCAATGCTTTTAGATTTGTGGGAAGTAATGAACAAGTTTATACTAAAGGAGAAAGGAGATTGGGATGCACCCAAAGATGCCACACTGGGGCACTAAATTGAGTTCAAGATGTTTATTATTCCCCTCCAGAACGCTGTAAACCTGTACAAAAACCTGACTGACAAGGTGATGCCCCAGCCTCTTGTGATTTACTTCACTGTCTGCATGCTGCACATGGTGGAACAGCTGCACAGCATCCACATCGTTCACGCTGACATCAAACCAGACAACTTCCTGCTGGGAGATAGGTAGGGATGGCTCCTTACTGGTGCTTATGCCTCTCGGATGTGTTTTTGTTTTCCCTGTAGTCATTTCTAGTAATGGGTGGATGCAGTACTCTACCAGGGCTTACCAGTGGCTCTTCACTGTGCTAATTGTCTGTTGTGTTTTAGGTTCCTGGAGAACAAGTCTTTTGACCCAGATAACCTGTATCATGGCCTTGCCCTCATTGACCTGGGTCAGAGCATTGACATGACTCTGTTCCCAGAGGGCACTTCGTTCACTGCCAAGTGTATGACCTCAGGCTTCCAGTGTACAGAGATGAGGAGTGGGAGACCATGGAACTACCAGGTAAAGTGTGTCTGTCGGTGGCAAGTGCGTGTCCTATCGTGATATGGGTGGATGTCCGATACATTTACGATACGACCTGCTGAGAATATTAACTAAGTTTCTTTGTGTTTTAGACCGACTACTTTGGAATAGCGGGAACTGTGTACTGCATGATTTTTGGAACATACATGCAAGTAACACAGGAGGGTGGTGTGTGGAAGACAAATGCAGTATTTAGAAGGTAACCCTTGAGTAGGAGTGCTAATGGCTTTTATGGTTTTACTACTTTTTGTTGCTCTGAGTAATCGCTTGAATAATTTTTGTGTTTGTGTTTTGAAAATATCTCCCCCTTTTTGACCTGAGAAATTTCCAGCATAGTTCAAATTCACACTACTTTCTCCTTCCCTCTCTCTCTCTCTTCTCCAGAAATCCCCACAGTGATCTGTGGACAGAGTTCTTCCACACTCTGCTGAATGTGCCTGACTGCAACTCCCTGCCCTGCCTGCGGAGCCTGCGCAGTAGACTGAGCACCGTGCTCAAACAGAACTACAGCAACAAGCTGCCGTCGATGAAGACCCGCCTGGTCATCCAGCTGTTAGAAAGCCGGTCGGCACGAAGATAGAACTCCCAGAGAACCTTGATACTCCTGGGTGCTGTTCAGTAGGTATAAAATTAAAGTGGTCCGAAACGGAGTGGAACAAGGAGATGCTGTGTGAACTTGTCTACTAAGAAACATTTGTTTTTGTGTTTCGTATCAAAACATTGTCAACACGAGCCTAATGAACACAACCCTGGATGATGGGTATTACTGCCATGTCTCATCGCTACTCCATTTGTAAATACAAAATATTTACCTTGAATTGGGTCTTGAATAACCTTTTTATGCATTGTCTATCTCTTTGTCCATTTGTAAATGACATAAATAGGGAGATTGATGTTGGAGATGTTATGGTGTATTTTAATTTGTAAATAATTAAAAACCTTTTCAGTCTGCCTAGAGTAGTCATGGTCATGGCCTCTGTTTGGCTTTCAGTTGGGTCCCAACAGAGTTCATTGGGGTGCTGTCCGCATTTCTGATGCTTCTGGGTGAGCATGTGCAGTGCGACTACTTTGGAATTAAAACATTTTTATTGTCCCGTAGATTATTTGGATATGGTCGTCTTTCTGCTCTGTATGCGTTGGCCTACCTATTGTATTACATTGACATAGTGGGCTGCCTATGGGTGGGCAGAGAATGATGTGGCTGTTCTATTTTCAAGGAATGTAACTTTTTTTAAATGATTACACCACAGGAGGTTGGTGACACTTTAAATGGGGAGAACAGGCTCGTGGTAATGACTGGAGCAGAATCAGTGGAATGGTATCAAATACCCCAAACAGATGTTTTCCATGTGTTTGATGCCATTCCATTAGCTCAGTTCCAGCCATTATTATGAACCGTCATCCCCACAGCAGCATCCACTGGATTACACTATAGTTTACTACAGTCTAAATATATATTGATAGAGGGCGCTCAACCAACGTGAGCCAAGTGCAATCAACATTGAAAACGCGAGCGCCAGCTACGAGCGAGCATTGCGTCTTTTAATTAACTATTGATTACCCATTTGTCTGCCTGCAAATCGTCCTCCTAAAATCTAGGCTATATCCTATATGCACTTTCTCTTGAGCTAAATAGTACATGTGTCCGCTTCCACCATTCTTGCTTCAAATTCCGTAGCCATACGTGCGAGATCAGGTGCGGTCTCAATTACAGAGTAGGCTGGAACGGGACAGTTATTTTCAAGGACATGTTCTTCCCAAATAGGATTAGGCTGTAATTTACCACGTTTCCTATAAATACATATTGATCACCTATATTTCTCCGTCTTAAAATCTTCTCACCTCTAAAAGGTAGACTATAAAAATAGCTCAACAGGAAGTGCGTGTCTCCCCAACTCTGCTCTCTTCAAACGACATCTAGCATATTGGCTAATATAGCCCAGTAATACCCATGGTCTAATATCATGAGCCACGTGAGAATCTGTTCATTTAACCTATGTAAGTTATTGTTGCGCATTTTTATATGGCGCACAATTGCTGGGACCATGGCTAGAAAGTGAGCTGCGTCACGTACGCTTAAAATAACATTGCGGAACAATGGCTGGCTTTGGGACCCGTTTTTGCGATTGCGGATGCCGTATGAAAAGATGTGTCCAGCACAGACATCTAAATCCAATTTTAATGCAGGATGATGTCACTAGGCGTCGCGCTTGGTCATAAAGCTAAGCAACGTGCTATAGATTTAGTGTGTAATTTTAAATCCGGTATTTGATATCTCGCTAAATACTAATACAGTGTGTGTGTGTGTGTGTACAGTAAACCGAGTATTTCACAGGCCATTTACCAGTCATTTTCCTGAGACTACAGTAGAAGGTAAATGAAGGCAAGGCAATTATTAGTGATGTTTCCATACATGAATCCTATCTGGATCTAGCTATCTGGGTTAATGCACCAGCAGTATACAGCAATCAAATAGTGGTTTTCATCCTGAAGACAGAGCTAGAATGCATTCTGAGTAAATTATATTTCCATGATCTAGACTGAGAACATAACAGATCAAAACAAACGAAGCAGGTTAATGAAGCTTGTATTCTGTGTTTTAGGCTATCAAAAGAAACTCCCAAGATTTTAGTGAAGTGAAGATTTTCACTAGATGTTATCCACACTGTATACCTGAATCTGGACATATATTATAGTGCATTACATAATTGAAGATTAGGAGGAAGTGATATATGAAATGACCAGTTACTAGCCTGGATCCAAGCCACATTTTTCAACTGGAGCAATTCAGTTTCAAGTCATACCAAATATTATTTTAAACAGCACCGATGCCTCTGCTTGGCACTCGGCATTAAGGAAATGGATTGTTTTGATAAGCCCCTTTTGGCAGACTAGCGTCCTGTCCTGGGGTTGTACTGGTGCATCAAACTGTCTCCTGCTACAGAACCAGGAGATAGCCTTCATAGAATGTCCTTTCTTACAATTTAGTTTGGATCCAGGCCACATACTTAGTTACCACAATCTGTACCCCTTACCGTACAGTTCCCTCAGAAGTGCCTCTAGCTTTGCCACTGACTGTCCCATTGCCAGCCAGACTGTTTGACTCCCACTTACAGTTCTGGTCTCCCTCTGATGCCCTCTGCTCTCTGCGTGCTTAATGAGATTCTTTGTTGTGTTTGGTCACAGGGTCTGAGTTCCAAATATCAACCTAATTTCCCTGTTGGCCCTGGTTAAAAGTAGTGCACCATAGAGTGAACGGGGGTGCCATTTGGGACGTATACAGCATTGTCAATTATGTCACTATCTGAAGCCTGGGAGATGAAAAGAGAGATGAGCGCAGCAGTGATGTGCTGCTCTTGGTATTGCTGCTAATTAAATCTCCAGGCAGCTGGAAAGGTGATGCTGCAACAGACCTGCCTTTTAGGGCGGACGCTGGAGAAACCTCTCAAGGGGGTTGATGATAAAAATGTGCCTCGATCGTCCCCCCCCCCTCTTTTCCATCCCCTCAGGTGCGAGTGATGCCAGAGAACATCAGAACAGGTGGTTCTCAATAAACTCCTGAGAAAGCGCACTTTGAAAGTGACCCTCGTTTATAAATATCGTATTTTGTGCCGTGGCTCACAGTGGGGTGTTTCACATACATTATCATGACCTGCTCTGCATAACATTGTCCATCCAGCGGGACAAAGAGCAGAGGAGCAGAAAGGCAAAAGCCATTTGTTTGTTGAATAGATCTACTGTAGGCGCGCAAGGACAAAGGGTCGGGTGCGACTGATCATTTGAAATGCATCCAAAAAACTCGAGAGAAGATAATTATCCGGTATATTCAAGCCACTGTGCTGACACCTTGTAAATGAGAACCTAGCCACCCTAGCGAATGGGGGGCATTTACACATAGCAAAAACCTCATAACGTTGAATATTCATCAAGGGCAATGCCTTTTTAATTTGGTGTGTTCCATTGTGTGAGATATTAAATGTCACAAACTGAAAATGTCATTTATAATTGTGTGGTGGCTTTAATAGGCAGCCTTGTGTGACACTTAAGCCACAGGTAGCAGAAGAGAGATGGGTCACGCCTTGCTGGCTGCCCTTAGTGGAATTATTACTTCCCATTCTAACAGCATTAAGACGAACTACAACAGTGTTGATTAATGAGCGGTTTCTGAGGGATTTGGGATTCCTACATGTTTTCGTCCAATGCACCATAGCATGTGCCTTGGTTCTGAGGGCCAGGAGCCAGCAGAAGTACCTCCCCACGGTCTGCTGTGGTCACCTCAGAGCAGAGTAGTGAATCATAGTGACACTCCTGAGAGGTCATTTGATGTTAAAGTGTCCTTTGGTTTGATGCTATGTGACTCTACCTTGGCCACAGCCAGTACACTTATGAAAAGAGCCACTGACATGAGAGATGTGGCTGAGCCATGAAAAACCTCACCAAGGGAACCAATTATCAAGAAGTCTCCTTGCTTTTGTTTCCCCAAGGTCTCTCTGTTCAATGTCGTTTGCAGGATCACAGAGAATGGTGTCATTCACAGGAGAATGAAAGCAACTTTATTTGAGACCGTTTCCCCTGTACTGATGATGTGCTCTTGATGTTATCATTCTGACCACAGAGCTGTACCCCTGAGTGCAGGGCAGGGGGTATCGATATTATATATCTCATTCACTTTGGAAAAGAGAGGAACATCAGTATCCATCCTGGCAACGTTGCATCTATCATTTTGCCACCAGGAGGATATCTACATAGAATTCTACTCAGAGACCCTATAGACACTCAGAATGTACAACTGACGATTTGACACAATGGTTTTGATACAGCTGATATTTTTGCGATATAACAGTTTTACACAACCATTGTATGTTGCGATTTATTTTTGTGCCGAATAACTCCATTGTATCACAAGTGACTCTTGTGCCAACTGTGTGGTACATCAGGTCTGTATACGGGCTGTAGAGAGAGGTGTGATCTCCTTCCTGTACATTAGGCTCAGCGTTTTCAAAGGTATCTCTGGGTCCCAGTCCAACACTATATTTCACCCACAGCGACCAACTCTGTTGTTTCCTTCTCAGCCACAGCTGTCTGCTAGAAACTGTGTGCAGGGCTGTTTACTAAGCTCATCATTATTGTATTTCTCATCAAAATCAGATTAGGGGGCACTGCATAATACATTGAAATATGGTATGTGTCACATCTGTTGAAATGCGTATCTGAGAAGAACGCTCTTCTGGAATAGCCTGGCATATGATGAATAAGGCTGCACCCCCAAGTGGCACCCTATTCCCTATGTAGTGCACTACTTTTGACCAAGAGCCCAGGGCTCTTGTCAATCATTTTGCACTATGTAGGGAATAGGGTGCCATTTGGGACACAGATGAGTTTACATGCATGGCACAGGTGGCTCAGAATTGCAGGTTGTGCTCCTTTCTCTATTTATTGTGACCTTTTTACTATCGCTGACACCTGGGTTTTGGGAGTCTCATTAGCATAAATATATTAATAGCAAGAGAGCACAGTGGGGATGTAAATGTTAGCTGTCAAAAGATGATGCAGCACACAGTTAGGGAGACAAACACCCTCTGCCCCCCCTTCTCCCTCCTACTGTCCTCTCATTCCCAGTCTGCTGGAGCATGTGACAGGACTCCAGGGAGAGAGCCATAGCACTGTTCCTGCATCAGCCTCATCAAGGCACTGTCTTCAACATCTGATCTGTTTTTGTTGGAGGCTGAGTAACAAGGTCCTACTCCTTGATTTGGAGACTGGGCCCATCCTGAATTGCACCCTATTCCCTACACAGTGCACTACTTTTGACTGGTCAATAGTAGCTGTTTATAGTAACACTCCAGCTAAAGTGGTCAGGTATAATTTAGCACGTATCCTTCTCTTTGTTCTGGTATTGTTCCATGTGCACGAAATATAAATACTTGTATGTGGGCGGGTGTGCGACAGGGTGTGGGAGTATAGCTCTGTCTGCCTGCTCTCACTGTCTACAAGGTAGTGTCGCTTTGTTCTGACATTAGGAGGAATCCGCAAGCATAGACTGAAACATAACACAGGGGAATGAACTGGTCTGTTTACATCCATAAAGATAGACCTGCACCTGTCATTCCAATGGGCTCACTGGACAAACAGGTGACTGGGAAAAGAGCTGATTGGGCTAACGGCTCTGCAATGGAAAGCGGCAGTAGACCTTCTAGAGGCGCCACCTCAGACCAAAATAGCTCAACGTGTCAGTTTGTTACTGTAAAGTGCATCATAGCATCAATATCCCTGCTATTTCATCTCCAGTCAGCTGTGTTTGCTTGTGTCTATGTGGCCATCTAAGACTCAGTTTTGACTGTGTATTTTAAACTATGCATGTTGTATTTAAAACAAACCGAAATGAATAAGCCCAAATTAATATTCATTAGGAACAGACACATACTCTACTCATAGAGTATCCCGAGTGGCGCAGGGGTCTAAGGCACTACATCTCAGTGCAAGAGGCATCACTACAGTCCCTGGTTTGAATCCAGGCTGTATCACATCCGCCCGTGATTGGGAGTCCCATAGGGCAGCGCACAATTTGCCCAGTGTCGTCCGGGGTAGGCCATCATTGTAAATAAGAATTTGTTCTTAACTGACTTGCCTAGTTAAATCAATAAAAATGTTTTTTTTTAAATAGAAAAAAATAGAACAAAGTCAAATAATGTGAAATGCAAAACTCTGTATTTGGTAGAAAGAATACATTCTATTCATTTCTGGGTATATCTTTAGCTAAAATATGCAGGAAATGAGAGGAGGCCTAATCAAAGGAGGCAGCAGGAGCCCTCTGGACCTCAGTGCTGGATGATGCTGCCGCAGATTCACATGATGCTGCAGCATCTTCCCACCTTGACTGTGGCTGAGCCAGGCTTCACATTGTACTGCTGTGGAGCCTGCAGTGTCTTTCTCTCCCTGGCACCTTGTTCCAAACCATTCACTAGCACCAGCTGTTTAATGAGGGCAGGATAGGGATGTGAGACGGTGGTGCCGGTCGAGGCCTCTAGGGCCAGGCTGTGAGAGCTTTGCGAGAGGGCCGAGGCGGTTGTCACTCCCTGGGTGTGGGTCGAAGGGGTTGTCACTCCCTGTCTCTGAAGGTGCTCCATGTGTTTCATGATCAGGTTGTCCGCCAGGTGCCTCAGCTCCCCCTGGTCCATGAATGTTACCTTATCCCTCTGTCTGAGTGGGGCGGGGCATTTCGGAACAACAGTGTAGGCTTTCGCCACCTGGGTGGGCTTCCTGGTTGGCTGGCTAGTTGTCCAGGCATGGGCGGAGTGGTATGACTGAGCAACAATGCCCGGGAAGTGTTTGAGCTTTACCTCCATACACTTACTCCTCATCTTCTTCTCCAGCCATTGTCTCTCTGGGGTCAAGGTTATCGCAGGGGATGGCTGGTTCAGAGTGGCTCTGGTCTGGGTTGGTTTAGTAGCATGAGTGTCGGCTGGCTGGAGCATGGTGCTGATGGTGGTAGTCTTTTCCATAGTTCTGGTGGCTGGTGAAATGTCCTTTGCTGCAGCTACAGGTACAGCAGTATCCTTCTGCTCCCCCGCTGGCTTGGTAGTCTTGTTCTTCAACCTGAACTCTGTGTTGAGGTGCACTCGTCCAGAGAACACTGCCCGGCGGTCAGTCACGTTGCCCATGATTTTCCAGTTGTCTTTGCTGCAGGAGTTGGGGGGCTGCAGGGGCGTGAGGTCGCCCACATACCTGGTGACCAGCTTGGGGAAGCCCCAGAGGCGCTGGCTCTGCTTGCGGCGGACGTGGGACTCCAGCTTCTCCCGGACCTCCTGGGAAATTAAGGGGATCCTGGCACCCTGAGCGTACATCATAATGAGTTTACCCTCCGCCCCTAGAAACTGGCATGGAGCCTGGGAGTGAGGTGGAGGGTTTACACCCTGTGGGAAGAAGGCTGGAATGCTGACAGTTTTCCTAATGATCTCGGATCCTTTCTTAGCCTGAGAGGTGGTTGAGGTGTTGGAGTGGGTGGTAGTGGTGGACGTTGGGGGGGAGGATGAGCTTGTGGTGCCTCCTCCCTTCAGCCTCTCGGTGAGCAGCCACCTAACGATTGAGATCATCAGCACAGCAATCCTCCAGCGATTGCGGGCCACCTTAGATTATAGTTTGGATTCGATTAGTTTTGTCTTCCGAGTATATGTTACTTTTCACAGACTTGTACATTTAGATGAACACCTAACCAACAACTCATCACCCAGAAATTTTAACAGTAGTGGTTGTGTCTCAAATGGCACCCTATTTCCTTTATTTGTACACTGTGTAGGAAATAGGGTCCCATTGGGGACGCAGATTAACAGTACATTTCTACAGACCTTCTGCGTCACGTTGAGTTCCAGGCGTCTGCTGTGCCAGCGGTGCAGGAGGGGTGGGTCTGCTTTCCTCGGCACTACCTCAAACAGCTGTCTCACCGTCAGAATCTGTCTCACAGTCGGAGTCTTGGAGTGGTCTGGAGTGGTCTTGGAATGGTCTGGAGTGGTCTTGGACCAGTTTGTATGGTCTGTGAGGTCAGCAGCTCTGTCTTTGCAGTCAGGGAACGTGACAGTAGAAGGAGCTGCCACAGGACTAGTCACAGAGTCCTCTTTGGTCTCCATCAAAGTCCAGTTTTGCCTCCAACCAGTAGCAGCAGGCTGATTAGGGCTGGGCTGGTATTCAAGGGGCAGAGGGGAGTCAGAAGGAGACACGTACCTAGAGGAGCTGCAGGAGGAGCTACGGGAGGAGAGAGTGGAGCCATGGTAACTGTCCTCATCATCCCCACCAACTGGTAGCTGGAGGCAGGGAGTGGCCTTTGAGCTAGGACTACCCACTGGGCTAGGATTAACTGGAGGGAAGGGACTATCTTGACCATCTGGCCTACAGCCTTTCGGGTATTTAAACCTGTCAGGTGGAGGCTGTTTCTTACAGGTTTGGCATGTGCTGCCATCACTAGATCTAGAGGATACAGAAGATCTAGAATGTGATCTAGAAGATGATCTTGAGCAGCATGAGTCAGAGCATGACTTGGATTCAGAGCAGCAGTCCAGGTCCATCTCAGAGGTGAGGTCCTCTATCTCTGTCTTCTTCATGTCCAGAAGTTCCTCCAGTTGTTTGAGGTATCTGTAGTTGAGCTGCACTCCCTCTGTGAACTTAGTGACCAGCTCTCTGCAAGAGAAAATACAAGACTGGGTTTAAATTGAGTTCAGAGCTATTCATTTTCAGGAATCTTTTTTTTTTTTTTTTTTTTTTACCCACATGAAAGATCTCTTTGAATACACAAATGAGTTATGAAGGATGAAACTTACGGGTCAATCTCCCCGAAGACATCATCCTGTGAAGAGAAAAATACATGGGTGTATAAGATAAGGATTTTGAAATATACATTCTGGCTGTAGTGCCTGCATTTATACGGAGAGCTGTGGTCTTATAGTGGTAGTCACTCCGCAGTGCTGAAAGGACAGCGTAACTGCAGCTATAGTTCTCATGTTTGTGGGCATGGAACAGTTTGTGGGAAGTTTGTGACAGCCTGACTGGATAGTCCCCGCGTCAAACACCATTACACAAAGAAGTAAAGTCTACTGGCGGCGCGCACTTACATCGTTCTTACGCAGATGGATAGCCCAGAACAGGAGCAAGAGGAGAATCAGGAAAAGGTTGAGCCCGATGACACGATCTGAGCCGAACTCATCTGATGTTTGCAGGAGCTGGGCCACACGGAGGCCCAGGTATTCTGCTGAAGTGGTAAACATGTCAAGTTCTTCAGTCAGACATCGTCATGATCACTCGGATATGAAAGATACGCGTCCGCTTCGATCCAGTGCTCTTATGGTGATTGCGCGCTCTTTTACCAATGGAAAACGTGGGGTTGAAGCAACGTTACTTGCTCTGTCCGGTACACTGAAGGTTTCTATCGGACGGTTACAGGTGGTTGTGGGCCACATCAGTAGCAGGTGCTCGCAACGCTATTATGACGCAAGTTTGATGTTCGCATAGAATGAGGAATTAGAATACAATTGAATATACCGATTTGAATATGATCTCTATGACGTGTAGTGCGTTACGCAATCAAAGTAAACAGTAGATGGGTATCCCAACGCATCCTGAATCGAGAACTCTATGGCCCAATATGCCTCAAAGAAACTCCCGTATACTGTGTCCCTTTATAAGCCACTCTAATTTACCCTATGGACAATGTATTTCATAGGCTATTTCTGTTTGCACTTTTGGTAGACCTACCTATTGTGTTGTTTGAAAATTCCACAAATGAAAGCAAAACATCCTCAATTTAGAATTGTAAAAATTCCAGCGTGGGTTTTGCTAGTCTACGCAGTCTGATTTGGAATATTGTAATAGTCTATGAGCCAGTGGGATCGGTTGGGTTTACTTGGGTTAACCATGTCTAATAGTGATTTTCCTTAAGGTCTATGTCCCTAGAGTTGGAAAATGTGGGATAGCATTGCAGCAATGACAGCTTTCTGTGTTTATCACTCTTCCTTTCATCCCTATAATAATAATAATAATATATGCCATTTAGCAGACGCTTTTATCCAAAGCGACTTACAGTCATGTGTGCATACATTCTACGTATGGGTGGTCCATCCCTCCACCCCATTCACTTTTCCATATGGATTTAACCCTATGACAACAACAAAGATGTCAGTATACAACAAGTTATTGCTCAAGTGTAGCCTACCCTTGACTTTAATCATATATCATTGGAAAGCGTAGATCAGCTATCCATCAGAAAATACATTGTAATGTAAAATTCAAATCCAATTTTATTAATCACGAACACAGTTAACAAGCAGGTATAATAGGTGTAGTAAAATGCTTACTTGTGAGCTCCCTCAACAGTACAGTACAATATAAATAATAATCAAAAGTCAAATAAAAAATCTAAAGTAAGACTGTAGTATGCATAGTAATTAAACTGTACACAATAAGATATATACAGTATAAATGAGTGAAATTTCAACTGACTGTATTTGTAAGTATAAAGTGGATAGTATCTTGGTTGTGTAGTTGTATAAACAGTATATAAGTAGAGCATCAAATTACTTACAAGCCCTTAACCAACAATGCAGTTAAAGAAATAGAGTTAATAAAATATTTACTAAATAAACTCAAGTAAAAATAAAGTTTTATTAATTTTTTAAAATAAAAAGAAACAAGAGAATTACATAATAATCAATGTGTGGGGGTACAGGAGCATTGAATGGAGTAGCAGCGTTGACTGTGTGTGTACTTGTGTGTGAGGGATATATATGTGGAGAGTCAGTGGAAATAGTCTCTATAAGGTGCAGGTCTGTGCAAGAAGACAGCTACGGTTATCTGTTGAACAGTCTGGTGGCCGGATGCTAGAGGCTGTCTCAGAGCCTGTTGGCTCAATCAGGGGCATCATGCACTCCAAAAACCGGAGGGGGCACAAAGTATGTGAGGATGGCTGGGGGCTGATCCAGGGGGGCAAGGGCCCCCGATCGTAAATTGGGTAATTTAGCATTGTTCAAACACCTGAAACAGCTTTTTCCTGCAATCTAGAGACATAATCATTATTCTTAATTCAAAAATATGTCTAATCTTCTGCATATCTAAGCATGCCTCTTCAGCTGTCTGTATCCTCCTGACTGATTATTTTCTTTTCGAAACTAAATATGCTTATCTCAACAACAAAAAATGCTATAAATACATCTGGGTAAAAGATTGAAAGGAATGTAAGTCTTATTCAGACCATTTAGTTATTGCTTGCTTTTCTAAAGGCTACCAACCTTGCCAGCAAGCATGCCAGATAATATGCAGATGCTGTATCTTAATTGGATCATCCTGTTGTTGCAGGAAAATAAAACTTGTAGAGTATTCAAGGTTTAAAAAGGCTTCTAAAGTTTGTAATTTCCACTTAAAAATATCACACTTGATTTTCACTAATGAAAAATGTATCAACCCTTATTATAATCTACATAATAATCCACATTTCCTGTTGTTGCAGGATTATTTCCTTGCTGTAGCACACTGGCTCAAATTAAGATCCTACATCTGTAGTTAGACAAGCCACCTTCTCTAACTTGATAGCTAATTATGAGGTTGGGAGATAGGTTCCCAATCTGGACTAGCTAAAGCCAACTTCATAAATATGCTAGGTGTCTCGTAGTATTAGCGAGAACCAAACAACAACAAAAAGATAAAAACTGTCAAGATTATTGCCCTGCCCCTGGAAGATGGAGTAACAGTTTGGGTGCTCCTCAGACTCGTAGCTGACGAAGCAGAACAAGTCTGAAGACAGAAATGCTGAGGGAATAAATATGCAAACACATGGTGCACACTAGTTCACAAACAGTATGGAAAACAGGCAGGATGAAAAGTTCTTGCTTGACCTTAAGCAACAAAAGAAAAGCAACTTAGTACTATCCCAAATGGCACACCTATGGCCCCTGGTCAGAAGTAGTGCACTGTATAGGAAATAGGGTGCCATTTGGGGGCGTGGACATAATCATAGTAACAACCATCTTATATCTCCATCTATACTGGTATGTTGCTAGGATACTTTTTAAGAAACTCTTGAGACCTTTCCATTATATTGCCTGTGGTACTGGCCACTTCTCAAAAAAGAAACATGTTTCACTCCACATTCTCTTAGCACTTGTGTCTTCAGACTTGTTCTGCTTCGTCACCTGTGGGTCTGAGGAACACCCAAACTGTCACTCTGTCTTCCAGGGCGAGGGCAATAATAATAACTCATGTCAGTTTTTCTTCTTGCCTTGGGTCTCTTCTCCGTCCCCAAGCCCTGAACTGAAGACAATTTCAGCCTTACAACCTACTGGGCAAAAACTGGTCAACGTTGTTTCTATGTGATGACCGTTCAATGTGATGACTGTTGAATCAATGTGGAAAACGGATTGGATTTGCAAAAAGTCATCAACGTAATGGAATTTAGTTTTTTTTTCACCCAACTTTTAACCTAAATACAATGACATTGACATTTTTTGGTGATTTCACATTGAATTGACATTAATTGACATCTCAACCAAATGTAAATTCAAATCAAATTGTATTAGTCACATGCGCCAAATATAACAGGTGTAAAATTGTATCATATTACTCCAGTGCTAGCCTCTCTACACTGGCTTCCTGTTAAGACTAGGGCTGATTTTAAGGTTTTAATGCTAACCTACAAAGATAGCATTACATTGGCTTGCTCCTATCTTTCCGATTTGGTCCTGCCGTGCATACCTACACGTATGCTACGGTCACAAGACGCAGGCCTTATTGTCCCTGGAATTTCTAAACAAACAGCTGGAGGCTGGGCTTTCTCCTATAGAGCTCCATTTTTATGGAACGGTCTGCCTATCCATGTCAGAGACACAGACTCAGTCTCAACCTTTAAGTCTTTCTTGAAGACTCATTATTCAGTAGGTCCTATAATTGAGTGATGTCTGGCCTAGGGGTGTGAAGGTGAACGGAAAGGCACTGGAGCGACGAACCACCCTTGCTGTCTCTGACTGGCCGGTTCCCCTCTCTCCACTGGGATTCTCTGCCTCTAACCCTATTACGGGGTCTGAGTCACTGGCTTACTGGTGCTCTTCCATGCCGTCCCTAGGAGGGTTGCGTCACTTTAGTGGGTTTAGCCTGACATGATCTTCCTGTCCGGGTTGGTGCCCCCCTTGAGTTCGTGCCGTGGGGAAAATCTTTGTGGGGTATACTCGGCTTGTCTCAGGGTAGTAAGTTGGTGGTTGAAGATATCTCTCTAGTGGTGTGGGGCCTGTGCTTTGGCAAAGTGGGTGGGTTTATATCCTGCCTGGTTGGCCCTGTCCGGGGGTATAGTCGGATGGGGCCACCGTCTCTCCCGACCCCTCCTGTCTCAGCCTCCAGTAATTATGCTGCAATAGTTTATGTGTTAGGGGACTAGGGTCGGTCTGTTATATCTGGAGTATTTATCCTGTCTTATCCGGTGTCCTGTGTGAATTTTCTCTCTTTTTCTTTGTCTTCTCTTGGAGGACCTGAGCCCTAGAACCATGCCTCACGACTACCTGGCCTGATGACTCCTTGCTGTCCCCAGTCCACCTGGTCGTGCTGCCGCTCCAGTTTCAACTGTTCTGCCTGCGGCTATGGAACCCTGACCTGTTCACCGGACGTGCTACCTTGTCCCAGACTCTCTCTCTACCATACCTGCTGTCTCTAAATCTGAATTATCAGCTATGAAAGCCAACTAACATTTACTCCTGAGGTGCTGACCTGTTGCACCCTCTACAACCACTGTGATTATTATTATTTGACCCTGCTGGCCATCTATGAACGTTTGAACATCTTGGCCGTGTATTGTTATAATCTCTACCCGGCACAGCCAGAAGATGACTGACCAGCCCTCAGAGCCTGGTTTCTCTCTGGGTTTCTTCCTAGGTTACTGCCTTCCTAGGGAGTTTTTCCCATCCACCGTGCTTCTACATCTGCATTGCTTGCTGTTTGGGGTTTTAGGCTGGGTTTCTGTATAGCACTTTGACATCGTCTGATGTAAAAAGGGTTTTATAAATACATTTGATTGGTTTGATTGAGTGTAGACCTCGCAGTGAAATACTTACTTACAAGCCCCTAACCAACAATGCAGTTTAAAAAATATGATTAAGAATAAAAAATAAAAGTAACAAGTTGTTAAAGAGCAGCAGTAAAATAACAATAGTGAGACTATATACAGGGGGTACTACCTGACATGGACTACCTGACATGATGACTCCTTGCTGTCCCCAGTCCACCTGGCCATGCTGCTGCTCCAGTTTCAACTGTTCTGCCTTACTATTATTCGACCATGCTGGTCATTTATGAACATTTGAACATCTTGGCCATGTTCTGTTATAATCTCCACCCGGCACAGCCAGAAGAGGACTGGCCACCCCACATATGCTCTCTCTAATTCTCTCTTTCTTTCTCTCTCTCGGAGGACCTGAGCCCTAGGACCGTGCCCCAGGACTACCTGACATGATGACTCCTTGCTGTCCCCAGTCCACCTGACTGTGCTGCTGCTCCAGTTTCAACTGTTCTGCCTTATTATTATTCGACCATGCTGGTCATTTATGAACATTTGAACATCTTGGCCATGTTCTGTTATAATCTCCACCCGGCACAGCCAGAAGAGGACTGGCCACCCCACATAGCCTGGTTCCTCTCTAGGTTTCTTCCTAGGTTTTGGCCTTTCTAGGGAGTTTTTCCTAGCCACCGTGCTTCTACACCTGCATTGCTTGCTGTTTGGGGTTTTAGGCTGGGTTTCTGTACAGCACTTTGAGATATCAGCTGATGTACGAAGGGCTATATAAATAAAATTTGATTTGATTTGGGTACCAGTACAGAGTCAATGTGCAGGGACACCGGTTAGTTGAGATATGTACATGTACACTACCGTTCAAAAGTTTGGAGTTACTTAGAAATATCCTTGTTTGGTCAGAAATACAGTGTAGACATTGTTAATGTTGTAAATGTCTATTGTCACTGGAAACTACAGATTTGTTATGGAATATCTACATAGGCATACAGAGGCCCATTATCAGCAACCATCACTCCTGTGTTCCAATGGCATGTTGTGTTAGCTAATCCAAGTTCATCATTTTAAAAGGCTAGTCAATCATTAGAAAACCTTTTGTAATGATGTTAGCACAGCTGAAATCTGTTGTCCTGTTACAAAAGCAATAAAACTGGCCTTCTTTAGACTAGTTGAGTATCTGGAGCATCAACATTTGTGGGTTCGATTACAGGCTCAAAATGGCCAGAAACAAAGAACTTTCTTCTGAAACTCGTCAGTCTATTATTGTTCTGAGAAATTTAGGCTATTCCATGCGAGAAAGATCTCGTAGAACACAGTGTACTAGAACGCAGCGCAAACTAGCTCGATCCAAAATAGAAAGAGGAGTGAGAGGCCCCGGTGCACAACTGAGCAGATGACATGTACAGTAGAGTAGATTTTTTAAACACTTTTTAGGTTACTACATGATTCCATATGTGTTATTTCGTAGTTTTGATGTCTTCACTGTTATTCTACAATGTAGAAAATAGTAAAAATAAAGAAAAACCCTTGAATGAGTAGGTGTTTCCAAACCTTTGACTGGTACTGTATATATACAGTTGAAGTCGGAAGTTTACATACACCTTAGCCAAGTACATTTAAACTCAGTTTTTCACAATTCCTGACATTTAATTCTAGTAACTGAGTCAGGTTTGTAGGCCTCCTTGCTCTCACACCTTTTTTCAGTTCTGCCCACAGATGTTCTATAGGATTGAGGTCAAGGCTTTGTGATGGCCACTCCAAAACCTTGACTTTGTCATCCTTAGCCGTTTTGCCACAACTCTGGAAGTATGCTTGGGTCCATTTGGAAGACCCATTTGCAACCAAGCTTTAACTTCCTGACTGATGTCTTGAGATGTTGCTTCAATATATCCACATAATTTTCCTCATGATGCGATCTATTTTGTGCTCCAGTCCCTCCTGCAGCATAGCACCCCCATAACATGATGCTGCCACCTCTGCGCTTCACGGTTGGGATTGTGTTTTAGTCAAAACTGGAATTCGGACACTCAGGAACATTCACTGTCTTCTTGGTAAGCAACTCCAGGGTAGATTTGGCCTTGTGTTTAGGTTATTGTCCTGTTGAACGGTGAATTCATCTACCGGTGTCTGGTGGAAAGCAGACTGAACCAGGTTTTTCTGTAGGATTTTGCCTGTGTTTAGCTCCATTCCATTTTATTTTTTTATCCTGAAAAACGATTACAAACATACCCATAACATGATGCAACCACCACTATGCTGGAAAATATGGAGATTAGTACTCAGTACCCAGTCGTGTAATATTGGATTTGACTCAAACATAACACTTTGTTTTCAGGACAGAAAGTTCATTGCTTTGCCACATTTCCAGTATTACTTTATTTTCTTGTTGCAAACAGGATGCATGTTTTGGAATATTTTATTCTCTACAGGCTTCCTTCTTTTTACTCTGTCAATTAGGTTAGTATTGTGGAATAACTACGATGTTGTTGATCCATCCTCAGTTTTCTCCTATTACAGCTATTAAACTCTGTAACTGTTTTATAGTCACCATTGGCCATGGTGAAATCCCTGAGAGATTGGCAAATTAGATTTTTGGCAAAAAGGCAAAATTGTCTACATCATTCATTGACTCAGATGGCTCATTCATTAAAAAAACACACTGATATTGCCAATTACTTTAATGATTTTTCATTGGCAAGATGAGCAAACGTAGGAATGACATGCCAGCAGCAAACCCTGACACTATACATCCAAGTATATCTGACCAAATGATGCAATTTTGAATTCCATAATGTGAGAAGAGGTGAAACAATGATTGTCTAGCCACTGGGGTCTGACAACTTGGATGGAAAATGACTGAGAATAATAGTGGACAATATTGCCACTCCTATTTTCCCTATCTTCAATCTAAGCCTACTGTGTGCCTTTAGGCCTGGAGGGAAGCAAAAGTAATTCCTCTACCTAAGAATAGTAAAGCCCTCTTTACTGGCTCAAATAGCTGACCAATCAGACTGTTACCAACCCTGAGTAAACTTTTGGAAAAAATAGTGTGACCAGACAATGCTTTTTTACAGTAAACAAATTGACAACAGACTTTTTGCATGCTGAGAGGGAAGGACATTCAACAAGCACAACACTTACACAAATGACTGATAATTGGCTGAGAGACATTTTGTTAGACTTCAGTGTGGCTTTTGACATTATCGATCATAGTCTGCTGCTGGAAAAACATGTATGTTATGGCTTTACACCCCCTGCTATATTATGGATAAAGTGTTACCTGTCTAACAGAACACAGAGGGTATTCTTTAATGAATTCCTATCCAGCATAATCCAGGTAGAATCAGTGATGAACAAAACGGAGCGATTTGTCCTACACAAATAATCTTTTTGGAAAAACTGAGTCTCCTCATTGAAAACATCTGAAGTTCTTCAAAGGTAAATTATTTTATTTGAATTCTTTTCTTGTTTTTGTGAAAATGTTGCATGCTGAATGCTAGGCTTAATGCTATGCTAGGCTATCAATACTCTTACACAAATGCTTGTTTAGCTATGGTTCAAAAGCATATTTTGAAAATCTGAGATGACAGTGTTGTTAACAAAAGGCTAAGCTTGAGAGCAAATATATTTATTTCATTTCATTTGCGATTTTCATGAATAGTTAATGTTGAGTTATGCTAATGAGCTTGAGGCTATAAATAGGATCCCTGATACGGGATTGCTCGTCGCAACAGGTTAAGGGGATCCATAATAAATACAAATACAAACTGAGGTAGGAAGGCCGCTTGCATCTTTGTACTGACTTGTTGTTGATACACTATCCAAAATGTATTTAATAACATCACTGTGTTCAAAGGGATATTCAATGTCTGCTTATTTTTTTACCCATCAACCAATAGGAGCCCTTCTTTGCGAGGCATTGAAAAACCTCACTGGTCTTTATGGTTGAATCTGTGTTTGAAGTTCACTGCTCGACTGAGGGACCTTACAATTATGTGTATGTGTGGGGTACAGAGATGAGGGTAGTCATTAAAAAATAATGTTAAACACTATTATTTCACAGAGTGAGTCCATCAAATAAAATAAAATGTTATTTGTCAGATGCACCTTACAGTGAAATGCTTACTTACAAGCCCTTAACCAACAATGCAGTTTTAAGAAAATAAGAAGTAAAGTAACAAATAATTAAAATAAGAGTAGCAGTAAAATAACAACAGCGAGGCTATATACAGGGGGTACCGGTACAGAGTCAATGTGCGGGGGCACCGGTTAGTCAAGGTAATTGAGGTAATATATACACGTGGGTAGAGTTATTAAAGTGACTATGCATAGGTAATAACAGAGAGTAGCAGCAGCATAAAAGGGGGTGGGCAATGCAAGCCTCTTGGACCTAGACTTGGTGCTCCGGTAGGGTGGCTGGAGTCTTTGACAATTTTTAGGGCCATCCACTGACACAGCCTGGTATAGAGGTCCTGGATGGCAGGAAGCTTAGCCCCAGTGATGTACTGGGTTGTACACACTACCCTCTGTAGTGCCTTGTGGTCAGAGGCCGAGCAGTTGCCACACCAGGCAGTGATGCAACCAGTCAGGATGCTCTCGATGATGCAGCTGTAGAATCTTTTGTGGATCTGAGGGACCCATGCCAAATCTTTTCAGTCTCCTTAGGGGGAATAGGTTTTGTTGTGCCCTCTTCACGAAAGTCTTGGTGTGTTTGGACCATGTTAGTTTGTTGGAGATGTGGACACCAAGGAACTTGAAGCTCTCAACCTGCTCCACTACATCCCCGTCGATGAGAATGGGGGCATGCTCGGTCCTCCTTTTCCTGTAGTCCACAATCATCTCCTTTGTCTTGATCATGTTGAGGGAGAGGTTGTTGCCCTGGCACCACACGGCCAGATCTCTGACCTCCTCCCTACCTTAGTGCTATTGGGCACAGGGTCTATGGTGGTCTGCTTGAAACATGTTGCTATTACAGACTCAGACAGGGAGAGGTTGAAAATGTCAGTGAAGACACTTGCCAGTTGGTCAGTGCATGCTCAGAGTACACGTCCTGGTAATCCATCTGGCCCTGCGGCCTTGTGAATGTTGACCTGTATAAAGGTCTTCCTCGCCTTGGCTGAGGAGAGTGTGATGTTTCACTGTTACTTGCCTCAAAGCGAGCATAGAAGTAATTTGGCTCGTCTGGTAGGCTTGTGTCACTGGCTGTGCTTCCCTTTGTAGTCTGTATTAGTTTGCAAGCCCTGCCACATCCGACGTGCGTCGGAGCCAGTGTGGTATGATTCGATCTTAGTCCTGTATTGACGCTTTGCCTGTTTGATGGTTTGTTGGAGGGCATAGCAAGATTTCTTATAAGCTTCCGGTTTAGAGTCCCGCTCCTTGAAAGCGGCAGCTCTAGCCTTTAGCTCAGTGCGTATGTTGCCTGTAATCCATGGCTTCTGGTTGGGATATGTAGGTAGGATCACTGTGGGGATGACGTCATTGATGCACTTATTGATGAAGCCAGTGACTGATGTGGTGTACTCCTCAATGCTATCGGAAGAATCCCGGAACATATTCCAGTGTGTGCTAGCAAAACAGTCCTGTAGCTTAGCATCTGCGTCATCTGACCATTTTTTAATGACCGAGTCACTGGTGCTTCCTGCTTTAATTTTTGCTTGTATGCAGGAATCAGGAGGATGGAATTATGGTCAGATTTGCCAAATGGAGGGCAAGGGAGAGCTCTGTATGCTTTTCTGTGTGTGGAGTAAAGGTTGTCTAGAGTTTTTTTTCCCTCTGGTTGCACGTTTAACATGCTGGTAGAAATTGCAACATATTCTGTGACTTGTTAAGCACATTTCTACTTCCGTACTTGCCATAACAAAGGGGTTGAATACTTATTGACTCTAGACATTTCAGCTTTTCATTTTTAATTCATTTGTAAAAATGTCTAAAAACATAATTCCACATCGACACTATGGGAAATTGTGTGTAGGCCAGTGACAAAAAATCTAAATGTAATCCATTTTAAATTCAGGCTGTAACACAACAAAATATGGAACAAGTCAAGGGGTGTGAATACTTTCTTAAGGCTTATAGGTCAAATGGGATTGTTTTCCGCTCCAATCTTTATCTATATCCTTCAAGATTGGAACTCCGTTTTAGTGTTTACCTCAAAAGTTAAACATTGATATACTTCTCAGAGGATGTGAGAATAGGTCATTGGTAAAGATGTGCCACTTTTACTGGGACAAATGATGGTCGGTAGGGATGTCCTTGTCACATCGCGCACCAGCGACTCCTGTGGCAGGCCGGGCGCAGTGCGCGCTAACCGAGGTTGCCAGGTGCATGGTGTACCTGTATCGGAGGACGCATGACTTTCAACCTTCTTCTCTCCCAAGCCCGTACGGGAGTTGTAGCGATGAGACAAGATAGTAGCTACTACAACAATTGGATACCACGAAATTGGGGAGAAAAAAGGGGTAAAATAAATCAAATAAAAAAATATATATATATATATATATATTTCAAACATTCTGTGTCCCAAATGACACTATTCCCTATGTCCTGCACTACAAAAGCCGTATGCTCAAAAGTAGTGCACCGTAAAGACCAGGGAATAGGGTGCCATTTGGAATGCACCCACACAGTATGATTAATGTGGGGACTAACGGAGTTCACGTGGAACATTCGTCTCAATGTTTAAAAAAAATATTAATCTTACCACTATGGCCTAAGATTAACAGGGCACCTGTGATTGATCTTCAGATTCCTCATAATAAAATTCATCAAATAGTATTGTTCATCATACACACTAAAAACAAATGGTTTTATCACAGGAGGTTGGTGGCACCTTAATTGGGGAGGACGGAGTAGGTGGAATCTTATCAAATACATCAAACGCATGGTTTCCAAGCCATTATTATGAGCCTTCCTCCCCTCAGCAGCCTCCACTGAGTTCTAAATAATGCCAAATAAGGATTATTTGGCTTTTAACCATTTTTGAAGGTTCTATAGAGAACCATTTTCCCAAGGTTCTAAATGGTTCTATAAAGGACCATTAACAAGAGCTTCTACATAGCACCAAAAAAGGGTTCTATTATGGTTGCATCCCTTTTTGGTTCTATATACTGTAGACTCCTTATTTTATGATTAATTTTAGAACCATTCTCAATATCAAAGGTTCTTTGTAGAACCATTCATGTCTTTCTTTTTATGCTGGTTTAAAAACCATTTAATATTTTTTAAATATTATTATAATATTTTTTAGTTTTATTATTGTGTTCAGTAACAAGTTGAATCAGGTGTGCTAGCTTTGGGATGGCTAAAGGTCCCTGAGGAGAGAATTGAGAACCGTTGATTTTACTCATCCTTCTCAATTAACGAGGCCATTACCTGAGTCTTTCACATTTACACTATCACTGTTCATAGTCATATACATAATTGTATAACACAACAGAATACATAAACTAGAATGACACTCTTACTCATGGTTGCACAAAAAGAGTTGTTAGCAAACCACGCCCCAAAATATTCAAATGAGCCCCCCGTCCATACATTTGAATTATTACTAAAAGAGGAAAGAAACATTTCTTTGAACTACAAAGAATCATTTAAAGGCTCAAAGAGTTCTTTGGGTCAGTATGGTTCCACATATAACCATTACCCTTCCTAAAGAACCCTCGAGGAACCCTAATTTTTTAGTGTGTAGGGCAAAGACACAGCATTTCCCATTCCTAGAGGAAAGCTATTATATTCTGATGTTTTCAAGGTGCCCTGAAATGGTGACTTGTTCACTTGTAGTAAACTGATGGAATTACATATAGAGCAGAATATACTCTAATGAATAAAATAGTCCAAAAGAGAATTTTTGGTTACTTTTTGGCTTGCTCCTCAATTATGCTTTTCGATGCTTTGTCCCAGCTTGTCAAGATGTAGGCTAGTGTCACGCCCTGGTCGAAGTATAGTATGTTTGTCTTAATTTATTTGGTCAGGCCAGGGTGTGACATGGGTTTTTGTGGTGCGTTTTTGTCTTGGGCTTTTGTGGGGTGTCTAGCATAGTCTATGGCTGCCTGAGGCGGTTCTCAATCAGAGTCAGGTGATTATCGTTGTCTCTGATTGGGAACCATATTTAGGCAGCCATATTCTTTGAGTATTTCGTGGGTGATTGTTCCTGTCTCTGTGTTAGTTGTCACCAGATAGGCTGTATAGGTTTTCACATTTCCGTTTGTTGTTTTTGTATTGGTCGTGTTTTTTTTCTTTATTAAATCATGTATCGAATTAACCACGCTGCATTTTGGTCCGACTCTCCTTCAACGGAAGAAAACCGTTACAGCTAGATCCTTGTTTCATCTTACCACTTAGCTTTTTTTATGCAATAGATTTATGAATAGTGCCATCCAATGCAGAATTAGGTTCACAGCTGAGAGCTGTATGGTGCTCAAAGGTTCAGCAGAGACCTGTCCTACCAGCCAGCCAACAGATATGGGCCTCACAGAGAAAAGAAAAATCACACCAATATCATGCCAAACTCACAATGTGGGGCCCGGACATAAGAGGAGTGAAAGAGACCAGATGTTTGTGGATTTATCCTTCATTTGTTGGAACATCATTTATACATTGCCTAAACCTGGTTATTGTTGAACTCTGTAACATAGGCTACCATCTGTTAGTCTGCTTTGTATAACAGTTACTGAACATGTTGTTGAAATGTTAAAAATGGGACTCTACATTTGCAGAGCAGGAAAATCTATTCCATGGGTTGATTATTGGGTTAAGTCCCCCACTGGTCCAGTCAGATGAATCATAATCACTCAGAGAAAATCCATTATGCTTGCCAGGAATAAATACGGGGAAAGTAGGAATGGTTGTGATGACATGACATTGACCATTGATTGAACCTGGAGTGGTTGGATCCAGTCTTTGGAAATGTCCTGTGAACCCTCAAGCAGTTTACTCTCTAAAAGGATTTTTAAATGTAAAATACATTTTTAATAATGTAATGTTAGCTGAAATTATATGTCATAGCTCAAGGAGTCAGTCCTTTTCTGAATCTGAATCCTCTTATGGGTCATTTTAAAATAACAATCAGAAACATTTTGGGATCACGAATCATGACCAAATGTCCTGTGAACCCATAGCAGTTCACTCTCTAAAGGGATTTGTTTAAGTCAAATTAATTTGCAAAAATTATTGGATCATGGATCATGAACTTTTGAAGGAGTGGTTTTGAAACAAATCTCTATTTTTGCGTCCAGACACTTTTTGTCCACTTGGTTTTGAGAAACACCACACCAGCAATTACTTCCTTATTGTTCGTTCTGCAGTGGATAAACATGAACAGAGGCTACAAGAACACCCAAATACGTCCTTTAAGGCTATACGGCAAAGTGCTCAGTGTAGTGATGCAGGTCTTTAGATGTTGTACATTTTGTAACTCAGAACTTTATCCTCAATATTATGTTCCAATTTGTTGGACTCAAGCGATACTTTTCTGTGTGAAAGCATGCGCATGCTTTCCCATTGTGGTGATACGAGAAAGCATGTGCTCGCATACGGAAATGTATTGCTTGAGACCAACAAAATGGAATATAATGTTGCGATTGCGGAAGTCAGTTGAATGGTGTGTTCTCCAACACATTCGGTTTAAGTGGGCGGGTTGTTAAGAAGTGCGGTTTGGAGTGTCAGAGGACGCATGACTCGTCCTTCACCTCCCGAGCCCGTTGGGGAGTTGCAGCGATGAGACAAGATCGAAATTGGGGAGAAAAAGGAGGTAAAATACCCCCTAAAATATTTTTGAAAGTCAACTACTCATTTAACCCTCTACGGGATCGGTCCCCCCCCCCCTCACTGGATGGTTGAGCTAAAGTAGGTTAATGTGATTAGCATGAGGTTGTAAGTAACAAAAACTAGAAAATGTATTAATAAACCAATTAGGCACATTTGGGCAGTCTTGATACAACATTTTGAACAGATATGCAATGGTTCATTAGATCAGTCTAAAACTTTGCTCATACACTGCTGCCATCTAGTGGCCAAAATCTAAATTGTGCCTGGGCTAAAATACTACATTACCAGATCTAATGTGTTATATTCTCCTACATTCATTTCACATTTCCACAAATTCAAAGTGTTTCCTTTAAATGGTATCAAGAATATGCATATCCTTGCTTCAGGTCCTGAGCTACAGGCAGTTAGATTTGGGTCATGTCATTTTAGGTGAAAATTGGAAAAAAGGGTCGGATCCTTAATAAGAGGTTTTAAGCTGTGACCACTCATGCTCATTAGCACCAACCCAAGGCATGATAACAGTCACCACACTTGACTGGAGCACCAATGGGGAAACCTGACCAACAACCAGTCACTTTTAAGTTGTACACTACAGGGTTCAAACACTAATCCCCTTTGAGATTTTCAAAACAAATATGACAGTTGGGACCTAATTATAAATAATTATGAGTTCAATCATGTTACTGTGCCAGATGAATGATACTCTGGTTTGGTTTGATCCTTTAATAAATCTCTGGGGGTTTTCTAGAGACTCTCATAATCTCTGGAATGAGCAGCAACATGCTCTAAAATACTCTAACATCATTTTTAAGACAGCTAAAACTATTTTGTTGTGCTGGCTGGTATTTTGTTGTGTGTTTTGTTCACTTTACTTGACACTATATTGTGTGTTACTTTTTTACATAGGCCTGTCAAATCATTACATTTCCAAGGGAAGGCAAAAAGTGCCATGATCCCACGGGAAAGTTTGGACAAAGCTCTCTGGAACTGAGAATATTAGCATCCTGTATAAACAACACATCTTTTCAGGGGGGTTGTTTATTGAGTTGAAGACTATGGAAGTTACTTCACTGTCTTTCCTCAAAGATGAAATTGCATTGAATCAAATGAATAATTTCCAATTAAGTTTACCACACATAAGGGTGAGTTGCTAGGAGTAATTTAGAGCCACAACGTCACATAGTGATGGTCATACTGTTATTGTCTGTTTGGGGACATTGTTCTTTGCTCTTGGAAGAGAACTGGAAGACAACAGATGGAAGTGGGCCACTAAGAGGTTGTTAATGTCATCGATCCATAACAAGAACACTTTTTGCTACTGCCATGGATTATTTAACACAGGCTAATTCCATTTAGGACAAAACCCAATATCTGTATTAGCTGATTATTCAGTGTTATTAAATCTGGGATGTTGACTAATTTGTCTATGTAAAACAGGCTTTTATAGCATAAATCCAAATCCTTTCTGCAATTGTCTCATTTTGTCCTCACAATAATAATTGTTTGAATAAGCAGAGTAACTGTCAAATCCAGCATAGCGAATTACGGGGTGTCAGCCCCCCCCCCCCTGAATGAGAGATGAGCCCCCTTAAATGCAACAAAAGTCCAACTTTGGATGAATTTAACCATTCTCCTTTTTGTTAAAAAGGCCATTTGTACTGCTGTAGTGGTAGATATGAAAATAAAAGCTTATTCCAAATTTAACAAACACCCCTGCCTCTGTGTCAAGGTTTAAACCCCCCCCCCCCATGTGTCTGCACTTGTCATCCCGGGAAAGTCCTGTATTTAAGCCCCTTTTCACGTGTGCGAAAAGGTCCTTTGGTCAGCAAGACGCATCAATTAATTGATGCTACAATAGTGTGGACCCAATGACAATCCCGAATGTCATTACACTTTTTGGTGTTTTGTAACAGATTTCTCTTTCTATTCATCCAATGGCTGGTGCACAGTGCACTGTTTGGATGCTGGGATTATTTTGGAGTGGGATGAACATGTGCAGGTAGCCTACTTTTTGAAGCGATTTGTTTGACAATAAGAGGAAAACATCATGACGGGTTGTGTTCATGCCAAATTTAAAGGTCATAATAGTTCTTTGCTGTTAATGACGTCTTTAATATTAGGCCCATAAAAAAATGGTGCACCAGAGGCCCCGTGAAAAAAGAATGTGGGCGGTGGCAACAAGTGGGCGGGGCAACAGGAGATATTTGATTGGAAGGCACTGTCACAATTCTTCTGAATACAGCGGTTTTATCTAGTTGTCATTCAGTCCCTTCTTGGAACGTGACGTGCTATTCAGAGATCTGTCTATAATTTTGCGATAGGAGCCCTTGAAAATGTACTTTTTGACTTGTGGATGGATTGTTTGTCGTGTTTTAGGGTTCGGCCTGAAAAATAAAACGCAACAATATTTAGTGAGAGTGAGAATGTTCTTTTAAATAAGTAGCTGCTTATAAATAGGTTTGAGAGAGAGACTTGAACACTGCACCTTCTGAAACGATTATCTCTAAGTACTTGTTACTCCTATCATTACAGCCATTACCACTCACTGACACCTCTTCAGTTTGTAAATGAGACAGCATTTACATTACCATGCATCATTTACATAAATCAATCCATTTAACTGACAATTGACACGCTGATTGGCAGTAATCTAACATAATCACACCACTTTTCCTCATTGCGGGGCTGACTTCCAGAAATATCTATATTTGGCCTGCTGTTGACTCGATCTCCAGATCCCCTGAGACACAGTGTATAATCCAACCCACTATCACTAATTATTGTTGAAATAGACACAAATGACTTATACGAAATTTGTGACAGACACATGAAAAGTATTTTTAGGGGGGTCCACAACAAGATTCTGTATACAGTGCATTTCAATCCCACATACAGGCAGTAGAAACGATAGGAGGGAGGTTGGCTGTGTTCATAATCAGCCTGATGGAGCCTTCCACTGAGATGCAGCCATGTGCTGTCAATTGGCCCCAGCATTGCATAATGCCTACTGTCTGTGTCCCAAATGGCACCCTCTTCCTATTTAGAGCTTTTATTGACAGTAACCAACAAATGTAAATGCCTGGAACTTGCTAAATGGCATTGGCATGTGGACTGGAACCAAGTGCTAAGGTGATATGAGATGGTAATTACGGTCTTTGGCCAATGAAGGATGCGTATGTTGAAAATAGCCTCATACCTACTGTAAAATATTGTGCCGGATATTTGATATCATGGAGCTGTTTAGTTTCCACTGGTCCTGAGGGGTATCTTACGAATCAGGTTTGAGGAGTTAGCGAGGTATCTTCAGTCAACTCTGAGTTCAACTCGGATAACTGAATATACGAAAGCGGCTCACCTTTAAGCCAGGTACATTTCTATGGCAACAAATCCTCCAGAACTAACCTGCAGGCTAACTCCACTTACATTGAATGAAAGTACAGAGCCACGAGTTGAGGACCAATGAAATCAGGTTCCTTCCCTTCTGCAAAGATTGCGTCATTATCCCCTATATTTGAGGAAGACAACTGATTAAATATTTTACTAAATCAATGTTTATTTGTGTAAAGAAAATGGTCAAATATATCACATTACACATTTAGTAATGGCAGAATGCATTTTAAACTTCACACAATGTAACGCTTTTGTATGACTTTAAAGAAATCTATAGGAGTGGGAAAAAAGGTGCTTGTGCATAGATAAGCACACCAAAGATGGCATTAACGATAAGTAAGTTAAGTTCCTCGGTGTCCACATTACTAAGGATCTATCCTGGTTCACACACACCAACACAGTCATGAGGAGGGCACGACCTCGCTTCTTGCCACTCAGGACGCTGAAAATATTTGCATGGGCCCTCAGATCCACAAAAAGTTATACATCTGCACCATTGAGAGCATCTTGACTGGCTACATCACCTTTTGGTATGGCAACTGCTTGGCATCTGACCACAAGGCGCTACAGAGGGTATGGCATATGGCCCAGTACATCACTGGGGCCGAGCTCACTGCCATCCAGGACCTCTATACCAGGCGGTGTCAGAGGAAGGCCCTAAAAATTGTCAAAGACTCCAGCCACCCTAGTCATAGACTGTTTTCTCTGCTACCGCACGGCAAGCGGTTCCCGATGCACCAGGTCTGGAACCAACAGGTTTTGCTTTCTATTATTTCTCTATTGTCTTTCTCTCTGCCTTTTTGGGAAGGGCCTGTAAGTACAGTCAACACCTGTTGTTAACAAAGCAATCGACAAATCAAATTGGATTGCTAATAAAATAAAGATGGCACTTTTGAAAGCCTATTTCACACCATAGCCTGCTGAATTTGCAAGATAACTTTTCCTTCATTTGGATTTCGGCACAAATAATGGTCACTCTTTGCATCCATAGCTATGTCTTTGAATTGATAGTGGTTTCATTTCTCCAGCGCCGTCCCTCAGCTTTTTACTGAAGCAGTGGCGGGAAGACACACTTTGTTATTGCTTCATCTGCTGATTGCTGCTTGCTGCTTTAAGGTCATAAATTACTATGACATTTTAGCCAAAAACCTGGTTGCATCTGCCAGGAGACTGAAACTTGACCACCAGTGGATTTTCCAGCAAGACAATGACCCTAAGCACACATCAAAATCACAAAATCAACCTTTTGCAATGGCCATCTCAGTCTCCGGACTTGAACCCCATTGAAAACCTGTGGTTTAAATTGAAGGGGGCAGTCCATACGTGCAGATGAAGGATTTCAAGGATCTGGAAAGATTCTGTATGGAGGAATAGTCTAAGGTCCCTACCAATGTGTTCTCCAATCTTAAACAACATGGTAGAAAAAGGCTCAGTTCCATTATCATTGCAGCAGGAGGGTGCACGAAATACTGAAAAACACAATTTAAACATAAAATATGTAAAAACATAATTTTGATACCTACCTTTCTGAAAAACAAAAGTATTACTTGTAAAATAAAATCTCTTTCTCTTAGAATTTGTTTTAGTGTACAATAATCAACATTTCTATATTTTGGGAGCATACAATTTAGCTCAGTATTGGTATTAGTTCTTTTATACAGTCTTTGGCAATCATTTTGGAGGTGACTAAATGTCAAATGTGATCCAGGGGTCCACTTGCCCTGCCTCCCGTCTGGCCTTCTGTCAATGAGCAGACAGAGTCGCAGTCGCAGGACTGCTGTCAGTTTGGAGCATGAGCTACAGTGGACATTTCCTCCACACCTTTAATAAGCAGGTGTTGCGACTGGTGCTGTCTAAGCCAGTTACTGTTAGCATGTTAGCACATTCTCACTGTAGCCACTGTTCTCACTGTGGCTGAAAGTACAATATTGAATAGTGTCGTGGAAAATTGCAAGATTATGTTATAATGTTTGTAAGAGTATGTTATAATGCTTGTATAATAGTTGTTACATTCGACAGTATAGAGTATTGTGTGTGTGTTCCACTGAGGATGGGCCTCTATAAGATAGCACTGACAGAGGAGATTTAAGATGTCTTTGGGTAATAAAGCCTAAAGAGCTTTCTGTTATGCTTAGATATAAATCCCCCACGCCCCTGATTTGTTAAATTACAGTACTATAATAAGCTTTTTTTCATTTTGTATGAGGACAATTCAGTTAGCTAGCCAATCTGCATCATTCTGAATTACTTTTGTGTTCAAGTGTCAGGCTACAATACATCTGGAAGACTTAGGGGATTTAGGACAAGACCGTGAAACCGTGAAATAATCGCTGCACGCAAGTAATACGTTCTGGGAGAGATATGGGGATGTGGATATGTATCCAAAATGTTTTAAAAACTTGAGTTCTGGTCAAAAGTAGTTCACTACTGTATATATAGGCAATAGTGTCATGTTTTGTCATTGATTATCATGCCTTGTCCCTGTTCTTCTCCTTCTATTCGTTTCCCTCTGCTGGTCTTATTAGGTTCTTTCCCTCTTTCTATCCCTCTCTCTCCCCCTCCCTCTCTCACTCTCCCGCTCTCTCTTCTCTCTATCGTTCCGTTCCTGCTCCCAGCTGTTCCTATTCCCCTAATCAATCATTTAGTCTTCCCACACCTGTTCCCGATCCTTTTCCCTGATTAGAGTCCCTATTTCTCTCCTTGTTATTCGTCTGCCCTGTCGGTTCCTTGTCTAGAATTCACCGTGCTGTGTTTGTGTATCAGATGCTGCAGCAGGTGTCTGAGTCTGTCTGGTTCAAGTTTCCCGAGGCAACCTGCTGTTCACCTGCTGTTCAAGATCGAGTCTCCAGTTTGTCCTCGTCATTTCGAGTGAAAGTTGTGTTTTTTGTTTGTATTTACTTTACTGGATTAAAGACTCTGTTTTCGCCAAGTCGCTTTTGGGTCCTCTTTCACCTGCATGACAGAAGGAACCGACCAAGGAATGGACCCAGCGACTTCAGACGCTGTCGAGATCCACCATGCAAGCAGGAATTGTCTGCTGCTCGCCATGCCGTGGAGAACCTGGCCGCTGGTTTCCGACCTCTCTGGACAGTTCCAGAGTCTACGTCTCGTGCCACCTGTTACTTCCTGGCCTGCCGAGCCTCCAGAACCTAGGGTTAATAACCCACCTTGCTACTCCGGGCAGCCCACTGAGTGCCGCTCCTTTCTCACGCAGTGTGAGATTGTGTTCTCTCCAACCCAACACATACTCTAGAGAGAGAGCTCGGGTTGCTTACGTCATTTCACTCCTTACTGGCCGGGCTCGAGAATGGGGCACAGCTATCTGGGAGGCAAGGGCTGATTGCTCTAACAAGTTCCAGAACTTTAAAGAGGAGATGATTCGGGTTTTTGACCGTTCAGTTTTTGGTAGGGAGGCTTCTAGGGCCCTGGCTTCCTTATGCCAAGGTGAACGGTCCATAACGGATTATTCTATTGAGTTTCGCACTCTTGCTGCCTCTAGTGAGTGGAACGAGCCGGCGCTGCTCGCTCGTTTTCTGGAGGGACTGCAGTGGTTAAGGATGAGATTCTCTCCCGGGAGGTTCCTTCAGATGTGGACTGATTGCTCTCGCCATCCGCATAGAACGACGGGTAGATCTTCGTCACCGGGCTCGTGGAAGAGAGCTCGCATCAACGGTGTTTCCCTGCTCCGCATCGCAACCATCTCCCTCCTCTGGCTCAGAGACTGAGCCCATGCAGCTGGGAGGGATTCGCATCTCGACTAAGGAGAGGGAACGGAGGATCACCAACCGCCTGTGCCTCTATTGCGGAGTTGCTGGACATTTTGTTAATTCATGTCCAGTAAAGCCAGAGCTCATCTGTAAGCGGAGGGCTACAGGTGAGCGCAACTACTCAAGTCTCTCCATCAAAATCCTGTACTACTTTGTCGGTCCATCTACGCTGGACCGGTTCGGGTGCTACATGTAGTGCCTTGATAGACTCTGGGGCTGAGGGTTGTTTCATGGACGAAGCATGGGTTCGGAAACATGACATTCCTTTCAGAGAGTTAGAGAAGCCTCGCCCATGTTCGCCTTAGATGGTAGTCATCTTCCCAGTATCAGATTTGAGACACTACCTTTAACCCTCAGTATCTGGTAACCACAGTGAGACTATTTCTTTTTTGATTTTCCGACACCTGTTGTTTTGGGTCATCCCTGGCTAGTATGTCATAATCCTTCTATTAATTGGTCTAGTAATTCTATCCTATCCTGGAACGTTTCTTGTCATGTGAAGTGTTTAATGTCTGCCATCCCTCCCGTTTCTTCTGTCCCTACTTCTCAGGAGGAACCTGGCGATTTGACAGGAGTGCCGGAGGAATATCATGATCTGCGCACGGTCTTCAGTCGGTCCCGAGCCAACTCCCTTCCTCCTCACCGGTCGTATGATTGTAGTATTGATCTCCTTCCGGGGACCACTCCTCCTCGGGGTAGACTATACTCTCTGTCGGCTCCCGAACGTAAATTATTTGTCTGTGTCTCTTGACGCCGGTACCATAGTGCCTTCTTCCTCTCCGGCCGGGGCGGGGTTCTTTTTTGTTAAGAAGAAGGACGGTACTCTGCGCCCCCTGCGTGATTATCGAGGGCTGAATGACATAACGGTTAAGAATCGTTATCCGCTTCCCCTTATGTCATCAGCCTTCGAGATTCTGCAGGGAGCCAGGTGCTTTACTAAGTTGGACCTTCGTAACGCTTACCATCTCGTGCGCATCAGAGAGGGGGACGAGTGGAAAACGGCGTTTAACACTCCGTTAGGGCATTTTGAGTACCGGGTTCTGCCGTTCGGTCTCGCCAATGCGCCAGCTGTTTTTCAGGCATTAGTTAATGATGTTCTGAGAGACATGCTGAACATCTTTGTTTTTGTCTATCTTGACGATATCCTGATTTTTTCTCCGTCACTCGAGATTCATGTTCAGCATGTTCGAATGTTCTACAGCGCCTTTTAGAGAATTGTCTCTAAAGGCTGAGAAGTGCTCTTTTCATGTCTCCTCCGTTACTTTTCTCGGTTCCGTTATTTCCGCTGAAGGCATTCAGATGGATTCCGCTAAGGTCAAGCTGTCAGTGATTGGCCCGTTCCAAGGTCACGTCCGAGTTGCAGCGCTTTTTAGGTTTCGCTAATTTCTATCGGCGTTTCATTCGTAATTTCGGTCAAGTTGCTGCCCCTCTCACAGCTCTTACTTCTGTCAAGACGTGTTTTAAGTGGTCCGGTTCCGCCCAGGAGCTTTTGATCTTCTAAAAGAACGCTTTACGTCCGCTCCTATCCTCGTTACTCCTGACGTCACTAGACAATTCATTGTCGAGGTTGACGCTTCAGAGGTAGGCGTGGGAGCCATTCTATCCCAGCGCTTCCAGTCTGACGATAAGGTTCATCCTTGCGCTTATTTTTCTCATCGCCTGTCGCCATCTGAGCGCAACTATGATGTGGGTAACAACTGCTCGCCATCCGCTTAGCCCTAGGCGAATGGCGACAGTGGTTGGAGGGGGCGACCGTTCCTTTGTCGTTTGGACAGACCATAAGAACCTTGAGTACATCCGTTCTGCCAAACGACTTAATGCCCGTCAAGCTCGTTGGGCGTTGTTTTTCGCTCGTTTCGAGTTTGTGATTTCTTACCGTCCGGGTAGCAAGAACACCAAGCCTGATGCCTTATCCCGTCTGTTTAGTTCTTCTGTGGCTTCTACTGATCCCGAGGGGATTCTTCCTTATGGGCGTGTTGTCGGGTTAACAGTCTGGGGAATTGAAAGACAGGTTAAGCAGCACTCACGCACACTCATGCCGCGCGCTTGTCCTAGTAACCTCCTTTTCGTTCCTGTTTCCACTCGTCTGGCTGTTCTTCAGTGGGCTCACTCTGCCAAGTTAGCTGGTCATCCCGGTGTTCGAGGCACTCTTGCGTCTATTCGCCAGCGCTTTTGGTGGCCGACTCAGGAGCGTGACACGCGCGTTTCGTGGCTGCTTGTTCGGACTGCGCGCAACTAAGTCGGGTAACTCTCCTCCTGCCGGTCGTCTCAGACCGCTCCCATTCCTTCTCGACCATGGTCTCACATCGCCCTAGACTTCATTACCGGTCTGCCTTTGTCTGCGGGGAAGACTGTGATTCTTACGGTTGTCGATAGGTTCTCTAAGGCGGCACATTTCATTCCCCTCGCTAAACTTCCTTCCGCTAAGGAGACGGCTCAAATCATTATCGAGAATGTATTCAGAATTCATGGCCTCCCGTTAGACGCCGTTTCAGACAGAGGCCCGCAATTCACGTCACAGTTTTGGAGGGAGTTCTGTCGTTTGATTGGTGCGTCCGTCAGTCTCTCTTCCGGGTTTCATCCCCAGTCTAACGGTCAAGCAGAGAGGGCCAATCAGACGATTGGTCGCATACTACGCAGCCTTTCTTTCAGAAACCCTGCGTCTTGGGCAGAACAGCTCCCCTGGGCAGAATACGCTCACAATTCGCTTCCTTCGTCTGCTACCGGGTTATCTCCGTTTCAGAGTAGTCTGGGTTACCAGCCTCCTCTGTTCTCATCCCAGCTTGCCGAGTCCAGCGTTCCCTCCGCTCAAGCGTTTGTCCAACGTTGTGAGCGCACCTGGAGGAGGGTGAGGTCTGCACTTTGCCGTTACAGGGCACAGACTGTGAGAGCCGCCAATAAACGCAGGATTAAGAGTCCAAGGTATTGTTGCGGCCAGAGAGTGTGGCTTTCCACTCGCAACCTTCCTCTTACGACAGCTTCTCGTAAGTTGACTCCGCGGTTCATTGGTCCGTTCCGTGTCTCCCAGGTCGTCAATCCTGTCGCTGTGCGACTGCTTCTTCCGCGACATCTTCGTCGCGTCCATCCTGTCTTCCATGTCTCCTGTGTCAAGCCCTTTCTTCGCACTCCCGTTCGTCTTCCCTCCCCCTCCCGTCCTTGTCGAGAGCGCACCTATTTACAAGGTACATAAGATCATGGACATGCGTTCTCGGGGACGGGTCACCAATACTTAGTGGATTGGGAGGGTTACGGTCCTGAGGAGAGGAGTTGGGTTCCGTCTCGGGACGTGCTGGACCGTTCACTCATTGATGATTTCCTCCGTTGCCGCCAGGATTCCTCCTCGAGTGCGCCAGGAGGCGCTCGGTGAGTGGGGGGTACTGTCATGTTTTGTCATTGATTATCATGCCTTGTCCCTGTTCTTCTCCTTCTATTCGTTTCCCTCTGCTGGTCTTATTAGGTTCTTTCCCTCTTTCTATCCCTCTCTCTCCCCCTCCCTCTCTCACTCTCCCGCTCTCTCTTCTCTCTATCGTTCCGTTCCTGCTCCCAGCTGTTCCTATTCCCCTAATCAATCATTTAGTCTTCCCACACCTGTTCCCGATCCTTTTCCCTGATTAGAGTCCCTATTTCTCTCCTTGTTATTCGTTTCTGCCCTGTCGGTTCCTTGTCTAGAATTCACCGTGCTGTGTTTGTGTATCGCCCTGTCGTGTCGTGTTTTCCTCAGATGCTGCGTGGTGAGCAGGTGTCTGAGTCTGTCTGGTTCAAGTGCCTTCCCGAGGCAACCTGCTGTTCACCTGCTGTTCAAGATCGAGTCTCCAGTTTGTCCTCGTCATTTCGAGTGAAAGTTGTGTTTTTTGATTGTATTTACTTTACTGGATTAAAGACTCAGTTTTCGCCAAGTCACTTTTGGGTCCTCTTTCACCTGCAGGACAAATAGGGTGCGTTTTTTGGAGTCTCAGGATCCTGCACAGTTCAATGGTTTCGGGTTTGGGGACAGCCAGAGACAGAGAACCCCTGCAGATAAACATGTGCAGAAGCACAGCTGCAGCACTGCAACACTACTGTACTTCTGGCATACACAGCTTGCTCAGAATCTGCTCATATGGACAGAGAGGTTGTATTGGCTCTTTTTAGTACATTACAGAACAGTACAATACAGTAGAGCAGTAAATTGAAGTAAAGTACAGTGTACTCTACTCTACTGAATTAACCCTTCTGCTGTGTTCCGGTCGAAATAGACCAATTTACAAGTTCTCTCTCTGAAAAAATGTAGTTAATTTAATCTGATTGTCATAAGGTTCCATGACTTTGTCCACACTGGGCATCTGAACACACAAAATACATTTAGAAGATTTTCATAAAATTTGGGGTGTTTTATTTAACTTTTGTACACCTGTGGTGTTCCCAGTCAAAAATGACTGGTCATTAGAAATGAATGGGTGAGACTACAATTAGTGTATAACATTTAGTTCAGGCACATGCCCAGTCATCAGATGGACACACTTCCTCTCCCAGACCCCCACATGCATGCATGTTTGAACACACACACACACACACACACACACACACACACACACACACACACACACACACACACACACACACACACACACACACACACACACACACACACACACACACACACACACACACACACACACACACACACACACACACACACACACCTCACCCGTTGGCATTCTCACAAACAATCACAATATTGTTTCAATAATATATAGAGCTTTTCTCACAGCTCTGGTATATAAAGCTTTTTTGAGGCCTTGCTCACAATTCATTCAGTGGCAGCACAATGACCAAACAATGACCAAACTATATACTTTATGTGAGACTCTTGATCATGTCTGATCATGACACTGGTGAGGAGTCTTTATTAGTCTGTGATAAATAGCACAATATATTTCATCTGAGTACTTGTTACAGTTAAAATAATCCATACATTATGGATTATGGCTCTTTGCGTGTCTTGACCAATCAGATTCATGGTAATTCGCTGGTTGTATGGGCCGGGCACAATACAAAAAGCTCTCTACTTTCCACCAGTATTTTTGGGCCTGGGAACTGGCATTCAACTTACTCTAGAAAGTTGTAATAGTAGAATGCACAGGGTGCAATTTCGAAATTGGGTAGTGCATCATCAGTTTTCCTCTTGTCATTTCAGTCATTGTATACCTCCAGAGAGCTATTTATAACTTGTAAGAAATGTCCAGATAAACTAGCCCATTTCAACTAATGTTTTTTAGCCCGCTGGATGTTCTCCAATGGTGGAAGGGGGGTCTGAGTGAAAAAGTTTGCTACTATGTGCCATGTCCCTCTGGCCAGGGTAAATTAAGTCGGTAACGTTGTGTAATTATAGCCCATTTGTTTGTGAGAAAATGTGAATGGGATCAAATTAGGTTTATATTCAAACGTGGGCTGACTAGGCTACCTAGACTTTTTCAATCCAAAATTATTAATGTGAATTAATGAATAAACACAACAGCTGACATAGACTGTGAGTACATTTTTTATTAGGCCTACAGTTGCATAAGGCAGTACTACATGATGCAAACCTGCATAAAGCAAGCTCAGGCCTGTGAGTTTTATTATCCAACCATGTTGCTTTCTCTGTGTCTGTGCATAGGAAAGCCCTATAGTCCTTCTTTAAAATATATTTCATATGAACAAGTACAAGGTTGCTGCAGCTTAACAGGGTTTTCATCCTCCCCAAGGCCAGGAGTTTTTCCAGGAGTTTTTAAAAACCATGTGACCTGATTCGAAAATCTTCGGTCCCATCATAGCCTATATTAGGGCTCCCGAGTGGCGTAGCGGTCTAAGGCACTGCATCTCAGTGCAAGAGGCGTCACTACAGTCCCTGGTTTGAATCCAGGCTGAATCACCACATCCGGCCGGCCATGATCGGGAGTCCCATAGGGCGGCACACAATTGGCCCAGCGTTGTCCGGGTTTGGTCGGGGTAGGCCGTCATTGTAAATAAGAATTTGTTCTTAACTGACTTGCCTAGTTAAATAAAGTTTAAATAAATGTTTAAAAAAAATAGTAATATTAAACCTTTTTACAACAGATTAATCACGTCATACCGTATAAGGTCTGGAGTTTTACCTGGTTAGATCAGGAAAAACTATTACTACTATTTTTTCCCCCCACACCACTCTGGGACCTGACATCTGTCTGGAACAGACAACTAAAATATGGCTTTCCAATGTAATTTTGCTTACTGGGCACAAGCTATTTGTTTTGCTCGCAATGTCTGGAAAAGACACCTAAAAGACGTCCTTTCAACTTAATTTTGCTTACTGGGTACAAGCTCTCTCTTTTGCTCCTAACTTCAACCAAGGTCATTAGACAATCATCCAACTCGCCAGCTTCATAAAGGCAGTGGATGCATCACAAATGACACCCTATTTCCTATATAGTGCACTGCTTTTGGGCCCTGTTTCCAGTGGACAGTGCCTCTTGTCCTGACCAGGGCTCTGGCACACTCTCATCATCACTGCAGGGCTTCCGGCAGCAGCACAGTCAGTGACTTTAGTGAGGAGAGGTGAGTCAGCCATATACACCTCAGTTTTCAGCTTTCAAGTCTGAATGAAATATGTCTGCATCGTGGATGATTGGCTCACTGACAGCAATGACTGTCTAAACTTGTCACATCATTAAGGCAATGTTAATGCTGCTCAAGGTCAAGTGTGTCATAGCCACAGAAATGTAATAATTTAATCAATGGAATAAAGTGGTTCTTTGTGCACCCAGATTTTGTCCTGCTTTACATATAGAAGCATTTTCAACTTTTATGATTTATGTTTTCTATTCATATCTACTATGAACAACTAGTAGGAATTGCCCTCTGCTACATTAATATTCACCACTCCCTACCTGTGTTTTCTTTAGGGCAAAGCACAGACTAAAAAATGTTTTTAAATCACCAGCTTATCAATTTTAGGATATTTTGGTACCTACAAAAAGTAAAAATGTAAAATATTAGTACTTTCAAAAAGTAAAAATAAAAAAACTTTTAAAAAGTTTTATGCAATTTTTTTCTTCTTGTGTTTATCATACTACCATCATCAAAATGTCATGTAATCAATCATACATAATTTAAAATGTCATTTCATAGAGAATGTTACAAACTGAACTATATGTAGTAACTTAGTTTGAAGAGATTGTGATTGGGTCTAATTAGCCGTTTAGCAATTGATAGGCAAAATATATTGTACTTCTCTTTAACTGCCATTTCCCGAAAGTTAAACTCTTCCCACACGCCAACACATTTTTCTTAGCTTCAGAAGCATCTGCCTTCACAAAAAAATTGTGGTTATCCATAGATATACAGTGGGGCAAAAAGGTTTTTAGTCAGTCACCAATTGTGCAAGTTCTACCACTTAAAAAGATGAGAGGCCTGTAATTTTGCTTGTTTGTAGGTGACCAAATACTTATTTCCACCATCATTTCCAAATTAATTAATAAAAAATCCTACAATGTGATTTTCTGGATTTTTTTTCCTTCATTTTATCTGTCATAGTTGAAGTGTACCTATGATGAAAATTACAGGCCTCTCATCTTTTTTAAGTGGGAGAACTTGCACAGTTGGTGGCTGACTGAATACTTTTTGCCCCACTGTATTTTCCAGTCTTGTATAGAGAGAATTGTTGATATGTTGTCAAAGTTTAATTGTAGATAATATTGTTTTTGAAAATACACCTTACAAAATGCAGTCTGAGTATTTTACAGCTAGAAATATGAAAAAATGATATATCCACAATCTGCTCGACAAAAGTTTGGTCCTGGAGTGTCTTAAGAAAACTTCCTCCAGTGTCCAGAAAAATGTATTTGCGGAATATGCAAACATGCACATATTTAATGAGATATGGCCTCATTTGTATATTTTAATACAATATTTCAGAAAAGTTGTAATACAAAAAAGTATTATAAGTTAATTGTGATATGATTAAGGGAAAACAAAAATCCTACTAGGTGTGATGCCTCGCCAATCGCCATATAATTAATATAGGTTAACCAGAAAAATTTGGCGAGGATAGAAACAATCTAATCACTCTAATGAGCTCTTTTCAGCCTGCAACCCATGATGTTGAGTCATGGGCTCCCTCGCAAATGGCACCCTATTTCCCTACATAGCGCTCTACTTTTGACCAAGGCCAATTGAGCACATAATAAGTCATGCATACTCAGACTGTGAGCTGATTTCTGGGACAGAGTTGTAGTGATTTATGTTTCTATGGAATCCTTGCGATGGTTGACCCATGGAGTACCAATAGGAACCTGCTGTCTCCAGGTGACATTTATCCCACATGGCCCTCCTTCCCTAAGTTAATTGTGATATGATTAATGGAGAAAAAAATATCCTATTAGGTGTGATGCCTCGCCAATCGCCATATAATCAATATAGCGTGTCAATTGTACACGGTCTAATGAACAATAGCAGCCATATCAACCACTTCCTCTTTAGATAGATTTATCTACAACATTAACGGGTACCCCAACAACAATAGGATGATTACATTTTGTGCAGCGTGGTAGACATCTCAGGGCGGCTTCATATTTCACCCCCACTGTGTTTTGCTGGGCTCAGAGAGCTGTTAATGGAAGAATATTTGTCTGACCTTGTTGCAGACATAACTCTCCCAGACTCCATTTCATTTACAGGCTTGGACTGAGTAGGAACGTAGTTTATCTTAAAGCATATTCCTCACAAAGTACATATCCAGGAAACCATTCTTATGCACACAATGCAGTGGAGATTGGGACGTTTTGACCGACTGCTTCTTTTCTCCACAACAATGTTTTGTGTCGTGTTCTTCTTGTCTGCACTCTTGTATGGAGGTCGCGTCTGTCTGATGCAGACTTCCATGTATAGACAAGTTCTGCTGCCCATTAGATTCTTGTGCTGTACTCATGCCTCCTTTCCTGATGACAGGTGACTGATCGCAGTTCCGCGCTGCTACTTTGATCCAAAGCTCCCCTCTATCAAGAATTTAAAACACCATTTCTAGTCTACTCGGCTATAGGCTCATATTACTTTCACATCCTGAGAAGCTGTGGATGTGGACCCGTTTGAATAATGCAACAGCAATCACTACACTAACCTACGTATTAGTTTTCTATCTGCTTCTGAGGTAGGTGTTCTCCTCTCCCACTGATCTATTTACCTGTCTGGTAGTGCAGTGGCTTATGGGTACTGACAGGAAGAGGGGGACTGTAAATCAGACCTGTGGTGGACCTGTAGTCTAATTAAATATTCTCCCTGGTGAGCCACAGGCTTATTAGTGATAAGCTCACCACAAGAGAGAAGAGAAATGAACACAAAATATATTAATTAAGAAATCATATTTAAGGTCCCTACTGTTCGAAACAAAGTTAGAGTTCAAAGGGAGCCATTTTAAATTAATGAATGGTGTGCACTTAGGATCTTTGTAGAGCAGCGCTGGGTGAATTGGCTCTAGACTACTACCTGAGAGATAATGATAGAGATAATGTTTAGTCACTGAGAGATAATAATATAGGTAATCAAGTGTGTGTCGCATAGACAACGGGCTATTGTGTTTACCATGGTTATGTATGGATGCTGCCTGGATGCTGTTACCATTATTATTGTTTTGTTTTTCCCCAATAATTCTTAAACAATCATCATACATTGGACGCTCTTTTCTATGTAATTAGATACTCTTAGATTTGGGTGATACAAGGATACAGGAGGAGGGAGAGTATAGTGAACAAGAGAACAGCAGATCAGATTTTGTTGTTTTATTCTACAATCAATTCTGGAAACGGAGGTTTTTAAAGATTAGATGCCACGTTTCATCATTCCATATGAAATAGAATAATTAAATTCATAATATGCTGTTTGAACAACTTACATAATGATTGTAGGTAGGGTAAGGGCTTGTCAAGTTCAAAATGACTAAAGCCAGTAAGAATCAGCTTGATAAGAGACGCTTGCTTTGGTGTGACTCAGTTTGCAGTGGACAATTAGTATAGGAAAAACCCCAAGTTTATTTACGTCAAATGCTGGTTGTTGGCAGGCAGTATTAGCTACTGTTTCCACTTTGGTGAAGGATATTTTAATTTAATCTCCATCCCACTGGGCACAGATGTCAATTCAACGTCTATTCCATGTTGGTTCAATGTTATTTCATTGGCATGGCATTGGCAGCATTAATGATGACACACCTATGGCCACTACTCTGCATGTGACTTCCTTTAACTAATCCTCAGTAGAGGAGAGTTCCTAAAGGCATATATTTAGAAGAAATATAACAGGCATTCCCATTCAGGTCAATTATACCATAATGGTCAGTGTTTCCAAGCCTGTTCTACTCATTCTATTTCTATGCTTAAAGTTCGTTCCTCTTCTGTTACGTCACATCAATGTGAAATATGGCCATCATAATGAACGGTTCAGGTTAACCAGAAATATTTGGCGAGGATAGAAACAATCTAATCACTCTAATGAGCTCTTTTCAACCTGCAACCCATGATGTTGAGTCTCAAGTGGCACCCTATTCCCCTACATAGCGCTCTACTTTTGACCAAGGCCAATTGAGCACATAATAAGTCATGCATGCACAGACTGTGGGCTGATTGTCGGGACAGAGTTGTAGTGATTTATGGTTCTGTGGAATCCTTGCGATGGTTGACCCATGGAGTACCAATAGGAACCTGCTGTCTCCAGGTGACATTTATCCCTACATATCCCTCCTTTCCGAGTTACCGAATTAGACGCAAGGAAACCTGTTCCTGACCTATGAACCTGTTCCTGACCTAATGAACCTGTTCCTGACCTAATGAACAATCAGAAGTAATCAATTAACTTGAGAGGGATGGACGGCCTACTCCAGTAGAAATGCTCTTCAGAGTCAGACTCGTTCTTTGTTTAAGCTATCCCCCCCTTTCAAGCCCAAACTCCTCATACTTCCACTAGGCCAGACGAAACCCTAAAGGGAGATTGCAATGTCTCACCCGTTGTTAATAAGCACTATATATACAAAAGTATGTGGACAACCCTCAGGGTTGATTTGGCTATTTCAGCCATATCCTTTGCTGACAGGTGTAAAGAATCGAGAACACAGCCATGCAATCTCTATAGACAAACATTGGCAGTAGAATGGTCTTACTGAAGAGCCGAGTGCTAGAGCCTGGCCTAATGGTCCAACATCAGTGCCCGACCTCAATAATGCTCTTGTGGCCGAATGGAAGCAAGTCCCCCCAGCAATGTTCCAACATCTAGTGGAAAGCCTTCCCAGAAGCGTGGAGGCTGTTATAACAGCAAAGGGGGGACCAAATCCATATTAATACCCATGATTTTGGAAGGAGATGTTCGACAAGCAGGTGTCCATATACTTTTGGTCATGTAGTATACATACACATTACTGTTATCAAAGTGAGATGCCGTAAATAGACTTCCTGATATGGCTTTCCATTAAAAGTGTACAGCTCCCATGGGATCTTATCCCCAAACCAATTCAACAATACACATGCTGGTGGCACACTACACCCATGGCTACATGGGTAATATATGCAAGCCCTGACATTTCATCCCTCCAGTATTGTTTTACTTGGAAATAGGAATTCCTGGAGGTCCTCCAAGATGTGCTTCAGTAAACGTAATTGTATGGGCCTGAATAAATGATCTAGACCAACTCAGTTGGATCATGTTGATACTTTTAAAGATATTCCTTGACTGCTGGATGCAGTAATATGTGAAATATTGGGACCTAATACAGCACTTTTTGTGAGCCAAAGCCATTGTGCTTTAGATAATGACCAAGAAATGGCAATGATAATTTCATATGAGAGATGGACTAAATGGGCTTTCTGTCTGTGTGAAGACTCCGTTCTCATCCTCCCTCATTGATTTTCAATATTACGGGGGGAAGGTGCGTTTCCTTTTATTCACTTAAAAAATGTTTTTGGCTTTCTCATTTGCAATTCTAATCAGATTATCAAAAAGTCGACTGTCCAGTATTTCGACCAAACATTGCTTTCGTCTTTTTGCAGCTGGAATATTTTCCGCATCCTCTGCCTCGGCATGGGGTGCATTATGACGGTGAACGGTAGAACCATAGAAATATATTTTTTTTTAGTTCTGCAGGAAGACCGCAATACGTTACAGATACACTTTAACTCACTGTCTAAACTGGTAAAGAAAGAAACATGAGCTTTCCTTAATCTCTTCCGCACAATCTGAGGCTATTTCTCACACTGTCATTTACACACTATTAACATCTACGCATGTGAACACCTATTTGTCTATGAGATGCCATGACATTAACGGAGTTCTTTCCTCCAATTTTAGCTCACACCATCTGTTATCCTTGAGTTATCCTTGTCACAGGCTTGTTTCAATGACTTAAACACCAACTTAAATGCTCCCAGTAATTCTCCTTATTGTTGTCAAGCAACCTGGTCTCAGATAACGATACAGTATAATACTATGTCATAGTAATATATGCCATTTTAGCAGACACTTTTATCCAAAGCAATGTACAGTCATGCGTGCATACCAATGATGTACTGTATATAAACCCTGGATTGCTGATGCTATGTACTGGGCAATGAGAGGCTTTGAAGCCAACGGTCAGCCATATTGGATCTTTCATAAAATTATACTTTAAGGAAAATGATTTTATATACTAAACTTTTTTATGTTTAGCTCACATGATCTAATTTAAAAGTATACATTAAAGTGTCTGTAATATAATGCATGTGGAAAAAAACAAATGTATACATTAGTAAATACATTTATAAAGCTTCCAAAATATTTTTTACAATGATGTCATGATGGATGCATGGTGGCTTCAAAACAGCACTCACTGTTGTTCATCTAGTGTATATATAAATTATTGGTGCATAAATTTTACGCATGGCTGGTCCCGGGAATCAAACCCACTATCCTTGCATTACAAGCACCTTCCTCTACCAACTGAACAACTGAGGACTCTCTGAGTTTAGTTGTTTTTATATACAGGATGTGACCTGTACATGGTGCCGGAAGCAATGGCTGTCGTTTTACAGGCTCCTAACCAACTGTGCTATTTTGTTAGTTTTTTTGCGTTGTTTGTAACTTATTTTTTAAATTAATTTGTACACAATGTTGCTGCCACCATCTCTTATGACAGGAAATCATTTCTGGACATCAGAACAGCGATTGATCACCTCGAACTGGATGAAGATTTTTTCTTTAAGGCGAAGGATATACTGATTTCCTGGGAACGGGCCCAAATCCCCGTCATTTGCGTGGAGAAAAAGGGGGTGGAGGTTGCTGCCTTCTGATAATTCGTAGGCAAGTGAGTAAACCTCCACTACCATCCGTTCTATCGGATAACATGCAATCATTGGAAAACAAAATGGATGATATATGACCAAGACTATCCTACCAATGGGACATTAAAAACTGTAATATCTTATGTTTCACCAAGTTGTGGCTGAACAACGAGATGGATAATATAGAGCTGGCGGGATTTTACATGCATCGGCAGGACAGAGAAGCTACGTCTGGTGTCTATTTGTCAATAACAGCTGGTACGCAATGTTTAATATTAAAGAAGTCTCGAGATAGTGCTCATCTGAGGTAGAGTACCTTATGATAACCTGTAGATCACACTATCTACCAAGAGAGGTCTCATCTATATTATTTGTAGCCATCTATTTACCACCACAAACCGATGCTGGCACTAAGACCGCACTCAACGAGCTGTAAAATGCCATAAGCAAACAAGAAAATACTCATCCAGAAGTTGCGCTCCTAGTGGCCGGGGACTTTAATGCAGGGAAACTTAACCTCTACAGGATCGGTGTCACCCCCACGGGACAGTTGAGCTAATGTGCGCTAATATGATTGTCATGGGGTTGTAAGTAACAATAAAATTTCCCAGGACATAGACATTTCTGATATGGGCAGAAAGTTTCCCATGCTATTATTTGAGGAGAGTGCACAGTTATGAACTTTAAAATGTATTAATAAACCAATTAGGCACATTTGGGCAGACTTATTACAACATTTTGAACAGAAATGCAATGGTTCATTGGATCAGTCTAAAACTGTGCACGTACACTGCTGCCATCTAGTGGCCAAAATCTAAATTGCACCTAAACTGGAATAAATATTGTGGCTTTTCTCTTTCATTTCAGAGATGATGCATTATCTTTTACTAGATCTAATGTGTTATATGCTCCTACATTCATTTCACATTTCCACAGTGTTTCCTTTCAAATGGTATCAAGAATATGCATATCCTCGCTTTAGGTCCTGAGCTACAGGCAGTTAGATTTGGGTTTGTCATTTTGGGCCGAACTTTAAAAAAAGGGTCGGCTCCTTAAGAGGTTTTAAATCCGTTTTACCTCATTTCTACCAGCATGTCACATGTGCAACCAGAGGGAAAAAACTCTAGACCACCTTTACTCTACACACAGACGCATATAAAGCTCTCCCTCACCCTCCATTTGGCAAATCTGACCATAATTCTATCCTCCTGATTCCTGTTTACAAACAAAAACTAAAGCAGTGACTCGCTCAATACAGAAGTGGTCAGGATGGCTTTGTGGAGCATACCACCTCAGTCATCGGCTTCATCAATAAGTGCATCAACGAGGTCGTCCCCAAAGTGACTGTACGTACTTATCCCAACCAGAAGCCATGGATTGCAGGCAACTTCCGCATAGAGCTAAAGGCTATAGCTACCACTTTCAAGGAGCAGGACACTAATCCGGACGCTTATAAGAAATCCCACTACGCCCTCAGATGAACCGGCAGTGTCAATACAGGATTAAGATTGAATCTTACTACACCGGCTCTGACGCTTGTCGTATGTGGCATGGCTTGAAAACTATTAAGGACTACAAAGGGAAATCCAGATGCGAGCTGCTCAGTGACACGAACCTATCAGACCAGCTAAATGCCTTGTATGCTCGCTTCGAGGCAAGCAACACTGAAGCATGCATGATAGCACCAGCTGTTCCAGACGACTGTGTGATAAGACACTTGGTAGCCGATGTGAGCAAGACCTTCAAACAGGCCAACATTCACAAAGCTGCCGGGCCAGATGGATTACCAGGACGTGTATTCAAAGTATGCGCAGACCAACTGGCAAGTGTCTTCACTGATATTTTCAAACCTGACCTGATATTTTCAACCCTCCCTGACCGAGTCTATAATTCCAGCATGTTTCAAGCAGACCACCATAGTTCCTGTGCCCAAGGGAGCTAAGGTAACCTGCCTAAATGACTACCGACCCGTAGCACTCACGTCGGTAGCCATGAAGTGCTTTGAAAGGCTGGTCATGGCTCACATCAACAGCATCATCTCGGATACCCTAGACCCACTCCAATTCACATACCGCTCCAACAGATTCACAGGTGACACAAAATCAATTGCCCTCAACACTGCCCTTTCACACCTGGACAAAAGGAACGCCTATGTGAGAACACTGTTCATTGGTTACAGCTCAGCGTTAAACACCATAGTGCCCACAAAGCTCATCACTAAGCTAAGGGCAGTGGGACTAAACACCTCCCTCTACAACTGGATCCTGGACTTCCTGATGGGCCGCTCCCAGGTGGTAAGGGTAGGTAACAACACGTCTGCCACGCTGATCCTCAACACGGGGGCCCCTCAGTGGTGCGTGCTTAGTCCCCTCCTGTACTCCCTGTTCACTCATGACTGCACGGCCAGGCACGACTCCAATACCATCATTAAGTATGCTGACGACACTACAGTGGTAGGCCTTGATTACCGACAACGATGAGACAGCCTATAGGGAGGAGGTCAGAGACCTGGCAGTGTGATGCCAGAACAACCACCTCTCCCTCAATGTGAGCAAAACAAAGGAGCTGATCATGGACTACGGGAAAAGGCGGGCCGAACAGGGCCCATTAACCTCTATGGGACCGGTGTCCCTACTCAGGGATGGTTGAGCTAACGTGCGCTAATGTGATTAGCATGACATTTGTAAGTAACAGCAAACTTTCCAGGACATAGACATGTTTTATATTGGCAGAAAACTTAAATTCTTGTTAATCTAACTGAAGTGTCCAATTTACAGAAGCTATTACAGTGAAAGAATACCATGCTATTGTTCGAGGAGAGCACACAACAACAAAACATGGTTTGATACATTCACCTGTGAAGGTAAATAATGTACTTACATTCAGTAATCTTGCTCTGATTAGCCATGAGTGTCCCAGAGATAAAATGGAGCATAGTTTTGTTTGATAAAATCAATTTTTATATTCAACTGTAGGAACTGTGTTCTACAGTTTGAACCCCTGCTCTGTCTGATTTGCTAATGTCATTTTAGGCAAACATTTAAAAGAAGGGTGCGATCCTTAAGAGGACGGGGCTGTAGTGGAGCGGGTCGAGAGTTTCAAGATCCTTGGTGTCCAGATCACCAACAAACTATCAAGGTCCAAACACACCAAGACAGTCGTGAAGAGGGCACGACAAAACCTTTTCCCCATCAGGAGACTGAAAAGATTTGGCATGGGTCCTTAGATCCTCAAAAAGTTATAGAGCCGCACCATCAAGAGCATCCTGACCGGTTACATCACCACCTGGTATGGTAACTGCTCGGCATCTGCCTGTAAGGCGCTACAGAGGGTAATGAGATCGGCCCATTACATCACTGGGGCCAAGCTTCCTTCTGTCCAGGACCTATATACTAGGCGGTATCAGAGTAAGGCCCCAAAAATGGTCACTGTTCTCTCTGCTACCGCACGGCAAATGGTACCTTAACACCTTCTACCCCCAAGCCATAAGACTGAACAATTATTCAAATGGACACCCAACCTATTTACATTGACACAACCCCATCATTTGTTTTTACACGGCTGCTTTTCGCTGTTTATTATCTATACATAGTCACTTTACACCTACTTACATATAACAATTACCTCAACAAACCTGTACCCTCACACATTGACTTGGTACCGGTACCCCCTGTATATAGCCTCGTTATTGTTATTTTATTGTGTTACTTTTTAATAATTTTTTACTTTAGTTTATTTGGTAAATATTTTCTTAACTCTTTCTTGAACTGCATTGTTGGTTAAGGGCTTGCAAGTAAACATTTCACGGTAAGGTTCACACCTGTGACAAAAAAAGTTTGATTTGATTTGATCTTATCAGCTAGCCTGGCATAGCATCTGCCCAGGACTGATAGGCAGAAGTCTGGCAAATGACAGATCTTTATTTCTCCAATTATCCCCCTGTGCAGGGTGTCCTTTCACTATTTCACACTCCGGCAACATTCCAGATGGCTTTGTTAAGTTGGATGGGGTCTTGGCTGACTCACTGCCAGACACCTAAAGATGACTCTGTACTCTGTAAACAGTGCTTAGCAGAGGTTATGATTACTAAACACCCTCCAGGCATTCCGTTAGAAATTGTCCTGGAGGCAGAATTGAGCGATTTCCCTTTAGATAGGCCAGCTACAAAATTGTATATATTATAACAGTTCATAAATTCCTAATTCTTAATTTAAGGTTAAGGTTAAGCATTAGGGTTAACAGTATGGTTAAGGTTAGTGTTAGGTTTAAAATCGGATTTTATTACTTTGTGGCTGTGCCAGCTAGTGACCACTCTGCAGAGCTTCCTACAGAACATGATTCATGACGAAAAAGGCAAACCTGCTTAGAAATTGTTCTTCTTTGCACTACACAGCAGCTTTGTCTCTCCTCTGCATTCCCATGATGCAGTAGTTGTAACCTTTCTCTCTCTCTTGCTCCTGTGTGTCTTTGATCTTGGGTAACCTTTTGGACTATTAAGTCTCCTCACATATCAGATGTGTTTCCTTTCAATGGCAGCATGTTTGCGTCCAAGAATCGTTTCACTGCCTTGGTTTTTGGAAGGCTGCTACAGGGGTTCTGCACTGTAGTTGACCTTGTGCTCCAACCTTAAGGTGGCTGTAAGTATGTGTGTCTCGGTGGGGTTGGTATAATGCAGAGAGACATGTTTCCTTTTCCTGTGGACATAGACAATAAAGTAATCTTCTCTCTTAATTGTGAGTGAAAAATACAGATACTAGGGGAAAGATCTGGTTTATTACAGTGTCAAATGGTTTGGGTCATTCTAACCTCATTTTAAAATCCATGAAGAGTTATAGTAGCTAATTCCACAAGTCATCCCGACTTGTAGCAGACCTGAAATTAATATCCTACTAGACTAGACCATGCACACACTGCCCCGGATAACATCACATAATCCAATGTAACGCAACATGATGCTAACAAGTCCCCTGCTTGCCTGACACTCCCAAGGAGATGTTTCCTGTTTAGAGCACTCAACACTTAGCTGCTCCGCCACTGGGTCGGGTCACCAAGGTTAATGGGTTCTGATCCAATCCATGGCCCTGCGCTGCGTCACAAATGGCACCCTATCCCCTACCTAATGCAATACTTCTGCCAAGGGCCCACAGGGCTCTGGTCAAATGTAGTGCACTATTTAAGAGACGCAGCCCTTGGCTTTTAACGTCTTGCTGGAGTGCACCCACAACTTGTCGTCCTCAGTTCCCTTCCTTTCAGACCTCTAGTTACATCTTTATGAGATTGTGATTCATTACCGTAACAGCATTCATCAAAGCTGTGTAGTAGTCCAATGTCTTTTTCTAGCACAATCACTTGCTTTGATACCTATCCGGAGCAGGTCGGTAACGATCTTCGTCTTCATCGGATGAGGAGTAGGAAGTATCGGACCAAAACGCAGCGTGGTAAGTGTCCATGATTATTTATTATAGTAGAACACGAAAATACAAAACAACAAAGTGAATGTAAGAAATGAAAATCGAAACAGTCCTGAAAGGTGAAAACACAAAACAGGAAACAACTACCCACAAACACCAGGTGGGAAAAGGCTACCTAAGTATGGTTCCCAATCAGAGACAACGATAGACAGCTGCCTCTGATTGGGAACCATACCAGGCCAAACGCATAAAAAAGAAAACATAGAAAAACAACATAGAATGCCCACCCCAACTCACTCCCCGACCAAACCAAAATAGAGACGTAAAAAAGGAACTAAGGTCAGGACGTGACAAGGTCGCATACGGGCAGCCTGTCCTGGGAGGAGGGATGGAATAGTAAATATAGTGATTGTGTGAGATTCAAATCTCTACAGCTGAAAAATATTTTATTAATAAATTATATAACGTGTATACAGAACGTACACAATACTGTCCACTTAAAATCATATTTTTTTACAGGCCAAAGATGTGTGAATAATGTTTTCCACCATCGCTCCAACAAACCTACACCACTGTGATAAAGAACTTTTCAAATTGTCAGTGTGTTATCATTCTATCAGAGTTTTTCAATCCATGAAAGAGAGCGACAGGTGGATCAAATCAAATCAAATTATATTTGTCACATACACGTGGTTAGCAGATGTTAATGCGAGTGTAGCGAAATGCTTGTGCTTCTAGTTCCGACAATGCAGTAATAATCAATGAGTAATCGAACCTAACAATTTCACAACAGCTACCTTATAGACACAAGTGTAAAGGGATGAAGAATATGTACATAAAGATATATGAATGAGTGATGGTTCAGAACGGCATAGGCAAGATGCAGTAGATGGTATCGAATACAGTATATACATATGAGATGAGTAATGTAGGGTATGTAAACATTATATTTAAGTGGCATTGTTTAAAATGGCTAGTGATAAAAAAAATTGCATGTATGGCAGCAGCCACTCAATGTTAGTGATGGTTGTTTAACAGTCTGAAGCCTTGAGATAGAAGCTGTTTTTCAGTCTCTCGGTCCCTGCTTTGATGCACCTGTACTGACCTCGCCTTCTGAATGATAGTGGGGTGAACAGGCAGTGGCTTGGGTGGTTGTTATCCTTGATTATCTTTTTGGCCTTCCTGTGACATCGGGTGGTGTAGGTGTCCTTGAGGGCAGGTAGTTTGCCCCCGGTGATGCGTTGTGCAGACCTCACTTCCCTCTGGAGAGCCTTACGGTTGTGGGCGGAGCAGCTGCCGAACCAGGTGGTGATACTACCCGACAGGATGCTCTCGATTGTGCATCTGTAGAAGTTTGTGAGTGCTTTTGGTGACAAGCTGAATTTCTTCAGCCTCCTGAGGTTGAAGAGGTGCTGCTGCGCCTTCTTCACGACGCTGTCAGTGTGAGTGGACCAATTCAGTTTGTCTGTGATGTGTATGCCGAGGAACTTAAAACTTTCTACCCTCTCCACTACTGTTCCATCGATGTGGATAGGGGGGTGTTCCCTCTGCTGTTTCCTGAAGTCCACAATCATATCCTTAGTTTTGTTGACGTTGAGTGTGAGGTTATTTTCCTGACATCACACTCCGAGGGCCCTCACCTCCTCCCTGTAGGCCGTCTCGTCGTTGTTGGTAATCAAGCCTACCACTGTAGTGTCATCTGCAAACTTGATGATTGAGTTGGAGGCGTGCATGGCCACGCAGTTGTGGGTGAACAAGGAGTACAGGAGAGGGCTCAGAACACACCCTTGTGGGGCACCAGTGTTGAGGATCAGCGGGGTGGAGATGTTGTTACCTACCCTCACCACCTGGGGGCGGCCCGTCAGGAAGTCCAGTACCCAGTTGCACAGGGTGGGGTCGAGATCCAGGGTCTCAAGCTCGATGACGAGTTTGGAAGGTACTATGGTGTTAAATGCTGAGCTGTAGTCGATGGACAGCATTCTTACATAGGTATTCCTCTTGTCCAGATGGGTTAGGGCCGTGTGCAGTGTGATTGTGATTGCGTCGTCTGTGGACCTAGTGGGGCGGTAAGCAAGTTGGAGTGGGTCTCGGGTGTCAGGTAGGGTGGAGGTGACATGGTCCTTGACTAGTCTCTCAAAGCACTTCATGATGACGGAAGTGAGTGCTACGGGGCAGTAGTCATTTAGCTCTGTTACTTTACCTTTCTTGGGAACAGGAACAATGGTGGCCCTCTTGAAGCATGTGGGAACAGCAGACTGTGATAAGGATTGATTGAATATGTCCGTAAACACACCAGCCAGCTGGTCTGCGCATGCTTCGGGGACGCGGCTGGGGATGCCGTCTGGGCCTGCAGTCTTGCGAGGGTTAACACGTTTAAATATTTTACTCACGTCGTCGGCTGCAGTGAAGGAGAGTCCGAATAGCTACACTATTCGGTCATGTTTCCGGTCACCTTGCCCTGGTTAAAAGCAGTGGTTCACGCTTTCAGTTTCGCGCGAATGCTGCCATCAATCCACGGTTTCTGGTTTGGGATTGTTTTAATAGTTGCTGTGGGTGTGACATCGCCAATGCCCTTGCTAATGAATTCGCTCACCGAATCAGCGTATTCGTCAATGTTGTTGTTTGACGCAATGCGGAACATATCCCAATCCACGTGATCGAAGCAAACTTGAAGCATGGAATCAGATTGGTCGGACCAGCGTTGAACAGACATGAGAGCGGGAGCTTCCTGTTTTAGTTTCTGTCTATAGGCTGGAAGCAACAAAATGGAGTCGTGGTCATTTTTTCCGAAAGGAGGGCGGGGAGGGCCTTATATATCCAGTTTACATCCTTGGATGGGGCCACAGTGTCTCCTGACCCCTCCTGTCTCAGCCTCCAGTATTTATGCTGCAGTAGTTTGTGTCGGGGGGCTAGGGTCAGTTTGTTATATCTGGAGTACTTCTCCTGTCCTATTCGGTGTCCTGTGTGAATCTAAGTGTGCGTTCTCCAATTCTCTCCTTCTTTCTTTCTCTCTCTCGGAGGACCTGAGCCCTAGGACCATGCCCCAGGACTACCTGACATGATGACTCCTTGCTGTCCCCAGTCCACCTGGCCATGCTGCTGCTCCAGTTTCAACTGACCTGAGCCCTAGGACCATGCCCCAGGACTACCTGACATGATGACTCCTTGCTGTCCCCAGTCCACCTGGCCATGCTGCTGCTCCAGTTTCAACTGTTCTGCCTTACTATTATTTGACCATGCTGGTCATTTATGAACATTTGAACATCTTGGCCATGTTCTGTTATAATTTCCACCCGGCACAGTCAGAAGAGGACTGGCCACCCCACATAGCCTGGTTCCTCTCTAGGTTTCTTCCTAGGTTTTGGCCTTTCTAGGGAGTTTTTCCTAGCCACCGTGCTTCTACACCTGCATTGCTTGCTGTTTGGGGTTTTAGGCTGGGTTTCTGTACAGCACTTTGAGATATCAGCTGATGTACGAAGGGCTATATAAATACATTTGATTTGATATGTGCCGCGGAAGTTAGAATAACAATGATCCAGGGTTTTACCAGCCCTGGTAGCACAAGCGATATGCTGATAGAAACTAGGGAGTCTCGTTTTCAGATTAGCCTTGTTAAAATCCCCAGCTACAATGAATGCAGCCTCAGGATATGTAGTTTCCAGTTTACATAGAGTCAAATAAAGTTTGTTCAGGGCCATCGATGTGTCTGCTTGGGGGAGAATATATGCAGCTGTGATTATAATCAAAGAGAATTCTCTTGGTACATAAGCCGGTCGACATTTGATTGTGAGTGATTCTAAGTCAGGTGAACAAAATGGCTTGAGTTCCTGTATGTTCTTATGATCACACCACGTCTTGTTAATCATAAGGCATACCCCCCGCCCCTCTTCTTACCAGAAAGATGTTTGTTTCTGTAGGTGCGATGCGTGAAGACACCAGCTGGCTGTACAGAGTCCGATAGCGTGTCTCGAGTGAGCCATGTTTCCGTGACGCAAAGAACTTTACAGTCTCTGATGTCTCTCTGGAATGCTACCCTTGCTCGGATTTCATCAACCTTGTTGTCAAGAGACTGGACATTGGCGAGTAGTATGCTCAGGAGCGGTGCACGATGTGCCCGTCTCCGGAGCCTGACCAGAAGACCGCTTCGTCTGCCCTTTTTACAGCGCCGTTGTATTGGATCGCCGGCTGGGATCCGATCCATTGTCCTGGGTGGTGGGCTAAACACAGGATCCACTTCGGGAAAGTCGTATTCCTGGTCATAATGATGGTGAGTTGACGTTGCTCTTATATCCAGTAGTTCCTCCCGACTGTATGTAATAAAACCTAAAATTACCTGGGGTACCAATGTAATAAATAACGCGTAAAAAACCAACAAAATACTGCATAGTTTCCTAGGAACGTGAAACGAGGCAGCCATCTCTGTCGGCGCCGGAAGTTCTAGTAAAAGGTGGATGGAAAAACTGCCCTAGGTCCCCGGTAAGAGGGAGATGGATCAGTAGAAGACAAAGGTAAAGAACACAGGTTTATTGCCAGCCTAAACACACACCAGCATAACAGGAGGAGAGGAGTGATGTGTGAAGATAACATCTGATGTGAAGTGTGAGGTGTGGTATTGTCACGCGGGACTAGGTGGGTGCAGGAATCAGACGCAGAGAGAGAGAGTAACGGAGTAAAGTGCTTTACTCTTGCACACCAAAATAATAAGCCCAACACAATACAGGGCGCAGGACACTATACTAGACAACCCAAAACCACAGGGTGTCAAGTAAATAAAAGAAAATACACCACGACCTAACATGCACACATGTAACATTAAGACAATCCCGCACAAAACAAGGGCGGGTTAAACTACTAATTATAGGGAAGCTAATTAAACCAAAATACACACAGGTGAAACTAATAAGACAAAACCAACAGACAACCGAAAAAGGGATCGGTAGCGGCTAGTAGGACGGTGACGACGACCGCCGAGCACCGCACCGAACAGGCAGGGGAGCCAACTTTGGCGGAGGTCGTGACAGGTATTTTAGGCAGTGACGCTAACACACTAAAGGAGACCAGAGTAAATGTGTCCAGAGGTGATAGTCCTTGGATGGAGGAGTCCAGAGGTGAAAGGGAGCAGCACAGAGACACAAGAGCATCCGCTCTCTCTGTGCAGCTGGAGGAGACTGAGGTCGGAGCAGCCTGAATTGGTCCAAACCAGGTAATTGGTTTGGATAATCACCAGATGTCAACCAATCAGAGGTCAGTTGACCAAGGTCAGGGAGGTGAGGAAGTTCAACAGCCAGACACCTTGGCACCGGAATGAGGAGGGGTGTCATAGTGGGCAGTAGAAAGCTCTTAGTTTTGGGGGAGCCACAGGGAGTTTTTCACACATGTCATTCAGTCAATCGGCCTTGCTGTATATATACAGTGGTTATAAAGTACTTAAACAGACTCACAAGGAAACCTGAGTGGGACTTGCATCCCCGAGATGATATCTGTCAGTTCAACCAGTGACGGATTTAGGTATAGGTGACATGGGCAGCCGCCCAGGGTGGCATCTTGCCGGGAGCGGCACCAGCACAAAAAAAATTGGAATGGTGACATTTGCGCGATCAGCTTTCTATCGCTCACTTGCACGTCATGTCACGTCAATGATATCACGTGTGGGACTGTGGGTCAATTAACCTTGTTGGAGTGGGCGCCCTGATTCTAGTGTGTGAGCTAGGCAGGCTACTGCCTTGGAAGGTCTCCCACTCAGAATGCACCAATTTGTAAGTCGCTCTGGATAAGAGCGTCTGCTAAATGACTTAAATGTAATGTAAAAATGTAAAAGTACTAGATGGGAATTGGGGCAGAGATAGGTTGATCTCAGGTCTCTTCACCGGAAGCCAGAGGTAGGGGGAGCGGGGGAATCTATCAAATAGCGCACCTAACTTTGAACAGCACTAATGCAATTAGTCAAATCAGTTACAGTACGAAATGCTACTAAATAAACCACAATTCATTCATAATACTGAATATATAGTTGTATTTTAATTTTTAATTTCACCTTTATTTAACCAGGTAGGCCAGTTGAGAACATTTACAACTGCGACCTGGCCAAGATAAAGCAAGTTTCGCAGACATATTGTTGCATTTTTCTCTGGTTTGTGCAAAATCGTTAAGAAGAATATAAAACCAGTCTGCACACCATCAAGGTTTAACGTCTGCTTCTCAAACACACAGATCCCCTGAACGCAGCTCACTTTCCAGCCCACTTTCCAATTCACACTCTCAAACACATAGGTCCCCTGAACGCAGCGCACTCTCCAGATCCCAATCACCTGAATTCTGATCACCTGTTCACACACCTGTATGTCATTTACACACACTATTTAGTTCAGTTCTTTGCACGCCATCATTGTGAGGTATTGTTTGCTTTGACACACATTCTAGGCGGAGTGCTGCTTATTTCTGTATTAGTCCTCCCGTGTATCGTAGTTTTTGGCCATCCTCACTAACGATGCCTTTTTGCCTATTCCCTGCCTGTACTTTTGCCTATCAGATTTCCTGTCATAAACCCCTTTCCTGATCGTCCGGACTACGTTATTAGTCTTTTCCCTGCCTGTACTGTTACTGTCATGCAGGTGAAAGAGGACCCAAAAGCGACTTAACAGAAACAGAGTTTATTAAAGTCCAAAACGGAATAACAGAAATCCTCTAGACTTGTAGAGGGGAAACAACTGGAGAAGCGGCCACAGACTGCAGGTCGCTTCGGGTAGGCGCAGGCCGTAGTCGACTGAGACACCTGCTCACACGCAGCATCTGATGAAGGCACAAAACACGACAGGACAGGGTGATACACAATCACGGCAAAAACACGACAGGACAGGGCGAAACGCAATCACAGCATGGTGAATACAATACAAGGAACCGACATGGACAGGAACGGAACACAAAGGAATAAATAGGGACTCTAATCAGGGGAAAGGATCGGGAACAGGTGTGGGAAGACTAAATGATGATTAGGGAATAGGAACAGCTGGGAGCAGGAACGGAACGATAGAGAGAAGAGAGAGCGAGAGAGTGAGAGAGGGAGGGGGAGAGAGAGGGCTAGAAGGAGGGAAAGAACCAAATAAGACCAGCAGAGGGAAACGAATAGCATGGGAAGCACAGGGACAAGACAAGATAATAAATGACAAACATGACAGTACCCCCCACTCACCGGCGCCTCCTGGCGCTCTCGAGGAGGAACACTGGCGGCAACGGAGGAAATCATAGATCAAACGGTCCAGCACGTCCCGAGAAAGAACCCAACTCCTCTCCTCAGGACCGTAACAAAAACGATAAAAGGGAAACTAGGGTACTACTCTAAAAAAAAAAATGAGAACTAGGGACAGACTGAGACACAGCAAGGGCAGGGACAAGAACAGGAGAGATGCGATGGCAGGGAACAGACTGAGACCCAGCAAGACCAGGAGCAGAAGCAGAAAAAAAATTACCAGACTTCTTCTGCGCGCAGTCTGAACACGCAGCCACGAAACGGCGCGTGTCACGCTCCTGAGTCGGCCACCAAAAGCGCTGGCGAATAGACGCAAGAGTGCCTCGAACACCGGGATGACCAGCTAACTTGGCAGAGTGAGCCCACTGAAGAACAGCCAGACGAGTGGAAACAGGAACGAAAAGGAGGTTACTAGGACAAGCGCGGCGGCCTGGAGTGTGCGTGAGTGCTTGCTTAACCTGTCTTTCAATTCCCCAGACTGTCAACCCGACAACACGCCCATAAGGAAGAATCCCCTCGAGATCAGTAGAAGCCACAGAAGAACTAAACAGACGGGATAAGGCATCAGGCTTGGTGTTCTTGCTACCCGGACGGTAAGAAATCACAAACTCGAAACGAGCGAAAAACAACGCCCAACGAGCTTGACGGGCATTAAGTCGTTTGGCAGAACGGATGTACTCAAGGTTCTTATGGTCTGTCCAAACGACAAAAGGAACGGTCGCCCTCCAACCACTGTCGCCATTCGCCTAGGGCTAAGCGGATGGCGAGCAGTTCACGGTTACCCACATCATAGTTGCGCTCAGATGGCGACAGGCGATGAGAAAAATAAGCGCAAGGATGAACCTTATCGTCAGACTGGAAGCGCTGGGATAGAATGGCTCCCACGCCTACCTCTGAAGCGTCAACCTCGACAATAAATTGTCTAGTGACGTCAGGAGTAACGAGGATAGGAGCGGACGTAAAACGTTCTTTTAGAAGATCAAAAGCTCCCTGGGCGGAACCGGACCACTTAAAACACGTCTTGACAGAAGTAAGAGCTGTGAGAGGGGCAGCAACTTGACCGAAATTACGAATGAAACGCCGATAGAAATTAGCGAAACCTAAAAAGCGCTGCAACTCGACACGTGACCTTGGAACGGGCCAATCACTGACAGCTTGTGTTCCGTTCCTGTCCTGTCGGTTCCTTGTCTAGACCTTAGCGGAATCCATCTGAATGCCTTCAGCGGAAATAACGGAACCGAGAAAAGTAACGGAGGAGACATGAAAAGAGCACTTCTCAGCCTTTACGTAGAGACAATTCTCTAAAAGGCGCTGTAGAACACGTCGAACGTGCTGAACATGAATCTCGAGTGACGGAGAAAAAATCAGGATATCGTCAAGATAGACAAAAACAAAAATGTTCAGCATGTCTCTCAGAACATCATTAACTAATGCCTGAAAAACAGCTGGCGCATTGGCGAGACCGAACGGCAGAACCCGGTACTCAAAATGCCCTAACGGAGTGTTAAACGCCGTTTTCCACTCGTCCCCCTCTCTGATGCGCACGAGATGGTAAGCGTTACGAAGGTCCAACTTAGTAAAGCACCTGGCTCCCTGCAGAATCTCGAAGACTGATGACATAAGGGGAAGCGGATAACGATTCTTAACCGTTATGTCATTCAGCCCTCGATAATCCACGCAGGGGCGCAGAGTACCGTCCTTCTTCTTAACAAAAAGAACCCCGCCCCGGCCGGAGAAGAAGAAGGCACTATGGTACCGGCGTCAAGAGACACAGACAAATAATCCTCGAGAGCCTTACGTTCGGGAGCCGACAGAGAGTATAGTCTACCTCGAGGAGGCGTGGTCCCTGGAAGGAGATCAATACTACAATCATACGACCGGTGAGGAGGAAGGGAGTTGGCTCGGGACCGACTGAAGACCGTGCGCAGATCATGATATTCCTCCGGCACTCCTGTCAAATCGCCAGGTTCCTCCTGAGAAGTAGGGAGAGAAGAAACGGGAGGGATGGCAGACATTAAACACTTCACATGACAAGAAACGTTCCAGGATAGGATAGAATTACTAGACCAATTAATAGAAGGATTATGACATACTAGCCAGGGATGACCCAAAACAACAGGTGTAAACGGTGAACGGAAAATCAAAAAGAAATAGTCTCACTGTGGTTACCAGATACTGTGAGAGTTAAAGGTAGTGTCTCAAATTTGATACTGGGAAGATGACTACCATCTAAGGCAAACATGGGCGTAGGCTTGTCTAACGGTCTGAAAGGAATGTTATGTTTCCAACCCATGCTTCGTCCATGAAACAACCCTCAGCCCCAGAGTCAATCAAGGCACTGCATGTAGCACCCGAACCGGTCCAGCGTAGATGGACCGACATAGTAGTACAAGATCTAGATGAAGAGGACTGAGTAGTAGCGCTCACCAGTAGCCCTCCGCTTACTGATGGGCTCTGGCCTCTTACTGGACATGAATTAACAAAATGTCCAGCAACTCCGCAATAGAGGCACAGGCGGTTGGTGATCCTCCGTTCCCTCTCCTTAGTCGAGATGCGAATCCCTCCCAGCTGCATGGGCTCAGTCTCAAAGCCAGAGGAGGGAGATGGTTGCGATGCGGAGCAGGAAACACCGTTGATGCGAGCTCTCTTCCACGAGCCCGGTGACGAAGATCTACCCGTCGTTCTATGCGGATGGCGAGAGCAATCAAAGAGTCCACATCTGAAGGAACCTCCCGGAGAGAATCTCATCCTTAACCACTGCGTGGAGTCCCTCCAGAAAACGAGCGAGCAGCGCCAGGCTCGTTCCACTCACTAGAGGCAGCAAGAGTGCGAAACTCAATAGAATAATCCGTTATGGACCGTTCACCTTGGCATAAGGAAGCCAGGGCCCTAGAAGCCTCCCTACCAAAAACTGAACGGTCAAAAACCCGAATCATCTCCTCTTTAAAGTTCTGGAACTTGTTAGAGCAATCAGCCCTTGCCTCCCAGATAGCTGTGCCCCATTCTCGAGCCCGGCCAGTAAGGAGTGAAATGACGTAAGCAACCCGAGCTCTCTCTCTAGAGTATGTGTTGGGTTGGAGAGAGAACACAATCTCACACTGCGTGAGAAAGGAGCGGCACTCAGTGGGCTGCCCGGAGTAGCAAGGTGGGTTATTAACCCTAGGTTCTGGAGGCTCGGCAGGCCAGGAAGTAACAGGTGGCACGAGACGTAGACTCTGGAACTGTCAGAATGAGGTCGGAAACCTGAGCGGCCAGGTTCTCCACGGCATGGCGAGCAGCAGACAATTCCTGCTCGTGTCTGCCGAGCATGGCTCCTTGGATCTTGACGGCAGTGTAAACAGCGTCTGAAGTCGCTGGGTCCATTCCTTGGTCGGTTCCTTCTGTCATGCAGGTGAAAGAGGACCCAAAAGCGACTTAACAGAAACAGAGTTTATTAAAGTCCAAAACGGAATAACAGAAATCCTCTAGACTTGTAGAGGGGAAACAACTGGAGAAGCGGCCACAGACTGCAGGTCGCCGGGTAGGCGCAGGCCGTAGTCGACTGAGACACCTGCTCACACGCAGCATCTGATGAAGGCACAAAACACGACAGGACAGGGTGATACACAATCACGGCAAAAACACGACAGGACAGGGCGAAACGCAATCACAGCATGGTGAATACAATACAAGGAACCGACGGGACAGGAACGGAACACAAAGGAATAAATAGGGACTCTAATCAGGGAAAGGATCGGGAACAGGTGTGGGAAGACTAAATGATGATTAGGGGAATAGGAACAGCTGGGAGCAGGAACGGAACGATAGAGAGAAGAGAGAGCGAGAGAGTGAGAGAGGGAGGGGGAGAGAGAGGGCTAGAAGGAGGGAAAGAACCAAATAAGACCAGCAGAGGGAAACGAATAGCATGGGAAGCACAGGGACAAGACAAGATAATAAATGACAAACATGACAGTTACCTTTTTGGAGTCCCTGTGTATGATCTTCTGCCTGCCCTTGGACCCAGCTATCTGCCTCCTCCTGCGGTCCTTTACTAATAAACCCCTGCTGCGCCCTGCGCTTGAAACCAGCACCCTGTCTCCCATCGTACTCATTACACAAGGTGAATTGGTTTAGTCTTGACTCTTGGTTGACAGTGTTGGGGGATGGGTAATGTACTGATGCTCAAATGCCAAATCAACACATTTGTTTCTATTTGTCTTAGTTACTACTTTTTTATATTTGAGTCTTATTTTTGTATATATTCATATAGTTTTAAATGTTGTGATCATTTATTTGTGTTCTATATGAAAAATTACAGTTAGTGCAGAATGGTGCCGAAAGGGGGTGGGGGGGTCCAGTGAGCCATACAAGCTAGAACCGCCACTGAGTTAAACACCTGACTGGGTCGCTGGTGTTGTATTTCATACATATTTTTTATTAGACTTTTAGCACAGACAGTCTATCAGAAATGAATGGGGTAGCTTACAGAATTATACTGAACAAAAATATAAAAGCAACATGCAACAATGTCAATGATTTTACTGACTTACAGTTCATATAAGTAAATCAAGAATTTGAAAAAAATTCATTAGGCCTTAATCTATGTACTCTTTTACACATGACTGGACAGGGGCGCAGCCATGGATGGGCTTGGGAGGGCATAGGCCCAGCCAATTAGAATGAGTTTTTCCCCCCACAAAAGGGCTTTGTGACAGACAGACAAATAATCTTCAGTTTCATCAGATGTACAGGTGGCTGATCTCAGGTTATTCTGCAGGTGATGTGGCCAGATGTGGAGATCCTGGTCTGGCGTGGTTACACGTGGTCTGCGGTTGTGAGGCCGGGTTGGACGTACACTTTCTTGCAAAAGTGTTCCCTTGGCGTTTTTCCTATTTTGTAACATTACAACCTGTAATTTAAATGGATTTAATTTTAATTTCATGTAATGGACATACACAAAATAGTCCAAATTGGTGAAGTGAAATGGAAAAGTGGTGTGTGAATACGTATTCACCCCCTTTGCTATAAAGCCCCTAAATAAGATCTGCTGCAACCAATTACCTTCAGAAGTCACATAATTAGTTAAAGTCCACCAATCTAAGTGTCAAATGATCTCATATATATATATGTGTATATATATATGTGTATATATATATATATATATATATATACATACATGCACCTGTTCTGAAAGGCCCCAGAGTTTGCAACACCATTAAGCAAGTGGCACCATGAAGACCAAGGAACTCTAAAAACAGGTCAGGGACAAAGTTATGGAGAAGTACAGGTAAGGCTTGGGTTATCAAAAAATCAGAAACTTTGAACAGGTAAGGCTCCCACGGAGCACCATTAAATCCATTATTCAAAAATGGAAAGAATATGGCACCACAACAAACCTGCCAAGAGAGGGCCACCTACCAAAACTCACAGACCAGGCAAGGAGGGCATTAATCAGAGGCAACAAAGAGACCAAAGATAACCCTGAAGGAGCTACAAATCTCCACAGCGGAGATTGGAGTATCTGTCCATAGGACCACTTTAAGCCGTACACTCCACAGAGCTGGGCTTTATGGAAGAGTGGCCAGAAAAAATACATTAATTAAAGAAAAAAATAAGGAAACACGTTTGGTGTTTGCCAAGAGGCATGTGGGAGACTCCCCAAACATATGGAAGAAGGTACACTGGTCAGATGAGACTAAAAGTTTGCTTTTTGGCCATCAAGGAAAACGCTATGTCTGGCACAAACCAAACACCTCTCATCACCCAGAGGACCATCCCCACAGGGAAGCATGGTGGTGGCAGCATCATGCTGTGGGGATGTTTTTCCAATGGCAGGGACTGGGAAACTGGTCAGAATTGAAGAAATGATGGATGGCGCTAAATACAGGGAAATCCTTGAGGGAAACCTGTTTCACGCCCAATTTTTCAGTTTTTGATTTGTTACATTTTTTTGATATATCCAATAAATGTCGTTCCACTTCATGATTGTGTCCCACTTGTTGTTGATTCTTCACAAAAAAATACAGTTTTATATCTTTATGTTTGAAGCCTGAAATGTGGCAAAAGGTCGCAAAGTTCAAGGGGGCCGAATACTTTCGCAAGGCACTGTACATGACAAGCTAGCACAGAGAGACAGGAAACACAGAGATAAATACACTGGGTAAAACAAGCGACACCTGGATGGCGTGGAGACAATAACGAGGACAGGTGAAACAGATCAGGGTGTGACAGCAACAAAATAGGAAAATGCCAAGGGGTGAATACTTGCGCAAAACACTGTACTGCCATCAATTCCCTGGCAACAGCTCTGGTGGACATTCCTGCAGTCAGCATGCCAATTACACGTTCCCTCGAAACCTGAGACATCTGTGGCAGTGTGTTGTGTGGCCTTTTATTGTCCCCAGCATACCTGTGTAATGATCATGCTGTTTAATCAGCTTCTTGATATGCCACACCTATCAGGTGGATAGATCATCTTGGCAAAGGATAAATGCTCACTAACGGGGATGTAAACATATGTGTGCAGAAAATGTTAGAGAAATAAGCTTTTTGTGCATATGAAGAACTTCTGGGATCTTTTATTGCAGCTCGTAAAACCAACACTTTACATGTTGCGTTTATATTTTTGTTCAGTGTATACATACACTACCAGTCAAAAGTTTTATAACACCTACTCATTCAAGTGCTTTTATTTGTACTATTGTTTGCATTGTAGAATAATAGTGAAGTCATAAAAACTATGAATAACACATATGGAATTATGTAGTAACCAAAAAAAGTGTTAAAATAATTAAAAATATATTTATATTTGAGATTCCTCAATTAGCCACCCTTTGCCTTGATGACAGTTTTGCACACTCTTATAGCAACTGCTCGGCCTCCGACCGCAAGGTACTACAGAGGGTAGTGCGAACGGCCCAGTACATCACCAGGGCCAAGCTTCCTGCCACTCAGGACCTCTATACTAGGCGGTGTCAGAGGAAGGCCCTAAAAATTGTCAGAGACTCCAGCCACAATGGTCATAGACTGTTTTCTCTGCTATGGCATGACAAGCAGTACTGGGGCACCAAGTCTAGGTCAAGAAGCTTCTAAACAACTTCTACCCCCAAGCCATAAGACTCTTGAACATCTAGTGAATTGGCTACCTAGACTATGTGCAGTGCCTCCCTCCCTTTTACACCACTGCTACTCTCCGTTGTCATCTATGCATAGTCACTTTAATTAACTGTACCTACATGTACATACTATCTCAACTAACCAGTGCCCCTGCACATTGACTATGTATCGGTACCCCCCTGTATATACTCTCGCTATTGTTATTTTACTGCTGCTCTTTAATGACTTGTTACTTTTATCACTTATTCTTATCCATATTTTTTTTAAACTGCATTGTTGGTTAGGGGCTCGTAAGTAAGCATTACACTATAAACTTGTATTCGGCGCATGTGACAAATACAGTTTGATTTGACTTTATTTGATCTGACATATGCTGAGCACTTTTCTTTCACCATGCGGTCTGACTCATCCCAAACCATCTCAATTTGGTAGAGGTCTGGGGATTGTGGAGGCCAGGTAATTTGATGCAGCACTACACCACTCTCATTCTTGGTAAAATAGCCCTTACACAGCCTGGAGGTGTGTTGGGTCATTGTCCAGTTGAAAAACAAATGATAGTCCCACTAAGCCCAAACCAGATGGAATGGTGTATCGCTGCAGAATGCTGTGGTAGCCATGTTGGTTGTGTGCCTTGAATTCTAAATCAAAGACAGGGTCACCAGCAAACCACACCCACACCATAACACCTCCTCCTCCATGCTTTATGGTGGGAAATACACGTGTGGAGATCATCCGTTCACCCACACCATGTCTCACAAAAACACTGTGATTGGAACCAAAAATCTCAAATTTGGGGTCCAGACCAAAGGACAGATTTCCACCGGTCTAATGTCCATTGCTCATGTTTCTTGGCCCAAGAACGTTTCTTGTTATTATTGTTGTCCTTTGGTAGTGGTTTCTTTGAAGCAATTAGACTACGAAGGCCTGATTCACACAGTTGATGTTGAGATGTGTCTGTTACTTGAACTCTGTGATGCATTTGTTTTGGACAAATGAACTTATCCTCAGCAGCAGAGGTAACTCTGGGTCTTCCATTCCTGTGGTGGTCCTGACGAGAGCCAGTTTCATCATAGCGCTTGATGGTTTTTCAAATCAAATCAAACTTTATTTGTCACATGCGCCGAATATAACAAGTGTAGACTTTACTGTGAAATGCTTACTTACAATCCCTTAACCAACAATTCAGTTCAAGAAGAGTTAAGAAAATATTTACCAAGTAGGTGATGCAACCGGTCAGGATGCTCTCGATGGTGCAGCTGGGTAACCTTTTGAGGATCTGGAGACCCATGCCAATTCTTTTCAGTCTCCTGAGGGGAAATGGTTTTTGTCGTGCCCTCTTTAAAACTGTGTTGGTATGTTTGGACCATGATAGTTCTTTGGTGATATGGAAATGAAGAAACTTGAACCTCCCGACCCGCTCCACTACAGCCCCGTTGATGAGAATGGGGGCCTGTTCGGCCCGCCTTTTCCTGTAGTCCACGATCAGCCCCTTTGTCTTGCACAGGGGGTCAATTTTTGTGACTGCACTTAAAGAAACTTTCAAAGTTCTTTATATTTTCTGGATTGACTGACCTTCATGTCTTAAAGTAATGATGGACTGTCGTTTCTCTTTGTTTATTTGAGCTGTTCTTGTCATAATATGGATTTGGTCTTTTACCACATAGGACTATCTTCTGTATACCACCCTTACCTTGTCACAACACCACTGATTGGCTAAAACGCATTAATTAAGAAGGAAAGAAATTCCTCAAATTAACTTTTAACAAGGCACACCTGTTAATTGAAATGCATTCCAGGTGACTAGATCATGAAGCTGGTTGAGAGAATGCCAAGAGTGTGCAAAGCTGTCATCAAGGCAAAGGGTGGCTATTTGAAGTATCTCAAAATATAACATCTATTTTGATTTGTTTAACACTTGTTTGGTTACTACATGATTCCATATGTGTAATTTCATAGTTTTGATGTCCTCACTATTATTCTACAATGTAGAAAATAGTAAAAAAAAAAAAAACCTGTGAATGAGAAGGTGTTCTAAAACTTTTGACTGGTAGTGTAGATTTTTCCAGCATGTGATAGGCCTGCAATTTCATGATCATTATACAATTGTAGTACATGTTACCCTACAGAATCAAAAATAATGGATTGGATATTCACTTGACATTATAGTATGTGAATGTTCTCTCTGACAGTAAATGCAGGGCAAATTGCAACTGAGTTGACCCCAATGCTTGGTACTCTACCACACTGAGGTATTGAATTGGTTGAGATAAAATACACTCATTTTGATATACCAGACCCAAGGTCCTCTGATTACTGCTTTCTGCTCCTTTATGTCAAAGATACAGTACCATTCATCATGCCTGCTCTCTGCATCTGCTTCAGGCTGTGTGTTATCTCTCTCCCCAGCAAGTGTTCATTCATACAGACTTGGCATCATTTCATTACGTTATCAACACTTCCGCAAAGGCCCTTTTCATCGGCACACCTGTTCATTACATTGTACCCTAAGCCCACTGTCGTGTTCACAAAAGATCACAGCGGGGCAATTTCAGCACATTCAGCACAGCACTCCATTTGTAGCAAAGCGACAGGCACTGAGGGTGTGTGTGTGTGTGTGTGTGTGTGTGTGTGTGTGTGTGTGTGTGTGTGTGTGTGTGTGTGTGTGTGTGTGTGTGTGTGTGTGTGTGTGTGTGTGTGTGTGTGTGTGTGTGTGTGTGTGTGTGTGTGTGTGTGTGTGTGTGTGTGTGCGTGTGTGCGTGTGTGCGTGTGTGCGCGTGTGCGCGTGCGTGTGTCTGTGTGGGCTTGTCTTGGGCAGCATAGCTCCCATGTGAAGTCCAGAAGTGTCAGACAGGCAGCGAAAAAACACAAGCTGCTCCAATCGATAATATTTTTTGTCCATTTGAAAGCAAAATAGAAATGGACAGAGCAGCTGATACCTGACCAACGTGTTGAGCTTTCTTGGAGAGGGAGATTTGGGCACATTAAGTAAGTAAAGCTTCGAGCCAGAGCGGCCCATAGAGCAGGAGCCTAACAAAATAGTTTGTTTCTGTGTGAGGCAGCTTCATGTACAAGTACACCTCCTGGACAGGAGGGTGTATGTCAAATGACCTCATATAGTCTCACAACACTAGTGTGGTAGGGTAATTAGAGAGCAAGTACTAATTCAAAATTCCTCAGTAGGAAGTTATCAATTGAGCCAAAATCTCTGACTGTGCAAGCACTCCTGATAAAGTATAGGCCATACACCCGATGGCAAGAGCATATTCCCCTCTCTCAGGCTTAACCAAACAGGCTTTCTGAATTCACACGCTGAACAGCTGTTACTTTAAACATACATGTAAACACATATAATTATTCATATTCTACTGAAGAGCTTCAGCAGAGGGTGTGCTTCGAGTGGCTCCAAAGTAGAAATTAGTTGTTGTTGGTGTTGTTATTATTAGTAGTATCTTTATCGTTGACCCTTTCATGTCTGTGAAGGTATATTTTTGGTTGCAAAAATGACTATTTATCAGTCTCCCAACCCCCTCCATCTCCATTACAGTTCTTGCACATGAAACCATTGGTAGTCAATTATTAATCTCCTCATTATAACTAATAAAAAATACACCATCCAGGATTCAATTACATCTACAATTTCAGGGTAATCTAATCATTTTGATTGCAGACTTCTATATTGATTGTGTGCCCTTATCAAATATCATAACACATTTCTATGCAACAAGTTTATATTCTTTGGTCTACAGTACATCCAGAAACAGAAGTACTGTATGAAAACAAAGCAGATTGTAAGACATGAATATCTCCAATAACTACAAAGAAACTTGCCGTAACCTGTCACATTACAAAAACTAAACAGAGATCAAATGACAATGTTGTAGTTCGTGCTCGCCTGGTCCCAGATCTGTTTGTAATTTTGCCAACTCCATTGCTCATTGTCAAACCCAACATTTGGCATGACAATGAGTGACAAGGAGTTGGCATGATAGCACAAACAGACGACTGGCACTGGCTACCTCCATATTGCATCATAACCTATCCATTAGCTGTAGCCTAGGCCATTTATTTGTGTTTATTTTATTTATCTTTTTACCCATCTTCTTGTGACGGGTAAACAGAGATGATCAGTTTACAGAGGAGTATAGAGTGCAGTGATGTGTCCTATAAGGAGCATTGGTGGCAAATCGGATGGCCGAATGGTAAATAACATTTTGCCGCTCAAGAGCACCCTTACCTGTTGATCTATAAATTATGTCTCCATAATCTAGCATGGGTAGGATGATCATCTGAATCAGGGTTAGTTTGGCAGCTGGGGTGGAAGAGGAGTGATTACGATAGAGGAAACCAAGCCTAGATTTAACTTTAGCCTGTAGCTTTGATATGTGTTGAGAGAAGGACAGTGTACTGTCTAGCCATACTCCCAAGAACTTGTATGAGGTGACAACCTCAAGCTCTAAACCCTCAAGAGTAGTAATCACACCTGTGGGGAGAGGGGCATTCTTCTTAACAAACCACATGACCTTTGTTTTGGAGGTGTTCAGAACAAGGTTACGGGTAGAGAAAGCTTTTTGGACACTAAAAAAGCTTTGTTGTAGAACATTTAACACAAAATCCGGGGAGGAGCCAGCTGAGTATAAGAATGTATCATCAGCATATAAATGGATGAGAGAGCTTCCTACTGCTTGAGCTATGTTGTTAATGTAAATTGAGAAGAGCGTGGGGCCTAGGCTTGAGCCTTGGGGTACTCCCTTGGTGACAGGCAGTGGCTGAGACAGCAGATTTTTTGACTTTATACACTGCACTCTTTGAGATAGGTATTTAGCAAACCAGGCCAAAGACCCCCTTAGAGACACCAATACTCCTTAGCCTGCCCACAAGAATGGAATGGTCTACCATATCAAAAGCTTTGACCAAGTCAATAAAAATAGCAGCCCAATGTTGCTTAGAATCAATGGTAATGGTGACATCATTGAGGACCTTTAAGGTTGCAGAGGGAATACCAGAGAGAATACTATAGACATCAAGAAAGCCAGTCAGTTGCCAAGAGTGTGCAAGGCTGTCATCAAGGCAAAGGGTGGCTACTACTTTGAAGAATCCTATATAGAAAATATATTTTGATTTGTTTAACACTTTTTTGGCTACTACATGATTTCACATGTGTTATTTCATAGTTTTGATGTCTTCACTATTATTCTACAATGTAGAAAATAGTCAAAATAAAGAAAAACCCTTGAATGAGTAAGTGTGTCCAAACTCCATTTAGTATGAAATGTTGCATTTCATATGCTATGTATTAATTTGTGGATGTCCATCACCCATTTCGTATGAAATGCTACAAATTACAATGTGTATGATATGTTACGAATTTTCAAAACGCATGATATGTTATGAATTCTAGCTAGATGGCTAACGTTAGCGAGCTGGTTAACGTTAGCTAGGCTAGGGGTTAGGGTTAAGTTTAGGAGTTAGGTTAAAGGGTTAAGGTTAGGGTTAGGGTTATCTAAAAGGGTTAAAGTTAGGGGAATGGTTTTACTGCTAACCTACAAAGCATTACATGGGCTTGCTCCTACCTATCTCTCTGATTTGGTCCTGCCGTACATACCTACACGTACGCTACGGTCACAAGACGCAGGCCTCCTAATTGTCCCTAGAATTTCTAAGCAAACAGCTGGAGGCAGGGCTTTCTCCTATAGAGCTCCATTTTTATGGAACGGTCTGCCTACCCATGTCAGAGACGCAAACTCGGTCTCAACCTTTAAGTCTTTACTGAAGACTCATCTCTTCAGTGGGTCATTTGATTGAGTGTAGTCTGGCCCAGGAGTGGGAAGGTGAACGGAAAGGCTCTGGAGCAACGAACCGCCCTTGCTGTCTCTGCCTGGCCGGTTCCCCTCTTTCCACTGGGATTCTCTGCCTCTAACCCTATTACAGGGGCTGAGTCACTGGCTTACTGGGGCTCTCTCATGCCGTTCCTGCAGGGGGTGCGTCACCTGAGTGGGTTGATTCACTGTTGTGGTCATCCTGTCTGGGTTGGCACCCCTCCTTGGGTTGTGCCGTGGCGGAGATCTTTGTGGGCTATACTCAGCCTTGTCTCAGGATGGTAAGTTGGTGGTTGAAGATATCCCTCTAGTGGTGTGGGGGCTGTCCTTTGGCAAAGTGGGTGGGGTTATATCCTTCCTGTTTGGCCCTGTCCGGGGGTGTCCTCGGATGGGGCCACAGTGTCTCCTGACCCCTCCTGTCTCAGCCTCCAGTATTTATGCTGCAGTAGTTTGTGTCGGGGGGCTAGGGTCAGTTTGTTATATCTGGAGTACTTCTCCTGTCCTATTCGGTGTCCTGTGTGAATCTAAGTGTGCGTTCTCTAATTCTCTCCTTCTTTCTTTCTCTCTCTCGGAGGACCTGAGCCCTAGGACCATGTCCCAGGACTACCTGACATGATGACTCCTTGCTGTCCCCAGTCCACCTGGCCATGCTGCTGCTCCAGTTTCAACTGACCTGAGCCCTAGGACCATGCCACAGGACTACCTGACATGATGACTCCTTGCTGTCCCCAGTCCACCTGGCCATGCTGCTGCTCCAGTTTCAACTGTTCTGCCTTACTATTATTTGACCATGCTGGTCATTTATGAACATTTGAACATCTTGGCCATGTTCTGTTATAATCTCCACCCGGCACAGCCAGAAGAGGACTGGCCACCCCACATATGCTCTCTCTAATTCTCTCTTTCTTTCTCTCGGAGGACCTGAGCCCAAGGACCGTGCCCCAGGACGACCTGACATGATGACTCCTTGCTGTCCCCAGTCCACCTGACTGTGCTGCTGCTCCAGTTTCAACTGTTCTGCCTTATTATTATTCGACCATCCTGGTCATTTATGAACATTTGAATATCTTGGCCATGTTCTGTTATAATCTCCACCCGGCCCATCAGAAGAGGACTGGCCACCCCACATAGCCTGGTTCCTCTCTAGGTTTCTTCCTAGGTTTTGTCCTTTCTAGGGAGTTTTTCCTAGCCACCGTGCTTCTACACCTGCATTGCTTGCTGTTTGGGGTTTTAGGCTGGGTTTCTGTACAGCACTTTGAGATATCAGCTGATGTACGAAGGGCTATATAAGTAAATTTGATTTGATGTGGTTAGCTAACATGCTAAGTAGTTGCAAAGTAGCTAAAAAGTAGTAAATAGTTGAAAAGTGGCTAATTAACTAAATGCTAAAGTTGTCCGTGATGAGATTCAAACTCGCAACCTTCGGGTTGCTAGACGTTCGTGTTATACGCACACCCATACACCCTGGCCTATGTAACCATACCCAACGTAACATATCATACTAATTTCAGTGTCCAGATTTACATTTACTATGTTACGTCTAGTTTATGAGACCAGGCTGTTGATATAGATCTCCCTCATACTGATACTGTAGGTCCTCAGAGGGTCCTCACCAATGGACCAGTAGTGTTCTTGTGCCCTAGGGGCCTGCCTGCCTGGTCCTGATATCCTTTCAGACCTCAACTCCCATTTTCCATGGGCCTATTCATATCAGCTAAAACCTATTGAGTTGGAAACATCACTCAATATAAATCATGCAGTACGATTGCTATATTAAAGGCGTGCCCGAACAGTTCCCCATTAACATCGACGGGGCTGTAGTGGAGCGGGTCGAGAGTTTCAAGTTCCTTGGTGTCCATTACATCACTGCCCATTACATCACTGGGGCCAAGCTTCCTGCCATTAAGGACCTATATACTAGGCGTGTCAGAGGAAAGCCCCCAAAATTGTCAAAGACTCCAGTCACCCAAGTCATAGACTGTTTTCTCTGCTACCACACACATGGCAAGCGGTACCGGTGCCCCTAAGTCTAGGACCAAAAGGCTCCTTAACAGCTTCTACCCCCAAGCTATAAGACTGCTGAACAGTTAATCAAATGGCCACCGGACTATTTACATTCACACCTCCCCCCATTCGTTCTTTACACTGCTTCTACTTGCTGTTTACTATCTATGCATTGTCACTTTACCCCTACCTGTACATGTACAAATTACCTCGACTAACATGTACCCTGCACATTGACTCTGTGCAGGTACCCCCCTGTACAGAGCCTCCTTACTGTTATTTTATTGTGTTTCTTTTTTATTTATTTTAATTTTATTTGGTAAATATTTTCTTAACTCTTTCTTGAACTGCCCTGTTGATTAAGGGCTTGTAAGTAAGGTCTACACTTGTATTCGCGCGTGTGACAAATAAAGTTTGATTTGATTTGATATTGCCTGGTCAATTTTTATGAGAATGCTCAACTGCTTCGAGCAAAAGGTGCCACCTAGTGTTTGCGTGCTTTTCATTCAAGTGCAACTCACTGACAACCTTGATATTTGTAAGGAGACGACAACTAAAACATCCAAGTGTCTGTAATAACAGGCAGAAATATTTGTTATGAGTTCTCCCGATAAACTCGGCAACGTTTAGAACAATGAGATCAGTGCACTCCTATGTGCAGTGCTAATGTGGCGGATTATTCGAAGGTTCTGCAGACCCTCAGTGGAAAATCTTCAGTTCGCAAATGTAAGGACACCTGATGAACGGTTCAGCGCGGTTCACCGCCGGAAATTGCGCTCAAAAACACACTGGCTCGTTGAGGACTACCAACGTTCAACCGAGACAGACTTCTTCATTTACATCAAGAATTTGAAATGATGACGCTCCAAAAGAGTTTGGAAAAACGATACACGGTAAGCGATGCGTTGCGCACAAAACTTACCAGCACTTCTAAATGAGCACACTATACCTTTGTATTAGGATGTTGTAGTCAGACTGTAGTCTGATCAGTCACAGTTATCTGTATAGGTAAATGTTGCCTTCTTGTTTGTCGACTGCTCGATTACGTTTAGAATAGCTGCATCTGGTTTCTTTGTAAATGTTAATTGTGGCGAAATTATCAATTAAAATGAACTTGTCTATGATCCAGCAAAAAACGAAATAATAATAATAATAAGGTATATCTGACATCTTTAGATATTATCTGGCTTACTGTTTTTGGAATGACTTGTTAATTAACTTGAAGAACAAATTAATTTAGTATTTTCTCCTTCAGTGAATTTATATTTTATTTATGTTTATGTTTAACTGTTTTAATATAATGAAAGGGATCAAGGGTGTATCCTTCCAGAAAAACACAAATCTAAGATGAATGTGTTTTAATTGGACAATGCTCAACAGAATGCATGGAAAATCCCTTATCGTTCATAAAAGTATGATTGTCCTTTTCATTGATGCGTAGGCCAATAGCCAATCATTGAACAATTAGGCTATAGGCTCCAGGCTGTCTAGGAAATTTGAAATAAATGATTTCCCATTCCTTTATTGAATCGTATGTGAATGTATGATATCGTATGATAATCCAATAGAAATCGACTGATTCGTCCATATGTTTAACACAAAATCCCATACTTTATCCATGAGGGTTAATGAATAAAATGTCGATTTGGAACTTAAACAGATCCCTGCTTTAACCTTTAACTCCAAAAGTGAGTAAATGGAAATTAAACGGAAATGGTGTATTTAGGACTGAAATGACACCATGGGGAATTGTGTAGGAGAGACCGTGCCAGCGGTCACCATGGACTGCTGCACATCATTCTGTCAAGTTCGTCGTTCGTAATGGAGTGTGTGCGAGCGCGTACTAGTATCTGTGAGATCCAAAGCTTGGAGTGGGGGTTGGGGTTGGGGGTAGGAGCCTCTTCCATCCTTCTTCTGAGATCACCATTACATGCGTTTGCACTCTGTCCTGTAGATGGTCTAAACAAAGGTTACATGTGACAGGAAATATAACACAAATGTGTGGATCTTTGAATAGACCTATGGCTCTGGCCCCAATAATTAAACTTGACCTTTACTAGCACTGGAAAAAGCACAGGAAAGAGAATAGGCATATGACTATGGTGATACTTTACTTGCACACCAGGAACTTTTCACTAGGGTAGCTAATACAATCTTTGTACTAATACAAGCTTTCTTTGGGGTGTTAATGCTAAAAATATTCTTAAGGGGGCTTCAGCACCTTCAAGCCCGTCCATGTTTACTAGATGAACACAGATCAACTCTGAGATGAGGGCATTCAGGCACTGGGAGGGCTTTGTCTCTTTTCATGAATCACCCTACATTTAGAATGAGATTGTGCTTAGCCTCACATGAATGATAGGAATGTATTATGTCCTCTTTTCACATAAATCACCTAATGTTGTGTTTTCTCTCTGGATGATTAGGATAAATCATTAGTAACACCTACAGGTGTAGTATCTTACTTTTCTGCATGCCTTCCTCCTGCACTGTTTCGAGTAGATGTCCTGGATGGGAGGGAGCACGGTCCCAGTGATTCACGGCCCGCTGGACATTGAGGTCATGAAAGGAGCAATTACCATATCAGGCTGTGATGCAATCGGTCAGGACACTTTCTTGATGATGGAGTTGGTGTCATGCAAAGCCACGCAGTTGTAGGTGAACAGGGAGTACAGCTGAGGACTGAGGACACACCCCTGGAGTGCCCCTGTGTTAAGAGTCAGTGTGGAGAAGGTGTTGTTGCCAGTCCTCACAGCCTGTGGTCTGCCCATCAGGAAGTCCTGATGGGCAGGAAGTTGAATGCTGAACAGTAGTCATTGAACAGCGTTCTCACATAGGTGTTCCTCTTGTCCAGATGTGTTATGGCTGTGTGAATAGCTATCGAAATGGCAACTACCGTGAATCTGTTGGAGCGGTAGGCAAATTGTAGTGGGTCCAGTGTGCCTGGCATGCTGGCATTGATGTGGGCCACGACCAGCTCTTCGAAGCACTTCATGATGATCGAGGTGAGTCCGACTGGGTGATAGTTATTTGGGCATGTCACCTTGTTTTTCTTGGACACTGGGACAATCGTGGTCTCCTTAAAGCAGGTTGAGACTACAGCCTGGAACAGGTTGAAGATGTCCGAGAAGACACCTGCCAGCTGGTCAGCACATACTCTGAGGACGTGGCCAGCGATGCCATCTGGGCCGGCAGCTTTGTGAGTATTCACTCTTTTGAAAGGACTTGGTCATCCGGAGCAGCAAGTGTCTTCCTGGATGGCTCGGTATTGTGTGCCTCGAAGCGAGCAAAGAATGTGTTAAGCTGGGTACAACACATTTCCTAATGAAGCTTTTGACTGACGATGTATGTGCCTCAATGTTGATGAATGAGTCCTGGGTGGATGAATCTTTGAACATATTCCAATCAGTTATGGCTGCATCCCATATTATACTCTAGTACCTATATAATGCACTACGTTATACCAGGGTTCTAGGGCTCTGATCAAAGTAGTGCAATGTGTAATATGCTACCATTTGGGATGCACACCATGGGCTGTATTTTCGGCAAGTGTTAAACACACATTAGTTTGCAATTTCGTCGTGTTAAAAAAAAACGGAAGGTTCGACAATTTACCTATCTAACATCAGCTTGCTTGCACTGAGGTGGGAGTTGTGGCAATATTTAAGGTGCGTCCTTAAAAACAAAACAATTTCATGCAGCACTAATAGGATGTTTTAAGACCCACGAAAGCAGGTCTAAACGGAAATAATATTGGTATGGATTTTTAGAGAGGAAGCACAGCCAATCCAGCTGTGATGCACAGTGCCCATAAAAGAGAGATGTGCCTTTTGTGCCAGTGAATCTCGTATTTAGAAACATAAAACAATGATTGTTTCTCCTCATTCCTGTATCACATCAAATCCAATTAATCCAACATCCACACAAACAAACAGAGCTTGATTATGTATTCACGTCTGTAATTCTTATGCTCTACGGTTTAGGTTCTGCTATTCTGGCAGGGTGGGGATGTCTGCAATGACAAAAAACTATAACAGAAACAAGGAGATCAGGGGTATATGTACTAGATCAATGTCTTTGTGCTGCTGTGTGGGTGATTTCCCATTATGATCAAATGTTATTACATTTTAGGAGCGGGAAGTCTTACCACCAGCCAAATTTATAACAGATAAGAGTTTAGTGCACTACTTTTGACCAGAACCCTATGGGTCGTGGTCAAAAGTAGTGCACTACAGTATATAGGGAATAGAATGCAGACAGAGAGTTCTTATTGAGTAAAGTGAAACTTTCAATACTCATTCATTCTCTCCCAGGGAGGGATATTACACCTCTAACAGGCATTGAAGGCAATGAATAAAAAGTCTAATCTCCAAAACATTGTTCATAACAACTTTGACAGTGCATTTACAGTATAGTGACATTACTGCCTGGCGTTTGGAAGACAATCAAACAGGAGTTTATATCAATGCATTCTGAGGATTGTTACCCGGCTGGGTTGTGTTAAAAGTCCCACTCAAGTCTCATTTTCAGCTCATTTATCACCTGATTTACTTAAAGTTCCAATGCAGTGGTATTTATCTCAACATCAAATCATTTCTGGGTAACAATTAAGTACCTTACTGTGAATATTTTCAATTAAAATGGCTAGGACTGTCTGGGAGTAGTCTGAGTTGGGAGGGGAAAACTGAAAACTAGCTGTTATTTGAAAAGAGGTTTGGAACTATCTTTCTTAATGGTCTAGTTACTAAGGCCAAAATTCTATCCCACCAAAACAGGCTGATATTTCAGGCAGTCTTTTCAAACAGCTCTTACAATAAAATGGCATGATCATCATTTTCACAATTTCACAGTATTATTCCAACCTCATAGTGTGGAAATATACACTACATGGCCAAAGTATGGGGCCATGCCTTCACATTAGTGGATTCGGCTATTTCAGCAACACCCATTGCTGACAGGTGTATAACATTGAGCACACAGCCATGCAATCTCCATAAACAAACATTGGCAGTAGAATGGCCTGTACTGAAAACCTCAGTGACTTTCAACGTGGCACCGTCATGGGATGCCACCTTTCCAGCAAGTCACTTCGTCAAATTTCTGCCCTGCTAGAGCTTTCCCGGTCAGCTGTAAGTGTTGTTATTGTGTTGTGGAAACGTTTAGGAGCAATAACGGCCCAGCCGTGAGGTGGTAGGCCACACAAGCTCACAGAACAGGACCACCGCGTGCTGAAGTGAGTAGTGCTTAAAAATCATCTGTCTTCGGTTGCAACACTCACTACCGAGTTCCAAACTGCCTCTGGAAGCAACGTCAGCACAATAACTGTTAGTCAGGAACATCACGAAATGGGTTTCTTTGGCCGAGCAGCCACACATAAGCCTGAGATCTCTGTGTGCAATGCCAAGTGTCGGCTGGAGTGGTGTAAAGCTCGCCGCCATTGAACTCTGGAGCAGTGGAAACACGTTCTTTGGAGTGATGAATCACGCTTCACCATCTGGCAGTCCAACAGATTAATCTGGGTTTGGCGGATGCCAGGAGAACGGTACCTGTCTGAATGCATAGTGCCCACTGTAAAGTTTGGTGGAGGAGGAATAATGGTCTGGGGCTGTTTTTCATGGTTTGGGTTAGGCCCCTTAGTTCCAGTGAAGGGAAATCTTAATGCTACAGCATACAATTACATTCAAGACAACTCTGTGCTTTCAACTTCATGGCAACATTTTGGGGAAGGCCCTTTCCTGTTTCAGAATGGTCAATGCCCCGTGCACAAAGCAAGGTCCATACAGAAATGGTTTGTCGAGATCGGTCTGAAAGAACTTGACTGGCCTGCACAGATCCCTTACCTTAACCCCATTGAACACTTTCGGGATTAATTGTAACGCCGATTGAGAGCCAGGCCTAATTGCCCAATATCAGTGCCTCGCCTCACTAGTGCTCTTATGGCTGAATGGAAGCAAGTCCTCACAGCAATGATCCAACATCTAGAGGAAAACCTTCCCAGAAGAGTGGAGGCTGTTATAGCAGCAAAGGGGGGACCAACTCCATATTAATGTGTAAATAAACCACAGAAAAATCACGTCTTTGACTGCATTGGGCCTTTATCAAACGGTACATCTCAATAGGTGGTCCATGTATCCTCATGTGACAAATGTGTGTGTGTAAAAATAATCACTGGAGGACGTCTTTAAAGATCCACCAAACATGCCGATTGGCTTGTGTAATGAATTTCCTCCTCTTCTTCCGAAGAGGAGAGGCGAAACGGATCAGAGGACCAATACGCGGCGTGGTAAGTGTCCATGGTTCTTTTTAATACGTTAAGGTACACATGAACAACTGACTACAAAAAACAATAAATGTGAAAACTCAAAACAGTCCTATCTGGTGCAATCACAGAGACAGAAACAATCACCCACAAACACACAGTGAAACCCAGGCTACCTAAGTATGATTCTCAATCAGAGACAACTAATGACACCTGCCTCTGATTGAGAACCATACTAGGCTGAAACATAGAAATACCCAAAACATAGAAAAACAAACATAGACTGCCCACCCAACTCACGCCCTGACCATACTAACTAAATAAAAAACACAGGAAATAAAGGTCAGAACGTGACAGTACCCCCAAAGGTGCGGACTCCGGCCGCAAAACCTTGACCTATAGGGGAGGGTCTAGGTGGGCGTCTGTCCGCGGTGGCGGTTCTGGCGCGGGACGCGGACCCCACTTCACCATTGTCTTAGTCCGCCTTATTGTCCGCCTCCATGGCTTTCTCACCATGGCAACCCCTCTCAATGACCCCACTGGACAGAGGGGCAGCTCGGGACAAAGGGGCAGGAGCTCGGGACAGAGGGGCAGGGGCTCTGGCGCCCCTGGGCTGAGGGGCTCTGGCGCCCCTGGGCTGAGGGGCTCTGGCGCCTCTGGGCTGAGGGGCTCCGGCAGCGGCGCCGGACAGGCGGGAGGCTCCGGCAGCGGCGCCGGACAGGCGGGAGGCTCCGGCAGCGGCGCCGGACAGGCGGGACGCTCCGGCAGCGGCGCCGGACAGGCGGGAGCACCTGCAGGGAGGAGACAGAGAGACAGCCTGGTGCGTGGAGCTGCCACAGGAGGAAGCGGCGCCGGACAGGCGGGACGCTCCGGCAGCGGCGCCGGACAGGCGGGACGCTCCGGCAGCGGCGCCGGACAGGCGGGAGCACCTGCAGGAAGGAGACAGAGAGACAGCCTGGTGCGTGGAGCTGCCACAGGAACCACCAGGCTGGGGAGATCTTCAGGAGGCTTGGTGTTAGGAGGAGCCTGAAAGACCGGGCTGTGGGGGAGCACTGGAGCTCTGGTGCGCAACCTTGGCACCACTTCCCCAGGCTGGACCACTACTCTAGCCCGGACCCTCCAGAGTGCAGGCACAGGTTGAACCGGGCTGTGGGTAAGCACGGGAGATCTAGTGCTTACTACACGCACCTCTCCCTTAGGCTCCACTCCCACAGTAGCCCGGCACGAGCGGAGCGCAGGCAGAGGACGCACTGCACCCTCCCAGCGCCCCGGAGACACAGCACGCAGAGCCGGCGCAGGATAACCTGGACCAAAACTGCGTACCGGCGACCAGACCCGCTGAGCAGGCACCATACGCCCTGGCTCAATACCCACACTCGCATGGCACTTTCGGGGGGCTGCCCTATAGCGCACCGGGCTATGGACACGCACTGGCGACACCGTGCGCTTAACCGCATAACACGGTGCCTGACCAGTAATGCGCTGCTTATAATAAGCACGAAGCGTGAGCTCAGGTCTGCTACCTGGCTTAGTACCACACCCCGTGTGCCCCCCAAAAAATTTTGGGGGGGCTGCCTCTCGTACCTGTCGCACTGCCGTGCTGGCTCCTCATATTGCCGCCGCTCAGCTCTCACTGCCTCCAGCTCTGCTTTGGGGCGGCGATTTTCCCCAGCCTGTGCCCAGGGTCCCTCTCCGTTCAGTATCTCCTCCCATGTCCAGGAGTCCTGTGATGCTGGCCTCTGTTGTTGATGCTGCTGCTGTCGTCGCTGTCCTTTACCACGCCGCTTGGTCCGATTTGGGTGGGTGATTCTGTAATGAATTTCCTCCTCTTCTTCCGAAGAGGAGAGGCGAAACGGATCAGATGACCAATACGCGGCGTGGTAAGTGTCCATGGTTCTTTTTAATACGTTAAGGTACACATGAACAACTGACTACAAAAAACAATAAATGTGAAAACTCAAAACAGTCCTAACTGGTGCAATCACAGAGACAGAAACAATCACCCACAAACACACAGTGAAACCCAGGCTACCTAAGTATGATTCTCAATCAGAGACAACTAATGACACCTGCCTCTGATTGAGAACCATACTAGGCTGAAACATAGAAATACCCAAAACATAGAAAAAAAAACATAGACTGCCCACCCAACTCACGCCCTGACCATACTAACTAAATACAAAACACAGGAAATAAAGGTTAGAACGTGACAGCTTGTGTGTTTTTAGAGAGCAATTACCGGAGCTGTTCAACCCATGATTCAACCCATGAAACCTACACTCGATCCCTCCGATGTCAACAACTACAGACGAGTATCCCTTCTTTCTTTTCTCTCCAAAACTCTTGAACGTGCCGTCCTTGGCCAGCTCTCCCGCTATCTCTCTCAGAATGACCTTCTTGATCCAAATCAGTCAGGTTTCAAGACTAGTCATTCAACTGAGACTGCTCTTCTCTGTATCACGGAGGCGCTCCGCACCGCTAAAGCTAACTCTCTCTCCTCTGCTCTCATCCTTCTAGACCTATCGGCTGCCTTCGATACTGTGAACCATCAGATCCTCCTCTCCACCCTCTCTGAGTTGGGCATCTCCGGCGCGGCCCATGCTTGGATTGCGTCCTACCTGACAGGTCGCTCCTACCAGGTGGCGTGGCGAGAATCTGTCTCCTCACCACGCGCTCTCACCACTGGTGTCCCCCAGGGCTCTGTTCTAGGCCCTCTCCTATTCTCGCTATACACCAAGTCACTTGGCTCTGTCATAACCTCACATGGTCTCTCCTATCATTGCTATGCAGACGACACACAATTAATCTTCTCCTTTCCCCCTTCTGATGACCAGGTGGCGAATCGCATCTCTGCATGTCTGGCAGACATATCAGTGTGGATGACGGATCACCACCTCAAGCTGAACCTCGGCAAGACGCAGCTGCTCTTCCTCCCGGGGAAGGACTGCCCGTTCCATGATCTCGCCATCACGGTTGACAACTCCATTGTGTCCTCCTCCCAGAGCGCTAAGAACCTTGGCGTGATCCTGGACAACACCCTGTCGTTCTCAACTAACATCAAGGCGGTGGCCCGTTCCTGTAGGTTCATGCTCTACAACATCCGCAGAGTACGACCCTGCCTCACACAGGAAGCGGCGCAGGTCCTAATCCAGGCACTTGTCATCTCCCGTCTGGATTACTGCAACTCGCTGTTGGCTGGGCTCCCTGCCTGTGCCATTAAACCCCTACAACTCATCCAGAACGCCGCAGCCCGTCTGGTGTTCAACCTTCCCAAGTTCTCTCACGTCACCCCGCTCCTCCGCTCTCTCCACTGGCTTCCAGTTGAAGCTCGCATCCGCTACAAGACCATGGTGCTTGCCTACGGAGCTGTGAGGAGAACGGCACCTCAGTACCTCCAGGCTCTGATCAGGCTCTACACCCAAACAAGGGCACTGCGTTCATCCACCTCTGGCCTGCTCGCCTCCCTACCACTGAGGAAGTACAGTTCCCGCTCAGCCCAGTCAAAACTGTTCGCTGCTCTGGCCCCCCCCAATGGTGGAACAAACTCCCTCACGACGCCAGGACAGCGGAGTCAATCACCACCTTCCGGAGACACCTGAAACCCCACCTCTTTAAGGAATACCTAGGATAGGATAAGTAATCCTTCTCACCCCCCCCCCTTTAAGATTTAGATGCACTATTGTAAAGTGACTGTTCCACTGGATGTCATAAGGTGAATGCACCAATTTGTAAGTCGCTCTGGATAAGAGCGTCTGCCAAATGACTTAAATGTAAATGTAAATGTAATGATAGTGGGCAAATGGACTTTGTCAAATCAAAACTCAACTTCCATGTGTTACCCCTTGTGACTTTATGATCAAAATGATCCAATTTACACTTTATAGTCAATTTTGAAACTAGAGTAACTGTTTCGGACTCATATCGATGCCAATGTTGTTTTCAAAGAGATTTTCAAAGGTAGTCACTCTTTAAAGCAGAGAAAAGACATGGAAGTGGCAGATGGGATTACAGGACATGGACAGTACCCCCTGCTGGTTGACCATCTGTTCCTCCACAGCAAGATTTACACCACAACTTTGCTATGGTGACATTAAGAAAAGTTTAAACCAAAACATTCTGAGGACTGTTATCTGGCTGGATGGGTTTATGTGTGTTTAAATCTGAGTTGGCCCTCATCACTAAGCTAAGGACCCTGGGACTAAACACCTCCCTGGATCTTGGACTTCCTGACGGGCCTCCCCATGTGATAAGGGTAGTTAACAACACATCCGCCACGCTGATCCTCAACACGAGGGCCCCTCAGGGGTGTGTGCTCAGTCCCATCCTGTACTCCCTGTTCACCCACGACTGCACAGCCAGGCACGACTCCAACACCATCATTAAGTTTGCTGATGAAACAACAGTGGTAGGCCTGATCACCAACAACGATGAGACAGCCTATAGGGAGAAGGTCAGAGACCTGACCGTGTGGTGCCAGGGCAACAACCTCTCCCTCAACGTGATCAAGACAAAGGAGATGATTGTGGACTACAGGAAAAGGAGGACCGAGCACGCCCCCATTCTCATCGACGGGGCTGTATTGGAGCAGGTTGAGAGCTTCACGTTCCTTGGTGTCCACATCACCAACACACTAACATGGTCCAAGCACACCAAGACAGTTGTGAAGAGGGCACAACAAAATCTATTCCCCCTCAGGAGACTGAAAAGATTTGGCATGGGTCCTCAGATTCTGAACAAAAAATGTGCCTTTCTTTCAAAAACAAGGACATATTTCTAAGTGACCCCAACCTTTTGAAGGGTAGTGTACATAATTACCTCAATTACCTCAACACCGGTGCCCCCGCACATTGACACATTGACTCTGTACCGGTACCCCTTGTATATATCCCCGCGATTGTTATTTAATGCTGCTCTTTAATTATTTGTTATTCTTATCTCTTACTTTCTTTAGGTATTTTCTTAAAACTGCATTGTTGGTTAAGGGCTTGTACGTAAGCATTTCACTGTTGTATTCGGCACATGTGACAAGTACAATTTTATTTTATTTGACATAGTACTGTAGACTTGTTGGACCCTGGAAATTACAAGATGCTCTCTGCCCCAACTTTGACAGTGCATTCATATGGTGACATTACTACCTGATGTTTTGATGACAAGCTAAATTATTATGATCAGAAACAGGAGTTAAAACCAAAGTATTTGAAGATTGTGATCTGGGATGTGTTTAAATTAGAGCCATTGCAGTGGCATCATTGGGATTTCAGCACCATGGATAGCACTCCATATATCATTGTCTGTCCCACTCTCCATCCCACCAATATTTACATCCTGAAAGCAACTGTCAATCAATGTCTGTGTGAAAGACTAGGTGAATGTGGGGACAGAGGCCTCTGCTTCGATCAATGTCCTCCTCCTTACACAGTAATATATTGTTCCTGGGGTTCCATCTTAAATGCTCTCAGCTGATTGTTATATTACCTGTTCTTGGCTACCTTGAGAAAATATGGTGTTTCCATTCATGGTCTTGTGGTTCAGGAGTGAATTATTGGCCAATTGTTTATGTCAGACATTCATTTATTTTTTGTGTTTAAGGCGGTCACATTTGATTTGTTGCTTCTGTGGGTGGGTACATCAGTTGCATTTAAACTGGACATGCATTGTGTTCTTGAAAAATAGAAGTGTCATCCCTCCATACACAGCCTTTCAGAAACTTTAAGAGTCCCAAAATACCACTTATTCTTCCTCTACCAAAGGCAAGAATAGGTTAACCAGTTTTCCCCATAAATATATGATCTCTCCCCTGTCCATTTGTATCTGTCATGCAGAGTTGTCCCTTCGCTATGGTCCATCATATTCAGAGCCTGTTCTGTGTCTCAAATGGCACTCTATTCCCTATGTAGTGTACTTTTGATTTGCCATTTGGGGCGCACAATGTGTCTCAGCTCCCTAATGGTCAAAATGCATTCCAGAGCAGGAGGCTAGTGGGTGGAATAGAGGTGCAAGTAATATGCCTGGATGACATAACGTATCTAATTGGATATGAAATGGAAATGGAGATACATTTCACCTCTCCCTTCACCTACAGGTGTGGGATCTTAATTTGACCAGTTTCTCACAGCAGGAAAATAATCCTGCAGCAACAGGAAATGTGGATTATAATGAATGGAAATTAATTAATTTGATACATTTTTAGTTTGGGCAAATCAAGTCTGTAATTTTAAAGTGGAAAACACAAACTTTACTGCAACAGCAGGGCGATCAAATTAAGATCCTACACCTGTATCATTTTTCCATTTCTATTTCCTGTCATCTCTTTGCTCCAGGCTGTTATTTGTTCCACTCATCAGGTACCACTGTCTATCTCTATTAATGTCCCCTTTTCCAACAACAGGCTTAGCAAAGAGATCATTAACGGGTTTGAATGATTGAATCGGATCATTATTGGCTACAGTGTATGTTGATGATGGATTATTCACCCACAACTTGATATACAGAGCCACAGGGACCTGGCAGTTTTATAATAATGCAAGATCACCATTGCAATCTCCACTCCTGAAAGGTCATCCATTCCCTGGTGAGATGATAGCTGAGTAATAGCATCATTTACCGACTTCCTGAGTGTGATTTGCCTACATCCCAAATGGCAACATATTCCCTATGTAGTGCACTATTTTTGACCAAGCCCTATGGGGAATAGGGTGCCATTTGGGACGTAGACAGTGTGTTCTAACACAACCTGGTCTCTGGGCAAGTCATAGGATTTGGTAGGTAAATGTATTCCCTCCATTTAGTATGATATTTTACGTTAGGTTGCATTATGAATGGAATAGCGGTCATACAATATCATACTTTTTGGAGGATGTATAGTATCACACGTCTTACCTAGTCAAACAATATAATACGAATTGGAGGATGCAACTTATCATACGTTGGCAGATGTATAGTAGAGGACGTATAGTTTTATACGTCTTTCTCTGAGATCAGGTTACTTGTTGCGTTGTAACAAATTGTCACGACTTCCGCCGAAGTTGGTGTCTCTCCTGGTTCGGGCGGCTCGGCGGTCGTCGTCACCGGCTTTCTAGCTGCCACCGATCCATGTTTCTTTTTTCTATTTGTGATGTCTTGATTGTACACACCTGGTTCCCATTAAGTTATTATTATTTCCCTATTTAACCCTCTGGTTCCCATTATGTTTTGTGTGTGATTATTCCTGGTTTGTGTTAGGGTTTGTTATCACTGCATGGATTGTTTTGGCAGATTTATTTTTCTGAATAAAGTACGTTATTTTACTCAGTTCAGCCACTGAGGCCCCTCATGATCAGTTTTTTTGGGGGGGGCCCCCACCACCATCAAAGTTGCCCATCCATGGTCTAAAGTTACTAGACCATGAGTACATCATACATCTTGATGTACTCATCAAATAGGTATAGTATCAGCGCTCTGATTTACATTCATTTGCCATTTTCCTGGCCTACTCTTGTCTCATTATCTGAAACGGCAAACTGCAAGATTTGTGCCCATATCTAGAAAGATCAGCATAACATTGGATATGTGATGCTGCAGCTGCCCTCAGTAATGCGTTGGTCCATATTTTCAGCTTCTGTTTTTGCCGAGTAGACAGGTCATAGACTTGGGTTAGCATAGGTCATGTGAAAGAGATATGTGCCTTTGGAGGTTTTTGTTGTTGTAACTTCCTCCCCAGTAGAAGCGAATGGGGCATCTGAGTCCAAAGCAGAGTTATTTCAGTCACTGAAACAGAGTTTTGCGTTAGATTTGAGAGGGACTTGGTGCTTTTCAGAGGTGACTAAATGCATCTTTAATTCCCATTTTAATCCCATGTTTAATGACACCCTTGCAGCAACTTTGCTTGAATCAGAGAGGGAAATACTCCAAAGGGGGGAAATTATTGTTTGGTGTGTGAGAACCTTTTGATGTTAGAATCCGTAGGGCTTTGAGGGCTTCAATCTCAATACAAAGTGATGGGAGTGTTTGAGACATGCTTTCATTTCCCCGTGGAGGTAAAGTATAGTAAAGCAAGGGGTGTTCAAATGGCATTATATCATAACTAGGTCAATGAGAGGAAAGGGGTCACATTACTCTCTAGTACACACTACACACAACAACACGCAGAGTAAAGGAGTGTCATGTTCAATTGAGTGATATCTTTATTGTGCCAATATGTAATTATGCATTCTCAAGAAATATGAAAAGCATTTTCAAGAAGTGGTTGTTGTGTAAAGATCCTTGCGACATGGGGGTGTGCATTATCATGCTGAAACATGAGGCGATGGCGGCGGATGAATGGCACGACAATGGGCCTCAGGATCTCGTATCTAATTGCCATCGATAAAATGCAATTGTGTTCATTGTCTATAGCGTATGCCTGCCAATACCATAATCCCACCGCCACCATGGGGCACTCTGTTCACAACAATGACATCAGCAAACCGCTCTCCCACACGACGTCATACACGCTGTCTGCCATCTGCCCGTTACAATTGAAACCAGGATTCATCTGTGAAGAGCACACTTCTCAAGTGTGCCAGTGGCCATCAAGCATTTGCCCACTGAAGTAGGTTACGATGCCGAACTGCAGTCAGGTCAAGACCCTCGTTAGGACAACGAGCACGCAGATAAGCTTCCCTGAGACTGTTTCTGACAGACATTTCTGACAGAAATTCTTTGCTTGTGCAAACCCACAGTTCATTAGCTGTCTGGGTAGCTGGTCTCAGACGATCCCGTAGGTGAAGAAGCCGGTTGTTTAGGTCCTAGACTGGCGTCGTTATACGTGGTCTGCGGTTTTGAGGCCAGTTGGACATACTGCCAAATTCCTTAAATGACGTTGGAGGCGGCTTATGGTAGAGAAATGAACATTAAATTCTCTGGCAACAGCTCTGGTGGACATTCCTGCAGTTAGCATGCCAATTGCACGCTCCCTCAAAACTTAAGACATTTGTGGCATTGTGTTGTGTGACACAACTGCACATTTTAGAGTGGCCTTTTATTGTCCCCAGCACAAGGTGCACCTGTGTAATGATCATGCTGTTTAATAAGTTTCTTGGCAAATGAGAAATGCCCACTAACAGGGATGTAAACAAATTTGTACACAAATTTGAGAGAAATAAGCTTTTTGTATTGAACATTTCTTGGATCTTTTATTTCCATGAATCATGGGACCAACACTTTGTTCGGTGTATTTTGAGTCATACTTTAATAAAATATCAGGCTCACAGTGATGTATTTTAAAGCCATGGATAAAAGCAAAATGTGCTGTCTCTTTACTCTGCTCTACCATGGTATGACAGTGGTGTGCTGAGACCTTTTTCCCTCAGCGGAAATGGCCTTTCAGATGCCAGACTGAGCGGTGACATGAAATGGCTCTGAGGGGGAGGCAGTAGGATGTATTGCACACACACACCTCTGTATTCTCCCAGAGAATGCTTGACAGGTTAAGCCTGTGATGACTCACCTTCAGATGAGTGGAAAGCAATTTTTGAAAGGTACTGTATTCTTTGAAAAGCAACTTTCAGGTCTCTGCACACCTCCAATGTTGACTAAATGGTAATACGAACTAAGACATGTTTTACTGGTACTTCCAAAGTAAGTGAGATGATATCTTTCAAATAGAGATGTATTATGAATTTAAAGTTTTATTTTTTTCTCTCCACTCTCCTTTCCCTCTACTCCCACCAAGTGGATAGTCTTAGTAACTAGTTACATTCCGTTTTACTGGCTCATGCAAATCATTATCAGCAGGGTACAAGACTGAGGATTTGGCTTATTTTCAGTATGGAACCCAGGCTAAATCAAATAAAGAACTAGGGCTATCTTCTGTATACCACCCTTATCTTGTCACAACACAACTGATTGGCTCAAAAGCATTAAGAAGGAAAGAAATTCCACAAATGAACATTTATTGCTATATACGTATATATTCAACTGGTGAAAGTTAATTGTTATATGAGTAAGGGGAAAAAATACCCTATTAGGGTGTGGTGCCTCACCTTAAGTTGTCATTGTTATTTTACAACTGTATCAGTCTATGACCTTAGTTGCTCTGCCTCATGTTGAGACAGATGGCCAGGACTAATTTGCACATGGCTAATTCACACCATGCCCTGGCTTGGCCCACCTGTCATGTTTATATTGACTCAGCTGAGGTGTGCGTTAAGAGGTGCACTAAGGGGCAGTAGTGAACCATGTCCATGCTGACAGCTACCATTGAAATGTTCTGTCTACCTGATCTAGCTTAGGTTTGCGTCCTAAATAGCACCACATTCCCTACATAGTACCATGGGGTTCTGGTCAGAAGTAGTGCACTATTTACATAATAGGGTGACACTTGGAATACAGTGTCCTTCAGCACTCTCATGCCTGCTTGCAGATATAAAGCCCAATATTTCTGCCTCTCAGAGATGGTGAGAGAGATTGTATGAGATACAGTGGGGCAAAAAAAGTATTTAGTCAATCACCAATTGTGCAAGTTCTCCCACTTAAAAAGATGAGAGAGGCCTGTAATTTTCACCATAGGTACACTTCAACTATGACAGACAAAATGAGAAAAAAAATCCAGAAAATCACATTGTAGGATTTTTAATGAATTTATTTGTAGATTATGGTGGAAAATAAGTATTTGGTCAATAACAAAAGTTTTCCACCATAAGTTGCAAATAGATTCATAAAAAATCCTAAATGTGATTTTCTGGATTTTTTTTCTCATTTTGTCTGTCATAGTTGAAGTGTAGCTATGATGAAAATTACACGCCTCATCTTTTTAAGTAGGAGAACTTGCACAATTGGTGGCTGACTAAATACTTTTTTGCCCCACTGTAGATAAGCCTTAGAGCGATATGCATCATTTTACACTTGCCCCATCGCTACATTCACTCACTGTAACATAGATGATTCTCTTTATTCTCTGTCTCAACAGTTTGCGCCTTATTCATTTTTTTTGTAAGAAGCAATTACTTTGTAAGATTGTAGGATATTTTATGTTGGATAGAATTGGAAATCTGGTACAGTAAAATATCTTTATATGTCAGTGAAGTAATGGAGGGTCAAATTAATGTTTTATGGAACAGCGTTTAATTACAGACACATTTTTTTTTAAATGCTGTGATAATTAGCGGTGTGGACTCTACTTTAGGAATTCTCCCCTCGGTTTTATAACTACTCTCTGTGTTAAGTGGTTTTTCATCTCCCAAATGACATTGCTTAAAAAAGTTTCCAGAGTATAAGTCCGAACCCTTCGACCTTCAGAAGCTCAATTACTGTTGTGGGCTGCAGTGGTTCACCTTGATTGTCAGTCATTATCCTATTTTATAACAACCCCCAATAACCAAGGGCGTCTTCGATTCGAAAGGCAGGTGAAAAATACTAATTTAATGTTTGCCAGAGCAAAGAAACTTTGTGCCTTCTATTGTGTAGCAGCTATTGCAAAATATATACAATGTATAATGATGTCTATTGTGCTTGTTAGAAGTCTTATAAAGTATCATAGTGAAAAACACATTTTCACCAAGGTCTCTGTGACATTGTAAAATAATAATATTTATGCACTTTTTTTGTGTGTTACAGAGTGGCCTTTGACCCATAGTGTGGATCATCCTATCCTTGGGAGAGATTGTATCCAGCAGAAGGGGGAGATCTGGCCCTGTCCGGAGATGGAGATGGAAAGGTACCATGGGGACAGCTCCACAGGGCCCAACATCACCAACAGCACAGGAGCCCCAGCCAGCGCTCTCCCAGCGGTGCTGGTTGCAGACAGGATGGTGGTGCTGGTAGTTCTACTGGGGCTCCTCACCCTCCTCACTGCGCTGGTCAACGGTGCCGTCATCACAGCCATCTGCACCACCAAGAAGCTCCACCTACCTGCCAACTACCTCATCTGCTCGCTGGCGTTCACAGACTTTCTGGTGTCTATCCTGGTGATGCCAGTCAGCATCCTCTACATCGCCACGGAGACCTGGTCGTTGGGCCAGGTGGCGTGTGAGGCCTGGCTGAGCGTGGACATGACTTGCTGCACCTGCTCCATCCTGCACCTGTGTGTCATAGCGCTGGACCGCTACTGGGCTATCACCAAGGCCATCGAGTACGCCCGCAAGAGGTCGGCCCGCCGGGCAGCTGTCATGGTGGGCATCATCTGGGTCATCTCAGTCTTCATATCTATACCGCCCCTCTTCTGGAGACATAGGCCCGGTAGCCATGGCCCAAAACAGTGCATCATACAGCACAACCATGTGGGCTACACCATTTACTCCACTTTTGGGGCATTTTACATCCCCATGACCCTTATTCTCATATTGTACTATAGGATTTACAATGCCGCAAAGACACTTTACCAGAAACGGGTCTCGTCGCGGCACCTGAGCAGCCAGAACTCTCTAAATCACTGCCGTGTGGCACACACCTTCTGCGTATCGGACCTGTCCACCTCAGACCCCACTCTGGAGTTTGACAGGCTCAATGTCACCATCCGTATCCCCTCATTTGAGACAGAGATGGAGGCGGCAGATGAGAGGCACCAGATCTGTACCTCCCGGGAGAGGAAGGCAGCACGTATCCTGGGCCTCATCCTCGGGGCTTTTATCCTCTGCTGGATGCCTTTCTTTCTGAAGGAGCTTCTTGTAGGCTTACAGGTCATAACTGCCACCCCACATGTATCTGATTTCTTAACCTGGCTGGGCTACTTCAACTCACTCATTAACCCTCTCCTTTACACCAGCTTCAATGAGGATTTTAAGTTGGCCTTTAAGAAACTGCTCAGACGAAAGGAGCATGCATAGGTTTGCAGGCCCAGGTTAAACGTACAGTATTGTCCCATCAGAGAATGTATTAGGGAAAGTTACATGCAGTGTGTCCATTGGCTATATGACTTGTGTGATGTTGTGAGTTTCTAAATAAAAGTCTTAAATTATCTGCTTCTTATTCTTTGCTTAAACACAAACTTTGACCAAAACTAATCATGGCCCATAAATGGACAGCCATACACAAAGACAAACAATCAGGTCCAAAATGATTTGCTCCCTTGAAAAGGTGAGCACTAAATATATAATACCAATACTGAGGTACAGTATACTGTATGCTCGAAAAAAAAATGTATTTGATCTGTCACGTTCGTTGGAATGAATATCGGACCAAGGCGCAGCGGATGTTGAGTTCCACATAATTTTAATGATAAAGTGAAACTTAACAAAGACTAAAACAAATGAACAATAAACTAACAACGAACCGTGACTACAGAGATGCTACGTGCACCAACTCAAAACAATATCCCATAAACACAGGTGGGAAAAACAGCTACCCAATTAGAGACAATGATTACCAGCTGCCCCTAATTGGGAATCATACACAATCACCAACATAGAAAAACAAACCTAGAACCCCACATAGAAATAATAAACTAGACTAACCCCCCAGTCACGCCCTGACCTACTCTACCATAGAAAATATGGACTCTCTATGGTCAGGACGTGACATGATCCTAATACAATTGCTCAGAAAAAAAGATTTTGTTTAACAGGTAATAAGCTTTTTTTTTAAATGTTATATGAGATTGGAGAACACGCTGGTAGGGATCTTAGACCATTCCTCCATATAGAATCTTTACAGATCCTTGAAATCCTTCATCTGCACTTATGGACTGCAATCTTCAATTAAAACCACAGGTGGGAGACAGTCTGTAGACATTAACAATTAACAATTAACTATTTCTTTGTGGATTTTGATGTGTGCTTAGGGTTATTGTCTTGCTGGAAGATCAATTTACTGTGACGCTCTGACCTTTAATATCTCTGTTTTCTTCATATTTTGGTTAGGTCAGTGTGTGAAGAGGGTGGGTATGCTAATTTTGCATTGTCTAAGGTTTTTGTATGTCTAGGGGTTTGGTAGGTCTATGTAATATGTATGTCTATGGTGGCCTGATATGGTTCCCAATCAGAGGCAGCTGTTTATCGTTGTCTCTGATTGGGGATCATATTTAGGTTGCCATTTTCCCTTTTGTGTTTGTGGGTTCTTATTCTATGTTTAGTTGCCTGTCTGCACTATTCGTATTAGCTTCACGGTTCATTTTGGTATTTTGTTTGTTTGTTCAGTGTTCATTCATTAATAAAAGATGAATGTACACATACCACACTGCACCTTGGTCTCCTTCGTACGACGGCAGTGACAGAAGAACCCACCATAAAAGGACCAAGCAGCGTGGCCAGGAGGAATGGACATGGGAAGAGATTCTGGATGGAGCTGGATGCAGCTGGGGGAGTATCGCCTTCCGAGTGAAGAAATAGAGGCAGCGAAAGCAGAATGGCGATATTACGAGGAGAAACACAAACAAGGCAAGCACGAGAGGCAGCCCCAAGAATGTTTTTGGGGGGGGCATACGAGGAGATTGGCTGAGTCAGGTTGGAGACCTAAGCCAACTCCTCGTGCTTACCGTGGGGAGCGTGAGTGTGACTGGTCAGGCACCATGTTATGCAGAGATGCACACGGTGTCTCCAGTTCACATTCATAGCCCAGTGCGCTCTATTCCAGCTCCTCGCATTTGCCGGGCTAGAATAGGCATCCAGCCAGGATGCACTGGGCCAGCTCTACGTTCCAGATCTCCAGTGCGTCTCCACGGCCCAGTGTATCCTGTGCCTCCTCCCCGCACTCGCCCTGAGGTGTGTGTCTCCAGCCCGGTACCACCAGTGCCGGCACCAGGTATCCAGTGCGCCTCCACAGTCCAGAGTTTCTGGCGACAGTACCCAGTCCAGAGCTTCCGGCGACAGCTCCCAGTCCGGAACCTCCAACGACGGGCCACAGTCCGGAACCTCCAACGATGGGCCACAGTCCGGAACCTCCTGCGACGGGCCACAGTCCGTAGCCTCCAACGACGGGCCACAGTCCGTAGCCTCCAGCGACGGGCCACAGTCCGTAGCCTCCAGCGACGGGCCACAGTCCGTCCGTAGCCTCCAGCGACGGGCCACAGTCCGTCCGTAGCCTCCAGCGACGGGCCACAGTCCGTCCGTAGCACAGTCCGGGGTCTCCAGCGACGGGCCACAGTCCGGGGTCTCCAGCGACGGGCCACAGTCCGGGATCTCCAGCGACGGGCCACAGTCCGGGGTCTCCAGCGACGATCCCGTCCGAGGCCTCCAGCGACGGTCCCCAGTCCGGGGTCTCCGGCGATGATCCGCAGTTCAGAGCCTCCGGCGAGGATCCACGGTCCGGTGTTGCAAAGGCGGAGGGATCAGAGTAAGGAGGGGTGGCTGCATCCAGAACCAGAGCCGCCACCGAGGGTAGATGCCCACCCCAACCCTCCCCTATAGGTTTAGGTTTGCGGCCGGGAGTCCGCACCTTTGGGGGGCAGCTGTTTATCATTGTCTCTGATTGGGGATCATATTTAGGTTGCCATTTTTCCTTTTGTGTTTGTGGGTTCTTATTCTATGTTTAGTTGCCTGTCTGCACTATTCGTATTAGCTTCACTGTTCGTTTTGGTATTTTGTTAATTTGTTCAGTGTTCAATCATTAATAAAAGAAGAATGTACTCATGCCACGCTGCACCTTGGTCTCCTTCGTATGACGGCCGAGACACTTGCTGCCAAGTTTAAGCCTCCTGGCAGAGGCAACCAGGATTTGGGCTAAAATGTCCTGGTACTGGGTAAAGTTCACGATCCTGTTTACTTTAACATTAACCAATGGAAGCAAAATAGCCCCATAACATCAAAGATCCACCACTATATTTTACTGTAGGTGTGAGATACTTTTCTGCCTATGCATCCTTATTTCAAAGCCAAACGCACCACTGGTGTGTGTGACTAAAGAGCTATATTTTCATGTCATCTGACCATAGCACCGGTTCCAATCCAAATGCCGTTTAGTAACCTCCGGGTGTTTGCATTTGTTGGAGGACATAACAATGGAGCTCTTTGGCCACACACACCAGTGGTGAGTTTCGTGTAGAAAGAAGACTGCATAGGCAGAGGACCTCATCTCCAGGCCATCAGACTGTTAAACAATCATCACTAGCTGACCTCCACCCAGTGCCCTGCCCTGAACCTTAGAAACTCTACCCTGCACTTTAGAGACTGCTGTCCTATGTACATTGAGTCCTTGAACACTGGTCACTTTAATAATGTTAACATACTGTTTTACCCACGTTATATGTATATACTGTATTCTAGTCATGGCTCATCCTATATAACTACTGCTGTACACACCTTTTCTATTCACATACTGTCTATACACACTATTCCCATACAGTGCCTTGCAAAAGTATTCAGACCCCTTGGATTTCTTCACGTTTTATTGTGTTACAAAGTGAGATTAAAAGACTATTACACAAAATACTCTCATGACAAAAGAGATTTATTTTTATTTTTTGGGATTAACGGAATTTACATAACTAAAATATAGTCGTTGCATAAGAATTCCGTTACCTGAGTTAATACATGTTAGAAACACCTTTGACTTCGAATACAGCTGTGAGTCTTCTTGGGTAAATCTATAAGAGCGTTGCACACCTGGATTGTGCAATATTTGCCCATTATTCTTTTCTGCAGGCTTTGTCAAGATGTTAGGGATAATGGCTAGACAGAATTGTTCAAATATTGCCATAGATTTTCAAGCAGATTTAAGTCAAAATCTGTAACTTGCTAAGCAACTCAGTGTCTGGTGTAAAGCAGACTGAAAGGATTTTCGGATTTTGCCTGTGCTTAGCTCCATCCCATTTCTGAAAAACTCCACAGTATTTGCCGATGTCAAGCATGCCCATACCGTGATGCAGCCACCACCATTCTTGAAAATAAGGAGGCAGTTACTCAATGATGTGTTGTGTTGGATTTGCCCCAAACATACAGGTTTGCATTTAGGCCAAAGAGTGTATTCCTTTGCTGTGTTTTGTTGTTGTTGCAGTATTACTTTAGTGCCATGTTGCAAGTGTTTTTATATTTTTATTCTGTATATTTGTATTCTTCCTTTTACTATGTAATTTAGGTCATTACTGTGGAGTCACTACAATGTTGTTCATCCATCCTCAGTTTTCTAGCATCACAGACATTTAACTCTGTAGCTGTTTTAAAATCACCAATGGCCTCATGGTAACATCTCTGAGCAGTTTAATTCCTGTCTTGCAGCTCAGTTCAGAAGGGCAACTGTATATTTGACGTGTTTAGCTCGTTTAATATATAATCCACAGCATAATTATTAACTTGATCATGCTTAAAAATTATGTTCAATGTCTGATTTATTATTGTTACCCATCTACCAATCACTGCCCTTCCGTGTGAAGCTTTTGAAAAGCCTTCTGGTCTTTGTAGTTGAATCTGTGCTTGAAATGCAATACTTGACTGAGAGACCTAACAGATGTTGTATGTATGGGGGGGACAGAGGAAGGTTTAGTCACTCAAAAATCATGTGATTTGTTAAGCCAAAATGTACTCCGGAACTAATTTAGACTAAACAGGGGGGATGAAAACTTATGTAACAACTATATTTTAGTTATGAATGTTTTATTTATCAAAACAGTAATTTACCACTTTGACATGACAGAGTATTTTGTGTAGATTGTTGACAATAAAATTACAATTAAATCAATTTTAATCCCACTTTGTAACACAATAAAATTTGAAGAAATCCAAGGGGTCTGAATACTTTCGCAAGGCACTGTACATATCAGTCTCTGTCCCAGAAACTCATTTTCTACCATATCAAATCAAACCAAATGTGATTTGTCACATGCTTCGTAAACAACCATTGTAGGCTAACAGTGAAATGCTTAATTATGGGTAATTTTTCAACAATGCAGAGTAAAGATTGTAGAATTCTCTGAATTCTTTGTCATCAGCAAACTTGATGATGGTGTTGAAGTTGTGTGCGGGCACACAGTCGTGGGTGAACAGGTAGTACCTACGGCTGGGGATGCCAGCCCAGACGGCAGCCCCAGCCGCATCCTCAGAGCATGCGCAGACCAGCTGGCTGGTGTGTTTACGTACATTTTCAATCAATCCTTATCCCAGTCTGCTGTTCCCACATGCTTCAAGAGGGCCACCATTGTTCCTGTTCCCAAGAAAGCGAAGGTAACTGAGCTAAATGACTATCACCCCGGAGCACTCACTTCCGTCATCATAAAGTGCTTTGAGAGACTAGTCAAGGACCATATCACCTCCACCCTACCTGACACCCTAGACCCATTCCAATTTGCTTACCGCCCCAATAGGTCCACAGACGATGCAATCGCAATCACACTGCCCTAACCCATTTGGACAAGAGGAATACCTATGTAAGAATGCTGTTCATCGACTACAGCTCAGCATTTAAAACTATAGTACCCTTTAAACTCGTCATTAAGCTCGAGACCCTGGGTCTCAACCCCGCCCTGTGCAACTGGGTCCTAGACTTCCTGACGGGCCGACCCCAGGTATTGAGGGCATGAAACAACATCTCCACCCCGCTGATCCTCAACACTAGGGCCCCACAAGGCTGCGTTCTCAGCCCTCTCCTGTACTCCCTGTTCACCCATGACTGCGTGACCATGCATGCCTCCAACACAATCATCAAGTTTGCAGACAACACTACAGTGGTAGGCTTGGTTACCAACAACGACGAGACGGCCTACAGGGAGGAGGTGAAACAGCAGAGGGAAACAGCAGAGGGAGCAGCCCTCTATCCACATCAACGGGACAGTAGTGGAGAAGGTGGAAAGTTTTAAGTTCCTCGGCGTACACATCACGGACAAACTGAAATGGTCCACCCATACAGACAGCGTGGTGAGGAGGCTGAACCTCAGGAGGCTGAAGAAATTTGACTTGTCACCAAAAACACTCACAAACTTTTACAGTCGAGAGCATCCTGTCCTGGTACGGCAACTGCTCCACCCACAACTGTAAGGCTCTCCAGAGGGTAGTGAGGTCTTCACAACGCATCCCCGGGAGCAAACTACCTGCCCTCCAGGACACCTACACCACCCGATGTTACAGGAAGGCCAAAAAGATAATGATGGACAACAACCACCCGAGCCACTGCCTGTTCACCCCGCTATCATCCAGAAGGCGAGGTCAGTACAGGTGCATCAAAGCGGGGACCGAGAGACTGAAAAACAGCTTCTATCTCAAGGCCATCAGACTGTTAAACAGCCATCACTAACTTTGAGTGGCTGCTGCAAACATACTGACTCATCTCTTTAATGATGAAAAATGTATGTAATAAATGTATCACTAGCCACATTAAACAATGACACTTTATATAATGTTTACATACCCTACATTACTCATCTCATATGTACAGTGGGGAGAACAAGTATTTGATACACTGCCGATTTTGCAGGTTTTCCTACTTACAAAGCATGTAGAGGTATGTAATTTTTTATCATAGGTACACTTCAACTGTGAGAGACAGAATCTAAAACAAAAATCCAGAAATCACGTGGTATGATTTTTAAGTAATTAATTTGCTGGAGTTGCTTACCAAGATGACATTGAATGTTCCTGAGTGGCCTAGTTACAGTTTTGACTTAAAACTGCTTGAAGATCTATGACAAGAATTTTAAACGTCTGTCTAGCAATGATCAACAACCAACTTGCCTGAGCTTGACAAACCTTTAAAAGAATAATTTGCAAATATTGTACAATCCATGTGTGCAAAGCTCTTAGAGACTTACCCAGAAAGACTCACAGCTGTAATTGCTGCCGAAGGTGATTCTAACATGTATTGACTCAATCAAGATCTTGACTTAATCAAGATATATTTGTGTTTTATTTTTCATATTTTTTTTTTTACAAATGATAGAATTTTCCTTCCACTTTTGACATTATAATATTTTGTGTAGGTTGTTGACAAAAAATGACAATTAAATACATTTTAATCCCACCTTGTAAAAAAACGAAATGTGGAAAAATGGGTGTAAATATATTACTACTGTAGATTGCATTTTAGTTACACTTGTTTATACATACTGCATATTTATTGAGATACTGTATTCTTGACATAGCACACTCTAACATACTCTAACATACCTACAGTACTGTTGTACATATCATTCTTAGTATATCTTGAGTTTAATTTTCCGGTATAAATACATATAGATTGTATTTGGTTTACTGGGTTGTTAATTGGATTCGTATTTTTAATTTTTATATTCATACAAAATTGCCAATAAAGTTTTTTAAAATACATTTTGTATCAATATGACGTTACGCAATTACATAACACTAATATCAACAAAAACATAAAATACAATTATTGTTTTATTATCTGTGTACTTGTTTGACATTTTATTGTGTTGTTAGGTGCTAGGAACATTAGAATTTCGCCGCGCCTACGCGACCAATAAACTTTGATTTGAACTACACGGAAAACACGTGGTTTAAATTGAAGAGGGCAGTCCATAAATGCAGACGAAGGATGTCAAGGATCTGGAAAGATTCTGTATGGCGGAACGGTCTTAGATTCCTCCCAATATTTTCTCCAATCTCATAAAGCATTCAAGAAACAGGCTCAGAAGTATTGAAGACATGGGTGCCAATCAGTTTGACCTCTATCTTTTTAAGAGAAAAATGTATTACTTGTTAAACAAAATCTCTCTCTTTGTGTTAGGATAAAATAATATAATTTTCCAAATGTTTGGAGTATACAATATAGCTCAGGACTATGTATTTTATACAGTCTATTTTGCTCATCTTTATCAATGGTGCCAATAATTTTGACATCAATTTTAAAATAGCCATGTGGGTTAGTTATGTTTTTGTCACAATTAGTTTTACCCTACACGCTCAAAATTCAATTCTTCTCCACTTAATTCACTGTAGGTATCCCTCCATATTGGCTTTTATAGACGGTGTCTTGTTTTGCACACTTTGTACAAAATAATAAAATGCAGTACCACAGGATATTTCTTAACATAGCTCTTTATTAGCTACCTATAACTGGCATGTTCACGTATCTCCAACCAGGATCAAACTGCCCATGACCTAACCATTTGTGTGGTCTTAACCAATCATAGCACAGTATGATATGGCTGTAAAATGCATCCAATTACAATTCAGTATGTTTACACATATGAATATTACAGACGGTAGCCTATGTGAGTGACCAAAGACCTGTACAGGAAACTGACATTTGCACCCATCAATTTGATTTTTTCCCCCTAAAGGGCCCGATAAGACTGATAGATGAGTCGCTTACCTGCAGGGTGGTATGCCAGCAGCATACCACCCTGCATCCCACTGCTGGCTTGCTTCTGAAGCTAAGCAGTGTTGGTTCTGGTTGGTCCCTAGATGGGAGACCATAGTGTTGTAGGGCCAGTAGGAGGCACTCTTTCCTCAGGTCTAAAATGTTTTTTAAAAATCACACTGCCCTGTGTAGGGTGCCATCTTTTGGATGGGAAGTTAAACAGGTGTCCTGACTCTCTGTGGTTACTAAAGATCTCATGGCACTTATTGTAAGAGTAGGGGTGTTAACCCTGGTGTCCTGACTAAATTCCCAAGCTGCCCCTCATATGGTCACCTAATCATCCCTCTCCCCTGTAACTATTCCCCAGGTCGTTGCAGTAAATGAGAATGTGTTCTCAGTCGATTTACCTGGTTAAATACAAATTGTGGGACCAGAGTGGAGCTTAGAAATCAAAGGGGTGATGAATACAATCACTAGTGATGTTTTGAACTGATAACCTAATCTACAAAACTCATGGTAAAGAACCGGTTCATAATGTTTTGGCCACTTGAAGAAGTTTTGTTGATTTATGATTAGTTGAGGCACATACAAAAAACATAATGAATGTAGCCTGCTACTTACTACCACTTAGTTTTCAACGTAGTAGTGGTATGGTGCCCCGCCATGGACCACACATGATTTTGCGTCAGTGCGTAAACGATTCTGGTCACATGTTGTTTGCGTACGCGGCAGTGGTACGCGACTGAGTTGGGTGTGAAGATGGCGGACGACGAGGCCGAACAAGGCAGCGCACATACACATAGCAGTGCAACGATTACGGCACTTCGAGAGAAATTACAAGAATTAGCAATCGCTCTGAAGAACAGTGTGGAATCTCCGACTCAGTCGTCTTCTCAGTATTGCCAAGACTTTTGCCAGGTTAGTTATTTATTTCGCTGTGCGTGGTGGTCATTCCAAAATAACCCCTCGAGCCTGTCAGACATTAGCATAGCTAACGATAGTTGCCAATAAGACGAACGTTAGCGAGTTGGTTTTCATATTTTGTGTCGACATAATTGCATTATCATATGCGCAATTATGTGTATTATCCTTGCTTTGTCATGTCTAATTTACGCAGGGATTTATACAGCTGTTGGTAAAACAAAACTATAACAATGAATGTCCGTTGTTGTAGTCACCTAGCTAGCGACATTAGCTAGCTTTTATTGTAATGGGATATGCCTTGCACACCGCAGTTTTTGTTGATATTTCTCAAATAAATGTGGCGACGGTGTCCCTGCATTGCCTCGGATTATCAAAAATGTAACTGTAGCTACCCAGTTTGGTAACGTTATCATTGCTCCTAAATGTGCGGTATGAAATCAATTTCTTCTTAGCGTTAGTCAGGCTATTCTGTTTCTGAAACTCCCCCAACCCCTCTCCTCATGACCAGTTTTCCTTACTGTGAGAATGTCGACATGTCAAAGGGATCCTTTAGATTTCGTGGAACACATTCTCACGTCAAAGTCTGACGCTCCACTGAAGGTGCTTCACTGGTTTCCTGGCCCTTTAATGTAGTAATAATTTGGTGGGTGCTTAGATCTGTCCTATTTCACAAATGTACACGTGTGTATTTATACGCACTGTGTGAATTGGAACTATGATTTGGGCATATCCCACTCTCCCTGAGACACACTAGGAGAGTGGGGTCACGGCCAGGGTTAGCCCAATATTGGACGAAAGGAAGCCTAACGTTACTCCTTAATTTCAAGGACCTTACATGTTCAGTTTAAAGGGCGAATTGGCTCTGGAAGCCAAAACAGCCAAATACCCCATCTAAACTTGAATATATTCTCTAGAAACATAAATCCCTCTACGTTCATATCGAATAAAAATAATTACTGGCCCAACGCTCTAACTGCTATGCTACCTGCCGCCTTTTTTTCTGTTGTGTAAGCATGAAGCTTGCTACGGTAATCATTTGCATAGTAACAGAAACCTGAACATAGGTCTTTACCACAGTATTTACAATGGTAAATCAGCTAAACCGTTGTTGAATCCGCTAAACCAATACTTAAGATTTCTGTAATAGTATATAATTTGCTTAGTAACAGAAACATGAGCAGTGGTCTATAAAGTATAAACTGTTTAATTTTGTAAAGAATATTGTTCAATCAAAAATAGCCTGGGTATTTCTAAGACTGTAGGATACATACATTTTTTTCAAGTGCAGTGTGTTTGATAGGTAATCACTGGCAATATAATAATAATATGCCATTTAGTAGACGCTTTCATCCGAAGCAACTTAGTCATGAGCGACCCCCGCGGGAGTCGAAACCACAACCCTTGGCATTGCAAGCGTTACCATTTTGGAATAAGATTAAAGGATAAAAAGGAACTGTTTCAACCCAAGACCTTGGTCTTTCTAATAATGTTGAAAAGTGTCATAAGATGTGACACAGCTCCGGTCTCCCCAAATATGATGCGTTGTGCTGTAACCCACAACATTTTACGGAGAGGAGAAACCTTATTTAATTTCATTAAATCGTTAAATTTAACACTGCATGAGCTTTCAGTCCACCTGGGTAGGCATCAAAAAGTATGATTTTGGAATGTCCCGAATTCTGTGGCGATTGGCTCATGATTTGCTAGTGTCAAAGTCAAACCATTAGATTCTCCGGGAAAATTTCAGCAAACGGCCTCCAACACACTCCCGACATGCTCCGAATTTTCATTTACCTACGGTCGTGTCCAAAATGATTGGCGCCCTTGATAAAGATCAGCGAAAAAGACTATAAAATAAATTGAAATAGTGAGCTATATTGTATTTAAAATATATATATATAATATATATATATACTGCCCAAAAAAAGGGAACACTAAAATAACACATCCTTGATCTGAATGAATGAAATATTCTTATTAAATACTTTTTTTTTTACATAGTTGAATGTGCTGACAACAAAATCACACAAAAATTATCAATGGAAATCAAATTTATCAACCCATGGAGGTCTGGACTTGGAGTCACACTCAAAATTAAAGTGGAAAACCACACTACATGCTGATCCAACTTTGATGTAATGTCCTTAAAACAAGTCAAAATGAGGCTCAGTAGTGTGTGTGGCCTCCACGTGCCTGTATGACCTCCCTACAACGCCTAGGCATGCTCCTGATGAGGTGGCGGATGGTCTCCTGAGGGATCTCCCAGACCTGGACTAAAGCATCCGCCAACTCCTGGACAGTCTGTGGTGCAACGTGGCGTTGGTGGATGGAGCAAGACATGATGTCCCAGATGTGCTCAATTGGATTCAGGTCTGGGGAACGGGCGGGCCAGTCCATAGCATCAATGCCTTCCTCTTGCAGGAACTGCTGACACACTCCAGCCACATGAGGTCTAGCATTGTCTTGCATTAGGAAGAACCCAGTACCAATCGCACCAGCATATGGTCTCACAAGGGGTCTGAGGATCTCATCTCGGTACCTAATGGCAGTCAGGCTACCTCTGGCTAGCACATGAAGGGCTGTGCGGTCCCCCAATGAAATGCCACCCCACACCATGACTGACCCACCGCCAAACCGGTCATGCTGGAGGATGTTGCAGGCAGCAGAACGTTCTCCACGGCGTCTTCAGACTCACGTCTGTCACGTGCTCAGTGTGAACCTGCTTTCATCTGTGAAGAGCACAGGGCACCAGTGGCAAATTTGCCAATCTTGGTGTTCTCTGGCGAATGCCAAACGTCCTACACGTCGTTGGGCTGTAAGCACAACCCCCACCTGTGGACGTCAGGCCCTCATACCACCCTCATGGAGTCTGTTTCTGACCGTTTGAGCAGACACATGCACATTTGTGGCCTGCTGGAGGTCATTTTGCAGGGCTCTGGCAGTGCTCTTCCTGCTCCTCCTTGCACAAAGGCGGAGATAGCGGTCCTGCTGCTGGGTTGATGCCCTCCCACGGCCTCCTACACGTCTCCTGATGTACTGGCCTGTCTCCTGGTAGCGCCTCCATGCTCTGGACACTGCGCTGACAGACACAGCAAACCTTTGGCATTGATGTGCCATCCTGGATGAGATGCACTACCTGAGCCACTTGTGTGGGTTGTAGACTCCATCTCATGCTACCACTAGAGTGAAAGCACTGCCAGCATTCAAAACTGACCAAAACATCAGCCAGGAAGCATAGGAACTGAGAAGTGGTCTGTGGTCACCACCTGCAGAACCACTCCTTTATTGGGGGTGACTTGCTAATTGCCTATAATTTCCACCTGTTGTCTATTCCATTTGCACAACAGCATGTAAAATGTATTGTCAATCAGTGTTGCTTCCTAAGTGGACAGTTTGATTTCACAGAAGTGTGATTGACTTGGAGTTACATTGTGTTGTTTAAGTGTTCCCTTCATTTTTTTGAGCAGTGTATATTCTTTTATACTAATACAATTGCGTAGAGAAAGGTCTATTTATTTTTTCTTAAAGATGGGGGTCAAAATTATCGGCAGCCCTGTTTTCAATATCTCACCTTGTGAGGATAACGGCACTGAGCCTTTTTCTAAAAAAATAAAATAAAATAAATTGGAGAACACATTGGGAGGGATCTTAGACCATTCCTCCGTACATAGTTGGATCCTTGATATCCTTCGCCTGCGCTTATGGACTGCCCTCTTAAATTCAAACCACAGGTCCGGGGACTGAGATGGCAATTGCAAAATGTTGATTTTTGTGGTTAATTAACCGTTTCTTTGTCGATTTTGATGTGTGCTTGGTAATATTGCCTTGCTGGAAGTTCCTCTTGCGGCCTAGTTTCAGCCTCCTGGCAGAGGTAAGTCCGTTTTTGGGGTAAAATATCCTGTTACCGGGTCAAGTTCATAATGCTGTTGACCTTAATAAGGACCCTAGGACCAGTGGGAGCAAAATAGCCCCATAACCTAAAAGATCCACCACCCTATTTTACAATAAATATGGGATTATTTTCTGCACAGTACAATCCGTCTTTCGATGCAAACCCCACCGCTGGTGTACATGGCCAAGAATCTCTAATTTCGTCTTCTAATTTCACCAATGCACTTGTATCTTTTGAAACGGGGGCCGATGTATATCGGTGAATCATCACGTCCCTAGTACTTAAAGGGATACTTCAGGATTTTGGCAATGAGGGCCTTTGATTAATTCGTGGATACCATTTTTATGTCTGTGTCCAGTATGAAGGAAGTTAGGGGTACAGCTAGCCGATACCCGTAGACTTCCAGCCATTGTGCTAGTTAGCATTGGCCCCAGGAAAAGTACCTATAACTTCCATCAGGGCCAAAATCCCGAAGTATCCCTTTAATTCTTCTGCATTTGGCTAATCTAAATTCACCTTAAAAGCACTGTAGCAGACCTTATTAGCATCCGGTTTCTTACTCTGTTGAAATGTGTTACTGAGTGTAGTTTTTTAGTCTTTGATGTTGCAGCCATTGTTGCAGTAGAATATCAAGCATGGATGATTATCTGTGGCTAGAGGCAATGACTGTCCTTGTGCTGTGTGGGAGGATGTAAGGACACAGAGAGAGAACAGCAGAGCAACATTGTTCTTCATCTCAACACTTAAATCATGTACATTTGAATTCCAGGCTGTGTGTTTTACAAAATAACATCTTTTATTTTAAGTCTCTGTTGGAGATTCAAGATAATACAGCATTTTTCAAGCAGCCTACGTTATTCTTTGCATTTCCCTTTGCTGTCTGTGTTTCGAGAAATGTTTGTTTTCCACCCTAGCACGCTCGGCTGCACTATGCACCACCACCTTGGTGAATGATCCCTGAAAGAGCGTTCTCCCCAGGTGGCCAGCTGGGTTCTTAGATACACTGTGCCAGTGTTGTCTGGAGAGTGGAGACACGCCGCTGCCCTTGGTCTCTGCATGGAGAGTGATGAATATGGATGATCCCACTTTGCTGTTAAGGCATCTGCATACTAGGTTCAGTTTACCCCTAGCAGAACTCGGCTAAGCCAAAGTGAATGTCTGTGCCTCGCATACTCCCTTAAAAGACCTTTGCTTGAAAAACAAGTCGAATGCAGCAATAGTAACGTTTGTCCCTCTTGAGACACCATAGCCAGCATACACTTCCTCAAAATAGTCAGAATTAATCTAAAATTACTCAAGAAATCTGTAATTAATTTAGACGTTTTTGCAGAAGAGGTCTTAGTCATGCAATTTTTAAATTGAAATAAGATGTTTGTTGCAGTATTTCTCAAGTGACAAAATGTGCATGAAAATGAGTAGTCTCTCGTTGAATGACAACGAACACTTAATTGAAGAATCCTTACTGTTGCTCTATTACAGACGAAGGGGTATAGACTTCGGCTACCGCACTTTGGCTCGCCTCAGGAAAAATGTGTGCACTAACAGCCGAAAAAAACTAAACCAACAGAAATGTCACAAAATGTCATAATATATGCACAAAATGTTTCGGATTTGAAGCATGCGGATGCCTTTAAGCTGGCGGAACTGTCTGGCAGTGTGTGTGCTTTCTACCAGATGTCTGCTTGTGCCAGCCCAGGTCCCCCCCTGCCTCTTTTCTCTAGGTCAAAATGGAGGGGTAAATAGGATTCTATGTATCTAGTTTACACGAGGCTTATTCCATCCATGAGCCTTTGCAACAAGGATGTAGGTATATTACATTAAATAAAGATTATAGCCTAAATAAGAACAATTGATCATTTGATTTATTTTCATTTAATTTCCTTCAGAATTTGGTCTCACAGATGTGTAATGAGGCAAACAACCAGTTAGAATGAATTTTGTCCAGTGCTTTTGATTTTCTCTGTTTATAGGGGCTGTGTATGGGGAGAGTTACACATTTGAATGTCACATGCACAACTATAGTGAAATGCCTTTCTTGATAGCTCAAAATCCAACAATGCAATAATCACAAAGGCAATGTAATACTAGAAAGATAGAAACACGAGGAATAAGAAATATGAAATACACAATTTAAGTAAACATACTATATACAGGAAATATTTATTTACATACTGGAGTGATGGAGGTAGAAGTGTAAGGTGTAAGGTGACTAGGCAACAGGATGTAAGATAAACAGAGTAACAGCAGCTTTCATGTGAGTGGGTGTGCAGATGTGTAAAGTCAGTATAAATGTATGTGCATATTTTGTGTGTGTGTGTTGGAGTGACTGTGTGTGAGAGTGTAGGGCCCTGTGATTGCACAGAGTGCAAATACTGACAAAAAAGGTCAATAAAGATACAAGGTGAACTCAGTCCGTGTAGCTATTTTGTTAGCTATTATCAGTTGTATTGCTTGGGGGTAGAAGCTGTCAAATAGTCTATGGCTTGGGTGGTTGGGGTATTTGATGATTTTCCAGGCCTTCGTGTCACAACACCTGATAGAGGTCTTGGGTGGCAGGGAGTTCAGCCTAAGTAATATACTGGGCTGTCCGCACAAACCTCTGTAGCGCCATGCGAACGAGGGCGGTGCTATTGCCATACCAAGCAGTGATGCAGCCAGTCAAAATGCTCTCAATGGTACAGCTGTAGCTTTTTCAACCTCCTGGGGGGGAAGAGGCACTCATGCTTTCATGACTGTGCGTGTGTGTTTGGACCATTTTAAGACACCGAGGAACTTGAATCTTTCTCTACCTGCTCCACTGTCGGTGTTGATGGGGGCGTGCTCACCCCCCGTTTCCTGTAGTCCACGATCAGCTCTTTGGTCTTGCTGACATTGAGGGAGAGGTTGTTGTTCCGGCACCACACTGTAGGTCACTGACGACCTCCCTGTAGGCTGGCTGATCAGGAGAAAAGCAGGGTAAATCCTAGTCCAGTCACAGCTTACAGTAGGCACACTGTGCAGCTCACAATTAAATTAAATACAGATGACCTCTGACCTCAGCTGTGTCTGTCAGCTGTGATACAGTTGAAGTCTGAAGTTTACATGCCAAATAAATTTAAACACAGTTTTTCACAGTTTTCCTGACATTTAATCCCAGTAAAAATGCCATGTCTTAGGTCAGTTAGGAACACCACTTTATTTTAAGAATGTGAAATGTCAGAATAATAGTAGAGGGAATGATTTATTTCAGCTTTAATTTCTTTCATCACATTCCCAGTGGGTCAGAACTTTGCATACACTCAATTAGTGTTTGGTAGCATTGCCTTTAAATTGTTTAACTTGGATCAAACCTTTCGGGTAGCCTTCCACAAGCTTCCCACAATAAGCTGGGTGAAATTTGGCCCATTCTTCCTGACAGAGCTGGTGTTACCGAGTCAGGTTTGTAGGCCTCCTTGCTCTCACACAATTTTTCAGTTCTGCCCACAAATGTCCTATAGGATTGAGGTCAGGGCTTTGTGATGGCCACTCCAATACCTTGACTTTGTTGTCCTTAAGCCATTTTGCCACAACTTTGGAAGTGTGCTTGGGGTCATTGTCCATTTGGAAGAATATTTTCGACCAAGTTTTAACTTCCTGACTGATGTCTTGAGATGTTCCTTCAATATATCCACATAATTTTACTCCCTCATGATGTCATCTATTTTGTGAAGTGCACCAGTCCCTCCTGCAGCAAAGCACACCCACAACATGATGCTGCCACCCCCGTACTTCACGGTTGGGATGGTGTTCTTTGGCTTGCAAGCCTCCCCCTTTTCTTCCAAACATAACAATGGTAATTATGGCCAAACAGTTCTATTTTTGTTTCACCAGACCAGAGGGCATGTCTCTAAAATGTACGATCTTTGTCCCAATGTGCAGTTGCAAACTGTATCCTGGCTTTTTTTATGGCAGTTATGGAGCAGTGGCTTCTTCCTTGCTGAGCGGCCTTTCAGGTTATGTCGATATAGGACTCGTTTTTACTGTGGATGTAGATACTTTTGTACCCGTTTCCTCCAGCATCTTCACATGGTCCTTTTGCTGCTGTTCTGGGATTGATTTGCACTTTTCGCACCAAAGTACGTTCATCTCTGGGAGACAGAACACGTCTCCTTTCTGAGCAGTATGATGGCTGCGTGGTCCCATGGTGTTTATACTTCTGTACTATTGTTTGTACAGATGAACGTGGTACCTTCAGGCATTTGGAAATTGCTCCCAAGGATGAACCAGACTTGTGGAGGTCTGCAATTTTTTTCTGAGGTCTTGACTGATTTATTTTGATTCTTCCCATGATGTGAAGAAAAGAAGCACTGAGTTTGAAGGTAGGCCTTGAAATTCATCCACAGGTACACCTCTAATTGACTCAGGCTAATTGACATCATTTATCAGTAGTTTCTAAAGCCATGAGATCATTTTCAGGAATTTCCCAAGTTGTTTAAAGGCACAGTCAACTTAGTGTATGTAAACTTCTGACCCACTGTAATTGTGATACAGTGAATTATAAGATAAATCTGTCTGTAAACAATGGTTGGAAAAATTACTTGTCATGCACGAAGTAGATGTCTTAACCGACTTGCCAAAACTATAGTTTGTTAACAAAAATGTGTGGAGTGGTTGAAAAACAAATTTTAATAACCTAAGTGTATGTAAAGTTCTGACTTCAACTTTGTCTCTCTCAGAACGTTTGACGTTGATGGATTATATCCCTGTGCTGATTCACTTCATATAGAACATTTTACCAGCATGTGGTGGTGGGTTGATATGTGTATCAGTGACAGTCAGTGTGGTCTTTAAAGATTATCTGTTAATGTGATGTGTTGTTTTTATCAGCTAAATATTCTAGCAGTAAAGATTAGCACAGGCTGAAGGGTTGTTTTGAAGGCCTTTTTATAGTTGTTTGTGATCCAGTAACTGCTGTGTTCCACTCGCGCCGACCAGAGCCCAGGTGAATTAAAAAGCGAGAGCAGGAGACTGGAGAGATTTTTAAGCAGCTACTGTGGGCTATAGTGTGTCTAAGTACACTGCATATTTGTAACCTTTTAGTTTTACAGGTGGCAGGATGTTGTGTTTTGAGTTGGAGGTGATCAGTCATTCTTCAGCAGTGGAGCCAACTTGCCATTGGGTGAGAACGTGTTAATGGAGCTGCTTGTGGCTCAGTTCACCTCCCTGGCTGCACTTCTCCTCTGCAGGTGACTGGCAGGCCTCAAATCATGTCTGCCTTGCACAAGCCTTCCTAATGAACCCTTCAATGCCTTGATTTTATAACTAGTAAAGGGGCTTTTTGTCATTTGAGATATGAATCTCAATGCACATGGAGACAATACATTTTCGCAATAAAATTGTTGATCAGTACAGGCGGGAAGGGGTTCAATAAACTGTTTGTTGTGGTGGTTGAGTTACAGACCTGCTGATGTCTAGCAGCTATCCTCTCACCTTGTTACCTTTTACGTGTCATATAGGGTCATGTTCTAGCATCTAGCTAGCCTTAGCTCTGGCCCTTTATTTCCTGAAGAACAAACGAGGGAGCTCTTACTGGAGTGACCTAGAGGTTGACCGATTAATCGGAATGGCCGATTTCAAGTTTTCATAACAATCGGAAATCGTTTTTTTTTGGACACCCAATTTGGCTGATTAAAAAATAATAATATATATATATATATATATTACACCTTTATTTAATCTTTATTTAACTAGGCAAGTCAGTTAACTTCTAGCGACGAGCAATCCCGTATCCGGGAGTGTAATCATAGCCTCAAGCTCATTACCATAACGCAACGTATCCTATTCGTGAAAATTGCTAATTAAATGAAATAAATATATTCAAACACAAGCTTAGCCTTTTGTTGACAACACTGTCATCTCAGATTTTCAAAATATGCGTTACAGCCAACGCTAGACAAGCATTTGTGTAAGTTTAGCATGACATAATGCTATGCTAGGCTGTGCTGGCAGCAGGCAACATTTTCACAAAAATAAGAAAAGCAACTAAATTAAATCATTTACCTTTGAAGAACTTCAGATGCTTTCACTCAGGAGACTCCCAGTTAGATAGCAAATGTTCCTTTTTTCCAAAAATAATATTTTTGTAGGTGAAAAACGTCATGTTTGTTCATCCTGCTTGGCTGAGAAATCGACCGAAAATAATTAAACTATAACGTCAAACTTTTTTCAAAATTTGCTCCATAATATCGACAGAAACACTGCAAACGTTGTTTAGGATCCACCCTCAAGGTGTTTTTAACATATGTATTCGATAATATATCCGTGGAGGCAGTTGGTTTCTCATAAGAAACGATTGGAAAAATGGCTACCTCAGTATTTTACGCAAGGTTTTCTCCAGGAGACACCATGCGTCCACTCGCCCCAAATGGTCTCTTACAGCCATTCTCCAATGGAAATGCCTAAAAAGACATCACAATGCTGCAGACACCTTGGGGAAAATGTGGAAAACGTAAGCTGACTCCTAGCTCCTTCACAGCCATATAAGGAGTCATTGGCATGAGGCGGTTTCAAAATATGCGGCACTTCCTGATTGGATTTTTATCTGGGTTTCGCCTGTAACATCAGTTCTGTGGCATTCACAGACAATATCTTTGCAGTTTTGGAAACGTGAGTGTTTTCTTTCCAACCTTTCCCCACCTCTCTCACTGTCTCTAGACTCTGGTGGAGTATGCTGGTCGATGGAGGATGGAGGAGGACCCACTGCCCTTGGTGGAGGTGTACACAGTGGCTCTGCTGAGCTATGCCCAGGCTTCCCCATGCCTCTCCTCCCAATGTGAAAACGTTCCCCTCGTACTTGAAAGGCTCTCACTGTAAGTACACTTGTCTTATTGGAGGGGTTTAATGTGCTTGTTGTTCTCCGTGTGCTTGTGAGATTATTATACATGTCATTTGTTTAGACGAACCTCATTATACACCCTACATGTAGAATAAAAACATTGGTTAAAGTAGCTAATACCCCCTCCCAGTTGTTATTTTGATGTGCTTTTTTTACTATTCTTGATTATTACAAGTCAGACCTGGCTTTATTCTTCAGATGATGTTCATGTTTAAATCACTGCTCAAGATTTCAAAGGGTTTAGTCATCATGAATTTAGCTGTTTGGGTTGCCTCATTTAGTTTCCTATTGATTGTACAGGAGCTGTGTGGAGCTGCTGCTCTCCCTGCCAGAACACTTCCCAGGTGCCTTGTGGGAAGAGTTCCAATCATCTGTTCAGGTAAAGTGCAAAATTGTCATACAGAGAGTGAAATGTTTCTCTTTTTATATTCAGTAAGATATCTTGTCAGCTACCCTCGTTTTACTGTAGAATTACTGAATTTCTGAATCCGTTACTTCATCTGTTCAGGACGTCATTATAATTTTGTCTAAGAGATCTACTCCATAATATATTATGTGTGTTGCTTGGCTGCACCATTTTTAAATGCATAATTGCTTCTAAAAGTACTTACTGTGATGAGAAAAGTGTCAGAGTGAGTCCTGTGTTGCAGTCAGCCCAATCCCAGCTGCAGGAAAATGGCATCACACAGCTGTCCCTCCTGTCTACCGTGGCCCAGGAGACTGGTGTGTGGACCAACGCTACCCTGCATAGTCTTCTCTCTAACGAGTCGCCACAAACAGAGAAAGGTGAGCGTTCTTTTGATATGCTGCATCTAAAATTGCACCCTTTTCCCTGTATACTTCTCGGAACTATGTAGAAAGTAGTATGCCATTTGAGACGCCCCCTGCATTGTTAATCAAGTCTTGAACCAGTATTTTATACAACAATGATATTTGTGTTATTTTTTTACCTGAATATCCCCATCATTCCCTTTAGTTCATAAGTTCCTTGAACTGGAGGGACCCATTCTGTTGGAGCTAAGAGTAAAGCACCTTATCAAGGAGAACTACATGGAGAGGGCTGTACTGCTGGCAAAGGCATGTGCAGAGTATCCTGAGTTTGAAGGAAAAGGGCACTTTAAGCAGATGTACCTTGTCTGCTTGTGTGCCGTCTCAGCACAGGAACCACTAATGGAGGAGGTAGGTTACTTGGGGCAGTCTGTGAAAAAAAAACAATGTTTTTCAGTGTTTAATTGTCAGGCCCGTGGTTTCATTGCATCATTCAGAATTGCTCGGTCTTCTCTATTGATTTAAATTGGACGAAATTGAGGTTATCATCCACAAGAGGGCATGGAAATATTGAAATATTCATGGCAGCTTAAAGCTGGAATCCGTAGCGGTGAAACTGCCATGTCTGTTTGCTATGTTACAAGAGCTAAGCCATTTTATTGTTCTCGGACTTCATGACACACACGATACAAGTAGAGTATGTACTATTACACACACGATACAGCTAGAGTATGTACTGTTAAAAAAAAGTTTTTTTAAATAATAATTACAAATGTGCCTGTGGCGACCAGTGGCGCTGTTTTACCTTATGCGGAGCTTAGCTTTAAGGAAGCTATTAAATACCACAGACATCAAGTGGACAGTGAAATATGTTTTGAATGAAATTACTCTTGCTTAAAAAAAATATATATTTTCTTTACACAGCTCTCCAACGTAGATTGCCGCGATGCACTAGAAATGATCTGTAACCTGGAGTCAGAAGGGGATGAGAGGGGAGCCTTCAGCCTATGCTCGGCCTTTCTGACACGACAGCTTCTCCAAGGAGACACTTACTGTGCTTGGTAATACTGCAACATTTCATACATCAAAGCCCGCCTTATTGAAGCCCTCCTATCTCTGTTTGACATATGCAATGTATAAATATTGTGTTATTAATCCTTCCCTCTTAACTTAAAATTGCTTTTTTATTTTATTTTTATTTTTTAAACCATTGTCTGTACTTTACTGTAATATCTTTCTTCAGATAAATCGGAGATTATAGAATTATATCATGATTATTATTTATTTCCTCAAGGGAGCTGACACTGTTTTGGAGCAAACTGCTGAAGCGGTTAGAGTCGTCTGAAGAGACTTTCCTGGACAGATGTCGCCAGATGTCTTTGCTGTCCAAAACAGTCTTCCACATCCTCTTCCTCATCAAAGTCATTCAATCAGAAGTAAGCTTCATTCCAGATACTTAAATGGTTTTGTTCAGTATTGTGCATGCAGATACAAAAAAAACATGAACATTGTATACTCAGCACCTTCTTGCTATGTACTCTTTTGTTGAATTCCAATGAGACTCAAAGAATATCCCTTTTTGTTTATTTTACAGGTGGACAAGGTTGGACTGCCAGTGTGCGTTGACATGTGCATACGGGCTCTACAGTTGGAATCAAGTGACGTAAACACCAAGGCTACCATTTGCAAAACCATCTCCTGTTTGCTGCCCACTGATCTGGAGGTAAAGCGGGCCTGCCAGCTGACAGAGTTCCTCCTGGAACCCACAGTGGACTCCTACTACGCTGTGGAGACTCTCTACAACGAACCAGACCAGAAGCTGGAGGAAGAGAATCTTCCCGTGCCCAACTCGCTCCGCTGTGAGCTTCTGCTGGTGTTCAAGACCCAGTGGGCTTTTGACCCTGAGTTCTGGGACTGGAAGACACTGAAGCGTCACTGCCTGACCCTTATGGGCAAGGAGGCCTCCATTGTGTCCTCCATTGACCTGCTGAATGACAATGAGAGCCCAGAGGCCACCGAGGAGGAGGACACAGCTCAGGGTGAGGAAGGATTCAGAGACGTCACAGACTGCTTTATTGACACCACACATGAACTGAATGAAATAGCCGATAAAAGACAGAAAAACCGGGAGACAAAGAAACTGAGAGAGAAAGGGTTCATCTCGGCCAGGTTTAGAAACTGGCAGGCATATATGCAGTACTGTGTTCTGTGTGACAAGGAGTTTCTGGGTCACAGGATTGTACGTCATGCTCAGACTCACTACAAAAATGGACTTTATAGCTGCCCGATATGCGCAGAGACCTTCACCTCAAAAGACACATTGGAACCACACGTGGCATCACACGTAAAGCTATCATGCAAGGAAAGACTAGCTGCAATTAAAACAAATAAAAAATTGGCGAATCCCAAAACGGCTGCTCCTGTTATAGCGGCTCTAAAAGCTAAGACTGAAAATCAACTTTGGACAACAGATGCAAATGGCGAATCTCAAGAACAAAATGGGCAGTCGCTTCAGACAGAAATGGTTCAGACCAAAGTCTCTGGACTTAAGACCGAAAGCAGCACTGAGGAAAACACATGCCCTATTGCAAGCTGCAAAAAGGGATTTAAGTATTTCCGAAATCTTGTTGTCCATGTGAAAGCACATGGAGAAAACGATGAAGCTAAGCGCTTCCTTGAAATGCAGAGCAAAAAGGTGATTTGTCAATATTGTCGTCGCCAGTTTGTTAATGTCACCCACCTTAACGATCATTTGCAAGTGCACTGTGGCGTCAGACCTTACATTTGCATACAGTTGAACTGCAAGGCCTGCTTCCTATCCAACACAGAGCTGCTTGTACACAGGGAAGAACATGTCGTATTTAAAGCCAGATGCATGTTTCCTAGATGTGGGAAGATTTTCAATGAAGCCTATAAGCTTTATGACCATGAGTCACAGCATTACAAAACGTTCACCTGCAAAGTCCCTAACTGTGGGAAAGTGTTCCATTCTCAGTCACAGTTGGATCTTCACCAGGAGGAACATGTCACAAAAGAGGAGGAGGGCCCAGCTACAGACTCCGACCTTTCTCATTCTCTGGACCAGAGGATGCTTTCTGATCAGGCTTCCTTCTCAGAGGATGTTGATGAGGCTTCTCATCCACCAGCATCTGTCGCGGTGAAGCACTCTATTGACCACCTGCTGAACGTTTCTCAAGGTCCTGTTCAGAATGATCGACAATACGTGAACAACAGTGAGCCACAAGAAAAAGAACTTTACCCATATTCAGAAAGCTCTGTGATTCGGTCGACCAGAAATGCACAAATGCACGACCCAAATCAACTGCAACGTAGACCCCAAGACTCCTCAGTGACTGCTGCATATGACTATATGAGACCCAAATCACAGCCACATAATCCATTAGCTTCATACCAAGATACTGGGGATTTGCACCATGCCTTACAGCCAAATGTGTTACAAGGTCAGGACCAGGGTTTGCTGAAAGGGAGAAGTTATGGATCCAGGAACTACAATTCGGACTACAGAGTACCAGTGCAAGTACAACAACAGCATCCACACATGTCTGTTACCATGTCAGCAGTAAGCCAGACCCCCAATTACCTGTCAACTCCAATGCCTCAAACTGTCCCATATGCATCTCATGCACTTCTTCCACTCGTCACTCATTTGCCAGCCACTGGTTGCAGAACAGAGAATTCAATAACACAGTGCCCGTTACCAAGCACTCCTGCCCCACAGCAGAGCCCATTACCAAGCACTCCTGCCCCACAGCAACACCCATTACCAACGGCTCTTGCCCCACCCCAAGGACAGAAAGAAAGACACCACTGTGCTTTGGATACATGCGATCGCAACTACAGCTCCTACAAAAGTGTTACCAAGCACATGAAAGCAGTTCACCCAGAGTTTTATACTGAATGGAAACTTGCTAAAAAAAAAATCAGGGAACAAGAAAAAGTTGAAAAGGCCAGGAAAGCTATCCCATCGAATGTGCCTCTGATTGGGAGCCATAACTATGTTGCTCCACTACAACATCAACAGGCTAATGTTGTCCCAGTTCATAGGCAGAATGTCATTCAGCCACCCCAGTACCCAAACTCACACCACTCCTATGCTTCCCATTCAGCTGCTGTCCAAAGCCAGGCTTTCCCCAATCAAATGGACAACATCTTAGATCCAATTGTACTCTCCCAGCTAGGAAACAACCCCAATCAATATGCACCACCTAGTATGCCATGGCTACAAACACCAGGAAACAACCAAATCCAGAATTGTTATGCCTCCCAAGTATACTCTTCAAACATTCAAGGGATGCCACAAATGGATGCTGTCGGTGGAGGAATGGATGTTTATGTTATTCCGTCCCGTCATATGATGGGATCTAATATGGAAGGACCAGCAGAGCCACTCCAACCATCACCTATGGATAATGGTCTCCAGCCTGTTTTCCCCTCTTACATGGACATTCTGAAAGACTCAAGTCTTTCAAATCAACTGGAAAATGCTGCACCTTCCTACAAACCAGCCTCTCAAAATAATCCAGGTTCTAAAAGTAGAGGATTACAGAAAACCAACATGGAATCCCACTTTGCCCCTGCAGGAAGCTTGCTAGCAAAAAGCAACAGTGCATCTCAAGATGGCACGATAAACTCTGGAGATGCAAAGAATCAGATGGGCAAAAAAGTCAAGCGTAACAAAAGAACAAAGTGGCCTGCCATTATTAAAGATGGAAAATTCATTTGCTCTAGGTGTGGTAGAGGATTTACAAATCCCAAATCACTTGGAGGCCATTTATCCAAGCGTGCACACTGCAAAGCTTTTGATGAGACTGAACTCCTGACAGCAGACTTGCCTTCATCATTTCTTGATCTTCTGAATTCAGAGCAACTTCTCAATACTCAGCCCCCGCCATCTTCACTGTATAACCCTACTGCACCATTTGCAAATGATGGCGAACAACCTGATGACATACTTAAACAAATTATGGATACTCCAAATATTTCCAATGTGTTTGAGCCCTTAGCAATTCCCCAGCCAACATTCCAAAATGCATGCGGCCCCTACGGACCTGTCGGGCGCTTGCCAGAAAGTACAGTTATACAGCACACAGGAAATATCCAAGTGAAGAATGAAAATGAGTCGTATAGAGATGGTTATCTTCCACAGTCATGTGATCCTGGGTTTGGAAGCAGTGCATTCTCTGATCCACTTCTCTTTCAGATGCTTGCAGAAAACAACCCTACGGTTTCACTTCACAGACTTCCCACTGACCATATTGATCATTTACTCAGATCAGAAACACTAACGAAGATGAAAGAACTAAAGGGAACTTCTGATTCTGTTTCCAGTTCAGGAGGGCTGTCTAATGATGGACTTCTGGCTGCAATGGCCAGTTTGGCACAAAATCTTATGACAAACCCTATGTTGCAGATCACTTCACCAGACCCTCCACCTCAACAAAGTCCAGCAGCAACAAGTAGTGAACTGGCAGAGAGACAGAGGAAGAGTACAGAACAGAATGTCAAGAAAAGATTGCGTGAACAGATTTTAGCTGGAGACTTCCAAAGAAGAAGCAGTTTATCTCAAGCAAGCAGCACTGACACAAATGCCAGTTTGAGTCCGGTGTCGTCCAATCCAGCAACCAATGTTGTACCACATTTTGAAGCTCATCAAAGTCCTCAGCTTTCCACGACGATTGATCACGGAATCCCCTCTGTGTCCTCTGACCAAATGAACGGAGCCGCATCCATGCAGAGTTTCACTAATTTCAGAGAGGCTTCCTCTCAACACCATGAGGCTACTGCACCTACCAGTATTGTTGCAAATGATGTTGATCTTGGTCCCAATCTAACACCTGTAAACCAACAGCACTGGATGGTGGACATTCAGACTGCATTAGAGAGGCTAGACTTAGACAAACAGGTCTGTGATATTGTTCCAACGTATTCCTCCATAAAAGCTAACGGCAATGATACTGAGTCATTCAGGCCTAATGTCTTAATAGAGAAGGACATACAGATTCCTGACGGCTGTATGAAGCCGTTTGCCTGTGAGAGTGACAACTGCACTTACAGGACCATGACAAAATGTGCCATTTTAAAACACCTCACAAAGACTCACAATTACACCATTGAGATGATCAATTCGATTAAGAAAGACCATGGGAAATTTGCTCCATTCTCCTGTCAAATGTGTGATAAGACGTTTACCCGAAATTCAAACCTTAGGGCACACTGTCAGACAGCTCACAGATTAACACAGCAGGAGATTGCTCAACTAAAAATGAAGTGCCAGTCAAGCAACACGGTTGGATTTGTTAATAAAGACGACAAACCAAGTGTACATTCAGAGCCTTCTTTGTCTGGTCAGATGGTCACAGCTCCCCACTCAATAACAGAGAATATTACACGTCAATATTCACTCCCGGATGTTAACCAAAATCAAGATGTGACTGGAAACAACTTGTTTGCTACAGGAGAAAGGACAAAGCAAGAATACCACTCACAGCCTTTAGAACAGCGGACTTCTCAAGGCATGGCTAACTCTAGATTTAATGATAACGGTCTCTCCATGGGAATGCAGCCAATGCAAAGGATACCCATGCATGATCAGACAGTGACTCCATTGATGCCAACGTCTGAATATCACATGAATGCACACTGCTCAACAATACCGCAAGTCCCCTTAATGACTGCTCCTGATACAGAGCAATGGTCAAACGGACAAAACATACCAGTTCCTTCTATGCCTAGTCATTACAGTCAACAGTCTGGAGGCTATCTGACAGACAGAGCTGCTTCAATGACACCGGCTTCGTCAGATCCCCTTCAGGTTTGTGGTCCCTTGCTAGAAACGTCACCCAAAGTCAAGCAGCAGAGAGGACCAAAGCCTAAAGTTGAAATTCCCAAGAAGACAAAAGAGAAGAAGGCTGAGGCAAATAATGCTTTCAGTCCATACAGGCCATATCGCTGTGTTCATCAAGGATGTGCAGCGGCCTTCACCATTCAGCATAATTTAATCCTCCATTACAGGGCTGTCCATCAGTCTGCTCTGTCCACATGTGAAATGAAATATTATCAAAATGATGAACCGGCTGAGAAAAAAGACATCAGGCAGGAGAGAGTTATGGATGAGGAACCAGAGGGGGAAGTCACCCAGGTAACGGAATTCCGATGTCAAGTGAGCGACTGCTCGAGAGTGTTCCAAGATGTCCCCAACCTGTTACAGCATTACCTCCAGCTTCACAAGTTCAGCCTGGATAAAGCAGGATCTCTAATGTCCAACATCAACCTAGGCAGATTCAGTTGTGATCAGCAAGGGTGCACAACATCCTTCACTGCTTTCTGGAAGTATATAGGACATATTGAAAAAGAACACGACAAGGCAAAACTATCCAAAATGGAATCTGTGGATGGGATGTTCCAGTGTGATGTTGATGGCTGTGCCCACGCTTATGCTACAAAGTCAAACCTTCTGAGGCACACCATGAAAAAGCATCATGACCTTTACAAACTCCAACTGATGAACCAACGGAAAAGTGAAGATCTTGGGAAACCCAGCACCAAGAATTCCCATTACCAACTGACTAAATCAAGTGATGGGAAAGAAAACATAGAGAGCAACAAAAAGATTACAGAGAAGGGAGGTGACAAAAAGAAAACTGACAAGACGGAAAAAAATCATTGGACTAAATATGGAAAACCTTCCTTGAAAACTAAGGATGAAGCATCTGCGATGTGCATAAAGAAGTCCACCTTGCAATACCCTTGCATGATAAAGGGCTGTGATTCAGTGATGAAGTCTGAACGGAGCATCATGAAGCACTACATGGGGCACGGACTGTCCGAGCGATACTTAGAAGAGCAGAGAAGCCACTTCATATTCTGCAAGAAATACCCCCGACGTAGGAACCCTCGGTCTGGCAGGAGCGATGACTCCAAGTCCGAGACGACATCCGAGATATCCGACAGTGAGGACACAGCAGACACGGGCCAAGAAGGAAGTGAGTATGATGAGTATTCAAAACCCGCCTTACGGAGAAGGGGGCAGGGCGGACTGTCTGACACCAAACCCTCGTATGATGAAACTTCAGAAACCGTATCTGATAGCTCTGTGGTGGTGAAACGCAAGAGAGGGCGACCACGGAAAATTAATTTAGAAAAAATTGTCAAACGCAAGAGAGTGTCCAGACTGACTAGGAGTAATGCAGTTTGCTGTGGAGAAAATGGATCTGACTACGACTCCTCTAGCACTGTCCTTACCCAGGATGAAATGAACGATCAAAGTGAAACATTGACCTCCTTTAAGCCCATGGGGTTCGAGATGTCTTTCCTAAAGTTCTTAGAGCAGTCAAACCCACCTAAAAGTTCTGTAAAGAAGAGGATTCAACTAGGAAACGCTACAGTGTTGTGCAAAAGGTCAGATGCATATTTGCATTACCCAAAAGGCTTTGATACCCTTGAGTTCAGGAACCCTCAGAAGCTGACATCTCTTAACAATGTGAAAATTGTAGTAGACAAAGCCTTTTCAGACGTTGCTGATAATCTGCTAAAGCAGCTCCAGGAAATGCGACCCACAGTGATATTAGAAAAATAGATTTTGCTTGTCGAAACACGGTAACTCAGGATTAGAACGGTTTTCAACCTGCAGCTGAATGGTGCCCAAAAACAATAATACTTTGAATTTTCATTTTTCACTGCAAAATATAAATCCATTTTTTTTGTGGACTATGTGAAAGTTTGTTTTAAAAATATACAATAATACAAGTTATTTACTGTAACCTTTAGTCTGTAAAAATCCTTCTCTTATACAGTGTATATTGAGCTCATTTTATATGGTGTTATGGGTAGGATAAATTAAGCATGCTTGTATTTATGAAGCTTCCCAGCACATTATATGGCCTTTGCAAACAACATTTTAAATGGAGGGGGAAAACAAAGGATGTTAAGTATCCCCATGGGACATTTAATGAAAGGCTCTTTAAAAAAATGGAATGTGGTTTTGTGTATAGTTTGTGAATGTTGTTTCAACATGCCTTGTATATTTTTATTTGTATGTAGACAATGTTTTGTGTACATATTGTTTTTTTGAATCAATTACTGCCACCAGCAGTCTAACTTAATTGAGATAAACGTTTTATTATAGCTTGGATTTCTCACTGGTGTTTATTTTTTATCAAGTGGTCATATGTCATTTTGTTTTAATTATAGGGGATTAGAAAACATATTCCCCCACAGGAAAAATAGCTTTCAGGGAAATTGGTAGAATGATCTATTAAAAAATAACTTTTATATTATATTTATACTATATTATGGCCCAGACACACGTGAAACCACACAAGTACAGGAGATGCATTGTACAAGGAAGAAAGCTGGTGCTCCTATAATCAGCAAATAGTCAGTAAAAAGTGCTCAGTGTAAAAGAGGAATGTAAATTTAACAAAAGACTTGTGATATCATACACTAAAACAGCATACCATTTGTTATGGAAGTTTTATGGGGGTCTATTCATCATGAAAGATCAGAGTACTGCATTACCTAAAATTCAATAATATTTATATTTCTACCAATCAAAGTTGTTTATCATAAAAGCTAGCACATGCACCATATCCCATGAAAGATGAAAGCAATGGATGGAATTACACTGACAGTCATATTTATGTAAATGGCCTCTACTGGAGACATGACAAGAACACACAATGAATGCCGGAATGTCAGTAAGGAAAAAGTCATGGTCTATGTATGAATGGAGTCCATCAGCACTGAAAGTGGAAGCACAAAAGTTGAATTTTAGATTTCAGCATAAACATAATACCGAAGGTGATTAGCAAATAAATTATACTAGTTACATGTATCACACAAAGTTGAGACATTAATGCCTTCAATACAAACCTAATACTATAAGTAACCGTATATGTTAAAGGTGAATAACTTCAGTTTCTGAAATCATTCAAGTTCAATGAATTCCGGATCACACTTAATAAATTAGAATGTAATTTAAAAAGCTGCAGTATGTAACTTCTAAATGTCAAGTGCAATTTCTATGATATTTTACTATTAGTTTTGTGCACCAGCTGAAAATACAATATCTTTGGTTATGTCAAATATAGTGGTTTAGATGGTACAGTGATTCTCTACACTACACTTGCTTGTTTTGTCACAAACTGAAATTAGGCAAACTATTAGAGTTTTAGCAACCAGGAAATGGAGTTGCAATTTCTGCTTAGTGGGTCTTTCAAGAGGGGATGGGTTTGGTTGTCCTTTGTTGCTGGATCTTGTGAGCCCATCATATCTTTAAGTGTGGGCTGAGGTACTGTTGCTGATGGCGACAATGCCGACTAGCCCTCTCTTCAATAGGGATGTAGTTCTTGCTGAAACACTCCCAGCACTGTTTTGATGGAATGTACACATCTCTGAGACATTCAGCACAATGCACAATATGGATGTTCAGCTCATGATGTAAAGAAAGACCTCAGTGGCTTTGGCGGTGTAGCAGTCGACGGTGTTTGGGCAAGAGTCCAGGCTGCAGCGAAGCAGTCTGGGAACGTCACAGCCACTGTAGAGGAAGTAGAAGGCCAGGAGGGAGCCCACCTCGAAGGTAGTCTTGAAGACGAGGCTGATAATATAGGTTTAGAGCAGGCCTCGGTTTAGTCCTGCCTTTGTCCTCATAGAGCTTCTTCCCATGCCTCCTCCCTCTCCCTGTTCTCGCGGTAGGCCACATGTAGAGCCACCAACAGGGAGCGAGTGGACACCATGATGAGCTGGAGGGCCCACATGCTGAGATGGGGAAGAAATGGTCGAAGCACACATTCTCACTGCCAGGTTGCTGGATTTTGCGTACAAAGTCCTTGTTCTCGTCCTTCCAGACATGCTCAGCAGCCGCCGCGTACACAAGGATGCGGAAAATGAAGACGATGGAGAGCCAGATGCGCCCGATGACTGTGGAGTATTTGTTCACCCCACTCGGGATGTTTTCCAGAAACCCCCAGTTTGACATTCTCTAATTACATGAGCCTGTGGAGGATCGTGAAACTGTAGAAAGCAGCATACGTCCCAAATGGAACCACATTCCCTACATAGTGCAATACTTTTGACCAGGCTGTTCAAAGGTAGTACACTATGTACTTGGGAATAAGCTGCCATTTGGGACAAAGCCCTGTAGATACAAGGCCAATACTAAATTCTGCCTGTTATGAAGTCATCATCTAACAATAGAAATCGGTTACAATCATACATAGGACATAGAGTTCTACTGTAGTTCTTTTGTTGCTCTGTGGCTACATTTCTACATTCACCATTATTCTCTCCACTGTAAATAGAACAAAGTATTATATATACTTGTTAACACTGTAGGCTACTTATACATTAGTGTAATAATGACAATGTTATGTAAAGTGTAACAAAAAATAAATACATGGAAAGGGCAAATACCAAGTTGATAATATCTGTGTAGGAAGGAATTATGTTCCTCTTTAATAGGCGTGTTGCACTTTTTTACAATGAGAACTTCTACTGGGTCTGTATAAATTAGTTGCCCTTTTACAAAAACCGAAAGCTTATATATTTTCTATTACTCTCCAGTGAAAGAAATGCCATTGATTTATTTCAAGCACTCAACTTGATCTGTGATAGTGTGCATTTTCCAGTAGCATAGATTAGATAGGTTTAGCCTTCTTAGGATCACTATTATGTTCAGACAAATACAATATTGAAAGAAAATAAAACGATTAACTCACAGATTAGAAACCGGCTATTGCAGTTTTTTTCTGTTTCTTTCAGGCGCCAATTTTCTGATGCTTGCTACTGCAGTCGATTTCCACGTTAAACACACCTGTCAAAGAGGCCACACCTATTTGGTACGCAAGAGGGCTTGTTATTTGGATATTCTATTGCGGACGAGCGGCACTATAAAAATCCTTAGCATACTTAATTAAATGTACCCTGTATGTGTATTTTTCTATTAGCGTATATGGCCTATCATTATCTTTATTAGATTGTAGGTTTAACATTAAAGACTGTTTCTGAAGGTATGTTGAGCAATGTGACAAAGGTAAACAAAAACAATCCTAAATTGAACACGGTCTATTTTCAATATGCCGTTAGATTTATAGCCTGTAGCTACCATTCATGAGTCAACCCATTCATCTGCATTCATCTGTCGTCAACCCAACAGTTTGTTTTGGGACAGAGAGTATAACCATGGTCACATTAAACACATGGGACTGAACATCAGTGGTAGGACATATCAGTCAATGAGTTCAAATTGTGTTGCTGAAAGAATTAAAAAGTCCCACAGAATTGTATCCAAGTTTAATTGTTATTTGAATGTCCCTTTCAAGTGTTGACTTCTGTGTGGCCACTGGTCATTATTTTTTGTATTGTCATTCCAGGTGTCCTATGACTTGACTGTTAATAATGGGTCTTCACTTTTCTCCCTGTGTAAGGCTAAATAGCTATTACACTTTTTTTCTGAATACAGGGAAATAAAGTACAATTGTTTATGCTTTGTTAAACACAAATAACAAGTCTTTGGTGTAGGCCACTGTAACGCTAAATGCCGAACCAAAGGCTGTTCCACATACTGTCAACCAGCCTGTGCCGTAGCAATGTACTCCATCCACGCGGTGGCGCTGTATAATTGTATCATACAGACATTTCTTGTTGCATTCGTTGACTATTATGACTTTCAAAACAAATGGACGTTTTGTGCATGCGGTTTTGATTGCTCGGGAATGTTTTCCATCATCAATAACGTTTCCTCAAACGCTTTGTACTCTTTCATACAATAGGGTTGCATAAATAAAGACTCAACATACTTTTGCAATGGCATCTGGAAACGATAAGGATGCCCCGAAAGAAGGGAATTTCAGGATTCCTGGCCTGAGGGGAGCGAAGACCACCACACTTTTCCGAGCTGTTAACCCCGAGCTCTTCATTAGACCAGTAAGGCCTACTGATGAACTCCTCGGCTACAATTATATTAGGTACATAGGAGTTTGTTATCAGTGTCGTCTGTTGTTCACGTGTCATTACATTTGTGGTTTATTGATTTTACAGAACAAGCCTGTGATGGCCTTTGGACTTGTAACTATCACCTTGTGTGTGGGCTACCTGGGCTACCTTCACGCCACCAAAGATAACGACCAGCAGCTGTATGAAGCTATTGACAGTGAAGGGGAGAAGAACATGAGGAGGAAAACCTCGAAATGGGACTGATCCCATCAGATATGCAATATATCCTGAACATTATTGTAGGGAAATGGCATGGGCGGAAAGCACTGGATCTGTGTATAAAATTATTATGGTTATTAAATATTGTTAAAATGAGGCAAAAGCTGTTGGATTCAGTTATTCAACTATTGAAACAACAATTTACTTTAGAGAATAAATACAATAAGGTAAGCCCATAAAAAGCCTATAGAGGATTCCACGTCAAGAAAGAGGACACAATAGGATGCATCACAATGAGTTTTTCCTTTTTCAGATACTTGCATTTGAAGTCACACGTTCTTATAAAAAAAAATCTTCTACAAAGCAGTATTTTAAATACTTTAAACAGTAGCTAGTTTTAAATAGAGCAAGATATCCCACCCTATGGGTTGGGAGGTAATACTTCAATAATTATGTACTTTGTGAGGTGAGGTCCAGTGTACAAGCTAAAATGGACAGAGTCAAAAAGGGAAATTCCCAACGTGGGAATAGAAGCTTCGCAGAATCCTTCCTGTGTCTAGAGGTGAAAGACGAACTGCAAGAGAGCGAGAGCCCACAAGCCGTACTCACAGCTTTGTTTGGCAACACTGATAAAGCCGAAGCAGTTGAGTACTCACTCAAACCTCATTGGTATGTCCAAACCCCCTTTATTAGATTCACTCCAATGATACTACTTATCAATGATAGCAGTCTGTAACATATGTTTAAGCGACTATCACATTGAATTGTATATAAAAGCGAAAACATACACCAGTATTACATGACCGAGTTTCAAAATGAGAAGGAGAAGTGTATTAAAGCTGCTACTGAAGAGGCGTGGTGTAAGATAAAAACTACGGTTTGCAACTGCACATGGGGATAAAGATCGTACTTTTTGGAGAAATGTCTGATGAAACACAAAATAGAACTGTTTGGCCATAATGACCATTGTTATGTTTGGTGGAAAAAGGGGGAGGCTTGCAAGCCAAAGAACACCATCCCAACCGTGAAGCACGGGGGTGGCAGCATCATGTTGTGGGGGGTGCTTTGCTGCAGGAGGAACTGGTGCACTTCACAAAATAGATGGCATCATGAGGTAGGAAAATTACGTGGATATATTGAAGCAACATCTCAAGACATCAGTCAGGAAGTTAAAGCTTGGTCGCAAATGGGTCTTCCAAATGGACAATGACTCCCAAACACACTTCCAAAGTTGTGTAAAAATGGCTTAAGGACAACAAAGTCAAGGTAATGGAGTGGCCATCACAAAGCCCTGACCTGAATCCCATAGAACATTTTTGTGCAGAACTGAAAAAGCATGTGTGAGCAAGGAGGCCTACAAACCTGACTTAGTTACTCCGGCTCTATCAGGAGGAATGGGCCAAAGTTCACCCAATTTATTGTGGAAGGCTACCCAAAACGTTTGACCCAAATTAAATAATTTAAAGGCAATGCTACCAAATACTAATTGAGTGTATGTAAACTTCTGACCCACTGGGAATGTGATGAAAGAAATAAAATCTGAAATAAATAATTCTCTCTACTATTAATCTGACATTTCACATTCTTAAAATAAAGTGGGAATCCTAACTGATTTAAAACAGGGACTTTTTATGTGGATTAAATGTCAGGGATTGTGAAACTGAGTTTAAATGTATTTGGCTACGGTGTATGTAAACTTCAACTATATATATACTGTATTTTATACCATCTATTGCACCTTGCCTATGCTGCTTGGGCCATCGCTCATCCATATATTTTTATGTACATATTCTCATTCACCCTTTTTAGATTTGTGTGTATTAGGTAGTAGTTGGGGAACTGTTAGATTACTTGTTAGATATTACTGCACTGTCGGAACCATAAGCACAAGCATTTTGCTACACTCGCATTAACATCTGCTAACCATGTATACAGTGCCTTTCGAAAGTATTCGGCACCCTTGAACTTTGCGACCTTTTGCCATATTTCAGGCTTCAAACATAAAGATATAAAGGTATTTTTTTGTGAAGAATCAACAACAAGTGGGACACAATTATGAAGTGGAACGACATTTATTGGATATTTCACACTTTTTTAACAAATCAAAAACTGAAAAATTGGGCGTGCAAAATTATTCAGCCCCTTTACGTTCAGTGCAGCAAACTCTCCAGAAGTTCAGTGAGGATCTCTGAATGATCCAATGTTGACCTAAATGACTAATGATGATAAATACAATCCACCTGTGTGTAAACATCTTGGAGCAATAACTGCTCAGCCGTGAAGTGGTTTGGCCACACAAGCTCTCAGAACAGGACCGCCGAGTGCTGAAGCGCGTAAAAATCGTCTGTCCTCTGTTGCAACACTCACTACCGCATTCCAAACTGCCTCTGCAAGCAACGTTGGCACAATAACTGTTTGTCTTGAGCTTCATGAAAAGGGTTTCCATTGCCAAGCGTCTGCTGGAGTGGAGTAAAGCTCGCCGTCACTGAACTCTGAAGCAGTAGAAACACGTTCTCTGGACTGATGACTCACGCTTCACCCTCTGGCAGTCTGACAGACTAATCTGGTTGTGGCAGATGCAAGTAAAACACTACCTGCCCCCATATGTAGTGCCAATTGTTTGGTAGAGGAGGAATAATGGTCTAGTGTTGTTTTTCATGGTTTGAGCTAGGCCCCTTAGTTCCAGAAGGGAAATCTTAACGCTACTGCATACAAGTAATTCTAGACGATGCTGTGCTTCCAACTTTGTGGCAACAGTTTAGGGAAGGCCCTTTCATTTTACAGCATGACAATGCCCCTGTGCGGAAAGGCGAGGTCCATAGAGAAATGGTTTGTCGAGATCGGTGTGGAAGAACTTGACTGGCCTGCACAGAGCCCTGACCTCAATCCCATCATAACACCTTTGGGATGAATCGGAACGCCAACTGCGAGCCAGGCCTAATCGGCCAACATCCGTGCCTGATCTCACTAATACTCTTGTGGCTGAATGGAAGCAAGTCCCCGCAGCAATGTTTAACATCTAGTGGAAAGCCTTCCCAGAAGCGTGGAGGCTGTTATAGCAGCAAAGGGAGGACCAATTCCATATTAATGCCCATGATTTTAGAATGATATTTTCGAGCAGGTGTCCACATACACCTCATGACCATGACTATGTGAACCCTATACATTAAAATGTCCAGTATGGGCACAATCAAGTAGCTTCATTTCTGAGATTAAATTAACAAAATCATGTTGCATGAATGCTAATGTTCTGTTTCTAACTATAGAAACTATTTCAGAACAATCTGTGATGGTAGGTGTTCCATGGTAGATTCAGTTAATCTATCTGGAGAGGAGTATGCAGTCAGTGGCCTTTTCTCATTTGGGGAAAAAGTCTGCCCTCCACCCTCTCTCTGTCCTCTCTCTGTGAGTCGGAAACCGAGTGGTCGAAGAGATGCCAATTCGTTAGTAGGTGAACGGACGAGTCCTCCCCTCTAGCCACCTTTCATCAGTATAGTCATGTGGGTCCTTGTGGAAGAGTTTTGAAGTCTGCCTCACCTCCTTTCAATCTTCTTTTGTTTTGTCTAAGGAGAAAAGTGTGTACACATTTAGAACGATAAGTAGCAAATTGTTTAAAATGTCTTGAACATTTAACTTAATTTATCACTTTACACTTATTTTGGGATTCACGCAGAGAGAACATTTGCTAAGTGCGTCGAGGCATGTTGATTCTGGTCGGATCGAAATAAATGGTCAGTTTTCTCCCTTTCCAACTCTCCTTAACGTTCAAATGATTCCACAATACTGATGGATCCTAAAGATATTATCACCTACAGTGCATTCGGAAAGTATTCAGACCCCTCGACTTTTTCCACATTTTATTACGTTACAGCCTTATTCTAAAATGGATTAAATTGTTTTTTTCCCCTCATCAATCTACACACAATACCCCATAATGACAAAGCAAAAACAGGTTTTAGATTTTATTTTTTACAAAAGAAATATAGATATATAGAGAAATATATAGATATTACATTTACATAAGTATTCAGACCCTTTAATCAGTACTTTGTTGAAGCAGCTTTGGCAGCAATTACAGCCTCGAGTCTTCTTGGGTATGACACTACAAGCTTGGCACGCCTGTATTTGTGTAGTTTCTCTCACGCTTCTCTGCAGATCCTCAAGCGCAGTCAGGTTGAGTGGGGAGCGTTGCTGCAAAGCTATTTTCAGGTCTCTTCAGAAATGTTGGGTTCAAGTCCGGGCTCTGGCTGGGCCACCCAAGGACTTGTCCTAAAGCCACTCCTGCGTTGTCTTGGCTGTGTGCTTCGTGTTGTCCTGTTGGCAGGTGAACCTTCGCCCCAGTCTGAGGTCCTGACCGCTCTAGCAGGTTTTCATCAAGGTTCTCTTTGTAATTTGCTCTGTTTATCTTTCCCTCGATCCTGACTAGTCTTCCTGCTGCAGAATAACATACCCACAGCATGACATACCCACCATGCTTCACCGTAGGGGTGGTGCCAGGTTTCCTCCAGACGTGACTCTTGGCATTCAGACTAAAGAGTTGGTTTGTTTCATCAGACCAGATAATCTTGTTTGTCATTGTTTTTAGGTGCCTTTTGGCAAACTCCAGCGGGCCTTTTACTGAGAAGTGGCTTCTGTCTGGCCACTCTACCATATAGGCCTTATTGGTGGAGTGCTGCAGAGATGGTTATCCTTCTGGAAGGTTCTCCCATCTCCACAGAGGAACTCTAGAACTCTGTCAGAGTGACTATCGGGTTCTTGGTCACCTCCCTGATCATTGTCCTTCACCGATTGCTCAGTTTGGCCGGGCGGCCAGCTCTAGGAAGAGTGTCGGTGGTTCCAAACTTCTTCCATTTAAGAATGACGGAGGCCTATGTGTTTTTGGGGACCATCAATGCTGCAGAATTGTTTCGCTATCCTTCCCCATTGTAGAGTAATAGTGAAGACATCAAAACTATGAAATCACACATAGAATCATGTAGTAACCAGCATAGTGTTAATCAAATCAAAATATATTTTAGATTCTTCAAAGTCGCCCCCTTTTGCACAATCTTGGCATTCTCTCAACCAGCTTCATGAGAAATGATTTTCCAACTGTCTTTCCAGCACATTCTGAATACTTGTTGGCTGCTTTTCCTTCACTCCATGGTCCAACTCATCCCAAACCATCTCAATGGGGATGAGGCCAGGTCATCTGATGCAGTACTCCATCACTCTCCTTCTTGGTCAAATAGCTCTTACACAGCCTGGTGGTGTGTTTTGGGTCATTGTCCTGTTGAAAATCAAATTACAGTCCCACCAAACGCAAACCAGATGGGATGGCATATCGCTGCGGTAGCCATGCTGGTTAAATGTGCCTTGAATTCTAAATAAATCACCCACCGTGATGTCCATTGCTGGTGTTTCTTGACCCAAGCAAGTCTCTTTCTTATTATTGGTGTCCTTTTAGTAGTGGATTCTTTGTGTGAATCAGGCCTTCGAATTGCTGCAGTCTCCTCTGAACAGTTGTTGTTGAGGTGTGTCTGTTACCCAATTTTTGTATTTTTATTTAACCTTTTATTTAATTAGTTAAGAACCTTTTATTTAATCAGTTAAGAACAAATTCTTATTTACGACAGCCTACCCCGGCCAAACTCAGACGACGCTGGGCCAATTGTGCGCTGCCCTATGGAACTCCTAATCACGGCTGTATGTGATACAGCCTGGAATCGAACCAGGGACTGTAGTGACGCCTCTTGCACTGAGATGCAGTGGCTTGGACCGCTGCGCCACTCGGGAGCCCAAATAGGGCTATCTTCTGTATACCACCCCTACCTGGTCACAAAGCAACTGATTGGCTCGAATGCATTAAGAAGGAAAGAAATTCCGTAAATGAACTTTTATCAAATCGCACCTGTTCATTGAAATGCATTCCAAATGACTACCTCATGAAGCTGGTTGAGAGAATGCCAAGAGTGTGCAAAGTTGTCAAGGCAAAGGGTGGGCAACTTTGATGAATCTCAAATAAACCAATCAAAATATATTTTCTAACACTTTTTTGGATACTACATGATTCCATGTGTGTTATTTTTGAAAGGAGAAAATAGCAAAAATACAGAAACTCTTGAATGAGTAGGTGTGTCAACTTTTGACTGATACTGTAGGTCTGTAGCCTATACCGTTTATCTTTTAATACAGTCATCTCTTGTTTAATTTGCAGCGTCTTTATATCCTTTGCCATGTTAGGCAAAAAAATGGGCAAGTTTATTTGTAGTCAGTCAAATTTGGTTCATCGGTCACAAAGACGGATGAACATTTTGATTTTGCGTTTAGCGGATATCTTCTGTGTATAAAGTGACGTGGAAGGTCAAAGAAAGCATCAAGCGACGTGCTTAGCTGTTCCACGACTGGTCTGAAGCAGTCGTTAAATAACAAGCGTTTTCAAGAGCAACTTTGGTAACGATGGTTTTGAGAAAATGTGAACTTGACATGCAACAATTTTAAAGATTTTACTTAGGTACAGTTCGTATAAGGAAATTCATTTTAATTAATGAATTAGGCCCTAATCTATGGATTTCACATGACTGGGAATACAGATATGCATCTGTTGGTCACAGATATCTTCAAAGAAAAAAATGGGCCACGGGATCTCAAATCAAATCAAATCAAATCAATCTCGTCACGGTATCTCTGTGCACTCAAATTGCCATCGATAAAATGCAATTGTGTTCGTTGTCCGTAGCTTAATCCTGTCCATGCCATAACCCCACCGCCACCATGGGGCAAACTGTTCACAGCTTTGACAGCGTTTCGCCCATACAACGCCATACACGTAAGTCCAGTTGGACGTACTGCCAAATTCTCTAAAACGACGACGTAGTTGGCTTATGTTCTCAGGCATCAGCTCTGGTGGACATTCCTGCAGTCAACATGCAAATTGCACACTCCCTCAAAAGTTGAGACATCTGCGGCCTTTTATTGCCCCCAGCACAAGTTTCACCTGTGTAATGATCATGCTGTTTAGTCAGCTTCTTGCTATGCCACACCTGTCAGGTGGATGGATTATCTTGGGAAAGGAGAAATGCTCACTAACAGGGATGTAAACAAATGGGACCAACACATTACATGTTCTGTAGATTTTTGTTGTTGTTCAGTGTAGCTTTTGGAAAACCAGGCCCAGGTAGAGCGCTTAACCAGTACATTTTGACCAATCATTTAGAGGGAGGAGTATGGTGTGAGTTTAAATGTATTGTTGAGGACGCGAATTACGCATTTTACACACATTTCTAACTTTCTATGCAATGCTGTCAATGGATACATAATGCTGTTCTATTTCAAGGTTCAGCATAGGAGTCTTATTTTCCACAGGTTTAAGGTCTCTTGTCTTTGTTGAAAGGATAACTGAGGCTGCTGAAAGAATAGAGTTGCTGTGGCAACAGGCCTTTTCTAAGGCCCACCTCCAGGTGCAGGTCTACCAGCTGTGTGATGAGGCACAGCAGGTGGGTTATAATACATAACAATTACTCCAGGGTTGTGTTCATTAGGGCATGCAACAGAAAATATTTGTGCAAAATATCCAGGTAGTCCCTCAAAGTGCGTTTTTCTTCCATTTGGTGCCCAATGAAAATGACCCATCATGCGTTTTTGTTTATTTTTGGTTCATTTACCTCCACTTGCAGATAGCTTTTAATCTGTTCAGTTATCAAAAAGAGAAGCTCCAGACGTACAGAATCGAGATTGCTAAAGATGCGAGGAAGGCTGAGACGTTAACATCTGAATTTGAGGCATCCATCTATACACCTGCCATGGTAAATATAGGCTACTCTGATATTTTCCTCCTAAGATGGGTGCATTGAAGTATTAAAGTTGCTGTATGGATCCTGAACAACAGCGGTGTTGTGTTTACATGTCTTCTCTCCCTGCTGCCAGGCTCTAGGCCGCTGTGCTGAGGATGTGATCCACACGTTAGCTGACACTCTGCTTCCTGGTGATGCCCAGACCCAGGGAAGAGTGGGTGCAGGATCCGGACAGACTGAAGGAGAACTTCCACTCTGCTGTAGAGCGCCCTCATCAGACCCTCGGAGCAGTCGCCGACTTCGACCACTACTACAACAAAGTAGGTATTCTGTTGGACTGACCGTTTTATGATTTCTGAGTGTATATGCTAACTCAGAAATGTCTACATAATACTGAAGTGGTAATTGAAATTGACAACAATTATTGAAGATGATTAGGAAGATTATTGAAATTACATTTACGTTTTATATTTATAATAATGTGGTCTATTTAATCTAATGTCATGCACTCAATTTATTTCATCTCAACAGGCCAATAGCTGGTACAGCATCGTCCTGTGTGAGAACTTTCTCCAAGACCTTCTGTGGGGTGTGAACTGTGACAGCCTCCCCAAACGGTACCACCCGCTGGAGATGCATGGCCCTGACCCTGTGTGGAGGCAGGCGGTCTGTGACTTCATTTACATTTTACATTTACATTTAAGTCATTTAGCAGACGCTCTTATCCAGAGCGACTTACAAATTGGTGCATTCACCTTATGACATCCAGTGGAACAACCACTTTACAATAGTGCATCTAAATATTTTAAGGGGGGGGGGGGGTGAGAAGGATTACTTTATCCTATCCTAGGTATTCCTTAAAGAGGTGGGGTTTCAGGTGTCTCCGGAAGGTGGTGATTGACTCCGCTGTCCTGGCGTCGTGAGGGAGTTTGTTCCACCATTGGGGAGCCAGAGCAGCGAACAGTTTTGACTGAGCTGAGCGGGAACTGTACCTCCTCAGTGGTAGGGAGGCGAGCAGGCCAGAGGTGGATGAACGCAGTGCCCTTATTTGGGTGTAGGGCCTGATCAGAGCCTGGAGGTACTGAGGTGCCGTTCCCCTCACAGCTCCGTAGGCAAGCACCATGGTCTTGTAGCGGATGCGAGCTTCAACTGGAAGCCAGTGGAGAGAGCGGAGGAGCGGGGTGACGTGAGAGAACTTGGGAAGGTTGAACACTAGACGGGCTGCGGCGTTCTGGATGAGTTGTAGACTTCCTGAGAAGGAACCCCTCCCCAGACATGGAGCAGCTGGTCCAGCTGGCTCACCTGGCCAATGTCATCCCTGACGCCCAGCTCTAGCAGAAGGGCAAACAGCTGTCACAAAGGTGAGAAACTCCAGCTTGTGTGTTGGAAAACGTCTGTTGCATAATCATGTTTAAATGCTTTAGGAGGGTATTAACTAGTTAAAACTTCTATTTGCTATTTGATTTGGCAACTTGTATGGCAGTATTTCTATTGAATACTTGTTCACAGGCAAGTTGGCCCTGCCACCTTCTCTCCAGGTGCATGACCCTGTGAAAACTCCTGACTTCTCCAGGGGCAGTATGAGTTTCTGAGAGCCCGCCACAGGAAAGGGCCTGGGCCACACACTAACCTGGGTGTGGGCGGAGGCCCCGAGGCCATTAACAGTCCAGGCGGGGCATTATGTAGTCTCCAAAAAACCTCTGGTTCCAGATCAGACTGACAACCTGCACAGCCGTGGCTCCCTCTCTAACCTCAAACACCAAGTCCTTCTAGGTACGTCCCCCTCCAGTGCTATCTCTGGGGCTGTGTCTGCTGTGGGGAATAATCCCTCTCTCAGCTCCTCTGACTCTGGTGTTGATGGAGCAGGAAGCAGCCATGTGGAGACTGGGGCAGGGAGGGAGGGATGGGAAGGGCTGTCCAAGGTACCAGCCACAAGGCAGCCCCAGATCCACGAGGAGAACATCTCTAGCGTGTCTGACTCGGAAGGACTGTAGGGAGGAGTTTGACTTTAGCTCTGTGGGCAATACCTCCATGGCCAGCATTCAGATTATCCCTAAAATAACGGTGGACTCGCTAGATTTTGAAATGAAACTGAAGCAGTCGGCTACCCTGCCCCAGAACCACTGGCTCAGTCTGCCTGTGGATGACCTGGAGAACTCTTACACGGTCACCATCACCCAGAACCATTCACCACATCAACAAGACATCAAGAGCCCAAACCCCTCAGAGTGCTCCCACCACACCAACCAATTATCCAATCGGTCTCGAGACCAGCCCACACAGACGGAGGTACACACCAGTCCTCAGAGCAGAGGGGCACAGCCCAGTGACAGTATCCTATAGGCACAGGACAGCTTTGAGGAGTCAGAACTGAGCCCCACTTGTAATTCCCTCTCCAGCACCATCACAGATGCAGGAGACGTGCCCAACTACACTGCAGAGAGCATTCCCACTCTTCCCTGGGATACGTATGACTTCCATAACCCGAAACGGGACACCTGTGAAAGGTAATGACACATTTATGCTCTTGTCTCATGACATGGTCCACATAGCCGCTAATTGTGCCTAGCACTTATATTGTTTGTGTTTGTAGGATTACAAGCTCCATGTGTAACGGATCTCATCCTCCTCTTCTGAGGAGGAGTAGCGAGAAGGATCGGAGGACCAATGCGCAGCGTGGTAAGTGTCCATAATATTTAATCAAACACAACAGAACACTGGAACAAAACAATAAACGTGAATAACCGAAACAGTACCGTGTGGCACAGACACTAACATGGAAAATTAACACCCACAACTCAAAAGTGAAACCAGGCTAAGCATGATTCTCAATCAGGGACAACGATTGACAGCTGACTCTGATTGAGAACCATATTAGGCCGAACACAGAAATCCCAAATGATAGAAAAACGAACATGGACAACTCACCAAACTCACGCCCTGACCATACTAAAACAAAGACAGAACAAAGGAACTAAGGTCAGAACGTGACAACATGACTGAAGTCTCGTAAATTGACTGGGACCTAAAGGAACAGTGGGGTCTCAGGGAGGTGGCGGAAATACTGGAGGCAGGTTGACTCAAATGTTCAATGGATTGTTTTCATGCCAAAGCAGTAAATAGTTCGGAGCATTAGATTTGCACATTACCAAGATTGGGTAATAGTGACCTAAATCACATTGGCGTAGGCCAATACCTTGCATTTGTAAACACTTTTTGTACAGGTGGAAGAGAATGTGATGGCACAGGAGCAGATGTGGAATGTTCTTCTGAATACTGGGAGCTCAAGCAAAGTGTGGGCGTCATGGGGCAGCGAGGAGCAGACACGTTTGGTAGGTCGTGATGATATACAGTGCCTTCAGAAATGATTCACACCCTTTGACTTTTTCCCCCCAAAATGGTGTTACAGCCTGAATTTAAAATGGATTTAACTGTTTGTCATTGGCCTACACACAATACCCCATAATGTCAAAGTGGAATTATGTTTGTTTTTTTATGTTTACAAATAATTCTAAATGAAATGCCATGAGTTTAAGTATTCAACCCCTTTGTTATGGCAAGCCTGAATAAGTTCAGGAAAAAAAACATTTGCTTAACAAGTCACATAAGTTGCATGAACTTACTCTGTGCAATAATAATGTTTTAACATGATTTCTGAATGACTACCTCATCTCTGTACCCCACACATACAACTACATGTAAGATCCCTCAGTCAAGCCGTGCATTTAAACCACAAAGACCAGGGAGGTTTTCCAATGCATAGTGGTGGCTGCATCGGGCTATTGGTATGCTTGTAATCGTTAAGGACTGTTAAGGAGTTTTTCAGGCTAAAAATTAACAATGGCTCAGGCGAAATTCTAAAGGAAAACCTGGTTGTCTGCTTTCAACCAGATACTGGGAGATGAATTCACCCCTCAGCAGGACAATAACTTAAAACAAAAACACAAATGTACACTGGAGTCACAAGTCAGTTTGTCAAATTTCTGCCCTGCAAAGCTGCCCCGGTCAAATGTAAGTGCTGTTATTGTGAAGAGGAAACGTATAGGAGCAACGATTTCGGAATGAGATGTTCGACGAGTAGGTGTCCACATACTTTTTGTCATATAGTATGTATTAGTGTTTTATTGTTAAATTCTAACATTTGTTTAAAAATATATATATATATATATTATTATTTTTTTACCTTAGAGTATTTTGTGTAGATAATTGACAAATTACAATTAAATCCATTTTAAACTTTATAACACAATAAAATATGTGGAAAAGGTCAAGGGGTGTGACGACTTACTGAAGGCACTGTAAATGTGTTCCTGTATGTCAGACTTGGATCATGGGACCACTTAAGCTGGTGAACTACAAAGTAGACCATTGCCCATACATTACAAATTAGATTCCATAAATTAGATTGTGGCTTTTTCCTCCAATTACAAAATGCACTGGTCAACAAACAACCATTTGTACTATTTTCGTAGACTCCCCGCACATTGTTAAGAAAGTATTGTTTTTACAAGATTGAACAGGCATTTAACTTAATGCAAGACAATTGTTTATCTTGTTTAGTGGCCTTTAAATCGTAATAGATACCCCATCAGCTGGTTATCTCCACTGTTATTGTTAAATCAATAACAATGTTATTGTTCTTGTTCTTGTTTCTAGATGTCCTCCAGTGATTTAAAAGCGGCGGGTGTCCTGGGTCTTGATGACAGTCTTGACTCTGCCGACACTGACAACCATAGTGAATGCCGGTCATCAGAGGCAGCCAGTGAAACTGAGGCATCAGAATGCAGCATGAGCCACAATGGAAGGCCAATGGAGAATGGGCCGACGGGGTTGAGGCCCCCTCAGACCAACAGGGGACAGTTCCTGAAGGAGCTTAAAGGACTGCACGTTCTCGATTAGCTCATCATGGAGGAGAACCTCAAGATCCACAAGCTCAGACAAGCTGAGAACGAGAGCCTTGATGAAAAGCCCCCTCAATCGACGGGCTCCCGAAGTACGTGCAAGGAGAGGCAGGCGTTTCTATTCGAACTAGAAAGAGAGAAAAGGGAAGTGGAGAGGATGGAAATGAACCTAGCTAAAGAGATGACTAAAAGATGTCAACTCACAAAGAGGATAAGCAGAACCAAGAAAGTAGTGAAATGCTCTATAATGGACAGGACTTCTAAACTGAATAACTTGGAGGTTGGTGCTCTCTGCGATGATCTTATATCAGACCATAGAAGCCTCAACGTAAAGCACTTGCCAACCCTGCCCAAACACACCATAAACCTTGATCCTAATGAATCCCTTGTTATTACTGCAACCTTTTCAACCATAATGCCTGTATCACAAGACTTTGTTCAAAGTGTAAATGGTCAGTATCCACATGCGGACTCTAGTATATCTGGCTGTGGTGATGGCGTGGTAGAAGTAGATGCTCCCAGCCACAGTGAGTTTATGGAGCACAGAGCATCACAACCAGTCTTAACTCTACCACAAAGCTATTCTGATCCCAGTGAATGTGTTGAAGAGGTTGGAATCCAACTCCAAGAGAGTACAGATGAGGAAGGCTTAGATTTCAGATTGGTGTACGACTTGCAATTTCCCCAAGAGGCCACCTTGACACCTGAAATGTGCCCAGAACATGGAGTATTTGACCCGAGTTGGAATTATAACAAACCCCCCCCCCAGTGCCTAAACCAAGAAAGGCATCACTTCCTGTGAATGACAAAGGGCTAGAACTCATCATCTCAATGGAAACCATGTATTTAACCCTCTGCCCTGATAGTGATTCAGACCCTAACCCCAGACTCGCACCAGAAGTCATGCCAGAGTTCAGCACTCTTCCGAAGCCTAAAGGGCGAAGCCTCAAACCTGTGAAGGACCACAGCAATATCCACAACAACAAACCCCTCGCAGCTCAACAGGCATCATTATGCAATTAACCCTTTGGAGTCCCGTGAGCAGTCCTCTCTTGACAATTCCTCTGTTGAATCAACATTAACACCTGTTGACTCTGCCGGTGTTCAGATAGAAATCCAGACAGAAATCCAACCTTTCCCAGAAATCTGAGGATATTTCAATGGCACATTCTGGGTTTAATTCTGAAGAGCTACCTCGTATGTTTGCTGAAGCGATATCTGGATCATGTGAACCAAGCGGAGCTGATGAGTGGAGAGAAGTAGAGCCCTGATGGGTTTCAGAGGTGTAGGACTGCAAGGAGGGCCATCTCTAGGTCACCTGTCAATCAACCCAATGTCCAAATAACCACCAGAGACATAAGGATTAGTAGTTGTTTGGAAAGACATTCACGTTATTCACAATTTGAATATTATACGGTCTTTCAGTTAAATGGGAATGATTATATCTCTCTGAACTTGTATTTACAGATGACCAATTTCAATACTCCAACAGTGCTGGACACAGGATCTGATTTGATGAAAGCAGGGTTTGCTGATCAGGACCTCCCAAATACTATATTTCCAAATATCATTGGGCTGCCTAAATATGAGGTAATTGTATGAGCAAAGTATTTGGTGTTTGTCCTCGGTCATGTGGCTATTCATATGCTAGGCCGCCACCATACGTTTCCCAACATGGAGACTGGCTTTCTGATTTGCCTACTGTTTTGTCAACAGGAAATAATGAATGGCAACTTTGAACGGGAGACTTTCATTGGACATGAGGCTCAACACATGAGAGGAGTCCTGGTACTGAAGTATCCCATGAAAAACGGAATTATAAGCAACTGGGAGGAAATGGAGAAGGGTTGTCTACTGTTGACATAATTCTATCCCATTGATGTTCTGATGAAGCTGTAGTACCTGGCGGTTTATAGGATTTAAACCTCACTGGTCTCGCTTCAGATTTGGCACCACACGTTCCAGCAAGCTGCAGGTCGATCCAGACGACCACCCTGTCCTATTGACCGAGGCAGCCATGAACCCGCTGGAGAACCGCCAGCGCATGATGGAACTTATGTTTGACTGCTTTACCGTTCCCCTCGCCTATGTGACCATGCAGGCAGTGCTGGCACTCTACGCAGCAGGGAGGTCCACAGGCAAACTAACTTTTATCTACTCTGTTGATGTAAGTAAATATACAGTAGATTCAGTTAGTATATGAATCCATCTAATCCAGTGATTATATTCCTGAGTAAAGGATTGCATGCTTTCGCTCTTGTTCAAAGTAAAGATTCAAATCTAGGAGAGAAATGATGTATTTTTAGCTTTAATAATGGATAAGATTGCTAATCACTGTAGCCTTTGTCTTCTAATAGGTGTAGTGTTTGACTCTGGGGATGGAGTGAGTCATAGGGTGCCAGTGTTTGAGGGATACTGTCTACCTCACGCAGTGGCTGGCCATGATGTTACAATGCACCTTAAAATGGTATTTGATGTTAACAGTTTTTTGTGTGTTTTTTTTACAGGGACTCTGTTAAATATGCTAATTTGGTCAAAAAAATCATTTGTTTTTTTCACCTTTGCTTTCTGCTATCCTGTGTCCCAACTTCTGCAGGAGCAGGGAGTGTGCATGCACACTTTTACCAAGATGGAGATTGTGAGAGAGATAAAAGAGAAATGCTGCCAGGTGGCCCGGGACTATGAATCGGAGTTAACCTGTGGGCTGTCGGCTAGCAGTGATGTATTACATCATGCCTGATGGACAAGTCGTCCACCTCAGCACAGAGCGGTCCAGGTAAGCCTCTAACCGACCCCCTGTATCCCCACTTTAAAGAACACTCACCCTTATGAGTGGTGATGGTTAAGTGATCTGCTGCTATGTATTGAGGAAATTGAGACTAAGAACTGCAAGTGTTTTAACTCTGCCAACAGCTTTTGATTATGGTACTACCAAGTAAGCCATTGGATGGCCACCAGGGGTCAGCTTTAATCTGTTAATCAGTGATGTCTTCCATCCACAGTGTAAGCCAGATCTGATTGGACGAGACCATTACGGGATGCATGAGAGTATTTTTGAGTGTGTGCGTGTGACCAGCCTTAAGGACGGAGGTGTATCTGTTTGGAGTGGAGGTGCAGTGCTAGCTAACTTATCATCCTTTGACTTCACCTGGATCAGCCAAGAGGAATATGAGGAACATGGCCCACAGATCGTCTTCAGGAAGTGCTTCTGAGCTGGACTCATCATCTGGACTGGATGGTGCAATATAGTTCTACTGCATAATGCCAGAGGACATTTCAGCTTGAAGCTTCCAACGCTCTATTACTTTGAGTGTGATATAAAATTGTTCTACTGTTGTCGGGCAGATCAGACAATAGTTGGGAATGTTCTGATTTATGCTTAGTGACATAAATCCTGATTCAAGACGGTTGCATTCCTTAAATTGATGCCTTTGTCAAAGATGTCCTGAGGATGTCCAAAGATTTACTTAGAATCTTCTTATCAGGGTCTGGCAATATGTAAAGAAAGATTACAGACTTATACGCGCTTCAGAACAGGTTTGAACATATTTCTCTGTGTGCATCTTGAAATATTAGTTTGTTTTCTCCTCTTTTCAAATTGTTTTTTTGAGGGGGTGAACCAGGTATTTTGGTGATGGTAGGAAAACCAATCTACTTTATTTAAAGGCCCATTTGATCAGTCTTCTCCGTTTCTGAGAATCTACTACATATGCCATGGTTTTGGCAATGTCCATGACATGATGGCCAAATTGTAATAGTTTTCTGTGCATTTTATTAGCTTTCTTCATTTTATCTTTAAATAACTTCAACCTAAAATGTGCATGTTCATCTTTTCAGTGTTAACTTGGTGAAAGGTAAGTTACTGTAGTTTCCCCTCCAAGACCTGTAGCTAAATCAATGACCTGTAGCTAAACCACACCTAAATGGTAGACTGACTGTTTTCATTTTACTTCTCCATTGTGAGTTTTCCCTCTTGACTCTCCACTTAACCGCATTCAATGTTGTATGTCCCAAAATGAAGGCCTATATAACGCAAGTCCTGTAGCCTAGTGGTTAGAGCGTTGGACTAGTAGCCGAAAGGTTGCAAGATCGAATCCCTGAGCTGACAAGGTGAAAATCTGTCATTCTGCCCCTGAACAAGGCGGTTAACCCACTTTTCCAAGGCCGTCACTGAAAATAGGAATTTGATCTTAACTGACTTGCCTAGTTAAATAAAAAATAATGTGCATAGATCTTTTAAACCTACATTTTTTGTGTGTGTGAAGGGTCCCTTTGGTTCAATTCACAACGTCACCTATTCTTGACTCGGGTACACGTTTGTTCACAATATAGACTTTTCTGACTTACGAGTATTGATAAATCGTTCTACGTTTTGTAATGAATGGGACACATCTGTTAAGTGCATGTTTATCTACTCTAAAAGTGTTTTGACAGCAAGTACCTAAACTTGATGAGAACGTTGTATGTTGATTCATTGCGGCTATGACTTTCCCATTTGACGGTTACCTTGTACCCTTCCAAAAAATGGCCTGTTCATATGGACACACAATTGGCCTTATTAGTTTGGACCTTGCAGCATTTTGATAAACCTGACCTGAGTATCAACCCCATTTTGTTGACGGTAGACCTACTACCTAGTGTATGATTCACGTGTTACTTAACCCAGTCTTTGACGCACCATTTTTACATGTACTCTTCAGTGTTTTTTAAGAACTGCCATGTGTTTTTCTACTCTAAAGAAGTGGGGTTGCCATGTGATCTTAATCTCAGGTCTTAAGTGGAAGTCCGTAATCAACCCCTGTGAAATGGAAAGGCCTTATCCAAGGGCTAAAATATGGAGACCTCATTGACGTTAGTTCTTGGTCCGAGGTTGAGTTGAAGTTCCAGCCTCTCCTTTTTGAACTGTACATTCCATGCTTGAGATTTCCTACTTTCACCTAGACCAAGTTGTGTATGTAATGTCTGTTTTTATAATAAATATTTTTATCAAAATGTATGTTTCCATTATGTCCTTGTCAGGATATGCGTGAAGGGCTGTAGGAAGTCAGGCGCAGGAGAGCAGATAGTTGGTGGCAAAACGGAGCCTTTTATTTGGCGACCTAAAAGCACACGGCACAAACTAACACGAAATACAAATAAGGGTTTAACATAACCCAGCTTAACCAGCCTAATGTGTGCATACATGAACAGATAAACAATACCACGCAAAGACATGGGAAAACAGAGGGTTAAATACACAACACATAATGAGGGATATGAGAACTAGGTGTGTGGAAAAACAAGACAAAACAAATGGAAAATGAAAAATGGATCGGTGATGGCAAGAAGACCGAAGACTTCGACCGCCGAACAAGGAGAGGCATCGACTTCGGCAGAAGTCTCGACAGTCCTGCATGTCAATGTTATGCAAAGTTTAAAAAAATAATTAATGAGCATTTAATGACATGAAATGAATGAGAAGGCCAGTAAGATGTGTGCATCAATGCATTATGCTAGCTACTACAGTTACAATATTGCAACTTTTACATCCTGTGGCTCATGCAGTGTTACATTGATTACCATGGCAACCATGAAGATGTGGTGCAGAGGTGGGGAATTTGCATGATCTCTAGTATAGCTTGCAGGCTAAAAACATGTCTCATACTCGACCAGAAAGTGTAAATAAAAAACATAATTAGAGAAATTGCTCAAGAATGGGGCATAGCGGGGCATGGTGTCGGCAACGTTAGTGGCTTTCCTGATGGGTCCCTGGCTTACAATACTGTCAGAAATTATAAACATATCAAATCAAAGTTTATTTGTCATGTGTGCTAAATACAACCTTAGAGTGAAATGCTTACTTACAAGCCCTAACCAGCAGTGCAATTATTAAGTAAAAATAGGTATCAGGTAAACAATAGATGAGTAAAGAAATGTAACATTTTTAATGACGAGTTCTTCTTTGCCGTGATAATTAATGCACCTGACAGGTGTGGCATATCAAGAAGTTGATTAAACAACAGGATCATTACATAGGTGCACCTTGTGCTGGGGACAATAAAAGGCTATTCTAAAAATGTGCAGTTTTGTCACATCTCAATGCCGCAGATGTCTTAAGTTTTGAGGGAGCGTGCAATTGGCATGCTGACAGCAGGACTGTCCACCAGAGCTGTTAATCTGCCTCCAATGTCATTTTAGAGAATTTTGCAGTACATTCAACCAGCATCACAACTGCAGACCACGTGTAATTACGCCAGCCCAGGACGTCCACATCTGGATTCTTCACCTGCAGGATTGTCTGAGACCAGCCACCCTGACAGCTGATGAAACTGAGGAGTATTTATGTTTGTAGTAAAGCCCTTTTGTGGGGAAAAACAAATTCTGATTGGCTGGGCCTGGCTCCCAAGCGGGTGGGCCTATGCCCACCCATGGCTGTGCCCTTGCCCAGTCGGGAAATACATAGATTAGGGCATCATTTATTTATTTCAATTGATTGATTTCCTTATATGAACTGTTACTCAGTAAAATCGTTTAAATTGTTGCATGTTGCATTTATATATATATTTTTCAGTATAATTAATAACGTGGCTAGCTAGTTAGCCTTGTGTGATAAAGGCAAGCAGTGTCAGTGACAGTGTTTAGCTACTTTGTTAAATCAATGTTTTTCCTTTTCGGTAAAAATGTTGTGTTGGACCCACAAGTTCTATTCAAAGTTGATCGGACTGTTACCCAGCAAGATGTTAGAACTTATGGAAGTGTGTAGATTCACTCCATGTCATTATAACAACCAGGTTTGGCTGGTATCATGCCTGAGATTTTCGAGCAATGGGCTCATCGTCATCCGTGTTGTTTTTCCTTTGCAGTTGTGTGTGGACAAGCTCATGGACCAGGGGAGCCCTGCCCTTGACACGATCAAGAAGCAAGCCTACTTTGACATGAATTACAAGTCTCGACGTAATTGGGGGCTTTAAAATGCTCAAAGGATGTATGAACCAACGTTTTATTCATATGGTCTACTAACTAAACACTATCTATGTTGAGACATGAGGCCATTGTCAAGTACCTTCTAAAGACATGGCATACTGGTCTTGTACCTATTCATCAGTTTAGCCTCAAAGGTCGTGTTTTGTGTCCCAGGTGAGTTCCTTGAGGATCACCAGCAGGTACTTCAGTCGAAGCTAGGCCCAGTGAGTCGAGAAATCCCTGACAGCCGAGGGAAAACATGTGAGGATCTGGAGGGCCTTTACCATAAATAAGATTGTCAGTAATGTTCTGCTGAGCTCAGGTCTGGTTTCCCCCACAGTCATCACAACAGTGCGAGAGGCTACAGGTACTCACAAGGACTATTTTATTCTCATTTTGTACAACAAGTTAAAGTGGCCATCCTTAGTTGCTACATCAATTTTTTGGACTAATAAATTAATTAATTTTTGAATAAAAATAAATGCCGTATGAGCATAGTTCAACTTGTCATACCCCATCAGAAACCAAAATACAAGCTTGTTTTCCTTCAGTGTTTGTAATAAAAGTACATTTAAACAAACACTGCAAAGCCTAAAAACTTTATTAAAACTATAATGTTGATATCATGGATGGTCAATCCTTAAATCCATAGCGCTGTCTATGAATTTGAGTGGTTACATTTCTCCAGCCCCATCCCTCAGCTTGTTACCGGAACAGAGGTGGGGAGTATGCTTTGTTATTGTTTCAATTAAGGTATCCCTATTCACAAAGAAGGGAAAGTGCAAAATGGTAACTTGTAATTACACTGGCCATGGAAGTGATAGTCTTTACAATTTGGGAATCATCCCATTTTCCACCATTGATCAGTTTGTTCCTGTTTTGCTCACTTGTGTGTGGTGTGGTGTGGTGTGGTGTGGTGTGTGTGTGTGTGTGTGTGTGTGTGTGTGTGTGTGTGTGTGTGTGTGTGTGTGTGTGTGTGTGTGTGTGTGTGTGTGTGTGTGTGTGTGTGTGTGTGTGTGTGTGTGTGTGTGTGTGTGTGTGTGTTTTTAGCAGCTACCTTACAAATAATATTTTCCCAGTTGGAGCTGGGGACCTTCTTGTCCCTCATAAAGAAGGTCAAGGAGCAACAGCTCAACTGAGAGCAAATGACAACAATCTATAACATTCATCATAATGTCTAGTAACCATCAACCCGCAACTAAAATGTCGCAAACAGAACAATGGAAAGCATGTGTATTACAGAAATATACATTTGATCACTCTTAGTTATCTTAAATATTCCCATTACAGGGCAGTTTCCCGGACACTGATTAAATCTAGTCCTACACTAAAAAGCAAGGGAATCTCCATTGAAAGTGCTCTTTAGTCCAGGGTTATGCTTAACCTACAGTATGTCTGGGAAACCGGCCCTTAATCTCTAGACCTCAACTCTCATAATCTATGTCCTCTTCCAGACCCATTTCACAGCTCCAGCAAAGTATTGATCAGGTTTTCAGGATGAGATGGTGCTGTTGAGCAGCCTCAGTAACATGATGGTGAACCTGCAGCCCTTCGTGGTTGCTTAGTCCCAGCTCTTCCCTGATGTTCAGTTGGAGGACATACTGGTGTCGGAGATCAAGAACGACGAGAAGAAAATGAAGGAGTCTTCAGGTAAGTACTGTGTGAACACCCTCACATTCACCAGCAGTATAGCTCTGCGTTTCTTACATCTCTACCATTAGCTTAAAACCATATTGACCCCCTTTGAGATCAAAACACAAGAGTAGCTCTTGCCTGAGATTTCAGCTGAATTTGACAAATTACCACTGCAATGCAAGGGAATTTGTGGTTATACACAAGTGGAGGCTGCTGAGGTGAGGAGGGCTCATAATAATGTCTGGAATGGAGTCAATGGAATGGTATCAACCACATTTCATGTGATTGCCCATGTGGTTGATACCATTCCATAGACTCCATTCCAGCCTTTATTGTGAGCCCTCCTCCCCTCAGCAGTCTCCATTGTTATACAGTACACTCGTGAAGGATGGGCCAGGTGTGTAGATTTTTGAGGTGGCAATTGCATATATTGCGACATTGTTGTACAAATAATACATTTCCCCCCTTTTATTATTAAAAATATTCAAAAGAAGTGACTATGTTTTTTCATGCAACCCAAGCATAGGAGTCCTGAAACATAGGGAGAAATACTATGTTTTCAGCTCCAAGGAGGCATGTTTAAGATTTGGATCCAAACCAGATGAGTACATAGCCCGTGTGGCAGAGAAAGTAAAGCGGTCTCCTCCAACTGCCCGTGTCACTCCACATTCTGAGGTATGTTCACTTACAATATCATAATTCTTAAATTCCATTTAATTGGCTCATTATTGAATGTATTGTTACCATGGTCTTCTTGCTTGGATCTTTTTTTAATTCAAGAAGGTAAACCTTTTAACAGTCTTATGTCCTGACGGTTTTTTTTTTCAAGACAATCTTCATAGTAAAGTAGCCCACTCAATGTAGGCTAATCTAATTCACACGAGGAGGGATAATGTCACCCAAACCTACCTCCCCGAAGATGGTGCGTGCCAGTGCAAGAGGGATAGCAAGAGCAACGTCCCCAAACCGTATTTTCCACCGCTGAATAGTGGTATATAGGTGTAGTGGTGCAATTTATTTCCTTTTCATTTTTGTATCACAAAATGTAACGTGAGCGGCCACCACACTCCCGCACTCTAGGTGGCGGCATGCACAAACAAATGTGCGAACGCCATGATTACCAAAGAAGAAGAAGACGACCTTATTCAGGATTTCATATCTGATAATCATACATGTGATGTTCAGTCAGACACGTCGGTAGGTGATCACGTTAAGTACCCAAGCATTCGTCTGACAACGGATCACAACAATCAAGTTAACCATGGCTAACGGTAAGTGACATCTGCTAGCTATGCTTAACGTTATTTGCACTGTTATTTACTATTTCCTGTTTCAGGAACTATTTAACGCAACAAGTTAGCCTAATACACTGAACTAAACAAATTGTCTTCGGTATTTTGCAATCCAGCTAAAAAAAAAGACAGCTTCTCTGAACGGAAGGGCAATGCGAAATAGCTAGTTAGCCACCTGCTGAGTCCAGATACAACTAGCTAGGTGACTGTCTAAACTTATCCCCCGGCTATATAGATTGTTCTTGTAACGAATGCGAATCTCTTCAGTGGGTGGCTGATCCACACTGATTTTCGGTTCCTTGCCTCATTGTCTTACTTTCTGTGAACTTCACACTTCATGCTGTCAAGAATCATTGTCCTCTCTCTACAGAGCCAGTGAGTGTGATGTTCAAGGTCTACTGTCTGTCAGTGATGACACTGGTGGCAGCAACTTACACCGTGGTATTACGATACACAAGGACAGTATCATCAACAGTTATGTACTTCTCTACAACAGCCGTATGCATCACGGAAGTTATTAAATTATTCTTGAGCCTTGGGATGTTGACCAAGTAAGTATATCCAATGTACTACCGTTCTCATAACCGTACATGTTCCAAATGCACTTGGATAGCCTTTTTCCATTGGTCTCTGCCTTGAAGAAATACTGTAGAACACCCTTGTGTTGAGTATTTTGTTGAATGAATATAAATGTCCCAGTAGCTCAGCTTTTATACATGTTTTGTCTTCATTTTCACCTTGCAGAGAAACTGGCAGCTTTGGCAGGTTAAAAGCGTCCATAGTTGAACATGTATTTTGGAGTCCAAAAGAGCTGCTGAAACTGAGTGTTCCCTCTGTGGTCTATGCAGTTCAGAATAACATGGCCTTTATCGCCTTGAGCAATCTTGATGCAGCTGTGTATCAGGTATAAACTACACATTTCTTGATTTCTGCAGAACATGTCACATTAAGGCTGGACGTACAGTACCAGTCAAAAGTTTGGACACTTACTCATTCAAGGGTTTTTATTTTTAAAAGATTTTCTACATTGTAGAAATGATAGTGGAGACATCAAACTATGAAATAACACACATGGAATCACGTAGTAACCAAAAAAGTGTTAACCAAATCAAAATATATTTTAGATTTTTCAAAGTAGCCACTCTTTGCCTTGATGACAGCTTATCACACTCTTGGCATTCTCACAACCAGCTTCATCTAGAATGCTTTTCCAACAGTCTTGAAGGAGTTCCCACATGCTGAGCACTTGTAGGCTGCTTTTCTTTGACCATGTGGTCAAAATGATCCCAAACCATCTCAATTGGGTTGAGGTTGGGTTGATTGTGGAGGCCAGATCATCTAATGCAGCACTCCATCACCCTCCTTCTTGGTCAAATAGCCCTTACACAGCCTGGAGGTGTTGGGTCATTGTCCTATTGAAAAACAAATGATAGTCCCACTAAGCACAATCCAAATGGGATGGTGTATTGCTGCAGAATGCTGTGGTAGCCATGCTGGTTAAGTGTGCCTTGAATTCTAAATAAATCACTGACAGTGTCACCAGCAAAGCACCATCGCACCACCTCCTCCATGCTTCACGGTGGGAACGACACATGCAGAGATCATCCGTTCACCTACTCTGCGTCTCACTAAGACATGGTGGTTGGAACCAAAAATCTCAAATTTGGACTCATCAGACCAAAGGACAGATTTCCACCGGTATAATGACCATTGCTCGTGTTTCTTGGCCCAACAAGTCTCTTCTTCTTATTGGTGTCCTTTAGTAGTGGTTAATTCGACCATGAAGGCCTGATTCACACAGTCTCCTCTGAACAGTTGATGTCTGTTACTTGAATTCTGAAACATTTATTTGGGCTGCAATCTCTGAGGCTGGTAACTCTAATGAACTTATCCTCTGCCGCAGAGGTAACTCTGGGTCTTTCTTTCCTATGGCGGCCCTCATGAGAGCCAATTTCATCGTAGTGCCTGGTTTTTGAGACTGCACTTGAAGAAACTTTCTAAATTCTTGAAATGTTGCGTATTGACTGACACACGTCTTAAAGTAATCTTCTCTTTGCTTAATTTGAGCTGTTCTTGCCATTAATATGGACTTGGTCTTTTACCAAATAGGGCTATCTTCTGTATACCACCCCTACCTGGACACAACACAACTGAGTTTTGATGTCTTCACTATTATTCTCAAATGTAGAAAATAGTAAAAATAAAGAAAAACCTTTGAGTAGGTGTATCCAACCTTTTGACTGGTACTGTATCTATACTTCCCCTCTGGCTCATATTCTCACTGTATCTTCCTTACCTAGGTGACCTATCAATTGAAGATCCCGTGCACAGCCTTGTGCATGGTCCTCATGCTGAACCGCTCTCTCAGCAGGCTGCAGTGGTTCTCAGTCTTTATGCTGTGTTTAGGTGTCACACTGGTCCAGTGGAAACCGGCAGAGGCCACTAAAGTCCAGGTACCTTTGGTGTTTCTGTTTTGGCTTTTTATTTAACATTTATTTATCCAGGAAGTCCCATTTGAGGTCAGAATACCTATTTATACAAGGGAGACCTGGCCAATGGGCCTGTAAAGTGTATACTGGTTCGTTGCTGATGTTCTAATGGCTTGTTTACAACCCAAGTCTGAGGTTTGGAATTCTCTGCCTTCTCTATTTATTAAAAATCTTATACACTTTTCACATAGGATTTATGGAATGTTGCCTGTAAAAATGTTAGAAAAAAAATTGGGGGCAGTGCAATGTTTATATGACCCCCTTTCAAAACAGGCCCATTTTTACCACATTATTGCCAGCATAAACCTTTTAAATACATCCAATGGCATGAATAGAATATCATATTTTGAGTTGAATTATGTTACTGGTCTGTGCAGCCTATAAGATACATGGCTGCCCCTTGCAAATGAAATCAATATTTTGTTCATTAAACAGACAAGACACATTAAGATTCCCTGTAGGTGCTTTAGAAACCTTAGAAAATAAAATAGCCATTTATATTTTCCAAAGCATTGCATTTCAACCTTTTTGGATTTGCCAATACGCCGACCGAGCAAACTAATAGGTCTACACTTGATTTCTGCTACATTATTGCATGCGAAACATTTCTGATCCGTGATAGATGAGCAATCGAATAGATGACATTATCTATTTGTTTGCTCATTATCTCATATTTATTTTAGACTAACATTTAGTTTAACAGCAGAGATTTGTATACACCTTGCTGTCTGTGTCTCCCTGACATTTACAACATTGTCTGTCCCATAGTAATGAACATGTCGGGACGAGACAAAGGCAGGCAGCGTTTCTCAGGCAGTCAAAATCATGAATCAGCTGGCATCATTTTTATGGATATATACACAACCGTTCAAAGGTTTGAGGTCACTGAGAAATGTCCTTGTTTTTGAAAGAAAATCTATTTTTTTGTCAAAATAACATAAAGTTGATCAGAAATACAGTGTAGACATTGTTAATGTTGTAAATGAATATTATAGCCGGAAACGGCAGATTAAAAAAAAAATGGAATATCTACGTACAGAGGCCCATTATCAGCAACCATCACTCCTGTGTGCCAATGGCACTTTGTGTAAGATAATCCAAATTTATCATTTTAAAAGGCTAATTGATTATTAGAAAACCCGTTTGCCATTATGTTAGTACAGCTGAAAACTGTTGTTCTGGTTAAAGAAGCAATACAACTGGCCTTCTAAACAGAGTTCCTGAAGATATTCCATAAAAAATCTACCGTTTCCAGCTACAGTAGTAATTTACAACATTAACAATGTCTACACTGTATTTCTGATCAATGTAATGCTATTTTAATGCACAAAATGTGCTTTTCTTTCAAAAACAAGGACATTTCTAAGTGACCCCAACCTTTGTGTGTGTGTACAAAGAAATGTCAATTGAAAAAAGGTAAAACGAAATGAAGTTCAGCTACTTTCCAGTCTTTTCAGTTTGAAAATGTTGTTAGATGTGTTGTTGGCCAGCTCCTCTGAACAACAGTGTCCTGAGGAGAGAGCACATTTTCTATGCCAGGAGAAATCACGCCTCATTAGCTCATTGTTATAGATGTGTCTAAATAAATGTCACTAGAAAACCGCTTAAACAACAAATGCAAATGCCATCACACTGTTATTCTGAATGCACTGTTTGACGCGACTGTAAATTAGCAGTAGTTGGCTAGCTAGCAAGCAAGGGATAAGAACGTTGCCAGACAGTAATGGAACATTTAGAACGAACGACTGGGTTGTGTCCAAAGATGCAGAACAAAAAGACTGAACGGCTGGGTCGTGTCTTTGGCAAACGGACCGATAGAACGAACAACCAGCCAGCTTGGGTAGCAACCCTAGTTTTGTGTCAGGACTATATCTTGTGTAAGGATGAAATAGTATGAACAAATTAATCAAAATATATTTTTAAATTAAACTATCAATCATTTTTTCAAAATGTTGAAAAACCCGGTTTGCCAGCCATCGACTTTGTCTCGGGACTAACAACCCCCGTGCCAATATATCCTCCAAACATCGGCTTCTCGGACATTATCACTTAATTATACTATGGCATTGTTGAATACTTGTTTCTGATTGGCTTGAATGACATTCTAGAGCATTTATTATTTCCCTATAATGCACAGTATATTTGCATGGTAGAATTCAGTGGCTATAGTTCATTTTTACGTGTTTGAGTTGCTTTTGAACGCAAAAGTAGAGTTGAAAACATTATTGGCATTGTTGAATTTGATTTTCATAATAGCAAGCCAGTACTGATGGGTTTTGTTAGCTGAACTAGCAAGTCTGTTTGTTTGACTACCAAGGCAACTACTGTTGCTATCTAGTGAACTTCAGTGGATGTTGAACACATTTCTAGCAGCAAATGTGTGACATCATAGCCATGGTATAAAAGGGATAATGAACTCGTTATCTGGAAAACAATGCAACTTCTTGGAAGGTGAGTTCCACTCCTCCAGACGTCATTGAACACACCTTCCATGAACACACCTTCAACTTGTTGTTGATTATCCCTTACACAATGCTGATTACTATCATGTGAAGCTGGGGAAGTTGATGCACTATCCCATGATGTTTTCAATATTTCTGACCAAATTTAAGATCAGTCTGATGTAAATATATTATAGCGATTGGATGGCGGGGAGTTTCAGTAAGCAGCCATTTGATACATGACTTTTTGCATTCGCCTACTTTATTCCAATATTTTCGTCATTCAGTGGTATTCAACCCCACAGTAATTCTTAATGGATTCATCCAGGTGTGGTTCAGAGAACAGCCCACCACTAAGAATGCACTATGTGAAGGGATGGGATGGTTACAGCCTAGTAATGGGTGCTGCCTAGCAAATAAATGTCTCTATTTGTGAGTGCTATTATATGATGCAATATCAGTACTAGTTGCATTTACAAGTTGTCTAAGTCCTATCATCAACTGATTTCAGCCGGTAGAATGACCGTGTTGTTTGAATGGAATATTGGCAGTTCATTTGCCAGTTCCTCTAAAACTGTCTGGCTAGTGCAGAAATTCATTATTTTATACTTCTCACAGCACTGGCAAGCTTTGGTTGACCATTATGGCTGACCTTTATCATCTCATCATAAGAAGGTTCATGTCCATTCTAGTATTCTTAATTCTATGGTAGTTTGTGCCAATGCCGCTTTGGCATTACGGCTACGTTTCATACTAAGCCGTAGACGACTTTACCGCAATCATGAATTGGTCAGTTGGCGGAATTAAAAGTACAGGCTTTCCTTTGTTTACTGGCAATACCTTTTCAGATCTAAAGAAAAGTGTCAAAATTTGGGTGCTAAATGTCTTGGTATGTAAGGTGTATTCGATATGTTCTAATCTTTTTTTAGGTGGAGCAGAACCCATTTGTGGGGTTTATGGCCATTGCTGTGGCTGTGTTGTGCTCCGGGTTTGCAGGTAATCTTGCTTTGTCTTCTATACCTTTTTTAATATTCTATGATGATAATGGCAGGTAATCTAATGGTGTCCCTTTTTTGTGTTTGAGCAGGTGTGTACTTTGAGAAGGTCCTAAAGAGCTCAGACACATCCCTATGGGTGAGGAATATCCAGATGTACCTGTCTGGCATTGTGGTCACCCTCGCTGGAGTTTACATGACTGAGGGCGCTCAGGTCATGGAGAAAGGCTTCTTCTACGGTTACACGCCTTGGGTGTGCTTTGTAGTCTGTGAGTCAAAATTCAATATTGACACATGAACATATTCCTGATTTTCTACAATGCAAAAAAATGTTTTTTTTTATTTTTATAAAAAAGTGTCCTAACCTAAATTTGTGAGGTACATTGCATTTACATTTGGTATTTTCTTCTTCCAGTTTTGGCCAGTGTGGGTGGTTTGTACACATCAGTGGTGGTGAAGTACACAGACAATATCATGAAAGGCTTCTCTGCTGCAGCCGCCATCGTTCTCTCTACTGTGGCATCCGTCACTCTGTTTGGGCTACAGATAAGTGAGTCAAATCATTCACATCTTTGGGCATGGACTATCATAAGTTACTGTTTAGCCACTAGGCTTTTGTGTGGTCTGACACTCAAGTACTAATATAGTATTTTATTTTTCAGCCTTTGTGGCAAAGGTCGTGGGGGGTACATTGCTACTAGCGCAATGATATGCTACCTGTTCCCATAAACTTCCAGTCATTAAGTCAACTACTATCCATTTGTGTGTCGTGGCAGAAATGTATCTTTATTTCTAAATTAATGAATATAGGGGAAACGCTGATTAGAAGTGAAAAAAATCTGAAAATATTTTTGAGTGAATTCATCAATAGTCCATGGCAGGTTTTCAGTAACCATTTTCCCTTTTCATGCAGCTGCTACCTTTGCTTGTGGAGCAATGCTGGTGTGTGTCTCCATATACCTTTATGGACTTCCGAAACAAGACACCACCAAGCTTCCAAGAGCAGACACAGACAAGGAGGCCAGGCAGAAACTGATCACTGTTTGAAGCCTGGGTCTGGAATAGCAAAGGTTTATGGTCTTTCCTGACCTCTGTGTTGGAGCTGCCCATGGAGCTGCCCTCTTTCACACTGCGGTCTACTGTTGTCCCATAAGAGCGTCGGCAAGGAACGTCAATCTAGATGAATCATTATATCAGTAATGATGGAGCATAAAGTAAGGGAAGTGTGGCGCTGAGGCAGAATGTATACATAGAAAATAAATACCATTTGGGTTTTTATTCCTTATTTCTTTTGTTTACTGTGGGACTGCTGTTTAGTAATGGACAACAATATTTTTGTTGAACCACTGTCAATGTCAACTACTCCACTATTGACAAAGTACCGAATGTATATACACAGCTGACAGAATCTCACCTGGGAGAGCGCATTTGCGGTGCATTCGGAAAGTATTCAAACTGCTTCCATTTTCCCACATTTTGTTATGTTACAGCCTTATTGTAAAATTGATTCAATTAATTATTTCTCAATCTATACACAATGCCCCATAATGACAAAGTGAAAATAGGTTTTTAGAAATGTTTTCAAATGTATTGAAAATAAAAATCATACCTTATTTACATAAGTATTCAGACCCTTTGCTCAGGTGCATCCTGCTTCCATTGATTGTCCACCTGTGGTCAATTAAATTGATTGTACATGATTTGGAAAGGCACACAACAGCACAGTTGACCGTGCATGTCAGAGCAAAAACCAAGCCATGAGGTTGAAGGAATTGTCCGTAGAGCTCCGAGACAGGATTGTATCGAGAAACAGATCTGGGGAAGGGTACCCAAAAAATAAATTCTGCCTCATTGAAAGTACAAGAACACAGTGGCCTCCATTCTTAAATGGAAGAAGTTTAGAACCACCACAACAATCTTCCTAGAGCTGGCCGCCTGGCCAAACAGCAATCGGGGGAGAAGGGCCCTAGTCAGCAAGGTGACAAAGAACCTGATGGTGAACCTTCCAGAGTTCTCCCAGGAGGACAACCATCTTTGCAGCACTCCACCAATCAGGCCTTCATGGTAGAGACGGAAGCCACTCCTCAGTAAAAGGCACCTGACAGCCCGCTTGGAATTTTCCAAAGGGCACCTAAAGGACACGGATGATGAGAAACAAGATTCTCTGGTCTGATGAGACCAAGATTGAACTCTTTGGCTTGAATGCCAAGCGCCACGTCTGGAGGAAACCTGGCACCATCCCTACGGTGAAGAATAGTGGTGGCAGCAACATGCCGTGCGGATGTTTTCAGAGGCAGGGACTGGGAGACTAGTCAGGATTGAGGGAAAGATGGAGTAAAATACAGAGAGATCATTGAAAACCTGCTCCAAAACATTCAGGATGTCAGACTGGGGCAAAGGTTCACCTTCCAACAGGACAATGACCCTAAAGCACACATCCAAGACAGGAATGGCTTCGGAACAAGTCTGAATGTCCAAGTGGCTTTTTTTATAAATTTGCAAAAAATTCAGAAAGTTTTTGCTTTGTCATTATGGGATATCGTGTGTAGATAGAATTTGTTTTACATTTTAGAATAAGGCTGTAACAATGTGGAAATAGTCAAGGGGTCTGAATACTTCCAGAATGCACTAAGTGCCCATACAGTTACATGTTAAAGTCATGTTATTGGTGTGGCTGTCTTTGTCCATGTATATACTGAATACAAAAATATAAACGGAACATATAGTGTTGGTCCCATTTTTCATGAGCTGAAATAGGAGCACACATTTTCCATATACAAAGCTTTCTCATTTTGTGCCCACATTTGTTTACATCCCTATAGTGTTAATTTCTCCTTTGCCAAGATAATCCATCCACTTGCTAGGTGTAGCATATCAAGAAGCTGATTAAACAGCATGACCATTACACAGGTGCACCTTGTGCGGGGGACAAAAGGCCCCTCTAAAATGTGCAGTTTCGCCACAGATGTCTCAAGTTGAGGGATCATGCATATGGCATGCTGACTGCAGGAATGTCCACCAGAGCTGATGGCAGATAATGTTAATTTCTCCAAAGTTTTAGAGAATTTGGCAGTACATCCAACTGGCCTCAACCGTAGACCACGCCAGCCCAGGACCTTCACATCTGGCTTCTTCACAAGCTAGGTTGCATCCCTGAAAACCGGATGCATCCGCTTGTTGGCAACTCCGCTACCGGTGCTTAAATTAAAGATCACTTGTAATTCTGATTAGTAAGCAACTGAGTTACTGCACACATTAAGGAAGCATTTCCCAAACTCGGTCCACGTGACCCCAAAGAGTGCACATTTTGTTTTTGTCCTAACACTACACAGCTGATTCAAATGATCAAAGCTTGATTCATTGGTTATTTAAAAACCCCTTGGGGTCCCGAGGACAGAGTTTGGGAAACGCCGCCTTAATGTGTGCAGTAACTCAGCTGCTTACGATAAGAATCTGCCTTTACTGATGTGATGGCGTTGATAGTTAGTGTTGAGTAGATGCAAATAATTAGGAAACCCTGCATTAAGTGGTTGGGCAACAAGGAATACAGGTAGGACAGGCTGTCAAACAACTTTGCATATTGAGGAGTACAGTAAGTTTGGTACAGAGAAATGCTCGGAGGGATCATCTGTTGTAGGCCTTGCTATAACAACAGTGTGGTTGGATTGACAGCAGCATGGTTGCAAAATGAGATCTGTCAGGAATATATATCATCAGATATTTTGGCCAGTTCCCTAACCTGTCAAAGCAAAGACAATTGGATTTGATGCAACCAGAAACCAGTCATTTATCATGTGGAAGTGTTAAATCAAGACATTTATTTACATTAATTCAATAACAGTAGTTACATACACAGGAACATTGATCAAGCAGGCATAGATTGGTCACATTTTATCGACTGGTGTGATGCCTAATATTTTCATCCCGTTGGCCAACACCGTGCAGACACCACTGAAGAGCCGCAGCCTAGCCTATCGACGAGGATGAACAAATGATCTGAATCATCATCTCAACAGTTTACATCATGAACATGTTCCTTATCAAAGGACGGTACTAAAACCTGTTAGCAAATGGTCAAAAGTAGATTTGTAATCTATATGGCTATGCCTGTATAAAATACATTTTCCAAGGTAAGGCCATTCACAATTAATGGATAGCATTGAATCTGAATACACCAGGCCCTAAATGCATCCATTGACTGAAATGACACTTATGCACATTGTGGAATTTCCTACCTTGGGTCTCAGGCTATTTGTATTGAATAAGATATATGAGCAAATGATCAGTGTTTACATACCTGTGCAACAGCTTGAGGGCTTCCCTTCACTGGCAGCTCCCTGTGTGCTGACGCAGCCAGGTGACTAGCCAGGCAGGAGAACAAATACATTTTATGATTAGATAATATAATCATGTCCACACTGCCTGGATGTCAGACATTAAACACCCTGCTCCTCACCTCAGTGTCATAAGGAAGTTGACAAGATGTTTTGGCTGCAGATCCTGTACAGACTGGTATAGAACTTCGTCATAGCTGAAAGTAGATAGTGAATGATGTAGGACAAATATTTTGATCACAATGGAAAACAGCATGTTCGGGTGTGACTGCATTTATTTAGCGACACTGACCCTTTCATCTGTGAGTACCCCACCTACACATGCTTACATTCCTCTATGATGTAATCAAATGCAACAGGAATGAGAGCAGGTTATTTAATTGGCTTCCAGTACACAGTAATTTGGGCTCAGAATAGTTCCTGGTTAGGGAACCATCCCGGCCCAACACGTAATCAGTGAAGAGTAAGCCTGACCATTCTCCTATGTGTGGGGTTAGAGGGCATTCGCTTACCGAAGGAGGTGCTGGAGTATCGAAATACTCCTCTGATCTAGAAGAAGTGACGGGTCAAAGGCACCTTCATCTCCGTCGCCATACCGATGTATTAAACTGAAATGACGACAGTTGGTGAGAAGTCAGACGATGAGTTGCTTAATCAAGAGTCAGTTTATGTATTGTACTAACGTTCTATATTATTGAAAGTCCTGCAGTTTGTGAAATGATGAATGCTTCCTCATCACTCACCTACAGAGTCTGGCATGTGTGTACTGTAGAAACACCCCTGTATCACCTTGTGCCTGGAGGATCCTGTCCCAGTCAAACTTGTAGTCTGATCCTAGAGGCCCTTTAAAGTCCTGAGACGAGAAAGACAGAAAACAGGGTCATGCCTGAGCATAACCTGGAGCAGTCTTCCATTGTTTTCATGCTTCAATAACCTATTTCCAAAGGCACAGCTGTCGCTACACCAACAGACCCACAGTGTTCTTACTCTTTGTTTGCCCTTCGTTTCATACAGCAGATAGGTAAGAAGAATTTGAAGAATAGGATGTTTGGTTGGTATGTCATATTCTTTAAGGTTGGGTCAAATTTGTTCACCTGAACTATGAGTGCGCTGATCCCCACTTTCTCAGCTGTGTCTTCTGGATACACCATTTCCTTGGTGGCTGAGGAGATAAAGAATGTTAACTGACAGACTATTCATGACTAATAACTATACACCTAGGCTGAATCCGAAATGGCAACCTATTCCCCACATATGGCACTATTTTTGACCAGAGCCCTATGTCACCTGGCAAAAGTAGTACACTATATAGTAAATAGGGTGTAATGGGAATATTTAAGATGAATAAAGTTCGTATTCAGTTTCGAGTGGTACATAGTTTAGCGTATTCATATATTTTCCCTTTCTGTAATACACATGATTTACAGTGTTCTGCTTGTGACACTCGGGTTGATGGTCACTAGACTCAATGCAGTATTTTATGGATTCAATTCATATCTGTTGATAGTGATTGAAGTACAAGGACTCACTGAATATTTTGGTATTCTGTGAAATGTTGTGCAATTCTTTCGCAGCTGAGGAAGTCACTGCCTTTTGTTTTGACTTCCTACAAGCCTATTGGGCTGGTGTTTACAGAACAGTTACTTATGGTACTGTATAATGAAGGCCAAATAGACATTTTCTCTGCCTCTGTGCTGGGTGGCATCTTCCTGTTGCAACTTGTAATACATTTTTGATTGACTTTTATCTGGGGCTGCCCTTCTCTTTTGTTCACCTGGAAATTCCTATTACTTAGGGTTTCATTTGGGACGCTGCCAAAAATCTCTATAATGAATCCCATGTCGTGTCCTTACTCTTGGACTGGCTCATGTTCCTGAGCATCCTAGCCCGGGCTTCATCCAGGACGTCTTCCAGGAAAACCACCTCTCCTAGCCTCGTCTTCATACCCTGCACCAGGCCAAACGGCACATGCTGGCACCTGCAGCCAAACAGATGAAACAATACCTACATATAAACTCAGCAAAAAAAAGAAAACATCCTCTCATGGTCAACTGTGTTTATTTTCAGAAAACTTAACATGTGTAAATATTTATGTGAACATAACAAGATTCAACAACTGAGACATAAACTGAACAAGTTCCACAGGCATGTGACTAACAGAAATTGAATAATGTGTCCCTGAACAAAAGGGTGGGTCAAAATCAAAAGTAACAGTCAGTATCTGGTGTGGCCACCAGCTGCATTAAGTACTGCAGTGCATCTCCTCCTCATGGACTGCACCAGATTTGCCAGTTCTTGCTGTGAGATGTTACCCCACTCTTCCACCAAGACACGTGCAAGTTCCCAGACATTTCTGGGTGAATGGCCCTAGCCCTCAGATCCAACAGGTCCAGACGTGCTCAATGGGATTGAGATCCGGGCTCTTTGCTGGCCACTGACATTCCTGTCTTGCAGGAAATCATGCACATAACAAGCAGTATGACTGGTGGCATTGTCATGCTGGAGGGTCATGTTGGGATGAGCCTGCAGGAAGGGTACCACTGTAACTGACAGCATTGATATTGCCTGCAATGACAACAGGCTCAGTCCGATGATGCTGTGACACACCGTCCCAGACCATGACGGACCCTCCACCTCCAAATCGATCGCTCTCCAGAGTACAGGCCTCGGTGTAACGCTCATTCCTTTGACAATAAACGCAAAGCCGACCATCACCCCTGGTGAGACAAAACCGCAACAGTGAAGAGCACGTTTTGCCAGTCGTGTTTGGTCCAGCGACGGTGGGTGTTTGCCGATAGGCGATGTTGTTGCCGGTTATGTTTGGTGAGGACCTGCCTTACAACAGGCCAAAAAGCCCTCAGTCCAGGCTCTCTCAGCCTATTGCGGACAGTCTGAGCACTGATGGAGGGATTGTGCGTTCCTGGTGTAACTCAGGCAGTTGTTGTTGCCATCCTGTACCTGTCCTGCAGGTGTGATGTACCGAGGCTGAGCAGGTGTTGTTTCACGTCCGGTCTTCCTGTAGCGCTGTCTTAGGCATCTCACAGTACGGACCTTGCAATTTATTGCCCTGGCCACATCTGCAGTTCTCATGCCTCCTTTCAGCCTGCCTAAGGCACGTTCACGAAGATGAGCAGGGACCCCGAGAATAATTATTTTGGTGTTTCTCAGAGTAAGTAGAAAGGCCTCTTTAGTGTCCTAAGTTTTCATAACTGTGACCTTAATTGCCTACCGTCTGAAAGCTGTTAGTGTCTTAACAACCGTTCCACGGGTGCATGTTCATTAATTGTTTATGGTTCATTGAACAAGCATGGGAAGCAGCGTTTAAACCCTTTACAATGAAGATCTGTGAAGTTATTTGGATTTTTACAAATTATCTTTGAAAGACAGGGTCATGAAAAAGGGACGTTTCTTTTTTTGCTGAGCTTACATAAATATAACATAGGATAAACATAACGGATAAAACAACTGCATAACAGTGCGGGTGGACATGCCAAGCCATGAAACCAAATAGATTTTGTATGGGATTATGTGTAGAAACAAATCGATTGTTTGTATTGTGACAGCTGTGTACACAGCGTTACCTCTCAGCCCACGAGTGTCCCATAGCCAAGAGGATCTGGAACAGCTGCTGGAAATGAATCCCTTGACTTTTGTCTGTCTTCACAAAGAAACAAATGATAATACGTTTAGATAAAAGTTCATATAACACTGCTTTTTGTAGCCATTGCTGAGTGTTAGAGCAGTTTGGCCGAATGCTTACCACATAGATCATCTCGTCGAAATTGTACCTTTCCTTTCGATCTATAGCTGCAGCAAGATCTCTGGAAAGACACAACATGACAAAAATTATCATCAAGACTCATGTGTCACTTGATAATTACTAAAGTATTGCACACCAGTCATAACAACACTGTCAACCTTCTAAAGCAGCACAGACCTGGTGATATAGAGAGATGTCCCATCACTGCGTAGTACTGTGGAGTAGCTGGACATGTCTCCAGCTGAAGAGAGATCCACCACGCCTGTCCCCTTCCTGTTAACAGATATATATATATATACAGTGCGTTGTGAAAGTATTCGGCCCCCTTGAACTTTGCGACCTTTTACCACATTTCAGGCTTCAAACAAAGATATAAAACTGTATTTTTTTGTGAAGAATCAACAACAAGTGGGACACAATCATGAAGTGGAACGACATTTATTGGATATTTCAAACTTAACAAATCAAAAACTGAAAAATTGGGCGTGCAAAAATTATTCAGCCCCCTTAAGTTAATACTTTGTAGTGCCACCTTTTGCTGCGATTACAGCTGTAAGTCGCTTGGGGTATGTCTCTATCGGTTTTGCACATCGAGAGACTGAATTTTTTTCCCATTCCTCCTTGCAAAACAGCTCGAGCTCAGTGAGGTTGGATGGAGAGCATTTGTGAACAGCAGTTTTCAGTTCTTTCCACAGATTCTCGATTGGATTCGGGTCTGGACTTTGACTTGGCCATTCTAACACCTGGATGTTTATTTTTGAACCATTCCATTGTAGATTTTGCTTTATGTTTTGGATCATTGTCTTGTTGGAAGACAAATCTCCGTCCCAGTCTCAGGTCTTTTGCAGACTCCATCAGGTTTTCTTCCAGAATGGTCCTGTATTTGGCTCCATCCAACTTCCCATCAATTTTAACCATCTTCCCTGTCCCTGCTGAAGAAAAGCAGGCCCAAACCATGATGCTGCCACCACCATGTTTGACAGTGGGGATGGTGTGTTCAGGGTGATTAGCTGTGTTGCTTTTACGCCAAACATAACATTTTGCATTGTTGCCAAAAAGTTCAATTTTGGTTTCATCTGACCAGAGCACCTTCTTCCACATGTTTGGTGTGTCTCCCAGGTGGCTTGTGGCAAACTTTAAACGACACTTTTTATGGATATCTTTAAGAAATGGCTTTCTTCTTGCCACTCTTCCATAAAGGCCAGATTTGTGCAATATACGACTGATTGTTGTCCTATGGACAGAGTCTCCCACCTCAGCTGTAGATCTCTGCAGTTCATCCAGAGTGATCATGGGCCTCTTGACTGCATCTCTGATCAGTCTTCTCCTTGTATGAGCTGAAAGTTTAGAGGGACGACCAGGTCTTGGTAGATCTGCAGTGGTCTGATACTCCTTCCATTTCAATATTATCGCTTGCACAGTGCTCCTTGGGATGTTTAAAGCTTGGGAAATCTTTTTGTATCCAAATCCGGCTTTAAACTTCTTCACAACAGTATCTCGGACCTGCCTGGTGTGTTCCTTGTTCTTCATGATGCTCTCTGTGCTTTTAACGGACCTCTGAGACTATCACAGTGCAGGTGCATTTATACGGAGACTTGATTACACACAGGTGGATTGTATTTATAATCATTAGTCATTTAGGTCAACATTGGATCATTCAGAGATCCTCACTGAACTTCTGGAGGGAGTTTGCTGCACTGAAAGTAAAGGGGCTGAAATAATTTTGCACGCCCAATTTTTCAGTTTTTGATTTGTTAAAAAAGTTTGAAATATCCAATAAATGTCGTTCCACTTCATGATTGTGTCCCACTTGTTGTTGATTCTTCACAAAAAAATACAGTTTTATGTCTTTATGTTTGAAGCCTGAAATGTGGCAAAAGGTCGCAAAGTTCAAGGGGGCCGAATACTTTCGCAAGGCACTGTATATATATATACACTGCTCAAAAAAATAAAAGGGAACACTTAAACAACACAATGTAACTCCAAGTCAATCACACTTCTGTGAAATCAAACTGTCCACTTAGGAAGCAACACTGAATGACAATAAATTTCACATGCTGTTGTGCAAATGGAATAGACAACAGGTTGAAATTATAGGCAATTAGCAAGACACATAAAGGAGTGGTTTTGCAGGTGGTGACCACAGACCACTTCTCAGTTCCTATGCTTCCTGGCTGATGTTTTCGTCACTTTTGAATGCTGGCGGTGCTTTCACTCTAGTGGTAGCATGAGACGGAGTCTACAACCCACACAAGTGGCTCAGGTAGTGCAGCTCATCCAGGATGGAACATCAATGCGAGCTGTGGCAAGAAGGTTTGCTGTGTCTGTCAGCGTAGTGTCCAGAGCATGGAGGCGCTACCAGGAGACAGGCCAGTACATAAGGAGACGTGGAGGAGGCCGTAGGAGGGCAACAACCCAGCAGCAGGACCGCTACCTCCGCCTTTGTGCAACGAGGAGCACTGCCAGAGCCCTGCAAAATGACCTCCGGCAGGCCACAAATGTGCATGTGTCTGCTCAAACGGTCAGAAACAGACTCCATGAGGGTGGTATGAGGGCCCGACGTCCACAAGTGGGGGTTGTGCTTACAGCCCAACACCGTGCAGGACGTTTGGTATTTGCCAGAGAACACCAAGATTGGCAAATCCGCCACTGGCGCCCTGTGCTCTTCACAGATGAAAGCATGTTCACACTGAGCACGTGACAGACGTGACAGAGTCTGGAGATGCCATGGAGAACGTTCTGCTGCCTGCAACATCCTTCAGCATGACCGCTTTGGCAGTGGGTCAGTCATGGTGTGGGGTGGCATTTCTTTGGGGGACCGCACAGACATCCATGTACTCGCCAGAGGTAGCCTGACTGCCATTAGGTACCGAGATGAGATCCTCAGACCCCTTGTGAGACCATATGCTGGTTCGGTTGGCCCTGGCTTCCTCCTAATGCAAGACAATGCTAGACCTCATGTGGCTGGAGTGTGTCAGCAGTTCCTGCAAGAGGAAGGCATTGATGCTATGGACTGGCCCGCACGTTCCCCAGACCTGAATCCAATTGAGCACATCTGGGACATCATGTCTTGCTCCCATCCACCAACGCCATGTTGCACCACAGACTCTCCAGAAGTTGGCGGATGCTTTAGTCCAGGTCTGGGAGGGAGATCCCTCAGGAGACCATCCGCCACCTCATCAGGAGCATGCCCAGGCGTTGTAGGGAGGTCATACAGGCACGTGGAGGCCACACACACTACTGAGCCTCATTTTGACTTGTTTTAAGGACAATACATCAAAGTTGGATCAGCCTGTAGTGTGGTTTGCCACTTTAATTTTGAGTGTGACTCCAAATCCAGACCTCCATGGGTTGATACATTTGATTTCCATTGATAATCTTGTGTGATTTTGTTGTCAGCACATTCAACTATGTAAAGAAAAAAGTATTTAATAAAAAGATTTCATTCATTCAGATCTAGGATGTGTTATTTTAGTGTTCCCTTTATTTTTTGAGCAGTGTATACACACACACATCACTTTTGTTTGTTAATTGGACACTCTTATTCAACATATACTATCACTGTTACCTGTGATCAATGCACACTTTTGTTGTATTTCTTATTCATTTCTACATACTTACCTATAAATAATCCATAGATTATTTCTCCGCTTAATTTAACACCTAGTAGTACTAGATGTTGGGTGGGAATGTTTACTTAAAGGTATGTGGTGACAGTTTGCTTAGTATTTGACATTCACCCAGACTTTTTACACAATGCTCTTTCATAACTCATAAGGATGTTTGCTTCCGTGACATACTCTGTGGTTTTCAGCAGGCCTCGTCTCTGTAGCTGCTGCACCACCTCCTGGGCTTGTTGTTGGTGAAAAGACTCTCCGGAGTAGATGTCAAAGTGAACCCCTAAGCGCTGAGAAACAGAAACACATTGCATCAATATTGACATCTGATAACAAAACGGTGTGTTACAAAGGCGCTGACGTCTTGTGCACGTCCCTGGAATGACAAACCTGTCTGAGTTCATGTTAGGCAAGTGCATGGGAATCAATACAAACAGTGTTTGCTTGAGTAGTGTACATTACTGTTTTAATTTAATAAAACAGTTTAGGCAAATGTTTAGTCCTACAAAAGCCTTTTGGCTAGTTGGTCAGAGGTGTGCCGGCCGGGTCAATACCTTATAGACTTGTTGGTACTCCTCCACTGTGATCTCTCTAAACTGTTTCCATAGTAACAAGGCCTGGTGTTCCTGCTGTTCCAGCTGTCTAAAGAACTCTCTGGCCGCCTGTCCTATGACCTCATTGTTCTCCGCCTCCTTGTTCACCTGAACGTAAACCTACAGGACATGTATACACACAAACAAACTTGTAAGGGAAGGCCGCCAAAGACGTGTTCACACCTGCTGACATGACTGTATAAAAAAAAACACAACACAAGAGGGCAGTGGTTCAAGTTCTCTCTCAGAACTACTATGATTCTCACAACTTACATCAAATAGGTGTTGTAAGGGATTCTTTTTCAATTTCTCCTGACACCCAAAGAGCTGAAAGCCAGCTCCCAGCAAACCTAAAATCCACAGGCAAAGAAGAGGTTATGGAAACCTGGTCCCATTTCCCAAGGCAATGGTTTACTATACCTTTCAGCAAAAACGATCATTCTTATTTTCAAAAAGTAATCAAATCACATATAGATTTATATTGCTTAAAGATAGACTCAGTGATATGACGTAGGTGCCCAAAGTAAAATCCCCCAAAGGAAGTTGAAGCTCGTTTACTGCATTTCTACACAATTTAAACTCTAAAATGATATTTTGGAGAAAAATAAATAAAAACCCCAGCCATTAATTATCACCACAATATTAGGTTTAAAGGTCTGTGGAACGGCATATACATTGTCAACCACTACTCAACCTCCTCATAAATTGACTCAACTGAGGAAAGGAGCATATATTCCAATGTAAAATAGATGCGTAATACAACCTATCAAGTCACATCAAGGCCAATTTGTTTTTACACTAAAGGATTGCATGCATCCATCATTCCGTTTGCAAAATAATGCAAGATAGGTTACTACTCCTAATGTGATTGCATAGTCATAATTTAGGCTAATAATATACCTCAGTTCAGAACAACGCATGCCTGAGCACACAGTGAGTAGGCCTAATCAGAGATGTTTCTTCTCCTTTCTTTGCATGGGAAGAATTTGGCATTTTAGAAACACATTTCATGCAATTTTACTACACTTTATATGACTGGAGACAATCAACATGTTTTTAATACGACACAAATTAGTAGCTCACTGACAAGCAGATCAGTAAATACGACCTGGCCTTGAATGCAACCATCTAACATAGATCTACGAAAACAAAAGAAACAAATTGTACAATATGACGTCCATCTAGTGTGGAGGAAATGATTGTCCCCAGGTGTACTGATCCAATAATAAAAGAGATGTGTGTGACGTTGTGGGAGCGAAGTCTTGCATCTCACGCGTCGCAAGATCTTCTTTGATGCTCGTGGCTACGTCATTTCACTGAGTCTACCTTTACAGCTTCTCAGTGTAATTCTTTATGCTCTTCTTCTCTGCTTTACTCACCAAACTGCATGCCCCAATCTCCTAGGTAATTCACTCTAATGACGTTATTTCCCAAGGATTCTTTCAGGTTGGCAATGAAGTTACCTAAAAAATAACATTGTGCATTTTTCAGTCACAATAGATACAATATTTCAAACACATCCTGAATTTAGCCTGAGGTAAGGAACAATATCAAGAATGAACTCTGCCCTCTCCTGGTACGTTAAAGAACTTCAACTGAGTCTCACCAATAATGGTGGAACGCAGATGTCCAGCGTGAAACTTCTTGGCAATATTTGGAGAACTGTAAGAAAAACAAAAAAAGGGAAATATTGTCAATAAATTCATAAAAAGAAGGTAGCTATTTCTTTAGTGCTTGCCTCTTAACACTTTGCCTCAACATCCTAGACTCTGAAACAATACAAAAGAATGGAAGTTTGAGGAGAACATATTTCATTCAATACCTAAACTCCACCACAGTTGTTCCTTTTTTGAGGCCATCGAAAAGTTCACTTTTCACACCAAATGTGTGACGTTCTTGGCACAACTGCTCTAAAACTTTCTGAAACAAAACAAAAACAAATGTGTTCCAGATGGTTGTCTTGTTCATTTATATACATTCTATTCCTACACGCTGGTTGATAAAAATATTTCAAACAGTGTCTGCAGTTTTCTGACTGACATGATCAAAATGAAAAGAGTAGGGAAAAAGGCATATTCACCTGTACTAACAGATTCCGACTAACTCTAAAGTGTATCACTCCCCGTCCAGCAAATATTTCTTCCACCACACTGTCTTGCTTTAACTGAAAGGAAATAACATGCACTGTAATTCTGACAGGAGGGTGAAATCTAAATATCAGCAGTGTGAGTATGTGACTGACTACAAAACGTTTCAGGGTGAAGTTTCCCCTAGGTAACGATTTAGGATCAGTTTCTCCTCCCCCAAACAAAACCTTACCAATTAGTGTGGAAAATGTTAACCTGACCCAAGATCTGCATCTAGACTACAATGCTATTGGTCCCACCTGACTGGCCAGAGCCTCTGTCTGTGCCTGGAGGTCTCCATTAGTTGGCAGGATCCCATTCCTCAGCAGAGTGTTGACGGACAGCCGGAAATCTGGGGATTGCCTGAGATGAACAATATCAGAAGAACTATTGAGAAACATGGTGACTGTGTAGTGATAATCATGTTTGATTGAGGGATCTGTAAGGACCAGACTAGGACTGAGACTTCATTCAGTAGATCTCTCTCTCCCCCTCTCACACACACACTGGTGTAAAGTACTTGTGTAAAAATACCCCCCAAAAATACTTAAGTAGTATTTTAAAGTATCTGTACTTTACTATTTATATGTTTGACGACTTTTACTCTACTACATTCCTCAAGAAAATAATGTACTTTTTACTCCATACATTTTTCCTGACACCCAAAAGTACTAGTTACATCTTGAATGCTAAGCAGGACAGAACATTTAGGTGTCTCGTTTGTAAATTATGTCTGAGTGTTGGAGTGTGCCCCTAGCCATCTGTAAAATAATAAAAACAAGAACATGTTACTGTCTGGTTTACTTAAAACAAGGAATGTGAAATTATTAATCCTTGTATTTTTTAATACTTAAGTATATTTTAGCAATTACATTTACTTTTTAATACTTAAGTATAGTTAAAAACCAAATACTTTTATTCAAGTAGTATGTGACTTCCATTTTTACTTGAGGCATTTTCTATTAAGGCATCTTTACTTTTACTCAAGTATGACAATTGGGTATTTTTCCACCACTGCACACTTAACTGTTTTTTGGAGACTGGGATAGCACAGAGAGCTGAAATGAAGGCATCTTCAGACCGTCCCAAAGCCCTAGAGAGCTAAACCAAGAGAGGTCAAATATGAAAACTGCAATACACATTGTTGTTGTATCAATTGAACCCCATAGCATAGATTATTGGTATGTTTTGAAGTCATGATTACCTACATTGACCAGCTTGAAATATTCAGAATACTCCGCTATCAATGTTAATTGGCCGATAGAAATTATAGTTATATATATTTAAACAAACCAAAGGCATCTTGGTTCTTAAGAATAATGACAGGCACAAACATGCGGATACTATTTTCTAACATTACGCACGAAATGAAACCCCACATAGCTAACGTTAGCCAACTACACAAATTACACAGAACACATGCACTACCTTCGATGCAATACTTCTTCTGAAATAACAAGCCATGTGCATACATCGACATCAATGCCGTGTTTTCATAAATTACATTCAATAGTCATAAAATAGATTATTCCATATCACATTCATGCGTGCTTTTGCAGTTGATGACATTCAAACACTCATTTCCTGCTTAAGTGATCTTTGAACTCAACCTCACACGTTTCATCCAATCGTAGTGGTGTATTTGCCGACTACGTCATAGAAGAGTGGGCACGTTAGATTTCCACTTCGACGCTCTCTGGCGTCGTCTGTCGTCACACAGACTGTGATACCAAAATGAAATATGCTCTCGCAAATAATGATATATTTATGCAGTACTCACTTTTTCATTTATTTTGTATTCATAGTGATACATTTTAAATTAATTGGCTCATATAGGTCAGATATATGTTCCAATACCATAGAATAAGAATTAAGAACATCTATATTTCTAAAGTCACTAATACACCTGATACTGTAACCACACAATTGCTTTGAGAGCAGTGATTATTTGACCAGTAAGTAATAACTCAACAGATAAAACAGACCTTTCAGGGTAGCCTATCAGTGTTTTATGATTGAGAACATGAAGTCATAGGCTTCATGTTCCTTCCGCTAACTAGGTTTCCATCCAACCTTTTTAATACAAGTAAAGTACATGTTGGATAACAAAATGTCATGACAGGCCTGATAGAAAGTGTCAGTAAAGTTTCAAATTGTCAAAAAATCTAAATATGCTGCGTCTGCTAAATGACTTAAATGTAATGTAATGTAATGTATATTTTTGTTTTGGTACAATGTGAGAAATTTTGATGGAGCACTTTTATTGATATAATAAATCATAAAGTAAACACAATGACGTGGTCCGGGCACCAAAGACGTGGATGTCGATTAAGGCAGCCCACCGCACCTCTCCGATTCAGAGGGGTTGGGTCAAATGCAGAAGACACATTTCAGTGGAATGCATTCAGTTGTAAACTGACTAGGAATCTAATAATAATAATAGCCATTTAGCGGACGCTTTTATCCAAAGCGACTTACAGTCATGTGTGCATACATTCTACGTATGGGTGGTCCCGGGAATCGAACCCACTACCCTGGCGTTACAAGCGCCATGCTCTACCAACTGAGCTACAATCTCCCTTTCACATCCCACTTTGACTGGTTGGGAAAGCCGGCAGTTTATTAAGCTACAGATTAAACTATTTATGAACTTCACAGGGTGGTGAAAATGCAAGGTGATGAGCTTGATGCTCCATTTCAATAAATATCGAGGGTCTTATTCTGGTGACACAAGACGCTGTAAAAAATAATCTCATTAATTTGTCCATAATAATCTCATGTACTCACACTGGATCTGCGAGCTGTTGCCTAGAACGCACATGCCAATATCAATGAGCACCAAGACATACATTTCTTATTTTTTGGGAAAACCATCAGTAGAGCTGAAAATGTGACAGAAACCCATTTAACTTTAACGTTTTTATTCGATACATGGGAATTTAACCACAATATGCATTTGTATGTCCACTACATCATTATCCATAACAAGTCAATTCAATGAAAACACATCTGGTGGGAAAAATTAACATTGTTTTTATGCAGATTATACAATATTCACCTGGAAATCTATCACCAATTGGATGGAAACCTAGCTACTATGAACATTTGTATTTGGACAAGATATAATACCTTCAAAGTACTCCTTCTCAAATGGTGGAGGAGATGGATTATACACAGTCCAAAATCAACACCATCAAAAGCAATCACTGAAGTGGAACCTTCTCCAGCACACATGGAAGAGATAAATTGAACAAAGATGTCAACTATTCTAGCATTTTTTACTATGAAAAAGACAATGTGAACCCGGAACATCCTTTAATGTAAACCTATTATTCATTAGCTTTACCCAACCCAAGTCCATTAAGCTACATAGGCAATAATATAAACAGGGGAAAAAAATGGCACTTTTTTTTAAAGATTTTTTTTTTTTTTAAGATAACTGTAACAAAGGTCAGGCAAAACGACAATTTACACAGGCCATTTACCATTACAATGTAACCATAGCTGATAGATCATAGGATGTCCTCTCCTGGTGTCCAGTCCAGAAGCTTCCTTGGATTATCTGCTCTTTTGTAGTGGACCACCCCTCCCAACTGTATAAGTTGATTTGATTAAAAAATAAAATAGTTGTGTCTTGCCATTTTCGAAACAAAGAAGCATGTTTATGGAACAAAATACATCTAAATGTGTGGTGGCAGAGTCATAGCCTGAGTGCCAGTCTGTTTGGGCTATAATGCCAACTCCTTGTCACTCATTGTCTTAGCTCGACAAGGACAACAATGTAGTTGGAAAGAGCACAAACAGATCTAAGACGAGGTTAGCAGAGTTGGGAATGGCAGGTCACTTTATAAAAAGGCCTAATAAATATCAGTACAGCAATTAAAACAACGGAGGCCACTGGTAGAGTAATAGGTAGCAGAGGTCCATATATGTGTTGACAGCAGGAAGCACTCCAAGGTTTCATCCAAAATGGCACCCTACTTTATATATAGTGCACTAATTTTGACCGTAGCTCTATGAGCGCTGGCCAAAAGTAGTAAATTGGGTGTTAAGCCGCAGCACAAATACCAGTCGCTGAAGAGAACGTAGTTGCCACTGACAGAAGCTTGAGGCATCCTAAGCCCACAGGGGAGATATGGCACTGCTACAAGTCCAAATAGAGCCTGTGAGTCTCTGGAGAATACGGTTGGCAGATAATCAAATGGGAAGCTTTGAGCAATAATAAAATGGGAAATTGGTATTCCATCAAATATGAGGTTTCACTCAGGAAACATCTGGGGAGGAAGAGAGAGCAGCTATGAATACAGATTCATGGAACAAAGTTCACAATACATTAAGCATGATACAGAAGTGACAGGGGTCTTTATAAAGAAGGGAGGAAGCATGTCAGTGTTTCCCCTAGGTGTTTTATTTCTTTCCGCAGTGGCAAGAGTCACAAAGGGGGGGGTGTTCAGGTTCACTCTCCAATCACTTTTTTACATAGAAAAGCAACACAATTGTATGTTCCAAGTACACAGAAATCATAAAACCACACTAGGAGACCACCTTCGAGGTCTGGAAAACATTAAGATATTTAGATTTAATGTTTACCCTTTTATTCAAGTCATCACGCACCTAGGACTGTTTGGTTAGCAATGTTTCTGTAGCACATGTGATGGCATTTGAAAAACAATTGCCCATTGGATTGATGGAAATAATCATGATATCATTTTACCAGGTAGGCATAGGCTACTTTATAGCAAGTTAACATTTAATTGAGAAGGTTTTTGGGAAAGCCTTTCCATCCACCAAGACATTAGAGTTGCTACATTTCCCCCAGTCAAATTGTAGGGGTGTGGTGGCAACAATTTAGCAGCAGCGGTGCAATGCTGCTAAAATAATATGGGAAACACTGCACTGACAGAGGGAAGTATATTACTCACAGCTAGCAGGTTGCTCTCCAAATCGCCGCATTAGCTGATCGTGAGTGAACTTAACGAAAGCATCATATTGCTCTGCAAAAAGAGAGAAAAAGGTCTGACAATAAATAGAGTGCTATATATTCTGCAGAGGTCACAGAAACAGTTTCTCCAACACACCTGCTAGTTTTGTTGTCAATATTTCGTCATATTCTTCCCTTATCTTCTCCTCTCGTTCTTTAAGTAGTCGTTCACAGATCATCCCAACCTGTCTCAAGGTAAATAGAGGTTGCTCTTTTCTAGATGGGGAGACTGCACCAGAAGATGTTCCTATATAGAGAATAAGTATCCATTATCAAAGAGAACATTCTCAAAACCACATGTGAAACTTGACCAATAAAATGATGACATTAAATGAAGCCAAGCGACATACAACTGCAAGCTAACAAAAGGGATAACAATTGTTGTGAGGTAACCAATGGTTTCCATTTAATGAACACCCTCAGATGTGTCCATTCCTCCTGATGTCCTTCCTGAGTAAAAGCAGACTGGACATACCTGGCAGACTGGATCCATTAAGGATGGAGCTATGGGGTTGTGACTCCAGGGGACAACAGCCCTCGGTCTGCTGAAAGCTGTTCTCCAGGTGCCTTCGCTTCTGCATCCGCTTGTACTCTTGCTTGATATTGTGCAGGATTTGCTCTGGAATGGAAAACAAGGGCAAGATGTGGTTAGGTCAAGCTAATCAATCATTCCAAATACGAAATTGCACATCATACTCAAACAATATACCTTGTGAGTCATCTTGATACTTCACTAAGTAACTAACAACAATATGACCTTAATTGAAGGACAAAGGATACAAAACACGAGCTATCCACTTCCGTAGCAAATGAGAACCCCATCCCAACCCCTGCAGGAAGCAATTCCACTGCACAGACTAGGCCATGTTTGACCAGTGGTGGAAAAAGTATCCAACTGTCATACTTGAGTAAAAGATAAGTTAATGGAAAATGACTCAAGTAAAAGTCCCCCAGTAAAATACAACTTGAGTAAGCCTAAAAGCATTGTTTTAAATATACTTAAGTACCAAAAGTAAATGTAATGGCTAAAATATGCCTAAGTATCAAAAGTATAAATAATTCCTAATTCATTATATTAAGTAAATTTACAGACAGACAGGGGCACACTCCAATATAATTTACAAACTATGCATGTCAATGATCAAAGGCAGTAGGGATAACCTCTTGATAAGTGTGAATTACACAACTTTCCTGTCCTTTAAAGCATTCAAACTATAACAAGTGTCAGGGAAAATGTGAGTAAAAAGCACATTATTTTCTTAAGGAATGTTGTGAAGTAAAAGTAAACAAAAATATAAAATAGTAAAGATACCCATAAAAATATGTAAAGTAGTTTTACTAAACCTAAAGTACTTTACACCAGTATTTGACTAATATATTGCCCATATGGCTACATGCCATCATCCTGTTGCTGTTAAATAAGTATTTATCAGATACATGTCTGGCTAAATGTAAAATGCTCATTTATAAGACTTATGCTAACTAGCTTAGCTTGAAGGTTTAGCACCGGCCTCCTAGCTGCCGTTAGTTAGCAAGCTAGTTGAACAAACAGTTGTGCCTAAGTCACAGGTTTCAACAACAAATGCAAGAAGTGTTTACAAGTTTATCGGTAACGTACTGTAGCTACTAGTCATGCATTTGATATTGCTTAGCCAACTAGTTAGTAGTTAGCTACGCTAACATAGCTAATATCATCAAGGTGCCCTAACGACTTCTTTCATTCATAGATTCCCACTCCTGCCTTAAAATCTAGTAGCTATTAACTGTTACTAACCCGTTGTGAGTCTGGACGACACTTCTCCAAATGGTGAGGGCTCCATACGCAGATATTTCTGGGGTGATGAAGTCGAGGCGGCTTGAGACATTGGGGTGCACCTCCTCCTTTTGGGGGACGCCTGGTTCATCAATGGATCGAAATCCATAGTCCTTTTCAAAGTAGCCCCACAAGCCATTCCGTTGGAAATATTATGAATCTATAAAAACGAGAAAGCTGTGGTTTTCTCTATCAGAGGGCACACCAGAGCTCCTGTGACTGGGTCCCTCCGCTGGCTTTCTTCGACTACGCTCAAGGGAAAATTCAGGTTATGCACAAATGGCTTCGTTTTTCACCTCTCGAGTCTTAATACCATCCAAAACGCAGACCCTGTAATGGCCTAGTGTTAGTAGAAATTCATCCAATCAATTATTGTATGTGAATGATCATATAAAACCAGATGACAGTAGATTTCGGACAAATATTTCCTTCTCCCAGCGCCGTTGTCAAATTCTCTCCTCGATGACAACCAACATGGCGTCAAAACAACGTTCATTTTACATTCTGAGCTAATGGGCATGCGCACTTAACGAATCTCGTGTTAGTTAATGTAGTTTATTTTTGTATACAGTTTATACTTGTTCATATGCAATACTTGGCGCCTTTGCACTACATTCCCCACATAAACCGTGAATGCCAAAAGCACTCCCCAATTTGAAATGGGTGTGTGCAATCTGGTATCCTTGGGACGTTCATTGAAATTGAAATGTAAAATGTTTAAGGTAAGGGTTAAGGTTTAGATAAGGGTTAGAGTTTAGGAAAGGGTTAGGCTAAGGGTAGGGGTTAAAGTTAGGGTAAGGATTTCGGGTAGGGACGTCCCAAGGATTCCACATAGCACTGACCAATTTAAATGCCACAGTACTTTCAAATTATTTACAGAATTGGAATAAAGCTATTAGTTAATTCCTAACGAAGAACAGAACGTTTGAAAACGTATCCTCCAGTCATTGTCTCATTTCTGAATGTGCATATTTGATTCAACTTATTTTATTGTTCTTGTAAATAACCGTAATTTGCTCGATCTATTCTCTATTGTTCTGTGCTGTAATGTGACTTTATTTACCAGCAGGAAGAAAGAACCATGAGCTGTGTTTAGACAGGCGACCAAATCCAGATTTTTTTTTTTACTCAGCTCTGATTTGGTTGGTCAAAAGACCAATTAGTAGAGAGAAAAAAAATATGCCTGTTTAAACGCAGCCCGTGACGTTTGCAGGAAATCTATTATTACAGCTAATCCCACAGACTTTTCAAAATATTGGACAAAGTAAAATATACCTTAAACGTTTCTCGCTCATAAGGGACATCCCCATGTCAGCAGGCTACATACTTTCAGTTTAGGACTGGCCCAATTGTGTTTGAGGTGCACTTCCTTATTTAGATGTTATTTATGTCCAGTTTCAGATATACCTGAACTAATGTCGGTTAAACCAGAACTAAAGTCTCACGTAATACATCAGCTGCTCGATTAAATTCCTGGTTCATATGTGTTAAAATAAGAGATGAGGAGGTGCAGAAAAGCTCTCTCTTTGCAAATTACAGGCCGAATGTTCTCTCTTTTGAAATTCGAAAGATGCGAACACCAGCAAAACCATGAGTTGTCGAAACCAGTGACGAAAAATCTAACTACAATCAAATTGTAGTTGTCACATGCTTTGTAAACAAGAGGTGTAGTGTTTACTTACGTGATCTTCCCAACCATGTAGAGAAAAATATGAGTAAAGATAAATTGGCTATATAGGCAGCGGTGACCCCTCATTCAGGGCAGAATAAATTAAATATATATTATTATTTTTGGGGGGAAGGGGGGTTGCATGTTATTTTAGCATTATTACGTGTCACATATCAGTTTGCAAACAATGTAAAAAAAATAAAAATAATTCATTGTTAAGCCACTTACAAACATTGTCTCTTTTTTTCTCCCTTGAGTAAGGCAGCTCCAAAACGCAGGTGTTTCAGCCAAGCTTAGTGCTTTCTGTGGTGGTGGGGCAGCAAACGGTAAATACTGAGAGTAGGGGTTGGTAATGTTCTCTAGTTGTGACGTGATTGGCTCAGTGTTCTGTCACTCATGGGGATTTTATGTCACCACCAAATCTAAGGGTAGAGCTTGAAAATTCAAGCCCCTTGGGTGCTGCCATAGAGTTACATTAGAAGTGCCCATCCAACAAGTCTCAAGGTAATTGGCCACAGATAAAAGGATGCCAAATCAAATCAAATCAAAATTATTTATATAGCCATTCGTACATCAGCTGATATCTCAAAGTGCTGTACAGAAACCCAGCCTAAAACCCCAAACAGCAAGCAATGCAGGTGTAGAAGCACGGTGGCTAGGAAAAACTCCCTAGAAAGATCACGTTAGCTTTGATTCTTTCAAAATCTTAGCTAGCAGTCATCATCATGAATCAAGTCTACAATCTACTGGCAAATCCTTTTTAATCCTTGCCATATGAAGAGAAATAACAAAGAGAAATTATAGATAAAATGTATCGGTGCTCATCTGCTATTGGACATAAACAAGTTGGAAATCGCAAATTCAACAATTTAGTGGTTTGGAAGGAATCAGTAGCTAACTGCAAGCATTGCAAAGAAATCACTAGCCTGCTATTCAGTGGAGTGGATGTGTGGTCCCAAGTCTGCGATTACGGGTCTCTTTTCCAAGCTTAAAATTATAAACATTCACCATTGGCCATACTGTCAATCCAGCATGATTTCTGCCCCGCTGAAAACAACTGTTAACTTGGAACTGGGAAATCTGACTTCAGTGAGTTCAAGACAACTGGGAACTCGGGGAAAAAACGAGCTCCGACATAGAAACATTGCCAGACATTGAGTCCAAACATGTAATGTATGCTGCTGCATAAATTATGTAATATGCCAGGGAGATATCTATACGGTAGTTAAGAAAGCAATACTAATTACTATGTTGTGTAGTAAGCTGTTTGTAGCCCATGTGCCTCACCCTAATAATTTGGTCTATTTTCCCTTCTTCATTTCGCCTACTGTTCTTAGTACACATGTAGCCTATAACCTGTTTTAGAGAAATGTAATCATTGAATATTGTAAGAACTTTCATTGTCTTCTTATATGGCCCCCTTTATTTATCCTACGGTTCTGACTTGATGTACAGGGAGAACACTGTAAGAATGGCCGATGTTCTGAATTCTGTCGCTGTACATTTCAAAAGTGCTGAACAAATAGTTATATTGACTACGTCCGTCCTAGCTCGCTCATTAATGTCTTAATCGAAATTACAGATTGCCTCTTATCTGCTTGTTGTCCCCTTATGCCATAGTTTGTCAAATCAAATCAAATTGTATTTGTCACATACACATGGTTAGCAGATGTTAATGCAAGTGTAGAGAAATGCTTGTGCTTCTATTTCCGACAATCAGTAATATCTAACAAGTAATCTAACCTAACAATTCCACAACAACTACCTTATACACACAAGTGTAAAGGAATAAAGAATATGTACATAAAGATATATGAATGAGTGATGGTACAGAACAGCATGTACATCTCAATTGTCAGTAGAAATCACATTTGTTGAAGCAAGGCAGCCATATCAGCTATGTTTTTTAAAAGTCAGTAAATGAGGCTGAATTAACTGTTTCACTGCCAGACAAGGCTCCGCTGATAGCCAGGTGTAGCAGTAATAAACTGTTGGGACTACTGACACGACACTGCTGTTGGGACAGCTGTATGCAAGCCCTGACAGATTGCGGGCACCGTTTTTCACCGTTATAGTGCAATTAATGTATTATTTAGTGTTGTGTTGTGTAGTGTCTTTGCTGGCATGCAAAATCTGTCCACGAGAGATTATACCTGAACTGACATCCTATGAAATCATGTTCATAGCATTGCCTCTTTCATGTGTCTCTGTTCAGCTGTAAATCTGAACTGTTCAAAAAAAGTATTGTCTGTTTATAATATGCATAGCACTGCTATTAGCATTGTCAAAGTCCCACGTAGGGGGCCCTATGTATCAAGCGTCTTAGAGTATGAGTGCTAATTAAGGATATGTTTTGCCATTTTTAGATCACAATGGATGAGATTACATGGAGAGTGGGAACTGATTGGAGATCAATGCTCAATCGGAGGTGCTTTATACATACAACCCTAAAGCCCTCAGTTTATAACAATTGTATTGTATTATATTGTATTGTATTATAACAACTGTATTATAATTATTCATCCTGCAGGATTGTAATCCCAGCAGGCCTGTTCTGATTAACTATCTTCCAAAAAGGCCTATGAAGTGGACAATGCAGAGTTGCTGGGAAATTCCCATCCTGTGGATGTGAGACAGTGAGGGCAGTGTTGTATATCGTCCACAAGAGGGCGGGAAAGCGTCAGGAGTCCATGCTTCCCTTTAAAGCCAACTTATACTTTATCCAAAAATGTGGTCATAAGCTTTGTATGGGGGTGTGATGCGATTCCAACGCCTCTAGAGGGGTGCAGAGGCCAAATCAAGCTCCATACTGTGTCCTCTCAAACTTTGTAACAATGCGGGAGGGCTCTGTATAGCTCCAACATTGACATAATTGGTTGATGGTAGGTGGGTCCGGAAGGTCCTGTATAAACACAAATGTACTTCCTTGAAAACTTCCTTCACAACAGCTCTGCTCCACGAAGCCAAAAGGTGTATTTTCTCTGACTTCTGCAGGCTGCATCATAGCGTTCTATTCTTGGGAAAAAAATAGATTTCTGTTCAGTGTCCTTCCTTTATTGCCTTCTTGAGTGGAGTAATAACATACCGTACTTGACATGGTTGGTGTAGGTGTATAAGCTATGGGTGTATGGTTGTATAAGTTATATGAGTGGATCTCTGCTTACACCTATTTGTGACAGATCTAACGCCTTGTTATCAGAGAATGTATGCACACATGACTGTAAGTCGCTTTGGATAAAAGGGTCTGCTAAATGGCATATATTATTATTATTATTATTATTAGATGACTTCAAAGAAAAGAGGAAGGAAGGGTGCTATTCGAACAAGACCTTGGGGTCACTTCTAACAGTTTATCAAATTTGTTCTATTGCGAGTTTCTTCTCTTTTGTAGGCTGAACATACTATACCTACTAGTCTACAGCTTTTCATCAAATAATCATGAACTTGGGCAGAAGACATGATAACCAGCTGTGACTTTATTCAAAAGCTTGGAAACATTACATTGCAATATGAAAAAAAACTTTGAATACCGCAGATCCCCCCCCCCCCCCCAAAAGACTTCTCAGATGCCACCACAGTACAGAAGCCACTTAACAGTTTGACATTTGATTTCCAACACTCAACATTACAAGAGGCAGCAAAACACACTGGTAAACAGCTGTCGGTAGTAGTTTAACACCAAGATAAATGTCTAAAGAACAATGTTAACTGAGTGATAGTTCTAGATTAAAAGTCCTATATAATATCATTGAAAATGACCATTTTCATCAACACTGGTAAGAGATTCATTCTAATGTTTTGTCTGCTAACGAATGAAAGGCTTGCCTTTGATTAGAATGAACTGCAGTCAACCTAAAAACTGACAGACAGGCTATCTTCTTGTTTTGTTTATCTAAAAGCTGTGCTGTATGTCTACTCTAGGGTAGCTATTGTGATCTCCTCAAATATCAAAATAATCCTAATCAAGTTAAATTATGTTTACGGTAACACTGACACAATTTGATGAGGTATTGAACAGAAGGTAGATTTTTTTTTTTTTTTTTTTATCAAGTTGTAAAGTTATTCACAAATGTACTGAATTCAATTAAATCCACTTACAAGTCATCTGAATTCAATCCATTGCTATGATTATTATGGTAGTGTGGCCAGCACACTGCAAACAGATCTCAATTTTCATGACCTGTGCTCAAGCTTTAGCCATACAATACATTGTTGCGTTGACAAACTGTTTTAAAGACAGACTCATAATGAAATCATTTTTGGGAACTGCATTGTATGTAACACTGTAAAATTGTTTGGTATACATTCATTTTTTTATTGAAAACATACCACTATACCCAAGAGTAGAGACAAAGATATGAAAGGCACAATACCTTATAATGACATTGTAGATTTTTGACTTTGTGAACACATCTCATCTCACATCTCATAAGTATTTAAAGCAGATGGCACATGGCACATGGCCTCAAATGGCACATTTATTCCATTAAATTGAAGACTGTGGTTTTCAGATTCATCCAGCTTCTATATGAAAGATGACTCAAACAGTCAATGGAGCTGTCTACACAAAGTCAGGTCAGATTTGATTTCCTGTTAGTTATTTCTGCATAAAAAAATTAATTCAGACCGGTCGGTATAAAAAGAAAATACAAAGGCAACGGTTCCTCTGTCGCTTTATGGATCATACATGTCTTAAGTAAATTTAAATTAAAGTTAGACCCTCATGTAAATCAAATGGAACTCTTCACACAACACTGTATATTTGTACATAACGCCTGGACAAAGCCAATGCCTGTTCTGGCTTCTCAAAGCCTAAATGATTTATCTTCTTTATGGAACACATATTGACATCTTGATAACATACTGAAACATACTTCTAATCTCAAAAACGTAATTAGCCCCTTATCCCATGAATGAATATATCATTGGTTCAGAACCTGAATTCACAGTACAAAAAAATATGCTAAGCCTTCTACAGTTTGATCATCATAAAGTCTATGGCCAACAGTCCCCATCCCACTGTCTTCATCACCTTTAAAATTCTATTTGGCACTTAGGCACTGGAACACTATACTGGCACACCTCGTAAACATAAAACAATTAAGTAATGAACCGCTGAAGCATTTAGCTATGTGTGTAATTCATTACATCCTGTGGAAGGTCCATCCCCATCTCGTGACGCAACATCGCTGTGACATGATGATGACCAGCTAGACAGCTTCTGCAGATGTCTCAGTGGAGACAGACATGGTCACTTTGGCTATTTTCACAGTGGTCTTCACACAGCTCTCTGCAGCCCTGTTGGCAGCAATGTGCCTGTTCTGGCAGTCAGACTCCAGGCTATTGTCCAGCTGCTGGGCACTGCCCCGGCACGCCTGGCATGAGTTTAGGAAGGCGTGTCGCATGTCCTTGCTCCTCAGGGCGTAAATGATTGGATTGACGGTTGAGTTGAGCAGACAGAGCATGCTGGCGAAAGCAAACACTGTCTTAATATCGTCATCCATCTTCCAAAACAGGTCATAGACCATGATGGCCAGCACAGGGCCCCAGCAGATGACCAGCACCACCAGGATGAGGACCAGTGTCTTGGCCAGGCGGATGTCCATGCGCGTCTGCTCAGGGCGCATGGTCTGCGACTTAGTCCCATCCGCCGAATACACCACCAGGCTCTTCTGGGAGGTGCGGCTCAGCATGCGCACGGCGTGGTGATGGGCCTTCCACAGGATGTACATGTAGGCGTAGATGATGAAGAAGACGAGCACACTAGTCACCCCGATCCAGAACATCAGGTACTTCTCGTCGATAAGCGGAAAGATGTCTGAGCAGACCGAGTTGAGCTGCTTGCAGTTCCAGCCCAGCAGAGGGAGCACTGCGAAGACAATGGAGATAGTCCACATCACGCAGAAGGCGATGACAGCCTTGGTCCGCGTGACGATGCGCCTGTAGGCCAGAGGCCTGTGGATGGAGATGTAGCGGTCTATAGCAGTGAGAAACAAGCTTCCCACAGAGGCTGTGAACGAGGCGGTGACTCCGCCCAGCTTGAAGAGGAACACATTGGGGCTGTCTTTTCTGTGGAACACATGGAAGTCCAGAAAGCTGTAGACGAAGATGACGCTGCCCAGCAGGTCGGCTACAGCCAGGCTGCCTATGAAGTGGTAGGAGGGACGGCAGCGCAGGGTGCGGGATTGGAGTATCACACACAGCACGATAAGGTTCTCCAACACCGTGAAGGTGCCCAGGGTGAGTGACATCACCGCCACAGCCAGCTGCTGGCTAGGGGTAAGGATCATGAAGCATTCCATATCCATGAAGTTCTCCCCACACTGGATTCCGGTTCCCTCATCTCCAAAGCCACTCCGGTTGCCAAACAGGTCTGTGGCATTGGTAGGGAAGAATGGGATGCCTTTGAGGATGAGTTCCTCATCTCCAGGCACTTTGTCTGGGAAAGAGTTACTGAGGAAAGCAGAGAGAGGCTTCTGGACGGACAATCCACCCTTAGTGAAGTCAGCGTTGATGGTGGTGTCATCATAGATGGCATCGTTGGAGCCCAGGTACTGCAGTCCAGATGTTATAGTCCGGAAGGTGGTGTCAGCCACACCATCTAGCACAGACTTCATGACTGGGCCTGAGAGGTGAACACTGCGGTTTAAGATGATTCCTGGTTAACCTATGAAATGATGAGAGAAATATTTGTGGACAGACATAATTATGGTTTTCTTTTTGTTCTTTGGATCCCCACTAGCTTTTGCAGAGGCAGCAGATATTCTCGCTGGGGTCCACAAAAAAACACAGAACATGACAAGTAACAAAACACTGGTGCACTAATAGACAAGGACAGTCACACAAATAAAAAAATACCATGATATACACACACAATAAATAAAACAATAACAAATCAAATAATAACACAAACAATACAACAACAACCAACGATGTGTGTGTTGGAGTGTCTGTGTGTGTCCCCTGACAGTCCCCGCCGTTCCAGGAGATGTTGTTAAAACAAATTGTAATGGTAGTTTTGCTTATTGCTTGAGTAATTGGAGATGGAAGGGAGTTCCATGCGATCAAGGCTCTGAATAATACTGTGCGTTGCCGTGAATTCTTTTTGGACTTGGAGACTGTGAAGAGACCCCTGGTGGCATGTCTTGTGGGGTATGTATGGGTGTCTGAGCCGAATGTTATTTGGTACTCTTTTATGACAGTTTAACTGGCATTGAATGGCACTGAATCACATATTCCGTGGCCAAAATGAATCCATGTCTTAGATTGGGTTTTTCTCACATTGCTTGAATGAGCAAAATCATCAGGGTGTTTTAACTCCAACCTGCTATATCTCATTCTATAAATTATATTACTTTATAATTATCTAATGATAATCATTAGCCTGAGGGGCAGCCTTCTTTTGTTTTTTAAATGATAGAGTATGCTAACCATTAGGGATGGGCAAAGGATGGGCAAATGATAAGCTATTGCCCTGCATGTCACACAGAGAGAAAATTCCACTCCTGTCAGATAACTCATGTGCAACAGGAGACAGTCGATTTTGTTCATGTTTGAATACATGAGATCACTAAACACGGCTCCTGTTATACATTCCCTTTACTGTTCTTCTGTGCTATCGTTCTCATGCTTAGCAGTCGCCATAGGATGGTGCACACAGGTGCAGTCATACCGAAGCTGATGGGGTATACTGATGGGGTGTACTGTTATCTAAAAGTGAACGAAGCCTTTATAACGTTGGTTTATATTTTACAAAATTTATTTAAAGAGTCCTAAATTCATTATATTAACTTTTAACTGCATTTACAATTTCACAATATGAGACTAAAAGGCTAAATGCCCTACTTTGTAAACGTTAGTTTCACTTTCACCACCATAGGCTTCCATTAAATTGGTTATTATTCTTTCAATGAGTTTAACCTTTTATTTTTCACATTAATTCTAGATCTACTATTCAATGCCATTGTATAGGCTTCGTTAACGTTTAGGTTAATGTGTCGATGTCAATACAAATGTTTTTTGTTTGTATCGTTTTTGTACTGTGAAATGAATGAGAGTCCTGAATTCGGACACATTGGCCTAAATAATTTATTTTAGCCGAATAAATCGCAATACATTTAATTATACATGACACTGTAATTTGGGGGGGGGGGAATGATTCCTTATTAAATTAAAACGGTAAATGAAATACAACAAAAACATCTATTTACCTTCACATCGCTCGCTCAGGTGTTGACTTCCCTCCACCCAAACTGTCTCCAATCATTAATCCAACCTTGACGCGCTGTATCTGACTAAATAAATATACGTTTAATCACCGAAACAAGGAAAGGTAAAAACATTTAAAATTATATAGAAAATATATTTATATAAGTATCTAAGTGGTAATTTATTGGTTTATAAGGTGTCTTGATGGGCGCTCATTTCCTTTGGCATCCGCGCTCTCATGTGCGCCCTTCGCACTGGTCTAAAGTTCTGGTTGCTGCGATGTCTGAGTTTTTTTTTATGTGCGTATTTATGAAGCATTGCTTTAGAAAGCCACATCACGTGCTATGAAACGCGCTATGCATAGATTTCTATAACCAAGTGCAGGGATTTTGGTGCCGTCAAGTGCAAGAACAGGGGAGGATGCAGACACAATAAAAACAGGGATTTTAGTCCCCAAAGCCCATGCCTTGGACAAAAGGACAGCTGTACATAGCCTACTGTTACAGGTTCCATGCATTATGGCTCAAATAGGTTCACTTACAGATAGGCTTTGTATAAGACAATCAGTCATTTTCACATCATTTCACTGTCATTGATTTGTCATAATGAAAAACGGCATTTACAATATTCTTGAAATTGAACTTGGTTGATTTGGTAAGCCATTGTTCATTACTATCTTTATCCAATGAAAATCTTGGATTAAACAAGCTGATTGTGAATCCCACCAGTGAGTGATCTGTTGGGGTGTTTTAAAGACAGTGGAACACACTGCATATAAATGACCATGCATTGTAACCTCGTCAGTGTGTGTTCATGAACTGGGCCATAGGAGCACTGTTAATGAACTCCTCAGTAGCACATCATGTCAAACTATCATTAGGCTATTTGCATCATTAGGCCGTGTTTTGCCATTCTTCAGATACATGATCTGTTTCTTCTCAGACAGTCATGTTATTGATTAAGGACATCGCTGGTGGGAGGGCACATTTTCAGTCTGTCTTTAAGATCAATTTATGTAGATATTGACCTCAAAGGGCATACATCTAAAAATGGGTCTGAGCACAGGGAAGAATACTGTAACAGAGTCTCAGAAGGATTGAAATTCCTTCAGGAAACACTGCGATTTCAACAGCCTGCCCAATTAGAAATCTAAAACATATTTAACTGGAATGAATTATATATCTCTCTTTATCTCTTTATGACTTTAATCATGATTATAAGCACAGACAATTCATTTCCATTTCATTGTCCATTGTCATCATTGAGTGGACCAACCTCTTATGCGTGGAATTTTATATTTTATTCTGCATCCTAAGCCAGCCGGAAGAAGGAATTGAATGGTCGGTTGGAGACATGAAAAACAGAACAAAACCAGAATTGGACATCGAATCCATAGGCAGCCTTGCCAGAGCGTGACAACCTTGTCTGCCATTTCAGCAATGAGAGAGAGAGAGGGAGATAGAGAGAGAGGCTCTCTCAGTATTGTGACAGCAGGGTTAATCACAAATGTGGCTGGGCCAGGAGACTGTAGTGAGTGTCCACAATGTTCTCTACAGTCAACACAGCTCTAAATTATGTTTTAATAGGCTGTGGGCGGCAGGTGACAGCTAGGTTAGACGTGACAGGCTGAAATAAAAAATGAGCTCTTGGTTTATAATTGTTCATTTTTACCCATTTACTAGTGTTCCTTTTTTCATTATACACACAGATATAACGAGAAGTACCTGATGTTCTGGACCAGGGTGACCAGTGTGCTCGTCAAACTTTTATGTGACGGAATTCAAAACTTTATTGAACTAAACATAAAGTAAGTACTAAGCATTTCATTAACACATTCGTGACATTGTGGTAGAGCCATGCTCGGGAGTATGGAGGCTTCTTCCTAAGAGGAGGAGGGGAGGACCATTCCTTTTTCCGACATAAAGTAAGTACTAAGCATTTCATTAACACATTCGTGACATTGTGGTAGAGCCTTAGTGGAGTATGGAGGCGCTCCTAAGAGGAGGAGGGGAGGACCATCCTCCTCAGTGAATTTCCTAAAGATCGTGAAACATTTAAAAAGTTATTATTTTGAGAAAACTATACAAAATATTTTCACCAAATAATGGATTAAAACACATTGTTTTTGCAACAAAGGTACATAGAAGCCTCAACAGCAGTCAGGGTAGCACCATGGTGCTGCCGGAGGACAGCTATGCTACGTCCTCCTGTGGGTACATTGACTTCAATACAAAACCTAGGAGGCTCATGGTTTTCACCCCCTTCCATGGACATACACAGTAATTATGACAACTTCCGGAAGACCTCCTTTGACCTCTCAGAGCTCTTGCAGCATGAACTGACATGTTGTCCACCCAATCAAAGGATCAGAGAAGGAATCTAGTACTAAAAGCATAAGCTACAGCTAGCTAGCACTGCAGTGCATAAAATGTGGTGAGAGCTGACTCAAAGAGAGAGAAAGACAATCGTTGAACAGTTTTGAACAGATTCATTCCTTCAAAAATGAAGGAGGAGCAAGAGAGAGAGAGCGCTAGCTATAATTTGTACAAAAAATGTTTTTTACTTACTTAGCTATCAAATGCAACTAGCTAGTTCTAGCCTACTCAAACACCCGGCTCAAATAGATGGATGCTATGTTAGCTAGCTATGACTATCCAACACCGGAACTCTTCCCAGGCAAGGTAAGCTTTTTGGTTTGACTAATTATTCAAATAAAATCAAATCAAATCACATTTATTTATATAGCCCTTCGTACATCAGCTGATATCTCAAAGTGCTGTACAGAAACCCAGCCTAAAACCCCAAACAGCAAACAATGCAGGTGTAAAAGCACGGTGGCTAGGAAAAACTCCCTAGAAAGGCCAAAACCTAGGAAGAAACCTAGAGAGGAACCGGGCTATGTGGGGGGGGCCAGTCCTAACTTCCAGAACTTTCAAAGCCGGAGTCTGATTGGGTTTTTGACCGTTTCAGAGTAGTCTGGAGTTACTTCAGCCCCTCTTCTGGCTGTGCCGGGTAGAGATTATAACAGAACATGACCAAGATGTTCAAATGTTCATAAATGACCAGCATGGTCAAATAATAATAAGGCAGAACAGTTGAAACTGGAGCAGCAGCACAGTCAGGTGGACTGGGGACAGCAAGGAGCCATCATGTCAGGTAGTCCTGGGGCACGGTCCTAGGGCTCAGGTCCTCCGAGAGAGAGAAAGAAAGAGAGAATTAGAGAGAGCATATGTGGGGTGGCCAGTCCTCTTCTGGCTGTGCCGGGTGGAGATTATAACAGAACGTGGCCAAGATGTTCAAATGTTCATAAATGACCAGCATGGTTGAATAATAGTAAGGCAGAACAGTTGAAACTGGAGCAGGAGCATGGCCAGGTGGACTGGGGACAATTGCCACCGGGACCCGCCGGTGTAACTGTTAAACTGCTTACTGGCTGTACACGGTGCTGCATGATTGTAGCGGGTTTACTAACAAGTTAGTTCTATTAGCTATGTGATTATGATTTTACTTTAGCTAATATTGTGACAACGATATAGGCTGTGTGTAGCATTTATGATATTGTCACGCCCTGACCTTAGAGATCCTTATTATTCTCTATGTTTGGTTAGGTCAGGGTGGGAAAGTCTATGTTTTCTATTTCTTTGTTTTTGGCCGCGTGTGGTTCCCAATCAGAGGCAGCTGTCTATCGTTGTCTCTGATTAGGGATCATATATAAGTTGTCATTTTTCCTTTTTTGGTTTTGTGGGATCTTGTTTTCTGTTTAGTTTCTTAGCCTTACAGAACTGTGCGCTTTCGTTTTTTTTGTCTTTGTTATTTTGGTGTCATCAATAAATAGATGATGTATGCTTACCATGCTGCACCTTGGTCTCCTTCTACCAACGAGAGCCGTTACAGATATAAAGGTTTGCCTTGGAAAGGTTTTTTCGCCTGGTCACGGATATCTGATTTGTTATGCACTGAAGTCCACAAGTCAAGGGAAAATGTGAGAGGACCTGTGTGCACCTACGTTGTAAACGTTAATTCACAGGCTAGGTTGTGGCAACCTTATGATGGGTATAGGGAAATTTGCAGTAGCCTGACCCTATCAATGTTATTTTGAACTAGGTGAATGGAATATGAATGACAGTCCTCCAATATGGTGTAACAGAAATAAGGCCATGCTCATTAAAAAAAACGATTGTCCTCCCTCATCTTAAACGGAACCAACCGCCACTGTGGTGGACCTACAAAAAAGCTACTCTCATATGTGGTTTTTCATAGATGTGAGCGGACCAAGTACTTTGAGGTTGCTCTAAAACGGAAAGGTGGACTAAACGAGTCAGGAGCAACTTTTCTTAATTGACCAAAGTTCTCTATTGAGGTTTTTTTCCCCTTTCAAACACTCCAACACTATCAAGGATGATCTCCCAAGGAAAACACAAATCTCCTTCTTTACAAGGGCAAGGAACAAAAAGGAGAGTATCTTTAAACTATAACATAAATCACGGGTGTGTTACCGCCTTAACGATCCATCCATGGAGAGCTCCCTATGGGTGGTCGTCCGGATCCGTGGTGGCCTTTCCCAAGAGGTGGTGTGTCCCCATCTGGCTATTCTGTTGTTATTGTTTCTCTTACCGGCCAACCACGTGAGGGGAGCATGGTCAGTAACGAGGGCAAACCTACGCCCGAGTAGGTAGTACCGGAGATAATCAAGAGGTCACTTAATAGCTAGGGCCTCTTTCTCTAAGGTAGCATATCTCTGTTCCCGATCACTGAGCTTCCTACTTATAAAGATAATAGGCCTCTCTGCTTTGCCTTCACCCTGATCTAGGATGGCTCCAAGCCCCCGTATCTGAGACGTCTACCTGCACAATGAACTCTTGGGAGAAGTCAGGAGCCTGCAGGACGGGATTAGAGCACAGGCTATCTTTTAGCAACTGGAAGTCTCATCCTTCCACACTCCACAGTTTGGCAGGTTTTTCTTGATGAGGTTTGTGAGGCAGCATTTTTTTGGATTGGCTGTCAGCCCTGTAGCCTCCAGGCTCACGAGCACCGCCTGTGGTAGCAGGAGGTGGCTATCCCAGTCCTCGCTGTGGATGACCACATTGTCTATGTACGTTGAACGTAGAGATGGCTTTTACACCCCCAAAGTTGTTGCAGAGCCGCATACTAACGTCGGGTTTGGGGACCAGGACTATGGGACTGGACCACTCACTCGTAGATGGCTGAACATCTCCCTTACCTTGTTCTTTGCGATGACTTGGCGGGCCTCAGGAATCCTGTAAGGTCGGATATGCACCTTCTTGCCGGGCTGATGAAACAGGACATCTGTTTGTCCTGGGAATGGCGAGAATACCCTGCCGAATTGCGCATCAGCTTGTCTAGCCGTCTCAACTGCTCCGGCAGGGCCTCCTCTTTTTCCTCATCCTCCACGGTCATCAAAGCTACACTAACTCTCTCCCATGGTACTTATTCAGCAGGTTGATATTATAGAGTTGGACCTTCTTCCTCCTGTCCGGTTGCTTGATGAGGTAATTGACCGGTGATACCCTTTCCGTTACCTCGCAGGGGCCCCTCCACTGCGCCAGCAAGCAGAGTTCGGACGTGGGCATGAGTACAATCACTTTTTCTCCCACGGTGAACTCCCTGGTTCCCTGGTTGGCTGGAATCGTCTTGGGAAGGCCCACCCGGAAGAACAGCATAAACAATTCCTTGGCGATTCCCTTTGACGACATGTTGCGAAGGGGTATGGCCTCTGGGAACTTGGTCGCGAAATCTACGACAACCAGGATGTACTCATGTCCTCTAGCGGATTTCTGGAGGTGTCCCACGAGGGCCATAGTTATGCGTTTGAAGGGGGTCTCTATAATGGGGAGAAGAATCAAACGATTACGCAAGTGTGGCCGTGGGGCCGTACACTGACATTGAGTACACGTCCTACAATACCTGGGAACATCTCGGGTGACACGAGGCCAATAGAACCTCTGCATGATTTTGTTGATTATTCTGTCCCATGCCAGGTGTCCTCCTAGGACGTGGGAATGAGCTAGCTGTAGGACAGTATCCCTGTAGGCACCATTAGTAATTCCTGTTTTTCCCCCCTTCGTTGCACGACCCAATAGAAGAGACCCCAACTGATTGCATAGTAGGGAAGAGAGGGCTCATCTTTCCATCAACATTTCTCCCATTGATCACCTTCACCTTCCTCATGGCATCCCGTAGGTCTGGGTCTCTATGCTGAGAGGTCCCAAACTGTCTCTTTAATTCTTGTGGCAGATCGACCTCGGTAGAGGGGTGGGGAGGTTGTTCCCCATCCCGGTCGGGGGTGCCCGAGGAGAATCCCTTCCATGTTCCCTCCTCTGATGGGGCTTCAAATATAGCCCTTAGCCTCTGGTTGCTCCTTCCTTCCTCCGTCGTGTATAACCCTTCGCAGGTGTCTTCATCTGAGGTTTCCTGGAACAGTTGTCGGAGGCGTTGGGTCTGTATTTCTTCCTCTGCCCCAGAGGACGAGGCCGAGGCTACGTTTTATTGTAGGGCTACTACTTCGGGCATGGACTTGGGTTTTGTCTTTCTCTGCTTTCCTGCCCCCCTGCGGTGGCCCGGCACTTGGCGTGTGATAGAGAGACCTGATCCTCTTTGTCTGGTGCATAACATCATCTGCCGAAGCTCCATATATAGGGAACAGTCTCTCTCGACCAATAATGGCACCTTCAGCTGGGGTAAATTCCCCGCCCTGACTGTACACCTTCCTTTCAGGGTGAGAATGGACAGACTCACGGTGGGGTAATAATAATCAACAGAGATGATCCTGCCCTCTCGGCCCGGGATGCGTGGGGACGGGTAGCAATGACTCGGTGGCCATGGACTCGTCCTTTCTGGGACACTGTGGGGCATAATGGTCTGGAGACTGGCATTTATTGCACCGACCCTGTTGTATGGATGATGATGACTACCACGTCAGGAGTGTGTTTCGGTGACGATCGTGCCGGGGTTAGTCGGGGAACGGGCTTGGCAGAGTCCTTCCGGTCCTCCTTTTAACAACTCCCATGTAGATCAGTATGTTTCCACAGCCTGGGCTATGTCGTCGGCTGACGACAGGTTTGCTTGCCTCATGACTATTTTTATGTCCCTGGGTAATTCCCTTAAAATCTTGTCCACTATGAGGGTCTCTACGGCATGTCCTACTCCCTTTCCGGGCTCCAGCCACTGTTTCGTTAGTCTTATGAGTGCAAAGATCTGGGCACGGACGGGTTGGTCGACAATATAGGTCCATTGATGGAACTTTACAGCTCTATCTCGGGCGGTCAGCTGGTACCGGGATAGAATCTCGGTTTTTAATCGCCCATAGTCAGCAACTTTGCGGGGGTCCAGGTCATTAGTAAGCTTTCTGGGCAATCCCAGTCAAAAGAGGAGCTAACTAAGGTGGCCGTCCTTTTGAACGTCATGATGAATGTCTCAATATCATCCTCCCTTGAGAGGTGAGGTAAGATGGCGTGAGCAACCGCTCTCGACTTCACTCTCGGTTCTTCTCGCCGGCTCAGCTGTTGTTGCATGAGTTCTATGGTTGTCTGCTGTGCCGTGATCAACTGTTTTAGTAGAGTGTTCTCCATCCTTCTTGAATGGTTCCTGTGACTACAGGTAGATTTTCATTTTCCTCACTTATCCTTGTGTCACTCGTCCACCTAATGCCCGCATTCTCCATTCTCTGCCAATGTGGACTAAGTACTTTGAGGTTGCTCTAAAGCGGAAAGGTGGAGTAAACGAGTCAGGAGCAGGTTTTATTAATTGACCAAAGTTCTCTATTGAGGTATTTCTTTCTTCTCAAACACTCCAACACAATCAAGGATGATCTCCCAAGGAAAACACACATCTCCTTCTTTACAAGAGCAAGGAACATAAGGCGAGTATCTTTAAACTATAACATAAATCACGGGAGTGTCACTGCCTCAACGATCCATCGGTGGAGAGCTCCCATCGGGTGGTCGTCCGGATCCGTGGTGGCCATTCCCAAGAGGTGGTGTGTCCCCTTCTTCTCCCTTCCGACAGGCACGTCCTCTCCTTTGTAGAAGAAAACACTCTTTTCTTTCTCCTCTCTCTGCCTGTTCCCTCCTCTCTCTTGTAGGGGAAAGAGAATAGCTCATTAGTACCGTCAGCTGTGCCTAATTGCCTCTGATCACCTTGACTCACATGCTGGGCTGTGCTACTGTCCGTGTGAGCAGCCTGCCCTCTGGTGGTCCTTCCACATGGACTACTGAAGAGAGTCTGCCACTATTTTTGCACAAAAGCATCTATGGACGCCAAGGTTTTTAAGCCCTCTCTACGCACAACTATTGTACCTGCATGATCTACAATGTTAATATTGTTCATCCCTTATCCAACACACACAGGCTTTTGTGATATTTAAAAAGCTGCTAAACCTTCATATGAACGACATCATTTCTTAGGAATGAGTAAACACTATAGTATATAGTGTGATCCTTTTGGTCAATACAGTTTGCAAATCAGATGACACAAGCGAAACACATTGCCGTCTGAGTCTCACATCATGTCATACATTTTGTTCCTGTCAGGGCTCAGATGAGTATACAGCACGACATAGAACTTGGAATGAGATATTCAAGGCCCTATCACCAGGGAATGAACTATTCCTTATATCATTTTCAGTAGAGTGCACTTCATGAACTGCTCTCATGAACTGGAAACGTCCTGTTGCGATCACAATCGTTAGGGTGACATGCAGGATAAGAATCAATCATGTTGATTTGAGTGAATTAAATGTATTTCCCCATTGCCATCTGTAGCCAGTGGTTATTTTTTTGTGTCCCAAATGACACCCTTTTCCCTACAAAGTATACTAGTTTTCTGGTCATAACTTACACTCGACAAAAATAGAAACACAACATGCAAAAATTTCAAAGATGTGAATAAGTTACAGTTTATATAAGTAAATCAGTCAATGTCTGGTGAGTATGCAGGCAATGGAAGAACTGGGACATTTTCAGCTTCCAGGAATTGTGTACAGATCATTGTGACATGGGGCTGTGCATTATCATGCTGAAATATTAGGTGATGGCGGCAGATGAATGGCATGACAATGGGCCTCAGGATCTTGTCACGGTATCTCTGTGCATTCAAATTGCCATCGATAAAATGCAATTGTGTTTGTTGTCCGTAGCTTATGCCTGCCCATACCATAACCCCACCACCACCATGGGGCACTCTGTCCACAATGGTAACATCAGCAAACCGCTTGCCCACACAACGCCATCTGTCTGGTACAGCTGAAACCGGGACTCATCCATGAAGAGCACAGTTCTCGAGCATGCCAGTGGCCATCGAAGGTGAGCATTTGCCCACTGAAGTCGTTTACGACCCCGAAATGCAGTCTGGTCAATACCTTGTTGAGGACAACGAGCAACAGATGAGCTTCCCTGTTTCTGACAGTTTGTGCAGAAATTCTTCAGTTGTGCAAACCCACAGTTTCATCAACTGTCCTGGTGGCTCGTCTCAGACCATGCCGCATGTGAAGAAGCTGGATGTGGAGGTCCTGGACTGGCGTGGTTACACGTGGTCTGCGGTTGTGAGGCCGGTTGGACGTACTGCCAAATTCTCTAAAATGACGTTTGAGGCCGCTTATGGTAGAGAAATTAACATGACATTTTCTGGCAACAGATCTGGTGGAAATATGCGGCATTGTGTTGTGTGACAAAAGTGCACATTTTAGAGCAGCCTTTTATTGTCCCCAGCACAAGGTGCACCTGTGTAATGATCATGCTGTTTAAACAGTGTCTTGATATGCCACACCTGTCAGGTGGATGGATTATCTTGGCAAATGAGAAATGCTCACTAAAAAGGATGTAAACAAACTTGTGCACAAAGTTTGATAGAAATAAGGTTTTTGTGCATATGGAACATTTCTGGGATATTTAATTTCAGCTCATGAACATGGGACCAACACTTTACATGTTGCGTTTATATTTTTATTCAGTATATATGAGGAATAGGGTTCCACTGCTATGCAGTCTCCAGTCTGATCAGTCAGCCTCTCTGTGTGGGAGGAGCTGAGGCCTACACTGGCAGGCACAGTTTTATTTATTCCACTGTGCCAGCCTCCTAATGAATCAGTAAGCACCTCATCATTCTCCCAGCCTAACTGAGCCTTTGACATACAGGATCTGTCTGGGCAGCTTGCATAATCAGCCCCAACCTGATTTCCCTCTAATGGGGAGAATTATATTAGCCCTCCATCCCAGCCTGGGCCATGGGCAGTGTGTCTAAAATGGCATAGTATTCCCTATATAGTGCATTACTTTTGACCAGGACCCATAGGGCTCCGGTCAAAAGTAATGCACTATATAGGGAACAGGGTGCCATTTGGGACGTAGCCATGGAAACCTGCCACACTCCTCTTCTAAGTGAAACAGCACATTTCCTGGAACAGAACACACCATAATGACAGTTAATTAAATGCAGTGATTGTGGCAATCATTGTAGAGCATAATAAACGTTATGCTAATAAAGGGTTTGTTAACAAGTCAAATGTGATTTTTTTTTTTAAACGCTTCATCATTTGTTTGTTAAGTTGGTAACAAATGGATGCATTGCTGTGTTGTTTTGCCAGTAAGCAGTAAAGGGGAACATGACCATTTTTTCTCCTCAAATGTAATCATGTGTTTTACGCATAAATTATGGAGAACTAAGGAACACATTGCTGATATGTGGTGCGTCCATAAATAGTCACTTCAGCCATGGTATATTTACAGTTATGCAGTTCCTGATAAATGACTGTTTCTACAACTCTGTGATTGATCCAACAGCTTGCTGTAGTCCACCAGAATATCTCTGCGGCATTTTACAGTAGAGAGGCTGTGTTTGTTACACAACTTTAGTATTTTCAAATGGTTGTAAAATTATGCAAGTAACCTGCAATATCTCCTATTTTTACCTGCCAAGTGCATTTGAAATGTATATGTTTGTGTCCGGAAGAACTTCAAGGTACAATTGCGATGACGTGACATATCATTGATATTTTATTTGCATGCACCAATCCCCCCCGGTGTCATTATGGCCACAAAACGCCTACCTGCTTTTCTGAATTAATGCTATTATTTATTTATTTTTTATTTCACCTTTATTTAACCAGGTAGGCTAGTTGAGAACAAGTTCTCATTTGCCACTGCGACCTGGCCAAGATAAAGCATAGCAGTTCAACACATACAACAACACAGAGTTACACATGGAATGAACAAAACATAGTCAATAATACAGTAGAACAAAAGAAAACAAAATGTCTATATACAGTGAGTGCAAATGAGGTAAGATAAGGGAGTTAAGGCAATAAATAGGCCATGGTGGCGAAGTAATTACAATATAGAAATGAAACACGGGAATGGTAGATGTGCAGAAGATGAATGTGCAAGTAGAGATACTGGGGTGCAAAGGAGCAAGATAAATAAATACAGTATGGGGATGAGGTAGGTAGATAGATGGGCTGTTCACAGATGGGCTATGTACAGGTTCAGCGATCTGTGAGCTGCTCTGACAGCTGGTGCTTAAAGCTAGTGCTTAAAGCTAAAACTGATTGGATTTGCAGATGAATGAACACCACTATGCACCCTTAGTGCATGTAAACATATTTCCCCAACATCTCCACAAATGTCATTTACACACCTTTATGAATCCTCAGTCAAAGTGACAAATGGGGTCATTTCAATATTCCGAATTGCATTGACAAGAGAATATATATATGTTTTTTATGTTTTACAAAACAAAGCCAAAATGAAGCCATGCCTGTTGTCTGTCCCAGTGCTCTGCCTATATCAAATTCAGCCAGTGCCATTAATGGTTAGATACAGGAAACCAACTATTAAAAAGCAGGTCTTTACTTATACAAGGGGATCAATTGATTGGTTTAAGAGACAATGTTGAAAGTATGTGTATGATGGTTAATTGCATTCCTCCATCCATGTCCTTTGCTCTCATGCCAGACATGTCACACCAGAGAAGAGTATTGCCTTTGCCATATGGCTACTTGGCAGTTCCACACTGCCAATGGAACAACAGCAGTGGAGGTGCAGAGATGTCCCAGACAGACCGAGGCCCCCTACTCCCTATACAGTGCACTACTTTTGGCAAGGCCCTCGCTTACCCCCTAACAGGCAGCAGAGTAACATGGCCTCAGAACATTTCCTATGAATCTTTATGTAAATCCGAGATACTATATTAAGTATGATACACTATATATATATATACACAAAAGAATGTGGACACCCCTTCAAATTAGTGGATCTGGATATTCAGCCACACCAGTTGCTGACAGGTGTATAAAATTGAGCAGTAAAATGGCCTTACTGAAGAGCTCAGTGACTTTCCAAGTGGCACCGTCAAGTGAGTTCATCAAATTTCTGCCCTGCTAGAGCTGCCCCGGTCAACTGTAAGTGGTGTTATTTTGAAGTGGAAATGTCTAAGTGCAACAACGTCTCAGCCGTGAAGTGGTAGACCACACAAAAATCGTCTGTCCTCAGTTGCAACACTCACTACCGAATTTCAAACTCCTTCTGGAAGCAACTTTAGCACAAGAACTGTTCATCAGGAGCTTCATGTGTCACGACTTCCGGCGAAGTCGGTCCCTCTCCTTGTTCGGTCGATGTTCGGCGGTCGACGTCACCGGCCTTCTAGCCATCGCCGATCCACTTTTAATTTTCCATTTGTTTTGTCTTTGTTTTACACACCTGGTTTCAATTCCCCAATTACATGTTCATTATTTAACCCTCTGTTTTCCAAATGTTTTTTGTGCGTGTTTGTTTGTTGTATTTACAGTACGTATTGTGGGCTCGGTATGATCGACTTGTATTTGAAAGTCTTGAGTAAATGTATGTGTATTACTCATCTGTTGTCCTGTGCCCGACTCATCTGCACCAGCTACACCCAGACCTATTACATCATAAAATGGGTTTTCATGGCCGAGCAGCCGCACAATAGCCTAAGATCACCATGTGCATTGCCAAGCGTCGGCTGGAGTGGTATAAAGCTCACCGCCAATGGACTCTGGAGCAATGGAAACACGTTCTCTGTAGTGATGAATCATGCTTCACCATCTGGCAGTCCGATGGACGAATCTGGGTTTGGCCGATGCCAGGAGAACGCTATCTGCCCCAATGCATATTGCCAACTGTAAAGTTTGGTGGAGGAGGAATAATGGTCGGCTGTTAGTTCCAGTGAAGGGAAATCTTAATGCTGCAGCATACAATGACATTCTATTCTGTACTTTCAACTTTGCGGCAGCAGTTTGGGAAAGGCCCTTACCTGTTTCAGCATGACAATGCCCCCATGCACAAAGCAAGGTCCATACAGAAATGGTTTGTCAAGATCGGTTTGAAAGAACATGACTGGCCTGCACAGAGCCCTGACCTCAACCCTATCAAACACCTTTGGGATGAATTGGAACGCTGACTGTGAGCCAGGTCTAATCGCCCAACATCATTGCCCGACCTCACTAAGGCTCTTGTGGCTGAATGGAAGCAAGTCCCTGAAGCTATGTTCCAACATCTAGTGGAAAGCCTTCCCAGAAGAGTGGAGGCTGTTATAGCAGCAAAGGGGGGACCAACTCCATATTAATGCCCATGATCTTAGAATGAGATGTTAGATGAGCAGGTGTCCACAGACTTTTGGTCATGTAGTGTATGTTACATTTCGTATGGTATGTATTAACTTGTGAATGTCCATCATCCATTTCGTATGATATGTTACGAACTACAATTTGTATGATATGCTACGAATTGCAATTTGTTCAATATGTTATGAATTTGCAAAACAAACAATATGTTACTAATTTGCTAAATGTATGATATGTTACGAATTCCAATTTGTTGTGGCTAACATTAGCCAGCCTAGGGGTTAAGGTTAGGAGTTATGTTAAAGAGTTAGGGGAAGTGTTAGCTAACATGCTAAGTAATTGTAAATAGCTAGAATGTAGTAAATTGTTTCAAAGTTGCTAAAACGCTAAGGTGGTCCATGATGAGACTCAAACACACAAGCTTTGGGTTACTAGACGTTCACATTACACGGCTACCCATCCACCCCAACCATCTCCTTTCAGGTTTTGCCTTAAGTGCATTCAGAAAGTATTCAGACGCCTTTACTTTTTCCACATTTTGTTACTTTACAGCCTTATTCTAAAAATGATTACATTTGTTTTCCCCCCTCATCAATCTACACACAATACTCGATAATGACAATGCAAAAACAATTTTTAGGACATTTTTACAAATGTCAAATGTAAATATCAAATTTACATAAGTATTCAGACCCTTTACTCAGTACTTTGTTGAAACACCTTTGGCAATGATTACAGCCTCGAGTCTTCTTGGGTATGACACAACAAGCTTGGCACACCTGTATTTGGGGAGTTTCTCTTTTGGCATTCAGGCCAACGAGTTCATTCTTGGTTTCATCAGAGCACAGCATATTGTTTCTCATTGTCTGAGAGTCCTTTAGGTGCCTTTTGGCTGTCATGTGTCGTTAACTGAGAAGTGGCTTCCGTCTGATTTCTCTGCCATAAAGGCCTGATTGGTGGAGTGCTGCAGAGATGGTTGTCCTTCTGGAAGGTTCTCCCATCTCCAGAGAAGAACTCTGGAGGTCTGCCAGAGTGACAGTCGGGTTCTTGGTCAGCCTCCCTGACCAAGGTCCTTCTTCCATGATTACACAATCCTGTCTCAGACCAATACGGACAATTCCTTCGACCTCCTGGCTTGGGTTTTGCTCTGATATGCACTGTCAACTGTGGGACCTTATATAGACAGGTGTGTGTCTTTCCAAATCATCAATCAATTGAATTTACCACAGGTGTACACCAATCAGTGGGGAGAACAAGTATTTGATACACTGCCGATTTTGCAAGTTTTCCTACTTACAAAGCATGTGGAGGTCTAATTTTTATCATAGGTACACTTCAACTGTGAGAGACGGAATCTAAAACAAAAATCCAGAAAATCACATTGTATGATTTTTAAGTAATTCATTTGCATTTTAGTGCATGACATAAGTATTTGATCACCTACCAACCAGTAAGAATGACAGTCAATCACCCTCGGTCTGGGGCTCCATGCAAGATCTCACCTTGTGGGGCATCAATGATCATGAGGAAGGTGAGGGATCAGCCCAGAACTACACGGCAGGACCTGGTCAATGACCTGAAGAGAGCTGGGACCACAGTCTCAAAGAAAACCATTAGTAACACACTACGCTGCCATGGATTAAAATCCTGCAGCGCACGCAAGGTCCCCCTGCTCAAGCCAGCGCATGTCCAGGCCCATCTGAAGTTTGCCAATTACCATCTGGATGATCCAGAGGAGGAATGAGAGAAGGTCATGTGGTCTGATGAGACAAAAATAGAGCTTTTTGGTCTAAACTCCACTCGCCGTGTTTGGAGGAAGAAGAAGGATGAGTACAACCCCAAGAACACCATCCCAACCGTGAAGCATGGAGGTGGAAACATAATTCTTTGGGGATGCTTTTCTGCAGAGGGGACAGGACGGCTGCACCGTATTGAGGGGAGGATGGATGGGGCCATGTATCGCGAGATCTTGGCCAACAACCTCCTTCCCTCAGTAAGAGCATTGAAGATGGGTCCGGCTGGGTCTTCCAGCATGACAACGACCCAAAACACACAGCCAGGGCAAATAAGGAGTGGCTCCGTAAGAAGCATCTCAAGGTCCTGGAGTGGCCTAGCCAGTCTCCAGACCTGAACCCAATAGAAAATCTTTGGAGGGAGCTGAAAGTCCGTATTGCCCAGCGACAGCCCCGAAACCTGAAGGATCTGGAGAAGGTCTGTATGGAGGAGTGGCCCAAAATCCCTGCTGCAGTGTGTGCAAACCTGGTCAAGAACTACAGGAAACGTATGATCTCTGTAATTGCAAACAAAGGTTTCTGTACCAAATATTAAGTTATGCTTTTCTGATGTATCAAATGCTTATGTCATGCAATAAAATACAAATTTATTACTTAAAAATCATACAATGTGATTTTCTGGATTTTTGTTTTAGATTCCGTCTCTCACAGTTGAAGTGTACCTATGATAAAAATGACAGACCTCTACATGCTTTGTAAGTAGGAAAACCTGCAAAATCGGCAGTGTATCAAATACTTGTTCTCCCCACTGTATATATAAAAAAATATATATATATTTTAGAACAAGGTTGTAACCTAAAAAAAATGTGGGAGAAGTCAAGAGGTCTGAATACTTTCCGAATGCACTGTATCTTTATGTAACCATACTAAAAGTAAAATATACTCATTTGGATGTCCCGGAATATACATGTATTATGTTACGTCTAGTCTATGAGACCAGTCTGAGGAGCGACACCAGCCATTACACCTCTTCCTCACTCTCTCCACATGTACTGGATATATCTGTCGACACCCTCCACCACTTGACTCTACAAGCTTCCTCAACCAACCGCCTAGAATATGTTGTTGGCATGACAACCACAGAGAATTCTGACGACTGGTTGCACGACACACACGAGGACGAAACACATTATAGAGCTGAAATACGATATATTTTTCACAAGGAAGTCTTTGAGTGCAATGTTCCGAAAATAAGAGCCAATTACAAGACGTCTTATGTCAGAAGTCTGAAAGACATCCAACACGTTCAAGGAAACACTCTTTCAGTACAATGTGAAGTGGTTGTATTTTGCACTGATTAGTGACGGTGCTGTTGAGCAGAGGAATACGACCGAAGCACTAAGGTTGAAGCACAGCAAAAAACATCAGCATCCATTGCATAAACAAACTACAGACCAACCAAGCTCTGGTGCCAGACAGGAGTGCCACAAAGGAGGTGTTGGTGTTCTTCCATCACACACGCTAACCACGTTTCATGCCGTATAAAAGTCATACCATATAGAAATGATCACGACAGCTGTGATGGAAATAGGAAGTTTCGGTTGAATTTTATAAACGCTGACAGTTAATCTGTTTGTTCCTCATGGTGGGATCTTTTTGTGTTGGTAATATATTAATTATGCGGAACATTGCGGTGGAAACGCCTTATGCGCAAAATATTGATATAATAACATATACAAGTAAAATTGTCGTCACTGGATTTTATTGCGCATGCAGTTTATTAGGTTACAGAAATTATTACGATTAACTTCACTGAGTGGTGAAAGCGCACGTTGATGGGCTTGGTGCTCATTTCCAATCAATATCGAGGGTTTTATGGTGACATTATCATTGATGCTTGGCTGCGGTTTGCAAATAAAAATAATCTCGCTCTTTTGTTCATACTAATCTCATCATGTAAACTATACCCGCACCGTATCTGCAAACTGTTGACTAGAGCGTACGTGCCGATACCAGAGTGGGCATACGCTATAACGTTTTTGTTGTTGTGAGAAAACCTCCAGTAGGGTTGAAAATGCGAAGGAAACCCATTTAACTTGTATTTTATATTCGGTATATGGGAATTTAACAGCAAAATGTATTTTATGTGCACTACGTCAACGCGCACATCCATTTATGCATAATTTAATTTGATGGGAACTCATCTCTGGTGGGAAAATGCGCATATTGTTTTTATGCTGTTTTAGAATATGTGCATGAAAATCTGTTGCCAATTGGATGGAAACCTAGCTAATGACAGGGGGCTTCTGGAAAGTGTTGATTGAGGAGCAAGCTGTACAGGGACAAAGCAATACAGGGACTAAAGCGTGCGTAGTCTCAGAAATACCAGACCTAGGGTGTATGCTTGAACATTGTTAATGTGAGAGGCAACCTGTCTGCCTACAAGAGAGTACTATGCGCTAGGAGCGTATGGTCTTTAGGCTCAGAACTCTAAACTCTATGTGTCAGGGTTTATGGTGCAGAAGTGATGAGACTCAAATCTATGAAATAAATAAATAGCTCATATAGGGAAAATCCCCTTGCGATCTTGAGGGAATTTCTGAATGGCAGATTACACTGTCATAAAAGCCTTGTAAATGACAGCTTAATTTTTATCAATATGATCAGTGATATTTATGATGCACAAATGGCATCTCCATAGGTTTGTCCAGTATCTTGTAAAATAGTTTTATGTCCTACACTCAAAACATTAGGGGTTCAACAAGGGTTTTTCTAAGATCCTCAAAGTTCTTTGAAGAACCTTAAGGTTCTTGGCACTGAAAATTGCCCCCAAAAGTTTCTTCCAAGAACCCCAAAGGAGGTGGGGTTCATCAAGGAACCTCCTTAGTTGATGGGGGTTCTTGCAGAAACCTAACTGCCCATTTGGATTTGAAAGGACAGCAGGTGCAGAAACTTAACTGAACAATGTAAAGATCTCCTCAATTTAAGGTAAGTTTTGTCCCTTGTAGTATGATCTAAATTAATATTGTTTTATGATGATATCATCTATCTTTTCATATTTGTGCAAATCTTTGTAAGACAGAAAATGGACACAATTCAATGGATATCAATCAACAAAGAGGGAAGAATATGTAGGCTATAATAATATGTTGAAGGCAAGCTGTATTGGGTGCAGGTGACTGAACTGCTCACTTTTGTGTCTGTGTCTCATCGATGGGGCTGTAGTGGAGCAGGTTGAGAGCTTCAAGTTCCTTGATGTCCACATCACCAACAAACTAACATGGTCCAAGCACATCAAAGACAGTCGTGAAGAGGGCACGACAAAACATAGGAGACTGAAAAGATTTGGCATGGGTCCTCAGATCCTCAATAGGTTCTACAGCTGCACCATCGAGAGCATCCCGACCGCAAGGCACTACAGAGGCTAGTGCGTATGGCCCAGTACATCACTGGGGCCAAGCTTCCTGCCATCCAGGACCTCTATACCAGGCGGTGTCAGAGGAAGGCCCTAAAAATGGTCAGAGACTGTTCTCTCTGCTACCGCACGGCAAGCGGTACTGGTCCAAGAGGCTTCTAAACAGCTTCTACCCCCAAGCCATAAAACTTCTGAACATCTAATCTAATCAAAATCTTTTACACCACTGCTACTCTCTGTTATTATCTATGCATAGTCACTTTAATAACTCTACCTACATTACCTCGACTAAACGGTGCCGCCCCCCCCCCCCCCACACACACACTGACTCTGTACTGGTAGTCTCGCTATTGTTATTTTACTGATACTCTAATTATTCGTTACTTATTTATTTTTTTGTATGTATTTTTCTTAAAACTGCATTGTTGGCTAAGGGCTTGTAAGTAAGCATCTCATTTTACGGTTGTATTCAACAGATAACATTTGATTTGATATGGGGATTAGTTATGGGGATCACATTTACCATCCTCCTCCGTTACCTCTTCAATAAATATCTCATAGGCCTCTACATTATGGACAAGGTATGTGTATGAAAACCATTATCAAAACAGTTTTTAAATGTACATTTACCACAGAAACCAAGGTATGAATTCTGTTGTGTGCATGTTTTTGTAAAAAATAATTTGATGAATATGACAGGAAACATGTTCGATCACCATACAGTGCAAAATCATTCTGGCTATGGATACATAGAACATCAACACATTAACATCAACAGGACAAAGGATATACCTATTGGACTCGGGGCTCTGCTAGGAGTTTAACTCGTATTTAGATTTTTTCTTATTCCGTTTTGCCACTAAAATTATAATTCATCAGAGGTGTACGGAGGGTGAAATTTGGGAATCCAAAAAATTGTAATTGTACAAATGATTACATTACTTTCAGACTGCATTATTTTCCCGTTGGCTGATCTTCTTTTAGCTCAAATCGCTAGGTGATTGTGTTCCCCGAGTACTCAAGAAAATCCTGGCTCCTCCATTTTCCTTTCATCTTTCTGATCGGTTGTTTTTTAGGGAGGTGTTGCTGCTCTCCCATGATACCCCATGATCAGGGGACATTTATCAGTGCCTGGCGTTAAATATTATACCAGCACCACCAAAGACGCTGCACTAGTAATATGTTTTCTGTGCTATTGGGTTAGAACGAGGACGCTCTTTGATGTGGGTAGGGGCAATATAGCAGGGCATTCAAGGTCCAATTCCTTATTACAGCATAATGCCATAACTCAGAACCACAGGGCTTGATGCCGCCTCTGCTCAGAATTACACAAAAGCACTGCACATGGCTTTACAATGCCTCTTTCTCTCTGAATTCATTTTTCTCGTGCACCCTAAGAACCCCCGACTCAAACATGACTGGAAATTCCCCACAGCCTTGGAATAGATCATTACAAATATGTCAGTCAGAGAGGGCAATTTCAAACATCTGTCTCTCTTCACTCTCAGCATTACACAGTATCTCAGAGACTTACAGTATACTGTACGGATCACTGAAGGCTTTACCTTGAAATGCTATCATTGTCCACAATTTCATATACATAACAATCTTTCTGTTGATTACCTTGATTCACAGTTGGATACTGTTCTAATACTCCCCTCGACCTTCAACGTGTTAATCTACATTTGCAGGAGGCTTTGAAAACCAAACCAACGTTGAAAAAAGAAAAGAAAAGAAGGAAACATCATTGTCTCTCAAAGTGTGCGATCGTCGAGATCAGATGAACCTCAGACGACACAAAGTCTTGCCGCATAACAATGGCTGCTAACAGAAGAGTGGTGGGGCTCCTAGGCTCAGACAAATTCAAATATACAGTAAGACTTTCGCCGAAACCGCCGTAGATAGATGATTGTACAGAACAAGTAGATATCTAGTGTCTGACTGTGGGAGGGTTGAGGTCAGTGGAGAGGGGGTGACTAGGTGTGAACAGCCCTCAAACCGAAGACAGTGTTCCTATCGTCACCCCATGGATGTGTTATTGGGTTACAGAGTCACGAGCCTCGGACAACCAGGTTTTGCTTGCCGAAGGTGGAAAGCCTGTGAATGAGTACAAAGAAACCTGAGAGCCTCTCTGACTTAAACCTGAAGAAAATAGATGTCTTGTGTAATATACCCCAGAATGTCAAGGTGTAAATATTCGTACTTCACCTGATGTTTTACATTATAAAAATGAGCTGTAGCGCACCCCCCCCCGAGGACATAGAGATTGGGTCACAGTGTAAGTAAGGAATGTTTTGCGGTGTGCACACAGAGCCAGTTGTCTTAGCTGCGGAGCTAGAGAAAATTGACCCTATCACACTGTATCTGTCACAGTAACAACATCAGTCTGAGACAAGACCCAAAGCCAAACGTGAGTCATAGGTTTTGTGTACACTCACATTCCAATAAATATCTGTGCTTATGCTTGTTTGCTGTAGCTCTGAGCTCAGAGGCTGGGGTGGAGGAGGAGAAAAATAGATGGGTATGTTGACTGTAAGACATAACCGTCTGGTTACCAAGATGGCCCCTGTTGAAGCCCACTGTCTGTGTCCCAAATGGCACCCTATTATCCATATAGTGCAGTACTTTTGACCAGGGCCCATAGAGCTCTGGACAAAAGTAGTGCACTATAAGGGAATAGGGTGCAGTCTCTATGAAGTAACACGAATAACATAACTATTACTCTGCTTCTCAAGCATCTCATTCATCTCCTCTAGCAGAGCAGTACACAAGCCCTCTAATTTAATAGTGATACATTATATTAATAGAGATTTTCTCAAACTCAAAGCTCCAAAGTAGGACAGGGTAAACAAAAGCTGATTTAAAAAAAAGTGAATTATTAACACAGCTGCAAGTAATGGGCAGAGAAATCAAGACACAAATGAGAAGTTTATTTGAATCCAGATCATTTGAATCCATCTGTATTGGCTTTTGGATTGACACAGTGATGCCTTGTTATCTGTGTATTTTGTCACCATACACGTGGGATTTCTCCACCTCTGTTATGACACGGGGCGGGGGCCTATGTTATACACTCTATCAGCAGGACAGCAGCCTCTGGTATTACACGGGGCGGGGGCCTATGCATTTATGTAAACAACAGCTGGTGATATCTAAGGACGTCTAGGTTTTTCTCGCCAGAGGTAGAGTATCTCATGATAAGCTGTAGACCACACTGTCTACCTAGAGAGTTTTCATCTGTGTTTTTCATAGCTGTCTGCATACCACCACAGACCGATGCTGGCACTAAGACAGCACTTAATGAGCTGTATACTGCCATAAGCAAGCAGGAAAACGTTGATCCAGAGGCGGGGCTCCTAGTGGCCGGAGACTTTAATGCAGGGAAACTTAAATCAGTTCTACCAAATCTCTCTCAACATGTTAAATGTGCAACCAGAGGGGAAAAAAACTCTGGACGACCTTTACCCCAAACACAGACTAGAATATGTTCCAGGGTTCTTCTGATGACATTGAGGAATACACCACATCAGTCACTGGCGTTAACAATAAGTGCATCGAGGACGTCGTCCCCACAGTGACTGTTCGTACATAACCCAACCAGAAGCCATGGATCACAGGCAACATTCTCACTGAGCTAAAGGGTAGAGCAGCCGCGTTCAAGGAGCAGGACTCTAATGTGGAAGCTTATAAGAGATCCCGCTATGCCCTCCGATGAACCATGAAACAGCCAAAGCATCAATACAGGACTATGATCAAATCGTACTACACCGGCTCTGAGGCTCGTCACATGTGGCAGGGCTTGAAAACTATTAAAGACTACTGAGGGAAGCACAGCCGAGAGCTGCCCAGTGACACAGCCTACCAGACGAGATAAATAACTTCTATGCTCGCTTTCAAATAACACTGAAACATGCATCAGCTGTTTCACGCAACGTTGTGACGCTGCAGGCTCCCTGCCTGTACCATTAAACCCCTTCAACTCATCCAGAACGCCGCAGCCCGTCTGGTGTTCAACCTTCCCAAGTTCTCTCACGTCACCCCGCTCCTCCGTTCTCTCCACTGGCTTCCAGTTGAAGCTCGCATCCGCTACAAGACCATGGTGCTTGCCTACGGAGCTGTGAGGGGAACGGCACCTCAGTACCTCCAGGCTCTGATCAGGCCCTACACCCAAACAAGGGCACTGCGTTCATCCACCTCTGGCCTGCTCGCCTCCCTACCACTGAGGAAGTACAGCTCCCGCTCAGCCCAGTCAAAACTGTTCGCTGCCCTGGCCCCCCAATGGTGGAACAAACTCCCTCACGACGCCAGGACAGCGGAGTCAATCACCACCTTCCGGAGACACCTGAAACCCCACCTCTTTAAGGAATACCTAGGATAGGATAAGTAATCCCTCTCACCCCCCCTTAAGTTTTAGATGCACTATTGTTAAGTGACTGTCCCACTGGATGTCATAAGGTGAATGCACCAATTTGTAAGTCGCTCTGGATAAGAGCGTCTGCTAAATGACTTAAATGTAATGTAAATGTAATTTACTGAGCTCTATATGTATGTTACTGTGCCGGGCTATAAGGTTTTTAATTGTTTAATCATTCCTATTGGCCGGTCTTTGCCATTAGCACACATATTTGGTTTATCTCTACAGAGTCCCATTACAGATGTCATCCTCTCTTATTATTCCTGCTTTGGAAGCAGTGCCGCATACTACTATTAACGTCAATAAGAATGGCTGTCTATTTGAAACGGTGCCTCCCGGACTCGGTGTGCCTTGGCTCAGGTAGAGCTCATAAGAGGGATTTGGGATTTTGAAACTGTGAATGTGAATTTGGTTGGATTGGAATTGGAAACAAACGCTCCACAGCTCTCCATTTTATGTAGCAAGATATTCTACCTCTCCTCAGGACTGCTGTCATAGTGTATAAAATATAAAGATAGGAGGCATATAGTGCATTCGGAAAGTATTCAGACCCTTTGACTTTTTCAAGATTTTGTTATTTTCTAAAATGTATTAAATTACATTTTCCTTCATCAATATACACACAATACCCCATAACGACAAAGCTAAAACAGGTTTTTCATTTTTTTTTGCAAATTTATACAAAAAATGTATTTTGTTATGAGACTCGAAATGGAGCTCAGGTGCATCCTGTTTCCATTGATCATCTTTAAGATGTTGCTATAACTTGATTGTAGTCTGTGGTAAATTCAATTGATTGGACATGATTTGGAAAGGCACACACCTGTGTATGTAAGGTCCCATAGTGCATGTCAGAGCAAAAACCAATCCATGAGGTCGAAGGTATTGTCCGTAGAGCTCCGAGACTTGATTGTGCTGAGGCACAGATCGGAGGAAGGGTACATAGAGCTGGCCCCCCGGCAAAACTGAGCAATCGGGGGAGAAGGGCCTTGGTCAGGAAAGTGACCAAGAACCCAATGGTCACTCTGACAGAGCTCCAGAGTTCCTCTGTGGAGATGGGAGAACCTTCCAGAATTTCAATAATCTCTGCAGCAATCCACTAATCAGGCCTTTATGGTAGAGTGGCCAGACGGAAGCCACTCCTCAGTAAAAGGCACATGACAGCCCGCTTGGACAAAAGGCACCTAAAGGACTCTCAGACCATGAGAAACAAGATTCTCTGGCCTGAATGCCAAGCGTCACGTCTGGAGGAAACCTGGCACCATCCCTATGGTGAAGCATGGTAGTGGCAGAATCATGCTGTGGGGATGTTTTTCAGCGACCTGGGACTGGGAGACTAGTCAGAATTGAGGGAAAGTTGAACAGAGAAAAGTACAGAGAGATCCTTGATGAAAACCTGCTCCCGAAAGCTCAGGACCTCAGACTGGGGTGAAGATTCACCTGCCAACAGGACAGCGACCCTAAGCACACAGCCAAGACAACGCAGGAGTGGCTTCGGGACAAGTCTCTGAATGTCCTTGAGTCAGCCAGAGTCCGGACTTCGAACATACATCTCTGGAGAGTCCTGAAAATAGCTATGCAGTGACACTCCCCATCCAACCTGAACACGCTTGAGAGGATCTGCAGAGAAAAATTGGAGAAACTACCCAAATACAAGTGTGCCAAGCTTGTAGCGTCATACCCAAGAAGACTCAAGGCTGTAATCGCTGCCAAAAGTGCTTCAACAAAGTACTGAGTAAAGGTTCTGAATACATGCGTAAATGTAATAACAGTTTATGTTTATGATTTTTTTTAAACTGTTTTTGCTTAGTCAATATGGGGTATTGTGTGAAGGTTGATGAGGGAAAAAACGATTTAGTCCATTTTATAATAATGCTGTAACGTAACAAAATGTGGAAAAAGTCAAGGGGTCTGAATACTTTCCGAATGCACTGTATAACGTTAAGCCATCAGCGTATACAGACACCATTCCATATAAGCATGCTGAAATTCTGCGATTTCAAAGTATTTAAAAAATTTTTTTTTTTAAATTTAGGGTCGGTTGCAGGCTGATCGGTCTGTTTGAATCAGTAAAGGGTGCTTTGCTATTCTTGGGCAGCGGAATTACTTTCCCTTCCCACCAGGCCTGATCTCACACACTTTCCCGTCGGCTTAGATTGAACAGATGGCAAATACGAGTGGCAATATAGTCCTCTACCATCCTTAGTCATTTTCCATCCAAGTTGTCAGTACCAGGGGCTTTGTCATGATTGTTTATTTTATTTTATATACTTGCACACATTTCTAAAAACCTGTTTTTGCTTTGTTATTATGGGGTATTATGTGTAGATTGATAAACAAAACAAAAATCTGTTTTAGAATAAGGACGTAACGTAACAAAATGTGAGAAATGTCAAGTGGTCTGAATACTTTCCCGAATGCAATGTAAACATAAGAGAGCAATAATTATCCACAGGTCTCCACAGAAGTATTTTGCCACTTAAGAGCCGGCATTAATGCAGGACATATGTAAAATCACGAGCTTATTCTACAACCCCCCCCCCCCGAATAAGGCTCATAAGTGTGTTTCAGTTTCATTCTCAAGTCCAGTAACAGCTGTTTCATATGTACACATAAATATTTCACACTTGGAACCACTACATCACATTTTTCACAGAAAACAGCAGAAAAGAAAGACAGAAAAACTGTGACGATGACTACCTTCTGGTACTTCACCAGGAACACGTTCAGAGAGAAACGCTTGACACCCAGTTTAAAACGAGTGAAAGGGACCTCTTTTCATGCAAATACATAAATTAGTCTTTTAGCAAATGCAGGATGAAAGTACTGTACTTTTTGTTTTTGATGTACCACCACACCCCACCCCTTTCATAACACAGCTACAGCATAACAAAATGTAACACTGAGGAAATTATCATTTTTGCAATTGAATATGGAGGAATTTAATGGTGATAATGCATAAAAGTTAAGTAATAATAATAATATAATAATAATATATGCCATTTAGCAGACGCTTTTATCCAAAGCGACTTACAGTCATGTGTGCATACATTCTACGTATGGGTGGTCCCGGGGATCGAACCCACTACCCTGGCATTACAAGCGCCATGCTCTACCAACTGAGCTACAGAAGGACCATCTGTTGTAGCATCCTCCTTAATAAATCACTGAAGCTGCCCTGTGACAAAACACGTGTTTTTTAACCGGAATATGAATAGAACAGCACATAAACTCAGCAAAAAAAGAAATGTCCTCTCACTGTCAACTAAGTTTATTTTCAGCAACTTAACATGTGTAAATATTTGTATGAACATAACAAGATTCAACAACTGAGACAAACGAAACAAGTTCCACAGACATGTGACTAACAGAAATTGAATAATGTGTCCCTGAAAAAAGGGAGGGGGGGGGGTCTAAATCAAAAGTAACAGTCAGTATCTGGTGTGGCCACCAGCTGCAATAAGTACTGCAATGCATAAACTCCTCATGGACTGCACCAGATTTGTCAGTTCTTGATGTTACCACACTCTTCCACCAAGGCACCTGCAAGTTCCCGGACACTTCTGGCAGGAATGGCCCTAGCCCTCACCCTCCGATCCAACAGGTCCCAGACACTTCTGGCAGGAATGGCCCTAGCCCTCACCCGCCGATCCAACAGGTCCCAGACACTTCTGGCAGGTATGGCCCAAGCCCTCACCCGCTGATCCAACAGGTCCAGACGTGATCAATGGGATTGAGATCCGGGCTGTTCGCTGGCCATGGCAGAACACTGACATTCCTGTCTTGCAAGAAATCACGCACAGAACGAGCAGTATGGCTGGTGACATTGTCATGCTGGAGGGTCATGTCAGGATGAGCCTGCAGGAAGGGTACCACATGAGGGAGGAGGATGTCTTCCCTGTAACACACAGAGTTGAGATTGCCTGAAATGACAACAAGCTCAGTCCGGTAATGCTGTGACACACCGCCCCAGAACATGACAGACCCTCCACCTCTAAATCGATTCCGCTCCAGAGTACAGGCCTCAGTGTAACGCTCACTCTTTCGACGACTAACACAAATCTGACCAGCACCCCTGGTGAGACAAAACTGTGACTCGTCAGTGAAGAGCACTTTTTGCCAGTCCTGTCTGGTCCAGTGAAGGTGGGTTTATGCCCATAGGCGACGTTGTTGCCGGTGATGTCTGGTGAGAACCTTCCTTACAACAGGCCTACAAGCCCTCAGTCCAGCCTCTCTCAGCCTATTGGGGACAGTCTGAGCACTGATGGAGGGATTGTGCGTTCCTGGTGTAACTCGGTCAGTAACTCGGGCAGTTGTTGTTGCCATCCTGTGTGATGTGATGTTCCGATGTACCAATCCTGTGCAGGTGTTGTTACACGTGGCCTGCCACTGCGAAGATGATCAGCTGATATTGCAATTTATTGTCCTGGCGACATCTGCAGTTCTCATGCCTCCTTGCAACATGCCTAAGGCACGATCACGCAGATGAGAAGGGACCCTGGGAATATTTTGTTTGGTGTTTTTCAGTCAGTAGAAAGGCCTCTTTCGTGTCCTAAGTTTACATAACTGTGATCTTTATTGCCTACAGTCTTTAAGCTGTTCGTGTCTTAATGACCTTTCCACAGGTGCATGTTCATTAATTGTTTATTGAACATGCATGGGGAACAGTGTTTAAATCGTTTACAATGAAGATCTGTGAGGAAATCTGGATTTTTACTAATTATCTTTGAAAGACAGGGTCCTGACAAAGGGAGGTTCCTTTTTTGCTGAGTTTATAAACACACTGTTCTCCTGTCAATCATCTCTTGCCATGCGGACCGGAGGCAAATCAACAGTGGTTGTCAGTCACACTACAGCAATCACTCTGACCCATATCATCCATCCCATTAGAAACGCATTAAGACAATAATTTACATCTCAAATCACTACATGGATTGGCTATAACATTATGCTAACGCCACCTACTGAAACCACATAGCTATAAAGCTACATCTATGTACACAAGCACACAGACAGTAACATGGCAAATATAAAATATTAGCAACAATTTAAATTTAACAATGTAAAACATTTTACTGAGTTACAGTTCATACAGTGGGGCAAAAAGGTATTTAGTCAGCCACCAATTGTGCAAGTTATTTTCCGCCATAATTTGCAAATAAATTCATTAAAAATCCTACAATGTGATTTTCTGGATTTTTTTTCTCTACTTTTGTCTGTCATAGTTGAAGTGTACCTATGATGAAAATTGCAGGCCTCTCTCATATTTTTAAGTGGGAGAACTTGCACAATTGGTGGCTGACAAAATACTTTTTTTGCCCCACTGTATATGTTTGCAACTTTTCAGGGAAGTTAGGAATCAATATTCACAGGCAGTTAAGGAAAGAAAAGGCTAGCTTTTTCAAACAGAAATTTGCATCCTGTAGCACAAACTCCAAAAAGTTCTGGGACACTGCAAGAGCACCTCCTCCCAGTTTCCCACTGCACTGAACCTAGGAAACACTGTCAAAACTGGAGAATTTCAAAAAGCATTTTTCTACGGCTGGCCATGCTTTCCACCTGGCTACCCCTACCCCGGTCAACAGCTCTTCACCCCCCACAGCAACTTTCCCAAGCCTCCCCCATTTCTCCTTCACCCAAATTCAGATAGCTGATGTTCTGAAAGAGCAGCAAAATCTGGACCCCTACGAATCAGCTGGGCTAGATAATCTGGACCCTCTCTTTCTAAAATGATCTGCCACAATTGTTGCAAGCCCTGTTACTAGCCTGTTCAACCTCTCTTTCGTATCGTCTGAGATCCCCAAAGATTGGAAAGCTGTCACGGTCATCTCCCTCTTCAAAGGGGGAGATACTCTAGACTCAACAGTTACAGACCTATATCCGTCCTACCCTGCCTTTCTAAGGTCCTCGAAAGCCAAGTTAAAAAACAGATCACCGACCATTTCGAATCCCACCGTACCTTCTCCGCTATGCAATCTGGTTTCCGAGCTGGTCATGGGTGCACCTCAGCTACGCTCAAGGTCTTAAACGATATCATAACCGCCATCGATAAAAGACAATACTGTGCAGCCGTATTCATCGACCTGGCCAAGGCTTTCGACTCTGTCAATCACCTCATTCTTATCGTCAGACTCAACAGCCGCACCTGCCTGCTCGTCTAGCATCACTACCCTGGACGGTTCTGACATAGAATATGTGAACAACTACAAATACCTAGGTGTCTGGGTTAGACTGTAAACTCCTTCCAGACTCACATTTTAAACATCTCCAATCCAAAATGAAATCTAGAATCAGCTTCCTGTTTCGCAACAAAGCATCCTTCACTCATGCTGCCATACCCTCGTAAAACTGACTATCCTACCGACTTGTTCTCAACTGGCCTACCTGGTTAAATAAAGGTGAAATAATAAATAAATAGAAAATAAGGAAAACAGCCAATTGAAATAAATAAATTAGACCTTAATCTATGGATTTCACGTGACAGGGACTACAGGTGGGCATCCATTGGTCACATACCATATATAAAAATAATAATAAAAGATAAGGGCGTGGATCAGAAACCCAGTCAGTATCTGGTGTGACCACCATTTGCCTCATGCAGCGCGACATCTCCTTCTCATAGAGTTGATCAGGCTGTTGATTGTGGCCTGTCGAACGTTGTCCCACTCCCCTTCAATGGCTGTGCGAAGTTGTTGGATATTGGTGGGAACTGGAACATGCTGTCGTACACGTCAATCCAGAGCATCCCAAACATCCTCAGTGGGTCACATGTCTGGTGAGTATGCAGGCCATGGAAGAACTGGGACAATTTCAGGAATTGTGTACAGATCCTTGCGCCATGGAGCCATGCATTATAATGCTGAAACATGAGGTGATGGCGGACGATGAACGGCATGACACTGGGCTTCGGGATCTCGGCACGGTATCTCTGTGCATTCAAATTGCCATTGATAAAATGCAATTGCGTTCGTTGTCTGTAGCTTATGCCTGCCCATACCATAACCGCACTGCCACCATGATGGGACACTCTGTTCACAATGTTGACATCGGCAAACCGCTTGCCCACTCAACGCCATACACGCTGTCAGACATCTGCCCACTACAGTGAAACCGGGATTCATCTGTGAATAGCACACTTCTCCAGTGTGCAAGTGGCCATCAAAGGTGAGCATTTGCCCACTGAAGTCGGTTATGACGCCAAACTGCAGTCAGGTCAAGACCCTGGTTAAGACGGCGAGCAAGCAGATGAGCTTCCCTGAGATGGTTTCTGACAGTTTGTGCAGAAGATCTTTGGTTGTGCAAACCCACAGTTTCATCCCCTGTCCGTGTGGCTGGTCTCAGGGGATCCCTCAAGGTAAAGAAGCCAGATGTGGAGGTCCTGGGCTGGTGTGGTTACACATGGTCTGCGGTTGTGAGGCCGGTTAGATGCACTGCCTCATTCTCTAAAACAACGGAGGTGGATTATGGTATAGAAATGAACATTCAATTCTCTGGCAACTGCGCAGGTGGACATTCCTGCAGTCAGCATGCCAATTGCATTCTCTTTTAGAGTTGCCTTTTATTGTCCCCGGCAGAAGATGCACCTGTGGAATGATTATGCTGTTTAATCAGCTTCTTGATATAACACACCTGTCTGGTAGATGGATTATCTTGGAAAATGAAAAATGCTGACGAACTGGGATGTAAACACATTTTTGTAAAGAATTAGAGAAATAAGCTTTTTGTGGGTAACATTTATTTTATTTCAAATCATGAAACCAACATTTTACATTTATATTTTGGTTCAGTATATTTGATTTGGAGTGCACATTCTGTAATATTTGCAGTCAAATTGCCCTCAGAGCATTTCATTTGCCAGTGTATAAGTGACATGGATATGAGAGGCTATCTTCAGTTCTACGTCCATGTTTTTCCAAGACTCATCTCAATACTCTAAATGACACCGACTGCATCGCAGCGGCACCATGTCCGTTCCGGTAGTTAAACAGTTGGTGTAATTAAGAGCTAATCTCTTTACCATGCAAATACGTTCGTTAGGGTTTAATTGCATCTGTACCAATCAAGGCTTTTTTATGTTGTTGATGAACATAACACTAGGCATCAGAGTGATTCATGATACCTATTCTTCAGCATGAAGTTCGTTGACAATGTAGAAGTTCCACAGGAGGAGGCAGATAGGATCCTACTGAAGTACTATCTTAAATTTGATCAATTTCTCAAAGTAGGAAAATAATCTGGCTGCAACAAGACGTGAATTATTATGTGATAACATTAATGGATATTTTTTAAGAGGGAATGACAAACTTTAAAAGCCCTTTATAACTTTGAATATAGTACAAGTAAAAAAAAAACCCGGAAAGTTTTCCTGCAACAGGGAGATCAAATTAAGATCCTACATCTGTACATGTGGGAAATAGGACAAATATGAGCACCCACCCATTTGTATGGCTCATCATGTTACGAAAGCCAGAAAAGATACAAAGGACTGATTGTTCTGGACTGGAGGACTTGGATAGCCTGGACCCAGAACATGTTTGTGCTCTGGCCTACTCAATTGTGATTGTCACGCTGGCATGACAATTCCATCAAGAGTTGGCAAATGAGCAGAAACAGTCTGGCAACCAGGCTGGGCATTGGCAGACCAGACAGACATCTGAGGGCCAAGGAATGCATGGGGCTGATAGAAACGTGAGGTCGAGACATTGTGACAGGAGCAGAAGGGCCCTGCCATGCCTACGATTCTGATGCCCAGGATCTACTCCACCTACCTGTGCCAGTTGAACGGCTGGCCGTTACACTGCAGTCTGTCTGATGAGAAAGTCATACTGTACAGAAGGTTCAAAATGGGGCAGACTCATTTTTCAGATGGCCACCTACATGCAATTAAATGTTTAATTTCAGGAGGGTAATTGGGTCAGACCAGACTGATTTAAAGCTAGTGCAAACCGCCCTGTTGAATCGGTTCTACAAAGACAGATGTATTGTGACGTTAGGGAGAGCTGTTAAAGTGGGCATTTCACATCTCTAATCATATTCAAAGTTAGGTTGTTATTAGCTACCTGCTTGCTCCTCTCACCTGCTTGATCAAAGACATGATTTGGGCTCCCTTTTAAATAATAACAATGATTGTACACACAGCACGCATGCACACTCACAATAAAAGACTACGGTTCTTCTTCCCAATGCCAAACCACTCTCAACAAATGCAATATTCAAGATCACAATACATATCGAGCAGAACTGCCATTCGGTCTCTTCTCCTGTGGGGATATGAGTGTGTGTTTGAGTTACAGAATTCCAAAAAGGCACACACACACCTGAACCAAGTGTGATCATCGTCCAACCCTGGAGTTAACACACACACTACAGTTTACCAGTGGCCCACCACACCGGTACCCTGGGTCTCGACCCCGCCCTGTGCAACTGGGTCCTGGACTTTCTGACGGGCCGCCCCCAGTTGGTGAGGGTAGGAAACAACATCTCCACCCCGCTGATCCTCAACACTGGGGCCCCACAAGGGTGCGTTCTCAGCCCTCTCCTGTACTCCCTGTTCACCCACGACCTGCGTAGCCATGCACACATCCAACTCAATCATCAAGTTTGCAGACGACACTACAGCGGTAGGCCTGATTACCAACAACGATGAGACGACCCTCAGGGTGTGGTGTCAGGAAAATAACCTCACACGCAACGTCAACAAAACAAAGGAGATGATCATGGACTTAAGGAAACAGCAGAGGGAGCACCCCCCTATCCACATCGACGGGACAGTATTGGAGAAGGTAAGTTAAGTTCCTCGGCGTACACATCACAGACAAACTGAAATGGTCCACCCACACAGGAGTCTGAAGAAATTTGGCTCGTCACCAAAAACACTCACACCTTTACAGATGCACTATCGAGAGCATCCTGTCGGGCTGTATCACCGCCTGGTACGGCAACTGCTCCGCCCACAACTGTAAGGCTCTCCAGAGGGTAGTGAGGTCTGCACAACGCATCACCGGTGGCAAACTACCTGCCCCCCAGGACACCTACACCACCCGATGTGACCAATAAAATTAGATTTGATATTTTCTTTATTTTTTTGCACATTTTTCATACTTTCTAACTCTGAATTGTTGGGACAGGGTTCGTAAGTCAGCATCTCACAGTAAGATCTACTACACCTGCGGTATTCGGCACATGTGAAAAATACAATTTGTCTTGAAGTGGTACCAGTGCACTAAGTCTGGAATCAACAGGACCCTGAACAGCTTATAGCCCCAAGCCATAAGACTGCTAAACAAGTCTGCTAAATAGCTAATCAAATGGCCACCCGGACTACCTGCAATGACCCTTTTTTGGGGTCTCTTGCACTGGTCTCTCACACCCTGGACTCTATAAAGTTATTCAATTTTTTATCTTTACCACACACTCACACATACTCCACTGACAGCCCAACACACACTATTGTTCAATAGTTTGGGGTACTTAGAAATGTCTTTGTTTTTTGAAAGAAAAGCACATTTTCTGTCCATTAAAATAACATCAAATTGATCAGAAATACAGTTTAGACATTGTTAATGTTGTAAATGACTATAGTAACTGGAAACGGCTGTTTTTTTAACGAACAATCTACATAGGCGTATAGAGGCCCATTATCAGCAACCATCCCTGTGTTACAATGGCACGTTGTGTTAGCTAATCAGTTTATAATTTTAAAAGGCTAATTGAACATCAGAAAAGCCTTTCGCAATTATGTTAGCACAGCTGAAAACAATTGTGCTGATTAAAGAAACGAAGCAAAAATCAGGTCTTCTTTAGACTAGTTGAGTATCTGGAGCATCAGCATTTGCGGGTTCAATTACAGGCTCAAAATGTTCAGAAACAAATAACTTCGTCAGTCTATTCTTGTTCTGAGAAATGAAAGCTATTCAATGTGAGAAATTGCCCAGAAGCTGAAGATCTCATACAACGGCTACTCCCTTCACAGAGCAGTGCAAACTGGCTCTAACCGGAACAGAAAGAGGAGTGGGAGGCCCCGGTGATCAACTGAGCAAGAGGGCAAGAACATTAGTGTCTAGTTTGAGAAACAGAGGCCTCACAAGTCCTCAACTGGCAACTTCATAGTACCCACAAAACACAAGTCTCAACATCAACAGTGAAGAGGCGACTCTGGTATGCTGGCCTTTTAGGCAGAGTTGCAAAGAAAAAGCCATATATCTCAGACTGGCCAATAAAAAGAAAAGATTAAGATGGGCAAAATAACACACACACTGGACAGAGGAAGATTGGAAAAAAATGTTATCGACAGGCAACTCCTTTCATGCATGTTTTCATGGAAAACAAGGACATGTCTAAGTGACAGCAAACTTTTGAATGGTAGTGGATACACAAATAACACGCGCACTCATGGATACCGACTCCACACACACATTTTCACTCACCACTTACGCTGCTACTACTGCCTATTATATATCCTGTTGCCTATTCACTTCACCCCTTCTGTACCTATATGTATATACAGTGGGGCAAAAAAGTATTTAGTCAGCCACCAATTGTGCAAGTTCTCCCACTTAAAAAGACGAGAGAGGCCTGTAATTTTCATCATAGGTACACTTCAACTATGACAGACAAAATGAGAAAAATCCAGAAAATCACATTGTAGGATTTTTAATGAATTGATTTGCAAATTATGGTGTAAAATAAGTATTTGGTCAATAACACAAGTTTATCTCAATACTTTGTTATATACCCTTTGTTGGCATTGACAGAGGTCAAATGTTTTCTGTAAGTCTTCACAAGGTTTTCACACACTGTTGCTGATATTTTGGCCCATTCCTCCATGCAGATCTCCTCTAGAGCAGTGATGTTTTGGGGCTGTTGCTGGGCAACACGGACTTTCAACTACCTCCAAAGATTTTCTATGGGGTTGAGATCTGGAGACTGGCTAGGCCACTCCAGGACCTTGAAATGCTTCTTACGAAGCCACTCCTTCGTTTCCCGGGCGGTGTGTTTGGGATCATTGTCATGCTGAAAGACCCAGCCACGTTTCATCTTCAATGCCCTTGCTGATGGAAGGAGGTTTTCACTCAAAATCTCACGATACATGGCCCCATTCATTCATTCCTTTACACGGATCAGTTGTCCTGGTCCCTTTGCAGAAAAACAGCCACAAAGCATGATGTTTCCATCCCCATGCTTCACAGTAGGTATGGTGTTCTTTGGATGCAACTCAGCATTCTTTGTCCTCCAAACACGATGAGTTGAGTTTTTACCAAAAAGTTATATTTTGGTTTCATCTGACCATATGACATTCTCCCAATCTTCTTCTGGATCATCCAAATGCTCTCTAGCAAACTTCAGACGGGCCTGGACATGTACTGGCTTAAGCAGGGGGACACGTCTGGCACTGCAGGATTTGAGTCCCTGACGGCGTAGTGTGTTACTTAATGGTAGGCTTTGTTACTTTGGTCCCAGCTCTCTGCAGGTCATTCACTAGGTCCCAGTGTGGTTCTTGTGATCATTTTGACCCCACGGGGTGAGATCTTGCGTGGAGCCCCAGATCGAGGGAGATTATCAGTGGTCTTGTATGTCTTTAATTTCCTAATAATTGCTTCTACAGTTGATTTCTTCAAACCAAGCTGCTTACCTATTGCAGATTCAGTCTTCCCAGCCTGGTGCAGGTCTACAAGTTTGTTTCTGGTGTCCTTTGACAGCTCTTTGGTCTTGGCCATAGTAGAGTTTGGAGTGTGACTGTTTGAGGTTGTGGACAGGTGTCTTTTATACTGATAACAATTTCAAACAGGTGCCATTAATACAGGTAACGAGTGGAGGGCAGAGGAGCCTCTTAAAGAATAAGTTACAGGTCTGTGAGAGCCAGAAATCTTGCTTGTTTGTATGTGACCAAATACTTATTTTCCACCATAATTTGCAAATAAATTCATTAAAAATCCTACAATGTGATTTTCAGGATTTTTTTATTCTCATTTTGTGTCATAGTTGAAGTGTACCTATGATGAAAATTACAGGCCTTTCTCACCATTTTAAGTGGGAGAACTTGCACAATTGGTTGCTGACTAAATACTTTTTTGCCCCATTGTAGCTACGGCAATTACCTCGTATCGTTGCACATCGACATGGTACTGCCTATACCCATGTTATTTTTACTCGTTATTCATGTATTTATTCCTTGTGCCACTATTTCATAAAAAAACAAAACATTGTACATTGTTGGTAAGTAAGCATTTCACTGTTAGTCTACACCTGTTGTTTACGAAGCATGTGACAAATGCAACTTGATTGGGTTCTTTCTCAGTCTATAGTCCATGGCACAATCACCTCCAAATCAAGCCTCTTAATGATTATTTATGTGCGTGTGTGTGTGGGCCTCCAGCTGTATGTGAATTACTACATCTCTGAGGCAGTCGAATACAAGACAAAAGGTAGTGTGGCTTTGATGAGGATTGAGCAGCTTTCATGTGTTGCAAGAGGGGAAAGTGCCTTGGCAGTACAACTCATCTACCCCCCCCCGTCTGTTCCCCTGCTGCAAGAAGGGCACAAACATTCAGAAACATTCAGAAAGACAGACGCACACACACACACACACACACACTAGGCAGACAACAAATAGACCAGAAATACGCAAAACATCATACACATGCAGTCACACAGAGAGACAGAAACACAAAGGAATATTCCTCAAATGGTACTTCATTTTAAGATCGAGCAACATGGAATCAGTCATCTGTAATCAGCAGGAAATAAGTGAGTATGAACAAGTTCTGATGAAAATATGTTCCCTTTTCACATGTATTGCTTTAATGGATCAAACCAAACAACAAATGCAGTAAACCAGTCATATTCTGTTATGAACCAGGGCAGTCCTTAAGGGGAGGAGCTGTTACAAAAGCAGGGGTTGGGGTCAAGGGTTGAAATATTGTCCTACACACATTAGAGAAGAAAAATACAAATGGAAAAACACAGGAGGAGCGGCGTGCTTCTATCATCACATTTCCCAAGCGGTTGCCGAGTTTATTCTGGGGTCTGACGACATGGTAACGCAACGTGGAGGCAGGGTGCGTTTGTTACACACCCACTGAGGATAATGCCTGTCATGGTTACTAATGTTGTCAACTACTAAATGTGTCAGAATATGTCAGAGGAATAGCCCTCTCTTGCTACTAAAACAATACATTGAAATATGTGCTTGTGAGTTCCTTCACGTCATTGTTGGGAGATCGAGAAAGGGTGGAGAGGAGGCATCAGATGATTGTTTGTTTCCCATCTGATTACCATCCTCCCAAATACAAATAGCTCGACAAAACATTTACAAGATCTGCATAGTCAGGTGCTGCTGTAGTCATAATACCAATTTGTCTGTTGTTGACCAATAGATTAGTTGGGAGATCCTTAAGAAAAGGAAATAAAAAAATAAAATCAAAATTCAACATTATGTCTTTTTTTTAATCCTTTTAAAGTACCATAGCAATTACAGTGAGAAGGGGTGCTACATGGGGATACCTAAGGGGATCTCTAAGCAATTCAATCAGATCTTTTTAAAGTCTTTAATTAAGAAAGCCTTTTCGAGGCCGACAAACAAATGGTCAGAGATAAGAGGGGCTTTCCAAATGTCTGTGTCACTGAGGGGGACGGCGACGGGACAAGGGCCGGGGGGGGGTGGTGGGGGCTGTAGCCATGAAGGACCTTCCTCTGCAAGCCACATACACACATTTCTACACTGGCCCAGCCCACTCCCGCGGTGTGGTGCTCTACGGTGCAGCCCGGTTTGGTCTCTTTGGAGCGGGAGGGGGCATGAGCTCCGTGTCTGGGTCAGAGGGGCGTTTCCGGTTCTGTCCTTGGGCTCCCAGGGCACAGCGGTCCAGAAACTCATAGAGGTTTTCTTTTGTGACAGGATACTTGATGCTGTTACACACAGCTGGAAGAGAAGAGAGAGACACAGACAGGAAGTTAGCTCAGACATGATGATGGACTCTTCCTGGGCTTGGTCCACCTCGAAATCAGGCCGTTTCTGCAGCTACACAGACAAAAAATACCAAAAGTCCAGGTAGTTTTAAACCTTTTCCTTTTATGCCCTACCCCAGGGCACAAGTGTACAGCAGCAACTCTAATCTCTCGTGGACAGACCACATAAACATGAATGGTACCATAGATCTTTCATGATACAACTGGATGCTTGAGAAACCGAGCAACATTAGTTCCGTTTGCGTTTTTTTGTCACTGGTTATTTGGACAAATCACAATTTGGCACATCTTAGGATCTTTCAAATTTCAGAAAGGGCACGGGGGATCCATAGACTTGCAAAGAGAGAGGGTGGAGCTCTTCGTTCTGGTTCTACCTCTTCTCTTAGCACGTTTGGACAACAAATGAAATCGAGAAACTGACCAAGTACGCAGGACTTCAGTTCTGGGTTAACTGATATTACAGCAACTCTAATACATGGTAACCTTCCAAAAATACAGGAATGTTTCAGGAATGTCAAAATATATGTTTTCTATGTTTAGGCTCCCTTGACATTTGCAGCTAGAAGGCTGGCAGAATTCAAGCATTCGGCAAACAGTTGGGAAACCGAGAAGGCAAAAGGAAAGAGTATGGTATACCATCAGTGGACATTGCTACAATAAAAGAAAAACAGAATAATGAACAACGTACACAAAGAGAATACGTTGCTCTCCTTACATGCAAGTGTAATCTCTTTTCTCTTGGGCACACACACACACACACAGTTCTTCTATACACTAACCCGTTACCCTAATTGTAACCATAAACCCTAAGATTAAAATAGCCTTTGTTCTCATGGGGATGTGGGACATTTTTTCGTGTTTTACTGTACTCGTGAGGTATTCACGAGGATAGAAGAACCAACACACACACACACACACACACACACACACACACACACACACACACACACACACACACACACACACACACACACACACACACACACACACACACACACACACACACACACACACACACACACACACACACACACACACAAAAGTAAGACAGGATGTGTGTTTGAAATATAGATGAACTAAGCCATTAATCTAATAGGCCCAGTAATTGTCTTATTGTAGACAGAGATAAAGAGGCTGCAGATATTAATACAGATTGCTCCAGGGCTAGCCAGGCAGTCAGTCAGGCAGCCAGGTAGGACAGGCAAGCATGCTCTCACCCAGTGTGTCCAATAAACACCAGCTGGCAGCCAAATAGCATTGCTTTTGTATGGCAAACATTTTGGGGAACACCCTGCACACTCACCCATGGCTGTGTCGTAAGAGTTGGGGAAGCTCTTGTCTACCCTCTGTCTCATGAACACCCAGGTGTTGTTGTTAAAGGAGCACTCGATGATCTTGTTGTCGTACTGCTTCAGGTCCTTGGAGGCCTATAGAAGGAGAGAGGAGAGTCAAGGTGGTTGGTTTAGAAGGTCAACATTTATAGTATATTATTGACTACAATAATTCTGGTCCTCCGGTCACAATATTGGGACTTACGTTATACAGCAGTAACAGTTTGACAGTGTGTACACTGTATGTACAATTGAACACTGCATATCAGGACCGGTATTTGTGTCATCTGTTGCCCATTTGTGATGAGCTTGATTACCTAGAATCTGTTTTAAAAAACTACCATTTGTGCTATTTAGTAGCTGGATTCCTTAACAGGAAATCAAACAGGCACCTTCTACTAATGCAAAGTCAAAGGTGATATCGGATGAGCCAAACTTCAGTACGAAGCTCTCATCGCTTTGGTCTTAAGTTCCACTGATATTGACTGTTCAATGATTTAATATCCATCTACATGGGTGAGGTGGTGTTTAAGAAGAGTGAGTGAGAGTGGGGCAGAGATCACACTTCTAGGGCCAAGCTGGGTGGGGCTCAGACGACTGGTGTGGGCCCGCTGCCAGGCTGCCCCTGAGCAGGTGAAGGGGCGGCAGGCGCCAGGGAGTGGGCAGCCCTGCCAGGAGCACAACACCTTGACTGGCAAGACCAAGCCTTAAGTAAGAGCCCGATTGCTCTTGGAGAGAAGGGCATCTGGGTACTCAACAGGGAAGGGAGGTAGCTGTGTGTGTGTGTGTGTGTGTGTGTGTGTGTGTGTGTGTGTGTGTGTGTGTGTGTGTGTGTGTGTGTGTGTGTGTGTGTGTGTGTGTGTGTGTGGAAAAAAAAGGTGTTGAGAGTGGGTTTGTTTGAACGAGACAGAGGGGACATGCTCAGGTGGACATCACACCACAGAGAGCATGACCTTGGAAAAAAAAAAGTGGGATCAATCCAAAATCACACATTTTAAGACTCAGGGAGTACACGTTCTCTCACACTAGCCGAATCACTAGTGTCTCAGAGCCAAGTCGCAGTACGCCGTTATTAAAATGAGAACACGCACACATTTCGCTGTCGTGATCTGTCGATTAGGTTCCATTTCCAAACCAAACACATTTTTCCCCCCAGACCTTCCTAAGAATAGCTGAGACTAAACTCAGGAGGAGTGACAGAACGGGCGAAGAAATGTGTTACACAAAGGCAAGCGGGGCGAGCTGCCAAATAACAATGCAGGAGGCAAGTTTGTCAGGCAGGGAGTGGAGTCTGTCCTGTTTGCTGGGATCCCATCCTAGTTGTGTGTGAAATGCTGGCTGCCTCGTCTCCCCCACCGCTTGGTGTTTAATCCGTCCAAATCCACTTCATTATGGTCTCACTCCTGCAGCCATCTAGCAGGAGACTCAGTGCAAAGGAAAACTCACTATCAACCCAATCTATTATTCTGTGTTTTCAACTGGACTATATAATAACTCCGTCAATCTGTCCTCCATGCCCCGCTCTTCCAATCATGGCGAGTTTAGGACCAGCAACTCTGCTACGGGGAAAAAAAATGATATTGTGCTTCATCATAGTGTCACAGCTGTGACTGATTGACTCATAAACAACACGACTCCGTTAAGAACAACAGCCGTGCCTTAACGCCTCTACACAGCCACCTTTTAAATGGGAAGAGTGTTAACAGTCTCGCACTGTGCCATTAAGTGAGGTCAATGTCTGACTACTAGAGGAGATGCTGTTGTTTCCACGCAAAACTATTAACAGATGCAAATTGGTTTAGTTTTGGAGAGAGATTGAAGGATATATTGATTTCTGTCTGCATTAAAGCAGTCAATTATCTACTTGGAAAATATCCAGGGCCTTAAAAGAAGACAAAACGGGCAAATCATAAGAAGTTGCTTCTGTACGGAACAAAAATAGAACTCCTAACAAGCATATCAAATCAAGATCTTTTATGTCAATTATTCTTCATAAAATTACTAAAGATCTGAGTCTGAAATTACCAAAACAATCTAGAGGCAAACAGGCATACATAAAATGTGTCCCATTAACTAGTGCTTCATTTGGAAATCTGGAGTTGCTGGATAAAAAAAAAAGAGCGAGAGAGAGGGGGGTGGGGGGGACCTGGGGGGCTCTGAGCTGAGGTACCGGAACTCATTAAAAAAAGAGAAAAATCCCCTTTTTAATAAAGCATTGCATGCAGTAGCATCAATTGTGCACAGTGGCATAGAGCAGTAGAGTAAAGGTGCTTGCAGAAATTTCCAACATGGGGGAACGTTTCTTTGTAGCTTTGGGTCCGGGAAAAATGTGGCCTTTTATAAACGCATTTCATGCAATTCGACATCATTTTACATGACTGAATCTTCTTTTAAACGCTGCACAAATGATCAAAATGCCAGGCTACTGACAAACTAAGAATATCTGAGATCAATAAAAACAACCATGCCTTGAATCCACCAATAATTGCCTCGGTGTGTGAAGACAGACATATTGCACGATACGAGGAGGAAATCATAGCCCTAAAACAGCTTTCCAATTTCACTGACTCACCCAATGACGCGCCGCTCACTCACCTGTGATGGCAGATGCGTTCGTGCCAAAAGCTCAGCTCTCTTATTTTACTTTGTAAAACAGTGCTGTTCGCTCAATAGGCCTATTTGGAAGATAACACATTTTTGGTAGCCTACAGGCAGATTAGTCTTCTCTTTTCAGCAGGAGCCATTTCCTTTCCAACCTGTGTTCTCCTGTGATTGTATTTGAAATATTTGCGAAAGGATTGTTTTGGCTGCATGCTGATCACAGACAGACTTGCGCGCGTTAACCCGGGCCGGCCCAACACAAATCCATTTTTAGAAAATCAAGCATGTTTTCACATTAACGTTTTTTAGGGGGCAGGAGAATTAGAAAAGATGCAACTCGAATTTACACTGATCGCTTTTATTGGAAGTTTTACATTGCAAAGAGTGAAAATTATTTTTCATGTCAGGAGAGCTACCGGTACGAAACAGTCCAAAACTGAGAGAGGCAGGATCCGGATAAAATTAAGCACTGCCATTAACCCACACATAGGTATAATACAATGAGACTGAGATGCATTACACTGTCCCTCCCCTGGGAAATTGATCACTATCTGGGCAGGTGATGTGAGAGTATGTCAATGTGTACACCATTAAAGGCTCCTCTCGTTTCACTGGTACCTGCTGTTTTCACCATAAACGCCGGTGGTGTCAGACATAAACAGATCGGTCATAGATGGTGCAGGCTCACTTGGAATTGTTAGGCAGATATTTTTTCATGGCCTGGGCTTACAGCATTCTGTGTGGGTGTTGGGTTGAATTTAGCAACACATCCAGCTTCTTGTCTCACCTTCATCTGTGCAAAGGGCATGTCATGGCTGCCGACGTAGAGCAATCCAACAGTCTGGGGAAGCAACCTGCAAAGACAAAACCATCTTCATTAACACCCCAAGACTCCCTGAGGTCACCCTGAGCGTCAAACGCAACACAGCACCCTCCAGTCTGCTCGTTAGATAGAAAGAGAGGGAACAATGGCTCCCTCGACAACAGAGTTAGCCTACTACTGCACACCGCTGATTACCAACTAGTAGCAGAATGATATTCTGCCAACATCCACCATCACACCTCCCATCTCTGGGTGCGTCGCAATAATATCGGCTTTGTACTGAAGTGTGCACTCATTCTTATACCAGTCATTTCCTTTCAAATCAGTGAAGGGAACAAGTATAGACATTGGGAGGAAGGAACGATGTTTGGAATGTAGCCTTTTTCTCAGAGCATCTGGAGGTTCAACATGTAGGGTACTGAGTGCAAACACACGACGGTGACAATGCTACATCTGGGGGGTAATTATAGCTATGCCCAAAACCCACAGGCATCAAACTGAGCACCTTCTACCTGGAACGTTATAACAGTTTTACATCCTCTCCATACATCATCCGTCGGTCTCTACGTCAGCTATTTTAATTATGATTTCTGATCACCAGCTGTGAGCGCTCAGCAGTTAATCAACCGTAATGTGGCTTTATCAGGGGTTTGTGTGTGTGTGAGGCCAAAAACAAGTGGTTCGCTGGCCCCCCTGTTCCTGTAGCCATGTGCTTTTCGGGTCTCATCCCAGGGAACACACCCCACAGTTGGCCTTAATGAAACACTCATCCCCTCCACTGAACACCCCCCAACCCCCCCCAGCCCATGGTTATTTCGGGATAATCATGGGCAGCCATCGTCTGCAGTTGATACGCACACAAACCCTCCCCCCACCAGACCTAAACGCGGTCTCTGACGATACTGTCACTGGCTTCCTGCTCCTGGTTGTCCCGACAGCATCACTTAACCAGTGAGACGCACCGGCGGAGAAGAGGGGGCTAGCGGAACTGATGTTCAAACCACAGTGGGTGGATTTAATCTCACCCACCATGTTGGGTTATCCTGTTGGAGACCACCTATTGGGTATACATGGATTTGGGTGACCAGAACACACATTAAGGGGAGGGGCCTGCCTCTCCACTCCCCTTTTCTTTGTAATGACGGTGGTGAAGAGAGGGCAGGCAGGAAGCAGCCGTCAACACTGCCATTGAACCCTCCGGCCTTCCATGAACTGATGGAAACAACTGGAGAGCAACCCTGACAGTTCCACGCCACACCCGCCCGCCAAAAAGGTCTCTCGCACGCTTCTTTACCCGACCTCTGTCCGACGTCCAACTTTCCTAAAATAGCATACTTTGCTCTCCTAAACTGCATGGCTCTGTATTCACCAAGCCCTTGTCACTGACAAAAAAGTAAACCATGACAAAATGTACAATTCTATTGACATGGAAATAACCAAATGTACCACAGTCATTAATGCCGATACTGTGAAATGACAGTCTGCCTGTGGCTTCTGTCATTTCAATTACTGGATCTTTACGTGAGACGCTAAGTTGACGTTCCACTGCAATCTGAATAGGTTACTCCGTGTTACTTAGTGTTTCACGTTTGACAATTGCTCAATTGATGTACAAATGACCTAAAATCCACCGAGTAAAGGTGATAACGTGCATTTATAGCCTACCTTACCCAAATTGAATCAAACACATTTGGGAACAGGACTTACGTTTGAATCCCCAAATCACAGAGAGCCACAGTCAACGATACAGCTCCAGTGTATTGAAACGGCCTGCGTCCAACAAGCTTCAAATGGACTGGGGCTGAGCTGCCGGCAAGGGCTGTGGGCCACAAGTGCATTTCAGATAACTTGTTCGACATGCACAACAGTAATTTCACAGAGAGAATACAGTCCCAAAGGAACATGTATTGCCCTGACAGATCTCCTTCTAGATGCTGAAGGATGGAACCAGATGGATCTCTGGCAGCAGCCCAAATGCTACCGTATTTCCCCTACATAGTGGACTACTTTTGACCAGGGCATAAAAGTAGTGCACTAGATAGGGAAAAGGGTGCCATTTAAGACTCAGCCTCCATCTCTTGCCACTGCAGCTGGCTGGGAGGGGGGTACGTAAACTAAAGCCTCTAACCCCTGCCTGCCTGCTGTAAGCTGCTTTCATGCAGGGCCATCAAGCCTACTCTCCCTGGAGTCCTGTTCAGCAGCTGATAAAAGTGGACACAGATTACTCACCTTTTGCTTACCGAGGTGGAACATTTGGTATGCATATACTGTACTGAGGTGGGAAGTTTTGAGCTAAGCTTTTTCCAAGGACAACAGACCTGTTAATAGAGAGCAATAGTAACAGCATTTTTTTGTAGGCACTAATCCCGCCATGCCTCATTGGCCAAAGCCGATTTTTAGGGTTTTTGGAAAAATGCTGAAAATAAGGTCTGTGGTAAACACAGGCTTAGCTTCTATGTTTTGTCATATGAGATAATCTTCATGGGCTAATGTTAGCTAATTGGGCTCCCGAGTGGCACAGCAGTCTAAGACACTGCATCTCAGCGCTAGAGGCGTCACTACAGACCCTGTAGGCTAAGCCCGTTAACTAACCCCAGACCTTATTTTTGGTATTTATCCAAAACCCCGATTCTTTTCCCATGAATAGTCCCCTAGGAATGGCTGAACAAACCAGAGGTAACTAATTTCCAGTTTTTAGAACTACAGGCTGGCGAGTTCTATTGCAAGTGTGTGGCTGTAACTCCGCCCAGACCTGTCAGTTGGTGTAACAACACCAGTGTCCCATATGACAGAGGCCAGGCAGAGTCAGAACAGGCCCAGACATGGCTGGCCCCCGTGGAGCATGTCCACTCCGCCTCAGCTTTGGTAATTCATATTCACACAGTGTTTTTAATGGAATGTTATTTTGGTTTGCATTCTCTCCCTACATTTATTAATTGCGACTTCTGATATTCAGCTGTGAGCATTCAGCAGGTTATCCACTGTAATGGGGTGCAGTATCAAATACGTCTGGCTGGCACCCTGTGGAGTGGCCCTGTCCAGTCCACCTGGGCTGCCGTGATTCATATCCACATATCGCTTTAACAGGGGCTGCACTGCAGTCAGGTCTCACCCCGATTGGTTGAATTTACAATGACGCATGCAGAAAATGTTTTATTGGCCCAATTAGAGGTAACCTCTTCAGAGAGAAACCAAACTCGATTAATCCATAAATCAAGTTGCCATGTCAGAAACCAAAGCACTACTTCTTCCATGCCCCACATGGTAAAACTCCTTTAATTACTTGCTGTCTCTTTCGCTAACTGTCTTCTTCTCTCTCTCACACGCCCTCTTCTTCCTGCTCCCTCTCTCTAACCTCCTTTCCTCCCTCCACCAAAACATCCTTTTCTCTCGGCCTCTCCTCCTGTTTTTCAGTTGAGGTGATGAAAGTCGTGAGACTGTGAGCTGCTTCTTCTCTGTAGCACAGAGAGCAGAGACACGCTGAGGGATGGAGTGGGCAGATAAACAAGCACTTGTTCCTTCTCTGTCTTCTCTAACTGAGACAAAGACATACTTAATGACCTGCACCACTAGTGGGCTCTGAGGAGAAGCAGAGGAGCGCTACTCTGCCAGCTAACAGCACTATCAGAACTACACTGAACAAAAAAATATAAACGCAACATGTACGAGCTGAAATAAAATCATTGGTTTGCCAGAGTTCGTTGTAACAGTCTTAGCTCCTGACAAATACAGTCTGTGAGAAAGTAAGTACACGCCCTGGAAAGAATCACACAAAAAAGTAAACTTAGATCATGTTAAGTAATTAAAATAAACAAAAACGCAATATACTTTTGCAGAAAAAGTTAGTACAAACCTAGCTTTACCATCGCAAAAATTAGAATCAGGTGCACAAAAACAGGTGCAAATGATTATAAAATCATTAGAGAGTAACTTGTGAGGTTCTAGCCTTCCATAAAAATTTGAAACTTGGTCTGGTTTGGTCTTTACCAAATGGGTGTGTGGCTACACATCCTGCCAACATACTATCCCAGATTATTGATGCCCATGCGTCTAAGAGGGGTTACAAATCCATTTCCAAGCTATTAAAATAACATAATTCCACTACTGTTTGACAGATCATCTACAAATGGAGGAAATTCCAGACCACTGGCAATCTACCTAGGACAGGTCATTCCAACAACTTTAGCCCAAAGCTTAAAGATGCTCATAGAAGTAACATCAAGGGATCTACAGGCCTCTCTTGCCACAGTCAATGTCAGAGTGCATGAGTCAACTGTCAGAAAGAGACTGCACAAAAGTGGTCTACCTGGAGAGCAGGAAGGAATAAGCCTCTGCTTTCAAAAAATTATATCAAGACACGACTAACGTTTGCCAGACAACACCTGGATAAAGACCAAAACTACTGGAACAATGTTCTCTGGACAGATGAGTCAAAGGTCGAGTTGTTTGGCCGCAATGCCAGGCGCCATGTTTGGCAAAAACAAAAAAACTACCTTTGAACAGAAGAACCTCACACCAACCGTAAAGCATGGAGGCGGTGACATCATGGTTTGGGGCTGCTTTGCTGCTTGAGGGCCTGGCCAACTTGGCATCATTGAGTCAACCATGAATTCCATATTGTACCAGAGAATCCTTGAGGAGAATGTGAGGCCATCTGTCAAAAGAGCTGAAGCTGAACCAACAGGACAACGATCCAAAACACAAAAGCCAAGCTACAAGAGAATGGCTCAAAAAAATAATCCTATCGAAATTGAAGCGGGCCGTGCATGCAAGAAAGCCCTCACGGTTCCAGCAGTACCTGACACAGTTCTAGCAGTACTGTAAAGAAGAGTAGACAAAAATTCCTCCCAGTTGACGTAAGAGACTGATCAACAGTGATAAGAAATGGCTACATTAAGTTAATTCAGCCAAACGGGGCAACACCAGCTATTGAAGCTAGGGGGGGGGGGGGTACTTTGGAATTGCTTTTCTGTTGATTTTTGATTAAGAAATGATTGCAAAGTATAATCTTTCAGTGCAATTTGTTAAATTAGGTTACCTTTATCTGTGAATAGTGTTGAAGTGAAGATTACATTACATAGCCATCTGTCCAAATATGTAGAAAAAAAACGGACTATATGACCCACTCGCGACAGTGTTTGGGCCCTGTCTCGGACACTTTCCCGTCTATCCCCCTCTGTGTTCATCTCCCTCTCTGATTTTCCTACTATACTGTGGAAAATAAATAAAAAAGGTGGTTGGAATTTTGGTCTCCTTAAAAAAAAAAAAAAAAAAGAACTGAACGGCTGTGCGCACTGCAGTGAGTCTTACTTAGAGTACCAACTAAGAAACCTCATCTCACAGACGAGCATAGCAGTACCTGGGAAGGTGCTGAGGGAATGAGGTAGCAAACAGGCATTTTCTCAAATATACCCCCAACATGATTTATTTAGCATGTTTGATGTATTAGCTGTGGACCTATAGGAAACATTTTACAGCCCAGTAAAGTACAGTACAGCACAGCAGTGCCTGGGGTAGGTAGTAGGTACAGAGGAACTGAGAATAATGGGTCAATTTAATCAAAGGTATTTTCTGGAAAAAACTCCCACCATTTCAGGAGCAGGCTGGCAAGATGAGATGAGAATATGTTGGTGATAAATATGGCGTTCTAACCTAATACAGGTGGAGAAAGTAAAAGAGAGCTAGAAGGAAATTACCCATCAGTAGGAAAACATCTGATTTATTTGTGGACTTTCATATGTACAATGAAAGGAATGGAAGTCTGCAGTTCAGGCAATGGCAAAGCCTGCTGACTTCTATTCCGTCTTCATTATCGGAAGTGGCAACAAAATACCAATGGTGTCTTGGACAGATATTGCAGTTGAATTCAATAAGGGCCCGTGGCAGAACATAATGTCAGTAGTTGTGGGCGATTCAAGGTATAGCTCATACAGAAAAAAAACATCTTATATAAAAAGAACGATACAAACAAAAACAAAACAGAAATGTCTAAAAGTGACAAAACATGGTTCAAAGCGATTAGGTGACACTCACTCACTACTACTATAGTACGTGGTTGGGTTTGATGTCTCAAACTACACGCATGTGTCTAAGAGATGGGGGTTTGTTCTTGCAGTGGAATCATCACGCAGCCAGAGCGTTTCCCCAGCAACAGTGACTCACCCTTCTCCTCCGACTTTGGTGATCTTGAGGCGGAAGTCTACAGAGTTGAGGCTGGGCGGCTTCCACTTGAGGATGTCATCACATCGCCCAGCTTTGTATTTCTGCAGACACACAAAGAGAGAGACCGATATTAGATCCGATTGGCATTCATTGTCATACAAACGGAAAAGCTTACTACAGCGCACACATTTCACACATAATACACATAGGACCACAGCAGGAAACAAACAACAGTAGACAATCAGATTTAATAGTATACCCCCGCCCTACACCCGCACAAAGGAGGAAGCTACATGTCAGATCATTCATTCCAAACACACTGGCATGTACTCAGAACATCACCTGTATTTAGCTTTTATTTGTTGTCTGTGTTCTATGTTTTGGATTGCTTTTATTACTGAACAAAAATGTAAACGCAACAATCTCAAAGATTTTACTGAGTTACAGTTCATAGAAGAAGAAGAAAAAAATCTGTCAATTGAAATAAATTCATTAGGCCATTATCTATGGATTTCACATGACTGGGCAGAAATACTCCTCAGTAGCACTGTGGCATTGTGTGACAAAACTCCAGTGGGCTTTTATTGCCCCCAGCACAAGGTGCACCTGTGTAATGACTAGGCTGTGGGGAAAAAGGGTGTGCAACTCAATATTAGGAATATTATTTTGTACACTCAGTGCTGGGGCACGCTCAAACATTAGCAAGCTTTTTTCATCCTAATGTCACCTTGGGGATTAATAAAGTACAATCTCATCTCAATGATTTCTTGATCCATGAACAAATGACTCAACAGGCAGAATAACATGAGGTACAGTATGTACCTTCACACTCTTAAGAGAAATTGACTGAAAATCCAAGTATTTTACACAGCTCCCTTCAGAAAATCACCACGTTTCTCAAAAGGCAGCCAATATGTCTGAAGGTAAGCTCCATTCGTAATCGATTTGGAGAGCTGAAAATGTCATATTGTTCAGGGAATGGCTCAAAACCTTGAACATCGACTTTGTTCCACTTCCAATTTAGGGTAAAAATCCTGTCTTAAAAATGAGTAGTAAGGTAGTCAGGCTATACATAATGGATAATAATTAAGCTTCCATGGCAGGTCTAAAATAGGAGGCTCATATTGTAGTTAAAAAAGAGAAAGCTTGTCAAGAGCAATTTATAGATAGATATTGAAAGGGCGGGAGTAGCCTACATGAATTCATAACTAATCAGAAATTAATTTCTGGAGAATCCAATTAAAAGCTGCAAATGGAAGTACAAATTCAACGTTGCTTTTAGGTCTTACGACGAGGTCTACAACGAGTAGCCATATATTCTGTTCTGATGATTAGGCTACATGTTGTCATAGACATTAGCATGACATAGATTTATATACATACGGTACATGGCATTTATTTAATCTAACTCATATGCAACTAGTGTAAAGAGTGTGAATGTGGTATTTAGGATGTAAAGCCATACAGTGTGACGGGGCAGGAACAGATGTGTCAATGGTGTAAGTGTCAGATTGCCCGGTAACAGAACTATGCCTCCACGGATTTCCTCAAAGAAGGCATCACATGGGCATCATAGTGCCACCATCTCCATTTCCACCCACTCTCACTATTCCAGAGAGAACGTGGAAAGGAAAGCATTTCCTGGAAGAATGTACAGTAGAGAATTCCAAGAAACCAATCCCCACGGGAAAGGATGGCGCAAGGATTTAAAAAATAATTTAAAAGGAGAAGTATAGGAATATATAGACAGAAACCAAAACAAATCCCATTTCGCCATAATAAATACATGTTTCCTCAATAAAGTAGCTATCAGCAAGGTCAAAGCTGGTAAGGGGAAAAAAAATATAGCGCGAGTATTAAGGGGGTGAGGAGGTAGGGGTGACATGGGAGAACTTGGGAAGGTTGAACCTCAGGCAGGCTGCAGCGTTGTGGATAAATTGTAGGGGTTTGATGGCACAAGCTGAGTTCCTCAGTATTAAACTAGAGTATTTATCTATTTTTATTTTTTAAATTGTACCTTTATTTAACTAGGCAAGTCAGTTAAGAACAAATTCTTATTTTCAATGACAGCCTAGGAACAGTGGGTTAACTGCCTGTTCAGGGGCAGAACGACAGATTTGTACCTTGTCAGCTCAGGGATATGAACTTGCAACCTTTCGGTTACTAGTCCAACGCTCAGTGAAGGCCACAAAGCATACTGAATTTGACAGACAGTTACATGATCTACAGCATGGTCAAGTTAATGTTTTTGACATTTTCGGACCACTAAACAACTATTGACTTAGAACCACAGAGAGTTACAAAGAGTTAAAAAGTCACAAAGAAAACAGGAGCTTCTTCCACTATTCCAGCACTGTTTCAACTTCAACATTCCTATTTGAAGTAGATATTGTGTGTTTGCATTGACATGTAGGCTACGTGTGCCTTTAAAACAAAAAAAAGGTATGTAGTTCTGCCCTTGAGCTGTTCTTGTCTATTGATGTTCTGTATTATGTCATGTTTTGTGTGGGACCCCAGGAAGACAAGCTGCTGCTTTTGCAACAGCTAATGGGGATCCTAATAAAATATCAAATACCAACATCAAATTACCTGTGCTTATGCTAATACGGTGACGACTAAGACACCAAAAACAATTCAGTCCAATCAACATAAGCTAAATATGATGTGGCTTTCCATGGTTCTGATTTCGGTGTGCGTATGCAAGTAGAAAAACATGTCGACTCACCCTACTTGTAGGGAAACGCCAATGCCATCCTCCTCTCATGTTGATGAAACGGTCTATCACTCTGTCATATAGTACACACTTATTTTTTGTTGTCCTACCTGGCTAAAATGTTTCCTCGCTAGACTAACTTCCATTTATGGGCAACGTTAGCCTTCTACATCTAGCTACATATTGAACTTCCATTCTCTTAGGCCAGGGGCACAACAATGTATGAATTAATGGTTGGATCAGAATCGCAGTAATAAACCATTGGCCAGGATCAATGGTGAGCCGTCATTCAGGGCAGGTGGGGCAGAGTTCCCAGTTGTCTTGAAAGCACAATAAATACAGAGAACACCAGACTGATGACAAAGTTTGATAACAAAATTTGCCCATGCTCACCTTCGTGTTCAAGTGAGCACAGCACAACAAGGTGAGTCCAAAAGTGTAATGTATGCTCCTGCCTAAATGATGTAATATGTCAGGGAGATATGTACACTGTAGCTAAGAAAGTAATACTACAGTAAGTATGTTGTGTAGTAAGCTGTTAGTGCCTCACCCTAATAATTTGGTCTATTTTCACCTCTGAATTTCACCATTTGTTCTGACTTCATGGTGCACATGTAGCCTATAACCTGTTTTTGAGAAATGTAATAATTGAATATTGTAAGAGCTTTTATTGTCTGCTTATATGCCCCCTTTATTTATCCTACGATTCTGACTTGGTGTACAAGGAGAACACAATAAGAACGGCCCATGTTCTGAATTCTGTCGCTGTACATTTCAAAAGTGCTGAACAAATAGTTAAATTGACCATGTCCGTCCTAGCTCGCTCATTAATGTCTTAATCAAAATTACGGATGGCCTCTTATCCGCTTGTCGTCCCCTCATCATGCCATACTTTGTACATCTCAATTGTCAGTAGAAACCACATTTGTTGAAGCAAGTCAGCCAAATCAGCTATGTTTTTTTTTAAAGCAGTAAATGAGGCTGAATTAACTGTCACTGCCAGACAAGGCTTCACTGATAGGCAGGAGTAGCAGTGGTATGGTGCAATTAATGTATTGTTTAGAGTTGTGTTGTGTCTTTGCTGACATACACCCCACATTTCTTTTGTTTTTGCCCCACCAAGATGTACACCACTTGCCAGCATGGATAATTAAGTAAAACCACAAGTCCAAATCCCTATCTCCAACCATGGCTAATTTTGGAAAGTGCCAATTGTATACCTAGCTAGCCAGCCACCGGAGGACAACACCACAACGAGATGCAACAATTCAAGTTGTCAATGACGTATGCACTCAATGCGATTTAACAGGAGTGACACGAAACGCAAACATTTTTTTGTTGTGCACCAAGACCATTCACAGTTGAGCTCCCTCAGATTAGCACATTTGTTATTTTATTATTATTATTTTTTTTTATCAAATGTTCGCTGGCTTCCCTTGCATCCAATGCTATGGGCTGCAACAATGTCATATGTGGTCCTTCTGTAGCTCAGTTGGTAGAGCATGGCGCTTGTAACGCCAGGGTAGTGGGTTCGATTCCCGGGACCACCCATACGTAGAATGTATGCACACATGACTGTAAGTCGCTTTGGATAAAAGCGTCCGCTAAATGGCATATATTATTATTATTATATTATCATATTCTTTCTAAATCAGGTAATTGCCAACTTGTAGAGAGACAGAGGGTCGCTGTTTCGTTCGCTCGGATGCTTTCTACTGTGAGATACATTCAGCCTTTTTATAATTGAAGGAAAATTATGAAACAGAGACGAAAGAACAAAAAAAAAATGTTGGTAAGCCTGGCTTCAGGCCTTTATGGTAGAGTGGCCAGGCGGAAGCTACTCCTCAGTAAAAGGCACACGACTGCCAAAAGGCACCTAAAGACTCTCAGACCATGAGAAACAAGATTCTCTGGTCTGATGAAACCAAGATTGAACTCTTTGGCCTGAATGTCTGGAGGAAACCTGGCACCATCACTATGGTGAAGCATGGTGGTGGCAGCATCATGCTGTGGGGATGTTTTTCAGTAGCAGTGACTGAGAGACTAGTCAGGATCTAGGGAAAGATGAAAGGAGCAAAGTACAACGAGATCCTTGATGAAAACCTGCTCCAGAGCACTCAGACCTCAGACTGGGGACGACGGTTCACCGTCCAACAAGACAACACCCATAAGCACACAGCCAAGACAACGTAGGATTGGCTTCGGGATAAGTCTCCGAATGTCAAGTGGGCCAGCCAGGTTCCGGACTCCAATCGAACAACTCTGGAGATACCTGAAAATAGCTGTGCAGCGACACTCCCCATCCAACCCGACAGAGCTTGAGGATCTGCAGAGAAGAATGGGAGAAACTACCCAAATACAGGTGTACCAAGCTTGTAGCGTCATACTCAAGGCTGAAATCGCTGCCAAAGATGCTTCAACAAAGTACTAAGTAAAGGGTCTGAATACGTATGTAAATGTAATAAGTTTATTTTTATGCATTTTTTAAACTGTTTTTGCTTAGTCAATATGGGGTATTGTGTGAAGGTTGATGAGGGAAAAAACGATTTAGTCCATTTTATAATAATGCTGTAACGTAACAAAATGTGGAAAAAGTCAAGGGGTCTGAATACTTTCCGAATGCACCGTATAACGTTAAGCCATCAGCGTATATAGACACCATTCCATATAAGCATGCTGAAATTCTGCGATTTAATTTAAAAAAAATCTAAAATGTTAATTTAGGGTCGGTAGCAAGCTGATCGGTCTGTTTGAATCAGTAAAGGGTGCTTTGCTATTCTTGGGCAGCGGAATTACTTTTCCTTCCCACCAGGGCTGATCTCACACACTTTCCCGTCGGCTTAGATTGAACAGATGGCAAATAGGAGTGGCAATATAGTCCTCTACCATCCTTAGTCATTTTCCATCCAAGTTGTCAGTACCAGGGGCTTTGTCATGATTGGTGAACACTCATTTTTTCACCTCTTCCACACTCACTTCACAGAATACAAAATGACTTTGCTTGTCTACATTTATTTGGTCAGACGCATGGATATGAATGTTCAGAGCTTGTTGTTGGAATGAAATACGTAAGTTTGCTAATCTTGCCAAAGAAAAAGTCAGTCAAGTAGTTGTCAATATCAGAGGGTTTTGTGATAAATGAACCAGATAGATTTATTTGCAATTCCATTTGCCTCGTCCCTCTCAACCATACAGTTTTTCAATTTCTCATCGAGACGCAGGGTTTAGTAGTTTTAAAAGTCAGTGTTTTAATGGGTGCATGCTAATCAGTAACTGAATGTGCAAATTCAGAATTGTGTCAACTGGTTGCTCATCATTACACACAAACAGATCAGCAAATATTCTTCACATCTTCAACATAGGAATAACAAAAAAAAATGTGTAGAAGCTTGAACTTTGTTGGAACTAAAACGACAATTGATCTATGTTATCCAGCTCACACACTCCAATGCCAAGCCCCCATCAACACATGTGCTGAGCTATTCAGACATTACCTTAATTAAATAAGCTTATTGATAGAGGAGCTCAGTGAGGCAAACCTTTTTGCAATTTTCGGTTCACTTAAGTGAAAGCCTGTCTCATTCAGTCCAAAGAGAATGAAAATAGAGCAGAGAACAGTGTGTCCTCTTTTTCCTGTGTCCCTGATCTAGCGCTGCACGTAGGCGGAGGCCTTCCCCAAACCAGCGCTTTCCTTCACAATGGCCATTCAGCAGAGGCTGCCAGAGAGCATGAAAAACAGGGCACCGCGCTCTTAAAGGACTTCCACCCCACCAACATATGTTCTTCCGAACATTCTTCAATAAAGGCAGTTATGTAGTACGGTGGATAAACAGGATTAATGTACAAACGCAAAACAAGTCTCAGCAAAGTGAATTATTCGGTCTGAAAACTCTGTACCGTGGTCAGTGGATAAAAATGAGAACCGATCACTAGTATAAAAGGCTCTGCAATTCTGTTGGAGGGCACATAGTTCACCAAACTGAACAAGAAAAGGGAAATACACACACATATATATACACACAAAAGTATATGGACACCCCTTCAAATTTGTGGATTTGGCTTTTCAGCCACACCCGTTGTTGACAGGTGTACAAAATTGAGCACACAGCCATGCAATCTCCATAGACAAATATTGGCAGTAGAATGGCCTTACCGAAGAGCTCAATAACTTTTGTGTGGCACCGACATAGGATGCCACCTTTCCAACAAGTCAGTTCATCAAATTTCTGCCCTGCTAGAGCTGCCTCGGTCAACTGTGCTGTTATTGTGAAGTGGAAATGTCTAGGAGCAACAACGGCTCAGCTGCGAAATGGTAGGCCACACAAGCTCACAGAACGGGACAGACGAGAGCTGAAGCTCGTAAAAATCATCTGTCCTCAGTGAAACACTCACTACCGAGATCCAAACTGCCTCTGGAAGCAACGCCAGCACAATAACTGTTCGTCGGGAGCTTCATGGACGGGTTACCATGGTCGAGCAGCCACACACGCCTAAGATCGACGACTCATTGCGAGCTCACAGAACAGGGCTCCGGGCAGCCGAGCGGAAATGGAGGAAAACTCGCCTCCCTGCGGACCTGGCATCCTTTCACTCCCTCCTCTCTACATTTTCCTCCTCTGTCTCTGCTGCTAAAGCCACTTTCTACCACTCTAAATTCCAAGCATCCGCCTCTAACCCTAGGAAGCTCTTTGCCACCTTCTCCTCCCTCCTGAATCCCCCCTCCCCCTCTCTGCAGATGACTTCGTCAACCATTTTGAAAAGAAGGTCGACGACATCCGATCCTCGTTTGCTAAGTCAAACGACACCGCTGGTTCTGCTCACACTGCCCTACCCTGTGCTCTGACCTCTTTCTCCCCTCTCTCTCCAGATGAAATCTCGCGTCTTGTGACGGCCGCCCGCCCAACAACCTGCCCGCTTGACCCTATCCCCTCCTCTCTTCTCCAGACCATTTCCGGAGACCTTCTCCCTTACCTCACCTCGCTCATCAACTCATCCCTGACCGCTGGCTACGTCCCTTCAGTCTTCAAGAGAGCGAGAGTTGCACCCCTTCTGAAAAAAAACCTACACTCGATCCCTCCGATGTCAACAACTACAGACCAGTATCCCTTCTTTCTTTTCTCTCCAAAACTCTTGAACGTGCCGTCCTTGGCCAGCTCTCCCGCTATCTCTCTCTGAATGACCTTCTTGATCCAAATCAGTCAGGTTTCAAGACTAGTCATTCAACTGAGACTGCTCTTCTCTGTATCACGGAGGCGCTCCGCACTGCTAAAGCTAACTCTCTCTCCTCTGCTCTCATCCTTCTAGACCTATCGGCTGCCTTCGATACTGTGAACCATCAGATCCTCCTCTCCACCACCCTCTCCGAGTTGGGCATCTCCGGCGCGGCCCACACTTGGATTGCGTCCTACCTGACAGGTCGCTCCTACCAGGTGGCGTGGCGAGAATCTGTCTCCTCACCACGCGCTCTCACCACTGGTGTCCCCCAGGGCTCTGTTCTAGGCCCTCTCCTATTCTCGCTATACACCAAGTCACTTGGCTCTGTCATAACCTCACATGGTCTCTCCTATCATTGCTATGCAGACGACACACAATTAATCTTCTCCTTTCCCCCTTCTGATGACCAGGTGGCGAATCGCATCTCTGCATGTCTGGCAGACATATCAGTGTGGATGACGGATCACCACCTCAAGCTGAACCTCGGCAAGACGGAGCTGCTCTTCCTCCCGGGAAAGGACTGCCCGTTACATGATCTCGCCATCACTGTTGACAACTCCATTGTGTCCTCCTCCCAGAGCGCTAAGAACCTTGGCGTGATCCTGGACAACACCCTGTCGTTCTCAACTAACATCAAGGCGGTGGCCCGTTCCTGTAGGTTCATGCTCTACAACATCCGCAGAGTACGACCCTGTCTCACACAGGAAGCGGCGCAGGTCCTAATCCAGGCACTTGTCATCTCCCGTCTGGATTACTGCAACTCGCTGTTGGCTGGGCTCCCTGCCTGTGCCAATAAACCCCTACAACTCATCCAGAACGCCGCAGCCCGTCTGGTGTTCAACCTTCCCAAGTCCTCTCACGTCACCCCGCTCCTCCGCTCTCTCCACTGGCTTCCAGTTGAAGCTCGCATCCACTACAAGACCATGGTGCTTGCCTACGGAGCTGTGAGGGGAACGGCACCTCAGTACCTCCAGGCTCTGATCAGGCCCTACACCCAAACAAGGGCACTGCGTTCATCCACCTCTGGCCTGCTCGCCTCCCTACCACTGAGGAAGTACAGTTCCCGCTCAGCCCAGTCAAAACGGTTCGCTGCTCTGGCCCCCCAATGGTGGAACAAACTCCCTCACGACGCCAGGACAGCGGAGACACCTGAAACCCCACCTCTTTAAGGAATACCCCCTCTCACTGAGTCAATCACCACCTTCCGGAGACACCTGAAACCCCACCTCTTTAAGGAATACCTAGGATAGGATAAGTAATCCTTCTCACCCCCCCCCCCACCTTTAAGATAGATGCACTATTGTAAAGTGACTGTTCCACTGGATGTCATAAGGTGAATGCACCAATTTGTAAGTCGCTCTGGATAAGAGTGTCTGCTAAATGACTTAAATGTAAATCACCATGCGTAATGCCAAGTGTTGGATGGAGAGGTGTAAAGCTCACCACTATTGGACTTTGGAAACAAGTTGTGGAAACGTGTTCTTTGGAGTGACGAATCACGCTTCACTATCTGGCAGTCCAATTGACGAATCTGGGTTTGGCAGATGCCAGGAGAATGCTACCTGCCCCCAATGCATAGTGCCAACTGTAAAGGTTGGTGGAGGAGGAATAATGGTCTGGGTCTATTTTTCATGGTTTGGGTTAGGCCTCTTAGTTCCAGTGAAGGGAAATCTTAATGCTATAGCATGCAAGGACATTCTAGACCATTCTGTACTTCCAACTTTGTGGCAACTGTTTAAGCCTTGACCTCTTCTCCATCGAACACCTTTGGTATGAATTGGATTGCCGACAGCGAGTCAGGCTTAATTGCCCAACATCAATGCCCGACTTCACTAATGCTCGTGGCTGAATGGAAGCAAGTCCCTGCAGCAAATGTTCCAACATCTAGTGAAAAGCCTTCCCAGAAAAGTGGAGGCTATAATAGCAGCAAAGGGGGACCAAATCCATATTCATGCCCATGGTTTTGGAATGAGATGTTTGACGAGCAAGAAAACTTGAGTCAAATTTTAACAATGTGTATTTGTCTCCAGACTTCAGCTGTTGTTTTGTTAACCCCCTTTTCTCCCCAATTTCATGGTATCCAATTGGTAGTTACAGTCTTGTCTCATCGCTGCAATCGAGGACAGACGTTTAGCACTATAACACTATGCAGCTGCAACTCTACAAAAACAGAGGTTCTGTCTGACTGGTTCTGTCTGACTGCAGCTCAAGTCACAACCACATGCATAATACATACGTAACAAATATAGCTCTAAAATGCTCTGGAGATATTTGTAATATAGCCTTGCTACAGCAATGCAGAATTACAACCATATCTTAGCTTAGGGAAGGGTTCCCCATACATACATATATATATATGTTTTGTCTAATTTTCATTATTGGACATAAGACTGTAAAAAAAAACAGGAACTCAGCTCCAAGTGATTTAAATTTTTCGAAATCTGTTCCCAAATATTCCTAGGCATAATAGAAATACGTGATCATTAATATTTGTGTACAATAACTAATAATTGATTGGATTTATATTTTCTACCAACTGAGGCACTCAAAGCACTTTGCATAGTAGGAGGAATCACACCTCATCCACCATCAATGTGTAGCACCCACCTCAGTGATGCATGGAGACTATTTTTTGTGCCAGAATGCTCAACACACATCAGCTATCAGGTGGAGAGGTGAGGAGTGATATTCCAATTAGGAATGAGGGGGATGATTAGGTGGCCATGATGGAATGTGGCCAGGTTGGGAATTGAATCACGACACCCCAGTGGTGTAGTGGAGGGTATATGCAGGTATACGCTGTATACCCACTTATTTTTTCAGTGGGAATTGCGTGAACTCACTTCTTAATCCCCACTGATACGCATCAAAGTAGTGTAGGGGAGGTATATGCTGTATCAATTAATAGGGCTGATAGATTGGAATGTTTAGCTTAAAATGTTGATAAACTATTATCTATTCACATTTTAGGCGCAACAATGTACACACGGCAGTAGGCCAATGCGTGAATGTTCAAAAATGCAATTTGCGGGAAAACACCGTTCTAAAATGCACATGCAAGAGGTTTCATGGACAGAGATGGAAATATCCATGAGGAAGAGGGGAGATTTAAAGATGCAACAACTATCATGGGTTGTTAATATGATTAGGATAATGCCTTTGGCTGCTAGACAATGAAAGAACGTGGAAAGAAAACCAATATGAGGAAGTCGTTATAAAAATAACTGCCTCCATGTTTCTATGGTGGGATTTTGGCTATAGGCTACTTTGAAGCAAGGTAAGACATGAGTCATAATATGAAGTAAAACGTCACAGGATTGAAACAATTAAGGAACGGGAATGATATAGCGATGCGATTGGGCTACCATCTAGCAGAAGACTGCCTGATGGCCCATGCCTACCTGTCAGAATGATACCATGATGATTATATGCATCACTCCTGTGGCCATTTCTTTTGCAAAGTCCATTTCATGCACTAAAGGTATTCCCAAAATGGGGTGGGGATACGCGCAATGCCGTCGGGGGTATGCCAAATTAAACAGTGATTCACTTGTCTTTTCTTAAAAAAATATATAAAAAAAACATTTGGGTGAGTTTCTTTTCCTCGCCCGAGTAGCCTCGTTCCACTGCCAAAATCAAATTAAGCCATCTAGTGTTCAGCGAAATAACAACACAATGTAAAATACAGGTAGCCTAGTCAAATAACTGATATCCAATCACATTAACCATTACTCACTAGCGGGAAACCTTCATTCTTGTGCAAACATTTAGAAACAAAATATGTCAATTTGAAAAATAAGCCACTGGAGTTTTTTGAGATTGCATCATCTGTGGATCTGTTGGGGCGGTGTGCGAATTGGTGTGGGTTTAGGGTTTCCGGCATGATGGTGTTGATGTGAGCCATGACCAGCCTTTCAAAGCACTTCAAGGCTACCAACGTGAGTGCTACGGGGCGGTAATCATTTAGGCAGGTTACCTTCGCTTTCTTGGGCACAGGGACTATGGTGGTCTGTTTGAAACATGCAAGTATTACAGACTGTCAGTGAGAGGTTGAAAATGTCAGTGAAGTCACTTGCCAGTTGGTCCGCACATACATTGAGTACACTTCCTCGTAATCTGTCTGGCCCCGCAGCTTTGTGAATGTTGACCTGTTTAAAGTTCTTGTTCACATTGGCTATGGAGAGCGTGATTACTCAGTCGTCCGGAACAGCTGGTGCTCTCATGCGTGCTTCAGTGTTGCTTGCCTCGAAGCTAGCATAAAAGGCATTTATCTTGTCTGGTAGGCTCACGTCACTGGGCAGCTCGGATTAGTGTCCCGCTCTTAGTAAGATGCAGCTTTAGCCTTTAGCTCAGTGCAGTTGCTGCCTGTAATCCATGGCTTCTGGTTGGGAAATGTACATTATTGTGGGGACGACTTTGTCGATGCACTTATTGATGAAGCCGGTGACAGAGGTGGTATACTTCTCAATGCCATTGGATGAATCCCGGAAAATATTTCAGTCTGTGCTAGCAAAACAGTCCTATAGCGTAGCATCCGCATCATCTGACGACTCCTTATTGAGCGAGTCACTGGTACTTCATGCTTTAGTTTTAGCTTGTAAGCAGAAATCCTGGTCAGATTTGCCAAATGGAGGGCGAGGGAGAGGCTTTGTGTGCGTCTCTGTGTGTGGAGTAAAGGTGGTAAAGGAGTTTTTTTCCTCTGGTTGCACATGACATGCTAGTAGAAATGAGGAAAAATGGATTTAAGTTTGCCTGCGTTAAAGGCTCCGGCCACTAGGAGCGCCACTTCTGGACAAGCATTTTCTTGTTTGCTTATGGCCTTATACAGCTAGTTGAGAGCGGTCTTAGTGCCAGCATCAGTTTGTGGTGGTAAATAGATGGCTACAAATAATATAGATGAGAACTCTTGGTAGATAGTGTGGTCTAGTGTGACCTCAGACGAGCAATACCTTGAGACTTCTTTAATATTAGACATCACGCACCAGCAGTGATTGACAAATAGACACCCCCCCGACCCCTTGGCTTACCAGAAGTAGCTGCTCAGCCCTGCCCGATGCACGGAGAAGCCAGCCAGCTCTATATGATCTGTGTCGTTGTTCAGGCACGTCTCGGTGAAATGTAAAATATTAACGTTTTTAATGTCCTGTTGGTAGGATAGTCTTACTAGTAGATTAAGTTTGTTTTCCAATGATTGCACGTTGGCCAATAATACAGAGGGAAGTGGTAGTTTACCTACTCGTTGATGAATTATTACTGGGCCCCCAGCCCAACTCCCCTTTTTCCTCCATCTTTTCTTCACACTGATGACGGTGAAGAAAAAGCAGTATATATCCTTCGCGTCGGACTATTTAAAAGAACAAATCTTTTTCCAGTTCGAGATGAGTAATCGCTGTTCTGATGTCCAGAAGCACTTTTCTGTCATAAGAGACAGTAGCAGCAACATTATATACAAAATGAGTTACAATGTGACAAAAACGAACAAAACAGCAGTTGGTTAGAAGCCAGTAAAACGACAGCCATCGCCATTATCACTAGTCTGAGTGCCAGTCAGTTTGAGCAATCACACCAATTCCTTCTGTCACTAATTTTCATGCCAAACATGATTTAGGACAACAGATATTGGACATACTTGAGTGGTGTCCTGTAGACACAAATGATAACAGCAGGAACAGAAGGAACACAGATATGCCTAATAAGAACCTACATTTACCTCACACACATTGGATGTGTAAAGGATTTAGATGAATAAAGGTAAGGAATTATGCTGTCCTCAATAAAAACCATGGCGACTAACTTACCCCTCAAGACTCTAGACTCCTGGGTGACCTTCGAGTTGATTCTCTGAAGGAAAAGTACTTTTAAAATGTTTTATTACTGTTGTTTCGCAGGAGTGTCTACATTATGAAAGTGCAAAACAGACACTCGACGTGAACACATAGCACTCCATCTAGCAATTCCATTTATATATGTGATGGATCGCACATTGCATATAAACAGCCAACTGTCACTGCCGATGAAATCAGTGGGTTTACCATAGTAGGACAGACAACACGAGGGTGCTGCCCAGTGGAAAGGCACTGAAGGCTGAGTATACTCCGGCCTGATTCTGTCCGGTTCTCCATGCCATCTGGACGTACTGTGGAGGAGTAGCACCAGTGATGCCCACTATACTGCGGTTAGCCTGCTGGGATGTAAAGATCACCTCTCCACACTGCCAATATGACGGAACAGTCAGGGGTATCATCAGAGGACTCTGGTGACGTGTCACTCTGGAATGAGGTGTTCCTGGTGCCCATAGAGAACACACGGTGCCAAGTGCCGTTTGAGACACCTACAAAGCAAAGATACAGAGCTGTATTCTGCTATTACAATATAATCCATCATCTGACACAAGTGCAGAAATGGCAAGGCTGAATTGTGAATGATATTATATAGCGTACATAAGTCAAATGACGATCTATTGCTTAGAGATCACTCCCTTCCCATCACAGTAATATTCACAGAGAGTTCTCTTCTTTGAATAACAGCTTTTTGTTTGCTCCACGGCAGGCTCTTTGTTAGTGTTGCTGAGGAATCAAGACAAAGGAGTGAGCCCTCGACTAAATCCCCTCCCAGGAGAGGAGCCGCCTCTGTCAGTGCTCAGATATGCACGCAAGCACGCACGCATAACCTAAGTGCAGCATAAATCATGCGACAAACACCCTGCAGAGACGTGTCCACAGCCACCGCCCAAAGATACCGACGTATACATTTATGAGCCCAGAGTCGAAAGGTAACATGAAAACATTCCATCTAAATTGATGATATCAATTATCTCAGGGACAATTTTCCCAAAATGAGCAGAATGAGTGTATTAGGAGGAAGTGATGTTTAAAGGGATGCACTGGCTCATTTATAAAACCAAATTCATCTGTTATCCACTGAGTGAAAGATTAGCTATAATCATATCCAAGTAACAATATTTCATTATAAATCACTCCAATCTACCACAGCCCTCCCACATTGGGACCAGAGTCCGCACCATGATATATTTGCGTCATTTTATTTTCTTCTCCATTGGAAATGAAGTATTATTTAAGATGAACACAGTTCATGGGGGGGGGGGGCTTATGGGTTTTCGTACACTCTGTACAAAGATCAGCTGGAGCGGTGGCCCATTTGCTATTTAGCCATCTGTGACAATGACACTGTTCTGTTATTATTAATGCCCCCCACACAAAGAAACATTTCCCAAGAACACTGTGTTGGGCAAGATAACCAAAGAGCAGTGAGTAAGAACCACTGCTGTGATTATATTACTGCCTGGACATCTAGCAGTCAGATCCAAGCACCAACTGGCATTAATACTCTGTTCATCTCCAAAATGTCTGCATCCCAAATGGCACCCTATTCCCTATGTAGTGCACTACTTTTGACCAGACCAATATGGAATAGGATGCTATTTGGGACACACAGCCAGGTCTACCCCCAGTTCACGTTCAAACTAGGAGAATATACAGTGTGACTAACAGAAAAGGAAAAATAAGCATTACATTCTTCAGAAAGAAGAGATTTCTACACGGCATAAATCCTGAGCCCTGGTCCAATATTTCCTCAGTCTTTTCCATTCCGTCTTCTTGCAGAATCCAAAAAGCCAGAGAGAGCCCGGAGGTATGAACCCCCCATGGCGCTGAAGATCAAAATAAATATTTTGTCTGTGATAGCTAGGCTATTCCTCCGTGCCACCATGGCAGGTCTATGTTTATTAGGAGTAGTATCGCTGTTTCGGTGCCAGGAGAGAGGTGTGTGTGTGAGGGGCTCTGTTCTACTGGGCATAGGTAACACTACCTGACATTTGTTTGTTTGGAGGGGTATAGCTCAGTTGGTTGAGTATGGTGCTTGCAACGCCAGGATTGTGGGTTCGATTCCTGGGGCCACCCAAATAGACAAAAACATATGCGCGCATGACTAAGTTGATTTTGTAAAAATGTCTGCTAATGGCATATTATTAAGCTTATCGTTCTGATGGATGTCTCTTAATTGGCTAACACAGTCAGAGGTTGTATCCCTCTACGCTGAGTAAATAACACCGTGGTAATAATTACTACTCTTCCCTGCCTTCTGCTCGCTTTAGTTCAAGCTAATGAAAAAAACTCCCACACCTGGGGGTTAAGCTTCTAAAAGTACATTTGTTGTTCTTAAAGGGATAGTGTGTGAGATTCTGCAAATAAGCTGGTCTGGCTCACGAAACTATCTCCAACTTCTGCACGAATAGACATACAAATGGTATCCACGAGTTCATCGAACTCTGGGTAAGTAGAAAAAGGGCTTTATTGTTAAGAGTCTCGCTCTATCCATTTAAGGTTCTACACACTGTTGGCTTGAAGCAAATTAAAGCAATTAAACAAAAACAAGTACTTTGCAGTGTCCTTTTCAGTGGAAGCACAGACTGTTGTTGCAGTAGCACCTCCAGAGAACAGCAGGTTTGACAGGCTGCTTGTCATGCACAAGAGGAGAATGTGCTTTCACATGGACCACCACATTCTTTGTATGTGTAAAAGAATAAAGGTGATTCTAACCAAGACATCACACCAGCTAGCACCAAGACATCACACATAACAAAACACACATCTTTCCGACAGTACATCAACGTTACGACCTTAATCACTCAGTAACCTTACTCCAAATGGTTGGCAGTACATCAGATACATTGTGAACAGACCATCTTCTTATGTCAATCTACACCTCAAGAAGCTAAGTTATGAGAGAGAAAAGTCTAAATAAGAAAATACCCATCTCTGATATGGCATACTGTATAATCAGTAATGAGATCAGGCATGATTGTGCTTCTTGGAAAGCCCCATCCCACAATCATTACAAAACATGATTTAATTTATATCCGAGACAGACAGGGACTGGTCTAAGAATAGAAAGGACACAAATCATAATCCCTGATTAACACAAGGCATCGGACACGTCCCAAGTAGCACCCTATTCCCTATAGTGCACCAGGTTTGAAGGAACATGGTGCCATTTGGGACACACAGTTGGTGTCAGTCAGTGGTGCTGTGTAGGGGCTGTTGATTTTCTTCTGGTCAGTAGCCCCAGTGTGACAGATAGATATGTGGTCCAGTGGGGTGTCTGAGGCAGTGGCCGTGCTATGATCCGACTGAGCGGCTGCAGATAACAGTCCCACTGGGAAGCATTACCGCAGGGGAGCCAGTGAACATCGGACGGACAGACACCCTTCCTGGTGACAAAGATACGAGGGGGAGGATAAGAGGGGGCCTGGCTCTCCGTGCCACCAGTAGAGAAAGGAGGTGATTGATGCACACACTGATGGAGCAGATGTTTCAGACTGAGGGCAAACAGTGGTGATAGGATAAACAGGGGAGGCAGGTGACCGTAGACTGAGAAGTGGTTCCTCAATTAAAAGTGTAGAACTTATGATGCAGCGTATTTCCGTCATAGCGCCAGACTATCGCAAGGGGGAGTTAGAACGCTGATTATGCTTTTGGTTTCCCTCCCTAAAAAAAATCAACAAAGAATGAATTCTGAAATTAAGTGTGAAGAGAGTGATAGCCCTAGTTTATATAAAGTGAGTTTCTTTGCAGATGTAATTAAGAAACTGAATGAAAGAGAGTGGACTACAGCGACAAAAAACCTACAGGCAAGTCATCAGAATGGGCCTCATTTATGCACATTGTGAAAACCTTTAGTTTACAAAAACTTGCTGCAATCTAAATAGTGTGTCAGAAAATGTTGCCAGTAATGGTGAATCTGAGACAGACCTTTTTCAACAATAATATTTATTGCCACAACAATTCGCCCGAGTTTTTTTTCTCTTCTGACAAACAATTCTCCCAATGTTCTAATTGAGTCTGTGGCAACAATATTTATTGCCACCAGTGGCAACAATTCACCAGAAGCCATTTCTGGTGAACACATGAGTTCTAAGACAAGTAACCGTTGATGACCAATCAGGGGGATTACAAAAAATCTGATGGAAAATGGAAACCAAGCTATCTAGCTAGCTACCTACCAAAGTTGTTCGTGAGATTTCAACTTTCGGGCCTCCCGAGTGGCACAGAGGTCTAAGGGACTGCATCGCAATGATTAGATCGCTAGATTTTGAGTTTGAGTCCAGGATCTGTGTTAGCCGGCCGCGACCTGGAGACCCTTGGGGCAGTGCATAACTGGCCCGGCGTCGTCCGAATTGACAAATTCCACAATTTGGTAGAAAAAGGGTTAAACAATAAATAAAAATAATTAAACTTCCTAATAAACTTTCAAATGGTGTTAACTAATTGAAGCCTCAGTAGCAATGTAATGTTTTATGGGATAGAGTGAAACACATCTGTCAGCGCCACTGATGTTAGCCATCATATTTTTGCACAATTAATTTGATAGCTATCTAGCTAACTAATGATTTGCATAAACACATATTTTTAGGTGAATACTAGCCAGCCAAAGGAGCTGACAGATTTAAATTAGTATAAACAAAATCCCATAAAACATGACATTTCTACCTCGGCATCACTCTCTGCTGTAGGTAGTGAAACATAATTAAAACTGAACTTGGTAAATCTAATTGATGGCTTAATTAAATCTAACTGATGGCTTAAGACCTATGGGTTTAACCTTCTGAATGAAGGAATTATGTTGAAGAAAGTAAAGTGCCTCTTATGAGTTCCCGAGAGCCGATCCTTGAAATGACAAAAATAACACATTTATTTAGAATAATTGTTTTTATGAATCCAGACAGTAGGCTATTATTCCTCTTTCCCGCATGACTTAATTTGTCTGCATGTATATTCAACATTTGGATAAAAAGAAACCATGCTATGGAGGTAATTCATATTTTTATTTTCAAAATGCAATGCGGCACATTGACAACTCAAATTGCTTTGAAAGAGCCTTATAATTTAAACCTAAATAATCAAGTCCCAGAATTGAATATAGGCTTAAAAAAATCCTACATTTATTTTGAATCGGCCTACTCAAATCTTATCCGGACTCACTGGTCTAAACTCCTATATGGCCTGCGTATGGTCTATAAATGAAAGCCTAAATTAGAAAACAAATAAACATACTAAAACAATAACTTTAGGCAAAGAATTAGCCCATTTAATTAGCACAAATATTCCAGTCATCACTTCGATGAAAGACTGAATTAGCCAACAAATAAAGCTACTAAAACAATAACTTCAAAAACAGTCCATTCATCACTCGGACTTCTTCCAATTTCTTAAAAATAATTGGAGTGGAAATCTTCAGTCAACATGTCAAGTGTAATTGTGCCATTATTATTCAAGTTCAACTCTGGGACTACCCAACGTTTTTTTAAATGCAGGACTCTAGTGAGAGAGAGAGAGAGAGAGACTCTGCACAAAACATTCACACCTCTGTTAATTTACAAAAGGATAGTCTAATAGCTTGGCTAGGTGTGAAAAATTCCCCAACTTGTGCCACAGTTTAGGCTACAGATAGATGCTGCGGTCAGTCTTCTGAACGATGGTAGAATAGAGTCTACCACGCCCACGAATGATAATGAAATGACTTATTACTATAATTATAATAGTAAAAACAACAATAAGGAAATCAAGGTGTGCCAGGCCGCATTCGCGTAAAGTCAGAATCACAGACCTGATTTGCCCTGACTAAAAATACCTCCTAAAAACAAGTCAATTTATTATAATCCACATAATAACTCATACGAGACGAGCTGCAGCGAGAGGAGACAAAGACGACCAGAAAGAATGTGTAGTTTAAGCTGGGTATAAACACAACAGGTCCGGGTTCCAACAGCCCCGGACACAACTCATTGGAATGCCACCACACCATGGCCCAACTAGCAATTTATACCAGTTCAACAAAGTTCCTGACAACGCGCAAAGAAAAGAGGCAGGGCTGAGGGGAAGGAATCTTAAATACAGGATGGTATCAGTGATTTGGCTATGCATAATGCAAACCAGGGCTGCCCAACCCTCTTCCTGGAGATCTACCGTCCTGAGGGTTTTCAGTCCAACCTTAATTTAACACACCGGATTCTACTAATTAGCTGCTCAACAAGACCTTAACTAGCTGAATCAGATATGCTACATTTGGGATGGACTGAAAACCTACAGGACAGTAGATCTCCAGGAACAGGGTTGGGCAGCTCAGCTGTAGGCCTATAAATTGTCGGGAATAATGCGCCTCTTTCAAAGCATGAAGCTGAAACAGAATATAAACCATTAATTGTTTGAAACGTGGACGTTTTACTCCATATAGACCTTATGAGGAATTTCTTACCTTGCGTCAATAGCTTAGCAAAACCAGACCACTCAAATTTGAGGGAATTAATTTATAAACACTTCCGAATATGCCATTGAAGCTAGTATCTCTTCTGTTCTCGGTTTTCAAATCACAAATAAAGCTTTATGCTGCAAAATATCCTTCTAAATAGACCAAGCCTCATTAGCTTAATTAGTTTCAGAATATTTCAGCTCATCCACTCAGCCAGGCAAACAAATAGTATTATAGTTTTTCACACTTTACAATAGTGTGACAAAGTAAAAATACCGGTAATCAATTAGCCGCATTAGCCTGGCCTGTGTGTGAAAAATTCCCCCCAATTGCCACAAGTTGTGCCTCCGTGTCTAAAAACAACATAAGGCCTACAGTTTCTAATTTAAACAATGAAGCAAATTAACTTTATAATAGGTAATGATTTATATACAGTATATTCAATAGAAAGGAGTATCTACAGTATTTGTTTATCAAGCTCTTTGGTTTTTCTTAATAAAGAATGATACAAAATACAGATGTTTACTTCAACTACATTTTAGTTGCACTTCCCCCCCAGCGCCAAGACCATGATGTCATCATTGTATTTGTTGCATTGTTAGTTACTCTAGCCAAAACGTCTTGATGGCATTCAAAAGTTGATATTTGTTTTGTAGGCTTGGCAGAGCTACGAATATATGTTTTCAGATGATGCCAAACAAGTTTGATCAGGTTCAAAATCAGGAGACCTACAAAAGTTTTAGAACACCTACTCATTCAAGGGATTTTCTTTATTTTTTACTATTTTCTACATTGTAGAATAATAGTGAAGACATCAAAACTATGAAATAACACATATGGAATCATGTAGTAACCAAAAAAAGTGTTGTTAAATCAAAATAGATTTTATATTTGAGAGTCTTCAAATAGCCAACTGTTGCCTTGATGACAGCTTTGCACACTCTTGGCATTCTCTCTTCCAGCTTCATGAGGTAGTCACATGGAATGCATTTCAATTAACAGGTGTGCATTCTTAAAAGTTAATTTGTGGAATTTGCTTTCCTTCTTACTGTGTTTGAGCCAATCAGTTGTGTTGTGACAAGGTAGGGGGGAGGGGATACAGAATATAGCCCTATTTGGTAAAAGACCAAGTCCATATTATGGCAAGAACAGCTCAAATAAGCAAAGAGAAATGACAGTCCATCATTACATTAAGACATGAAGGTCAGTCAATACGGAACATTTAAAGAACTTTGAACATTTCTTCAATTGCAGTCGCAAAAACCATTAAGCGCTAATCATGGAACTGGCTCTCATGAGGACCTCTGCTGCAGAGGTTACCTCTGCTGCAGAGGATAAGTTCATTAGAGTTATCAGCCTCAGAAATTGCATTCCAAATAAATGCTTCAAAGAGTTCAAGTAACAGACACATCTCAACATCAACTGTTCAGAGACTGCATGAATCAGGCCTTCATGGTTGAATTGCTGCAAATAAACCACTACTAAAGGACACCAATAAGAAGAAAAGACTTGCTTGGGCCAAGGAACACTCGCAATGGACATTAGACCGGTGGTAATTTGTCCTTTGGTCTGGAATTCAGCATTCTGCAGCGATACGTGATCCCATCTGCTTCGGGCATAGTGGGACTATCATTTGTTTTTCAACAGGACAATGACCCAACACACCTCCAGGCTGTGTAAGGGCTATTTTACCAAGGAGTGTGACAGAGTGGTGCATCAGATAGCTTGCCTCCACAATCCACCGACCTCAACCAAATTGAGATGGTTTGGGATGAGTCAGACCACAGAGTCAAGGAAAAGCAGCCAACAAGTGCTCAGCATATGTGGGAACTCCTTCAAGACGGTTGGAAAAGCATTCCAGGTGAAGGTGATTGAGATAATGCCAAGAGTGTGAAAAGCTGTCATCAAGGCAAAGGGTGGCTATTTGAAGAATCTCAAATATTACATATATTTAGATTTGTTTAACACCTTTTTGGTTACTACACGATTCCATGTATTATTTCATAGTTTTGATGTCTTCACTATTATCCTACAATGTAGAAAATAGTAAAAGGATAAAGAAAAACCCTTGAATGAGTAGGTGTTCTAAAACCTTTGACTGATAGAGTACATGTACAGCAGGGTTTGCGTTAGGAAAATGTTGCGCCGGACATTTGACTGGCAACATTTAAATTTACTGGAAATTTGAGAAATTGAACAGACCCATATGTATTGCACACCCGCAGCAATGCAGACACGGCATTAGACCACGTGCGGATGTTCGATCCATAAAGCAATTAGCAGGGAAAACAACATTGTCACCAGGGCACGGCACATGCGGGCTGTTTCATGTGACAGATATGAAAATTTAGAAGGGAGAGGAGATCTAATAGGCTAGTTTGAAGCAAGGTAAGAAATGCCTTATAATATGCATTAAAACTTTCAGGTTTCAAACAATTAAGTACACTTCATGATCAAAAGTATTTGGACACCTGCTCGTCAAACATCTCATTCCAAAACCATGGGCATTAATATGGAGTTGGTCCCTTCCCTTTGCTGCAATAACAGCCTCCACTCTTCTGGGAAGGCTTTTCACTTGATGTTGGAACATTGTTGCGGGGACTTGCTTCCATTCAGCCACAAGAGCATTAGTGAGGTCGGGCACTAAGGTTGGGTGATTAGGCCTGGCTCGCTGTCGGCGTTCATCCCAAAGGTGTTCGATGGAGTTGAGGTCAGGGCTCTGTGCAGGCCAGTCAAGTTATTCCACACCGATCTCGGCAAACCATTTCTGTACGGATCTCACTTTGTGCACTGTCATGAAATAGGAAAGGGCCTTCCCCTGAAATAGGAAAGGGCCTTCCCCAAACTGTTGCCACAATGTTGGAAGTACAGAATAGTCTACAATGTCATTGTATGCTGTAGCACTACGATTTCTGAAGGGCCTAGCCTGAACCATGAAAAACAGTCCCAGACCATTATTCCTCCTCCACCAAACTTTACTGTTGGCACTATTAGGGCTGTGGCGGTCATGAAATTTTGTCACCTGGTGATTGTCAAGCAAAAAACTGCCGGTCTCACGGTAAATGACCGTTAATTAACATAAACACATTTAGCATCTCCAGGCTTCCACACATTGTCAAGCCACTGATGCAGACCTTTGGAACATCTACAATTAAAAAAGTATATTAAATCCATGTCCAGATGTCACAATAAATCCATTACTTATTTTAGACGGGTCTAAAGAAGCATGATATGAAGAAAAGGTAGTCTATTTCAGAAGAACAGAATAGCATACTCTGTGTTGTCCTTATGGTAGGCCCTGATCAGGCTATGCTATATGGCTGTGGGCGACACTAGTTCATTTAGTTAAGATTTGTTTAGAATTCTGTGGCATTTTATAGCATGAAGAATACAATTGAACACAGCTGAATAAAATAGAAAATATATGTTCTCCAAACTATTTGAGGGAGTGCAGACATGCGGCTGTTCTGTGTTGAGCGGTTAACGAAGAAACAGGTACTCACTCCTATAAGCTTAATTTAGAGTTATTTATGTACCTTTAGTTATGATAGAAATATTGGGCTATATGTTTCGATTTTGAAAACATTCTAAGGCTGCATGATCAAATCAAATTTGTATTAGTCACATTCGCCAAATACAACAGTGAAATGCTTACTTAAAAGCCCTTAACCAACAATGCAGTTTAAAAAATATGATTTAGAATAAGAAATAAAAGGAACAAGTAATTAAAGAGCAGCAGTAAAATAACAATAGCAAGACTATATACAGGGGGTACCGGTTAGTCGAGGTAATTGAGTTAATATGTACATGTAGGTAGAGTTATTAAAGTGACTATGCATAGATAACGGAGTATAGCAGCAACGCAAATACTCTGGGTAGCCATTTGATTAGAAGTTCAGGAGTCTTAATGCTTGAGGGTAGAAGCCTTCCTTAGAGCCTTCCTCTGACACCGCCTTGTATAAAGGTCCTGGATTGCAGGAAGCTTGGCCCCAGTGATGTACTGGGCCGTACGCACTACCTTCTGTAGTGCCTTGCGGTCGGAGGCCGAGCAGTTGCCATACCAGGCAGCGATGCAACCAGTCAGGATGCTTTCAATGGTGCAGCTGTAGAACTTTTTGAGGATCTGAGGAAGATACGACGCTAATGATGATTAGAAAAAAAGTTGCATGAAAAGAGATCTGCTTTGTTTTTTTTGCACAGGCTGTACACACTTCATTAGTCTCTCCTTCACAATTTGGCAAGAATTGAGAATGCCTTGAATTTCCCAGCTGCATTTGCCCCCTCAAAAAAATCCATGCCTTTTGCGGCCAGTGGCCGTTGTGCTGAATATAATAATTATAGTTCCCTTCTCTCGGCTGCGTGCAAAAGCACCTCTCACTCACATGGATCTCCATCACGTGATCGGGTCTTTCTCACAGGTTACAAGTGAAGACAGACACAACGGGGACACAACTGTGCGTGTCCTTATCCAATTTCGAGGTGCATATTGAAGATATTGGAAGAACTGTCCACATTTACTTTGTCAGCCAACAAGATGAGTCATCATGTCATCTATGCACTGAAATAGCAAATGGAGGACGCTTTTGCCGTGGTTCATTTTCATGCCAGCTCGGTAGGCTATATATTAGGAAAGTTGAGAAATAAATATAGCAGGATGGGATCCTTCTCTTTTTAATAGAGGCATTCACTCTGTTCTCACGCAATTGCAGAGTCTATAGCAATGTTGCGCAACTTCCACTTGACCTCTTCATCCATTAAATATCTTGGAGTATATCTACCAAAAGATACACCCAAACTTTATTGCATGAATTACGATCACATCAACAAGAAAATATATGATGACCTAGACAGGTGGAATTCACTTCCCTTAGATCTTAGTAATAGAATTGAAACAATCCAAATGAACATCCTGCCGAGATTACTGTACTTGTTCCAATCACTGCCCATAGAAATCCCACCTAAACAGTTTAGGGAATGGGATAAACAGATATCAAGGTTTATCTGGAACAGTAAGAGACCAAGAATTAGATATGCAACATTACAATTACCAAAAAACTGTGGGGGTATGGCCTTACCAAACCTAAAAGATAATTTTGTCTCAGCCCAATTGAGACCTCTGGTGTGTTGGTGCAATTCAGAATACGAATCCAAATGGAAAGACATTGAGACTACTTTGACAGAGATAAAAATCGTCAGTTTTGGGAGACAAGGACATGGTAATAGAAATATACAATAGACAAAATCAGTGGATTATTTTCTCTCTTATTAAGACATGGTAGTTAAGCAAAATAATTTAGACAGAGATCAAACTGCTGAGTTGGCCCGCATACGACCCCAGCTTCATCCCTGCAACTCAGGACAGTAGATTTAAACATTGGACGCAGAAAGGCATCACATCATTCAGTACAATTATAAGGAATGGGGACCTAGATAACTTCCAAGACCTAAGTAAAAAACATGGCTTGGATAAACAAGATTTTTACAGATCCTACAAGTTCGACACTATTTCTTAAGGGAGATAAAAGTGATTTGAGCACCTCAAAAATGTATCCAAGTATGTACTAAAGCATACAACTTGGGGAGTAACAAAAAAAGCTTTACACCACTCCAGCTGATGCTTGGCATTACGCATGGTGATCTTAGGCTTGTGTGCGGCAGCTCGGCCATGGAAACCCGTTTCATGTAGCTCCCGACGAATAGTTCTTGTGCGGCTGTCGATCCCAGTAGTGAGTGGTGATGATTTTTACGCGCTTCAGCACTTAGCGGTCCCATTCTGTGAGCTTGTGTTGCCTACCAATTTGCGGCTGAGCCATTGTTGCTCCCTAGACGTTTGCACTTAACAATAACAGCACTTACAGTTGACCGGGGCAGCTCTAGACTTGTTGTGAAGATGGCATCCTATGACGGTGTCACAATGAAGAGCTCAGTGACTTTCAACAAGGCCATTCTACTTCCAGTGTTTGTCGATGGAGATTGCATGGCTGTTTGCTCGATTACATACATATAGACCTGTAAGCAACGGGTGTGGCTGAATTAGCCAAATCCACTAATTTGAAGGGGTGTATATGCTTTCAAAACGCATACTGCCTCCAGTACATTGCAAAGTGGTGTGTGACGTGCTGATGAATCCTACCCTTCCATTGCCGCAGCATTCAAAACAACTGAGAACTCGGAAATATCTAACTTCCGAAATGGGAACTCGGAACAAAACGAGCTCCGACTGGGAAAAATCTTTTTGTACAGTCATCCAACTTGGAATTCCAACTTGGGAACTCAGGCCTCTTTCTAGAGCTCCAACATTCCAACCTGAAGATCACTGATGTCATGATTTGACCATGTATTTTTCTCAGTTCCCTGTTATCTTGAAAGCACCATAAGATACTACAGCAGCAACTCTGGCGCTGTCGGACATATTTTCTACTCCAAGGCTCTGTATCTGTATGCGTTTATTAAATAAGATACATAACAAATCTACTGTACACACGCTGTAATTTTATTCCACAAAATTATGCAAATTAACCTATAGACCAATAAGCATGATCAGTCAAATGTATTTCTATTTCTACCAATGAATAGGCTAAAAAGCATTATTTCGTAATGGGATTGTTTCTTCTTCTCCCGGACAATTGGCCGGCGCAAATTTTATTAATCGGTTTATACATTTATTTTTAAATTGGACAAAAGCCGGCTAACAGAAACTGTGATGTAGAGTTATTTGGGGCATTGAATAGAGACAAGCAGAAAGAGAAACATTCTCCGAGGGCAGAGATACGGGCAATGGCTGATGCATTGGTTCAGAGCCAGATGGCACTGACGGCGTGCCAGGCCGCATTGGCAGAGAATGACACAGTGAAAAGGGGGGAGGGACACTGTACAGTAGCTTAATCAAGATCTGCACTTCATCTAATTCAATAATATATTTCTACTACTGTAGATGCTGTGTTTTTATTTAGAATACAGTACTGGGCTTATAGTAGTGATTGGCCACAGTACACACCTTGATGAGCCATTAAATTGGACAAGAGCCAGCCAAAAATCTCATAATAGCTAATTGGTGTTCAAAACTAAATTGAATGAGAGGAGAGGTTGGTGTTCTTCAGGAAGAAAATGAATTCTTAAAAACAAAAATACATGTAAATAAAAGAGAATGGAACCAGTCAAATTTGAATTGAAACGACCAGGTTTATTTGAAATGACCAAATGTCGGCCTTTAACCATCCGACTATTTCACACAATATTGTGCAAATATTTATATTTTTGAAAGACTTGCATTAACAGATGTTTTATGAAATTGTAATTATGAAGTGTATTCACAATTGCATGGTACGATGAGCTCTGCTCAACTTCAAATGCCGTGATTAATAAATGGAGTAGATATGCTCAAAGTTACCGTCTGGTGGTTTGAACGAGCAATAACGGCACGCACCATACTGTACCACGGTGTCCCGCATGCTATACCACAATATGAATGTAACTTTTAATTGAAGAACCACTGTAGGTAGAGCTCTATTGGAGAACACACCCTGGCTGCACCTCAAATGGCACCCTATTCCCTTTATAGTGCACTACTTAAACATTTCTCTCTCTTTGAACAGAGGCGCTTTGACGCAGTAACACATGGAATATGTATTAGCCCCCTGGTTAAACGTGTCAGGTAAGTCTGAATAAGAAAAGCAATTTATATCATGCTGTGATAATTATCAGTTAAATTTACAAGTTAAGTAACATACAGAGAGGTAAAGAGACCCGATGACAAGATGGATGGTATGGACAGCTGTCTCCCGGTTTCCTGTACTTGTCTTGAACATTTTCACACAGCCCACAGCTTCAAAACACACTGACAGGTTTGATTCGCACATGATGAAAAGCAATCACGGCAGGCTGTTCACCAAAGGCAGTACAGATGCTCCAAAATAGCTCATCAAGACAAACTATCAAGAGTTCTACTGAACTGAATGTTTCTCATTATATTAAAATGAATTGCAGATGTTTTCGCAGGTGAAGCAATATGCTTGTGTTTCTAGCTCCAACAGTGTAGTAATACCCAACAATAAAATTTAAAAAACACAGAAAAAAAGTGATATACTGTAAGATGAGCCATGACTAGAATACAGTATGTATATATATTAAATGGGTGAAACAGTATGTAAAACATGTTTAAAGTGACTAGTGTTTATAGGGCAGCAGTCTCTAAGGTGCAGGGTAGAGTATCGGGGGTAAGCCGCTAGAACAGAGACTGAGGTTCAGGGCAACTGTTTAACAGTCTGATGGCCTTGAAATAGAAGCTGTTTCTCAGTCTCTCCGTCCCAGCTTTGAAGCACTTGCACCGGAGTATGTGAGCGGAGAGCAGCTGGGTTGGATCGTGCCCAACTTGACTAGAGCGCGGAGCGAGATTCACAAAACCTGGTGCTTCGGCGTTCGCTCCCGCTCTAATTTCACTCCAGTAAGCACTTACTTCAAGAGCTCAGGACATGCCGCCCAGCATGCATGTGAAGTCTACTTGTGCGCTCCTATGGCCCCCTTGCTTTAGCTACTGTCATGGAGTTAAATATTTTAATAAAGAAACTGATAAAACACACAGACGCTAAATCAATGGGACTTACAAAGATGAGGACCAAAATCAAGAGAAGGCGTGCGGTGATGTAGTGTCAACAGCTCAAGAATCATTGTGGAATCTGAAAAGACACGTAGCCCGAAAGCATGACGGTGTACTTACTACAGTACGTGAACATGCTAAAAGCAAGGAACGAGGTGGGTAGATAACCATGCTCGCCATTGTAGCAAAAATAATAAACAAAAAATATGAGCTCTTAAACATTTAGTTCATTATTGTTCTATTTTCTATACAATAGGCCATAATTGATTATGGCCCAAAAGTCGTAGCATATTCAAGGACTTTCCATTTTGATTGGCTTATTTTGCCCAAAAACCTTTAGGCCTACCTAAATAAATAAAAACAACTCTGCATCTCTGCTCAGCTTGGCAAGAGTGGCCCAAAAAGTGTTTAGCATCCCCAGTGGCTCTTCAAGTATGAGTGAGGATATTCTCCACTCCTGGCCTGCTCTCCAGGCACCATCACATGAGCCTGAAGCCACAGACTGGCCAAATTCGTGTTTCTAAAAATGAATTCAATGGCACCAAGTCATTTTTTGTTAAATGTTTTATTTAGTCAGGCTATATGCACAAGTTAAAGACTATAATGATTCAATACAACAAAAAAGTCATTTAAATGCTTATTGCTTTATGTCCCTACCAGCCTATTGTGTCACACACGCAAATGCTTCACAATGTATTTATTTGTTGGCTTTAGCCTTGAAATAATAGAGCCTAAATAATTAATTTACGTTCTTTCTTTGGCTCCCTGTCTGGCTCCTGACCTATTTAGAGTGTTTATATGCTGTTTAATATGACATGTAGCCTATTGGAAATTATTGCTTTGCTTTTTACATTCACCTTTTAGTGTTTATTCAAATCCATATAGTTTGCTTTCAATAATTCAAAACCAAATGGTAGGTCCAGGTAGTCACAACAATAGATGGATGTTGGTTAAATTGTGAATTTAATGAATGGAGCGAATTTGGAGCGGTTTTTAGCGGAGAGGTTGGAAAGTATCTGGAGTGACATGAGCGAGACTTCCAGCTCACATACTCTGGCATCTACGGTCTTCTTTCTAAATGGTAGCGTGGTGAACAAGCCGTGGCTCGGGTGGCTTAAGTACTTGATGATCTTCTTGGCCTTCCTGTGTCACCGGGTGCTGTAGACACCTGGAGGGCAGGCAGTGTGCCCTCTGGAGAGCCATGTGGTCGCTTACGGTGAAATTGATACAGCCCGAAAGGATGCTCTCAATGGCGCATCTGTAGACGTGAGTGAAGTTCTTAGGGGCGAAGCCGAACTTGTTCAGCCTCCTGAAGTTGAAGAGGCGTTGTTGCGCCTTCACCACGCTCTTTGTATGAAGGGACCATTTCAAGTTGCTAGTGATGTGCACGACGAGGAACTTGGAAGCTTTTGACCCTCTCCACTATAGCTCTGTCGATGTGGGTGGGGGCGTGCTTTCTCCGCTGTCTCCTGTAGTCCACAATCAGCTCCTTTGTTTCGTTGACGTTGAGGGAAAGTATTTTCCTGACACCACTCCGCCAGGGCTCTCACCTTCTTCTTGTAGGCTGTCTTATCGTTGTTGGTAATAAGGCCTACCACTACTGTGTCGTCAGCAAACTTGATGATTGAGTTGGAGACGTGCGTGACTACACAGTCATGGGTGAACAGAGAGTACAGGAGGGGGCTGAGCACACACCCCTGTGGGGCCTGCGTGTTCAAATCATCATGGCGGAGGTGTTGTTGCCTACCTTCACCACTTGGGGTCGGCCCATCAGGAAGTCTAGGACCTAGTTGCACAGGGAGGAATTCAGACCCAGGGCCCTGAGATTAGTGATGAGCTTGGAGGGTACTATGGCGTTGGAAGGCTGAGCTGTAGTCAATGAACAGGATTCTTGCGTAAGTATTTATCTTGTCCAGGTAGGATAGGGCAGTGAGCAGTGCAATGGCGATTGCGTGGATCTGTTGGGGCGATAGGCGAATTGTAGTGGTCTAGTGAATCGGGTAAGGTGGAGATGATATGGTCCTTTACTAGCCGCTCAAAGCACTTCATGATGACAGCAGTGAGTGTTTACTCACGTCGGCCCCTTCACTGTGAACCTCGCTGTTGGTTTGAGGAGGGAGGAAGGTCATTCAGCAACATTATCCGGCCTGGCAGCCTCTCCTCCAGCAAGCCTATAGACAGCTCGGCCATTTCGGGTCCTACATCAGACCACCACATAAGCGTCCAAACCTCAAAAAAGTCCAGTATGCATCCAATCCGCCTCTTAGTCAGAACTGAGATACAATACAAGCATACAAGCTACAACAATACAAGCATCACAAACATAGGGTATGCAGACAGAGGCTTAGCCTGTGTTGCAAAAGGCACACTATTCCCTACACAGTGAGCTACTTTTAAAGAGGGCCCATACGGCTCAGGTCAAAACTACTGCACTATGTGAGGAATAGGGTGGGATTTGGGACACAACCTTATTGTGGGAGCCAGGCAAGGCTATTTCTACAGACGAAAAGTCAATGATGGCTCCCAAACATATTCTTTATTCTATGTTTATTTAAATGTGGAACATTTTGTGCCCGAGGGCTTTCTCAGCACAGTACCTAATGTAGCTAACTTGTTAAAAAAATAAATACAGCCATAAATTACAACAATGTACACTCTTGAATTTAATAGCAAAAAGATATACACGGAAAATGGACCGTAATTAGTATTTTCCACACAGCCCCTACTTACTCCTAAAGTGGGGCTTACGCTCCAAAGCCAATCATAAAAAGGGCTTCTGAGAAAATGGAAGAATTTCCAAGCCAGAACTGTTCAGAAAATATGCGAGGATCATCGATCAATGGAATTGTTATGAGGGAGAACAAGAAGGGTAAGAACAAAGTGGGAAAGAGGCAAACATGGTGGCTGCGTAACAAATGGCACCCTATATAGTGGACTACTTTTGAGTCCTATGCGCCCTGGTCAAAGGTAGTGCACTATAATGGAAATAGGGTGACATTTGGGAGCATCCAATGTACCCGGCTATAATGGGGGAACAGGAAATTACCACTGATATTAATAACATAAAACGACACATCAATTAGCTCCCCTGAAAGAGACGCCTATTCCCGTCAGAGAGCCAGCCACTCTGAGTTCCGGTGGAGTGCGGGGCTGCTACAGCCGCGCCAAACCTGCACTCTGCAGCCTAATTTCATTCCCAGCCCAGCACACCCAGGAAACTGGCTCCTGCTACCTGACAGCTACGGAGCTTTTCATATTCTTCAAACATTATTTCTAAAATTACAGAGCAACGCAAAACCAAAACTGTTCACGGCGAGGAGGGGGGGGTTGCAAACCAAAATAATGAGTTGTAGACGCTGGGGGAAAGTTCTGAATTAACCCAGGTAAGTGCTCAGGCTGCTGCTTGCTTTCAGACAAAATAGACTGACTTAAATGGCTAGTGCTATTATCGAGGCAAAACTTGATTCCTTGATGCACAGTCACTTGAGTGAGAATCCAATCTGACAACTTGGATCATAAGAAAAAGCCCCATGGCCATTGTTTTGCCCATAGGGAAATGACAACAGGAGTTGAAAAGCTGTTTTCTTCTAGCAGGTGCATGGCTGGACAAGCTCTCTCTCCAGCCCAAAGAAGGAATATAAATATTTCACCTGTGAACTAACAACTGATCGAATGAACATTCATCTCAAGGGATATAGGCAAACAGGTTGGATTTTTAGGTGGAGTCCAAATCTACCCTCATTTCCTAGTTAGGGTCAAGGTTCTACGTATTTTACTTCCCTTCTATGCCTGTCTATTGATCCGTGTTGTCTTTGTCAAATAGTCCCATCTCCTGGTTTGGCTATTTCAGTGATGATCAATCACTTTCTTGTTGCTACTCAATGATTTACAGCTGGACCAGGGATATGAAATCAATATTGTAACACACAGACATAAGGAAGAAGACAAGGCTTCTGATGGCAAATAAATGAGAACTCAGAGAGGAGGTCAGGGCAAAACAGCCCTCAACACAAGAAAGGGAAAAGTAGTTAAATACATAGACACTGCTTGATAGTTTGTTTGACACCTACCGTAGCAGCTAACTAAAGCACAGACTGAGTAAAGCATATTTTTTACGAGACTAAATGTCTAACACCTGTGGCGCCAAACTAGAGAATTCGTGAAGGTAGTACCCCGACGGTATTTGGAAGAGACGGGGTTGATGCACGTCGCACAATGTGCAGCATCAGAGAGAAGGCGTTGAGTCCGATCGGAATAGCAACTTGTATGTAAAACACTCTGCCTCCCTGCGCCCAATCAATCTGAACGTCTGCAGGTGTGCACAGCTGCACACCACTTCTGATTCTACTTACCTCCACCACATATCTCTCTCTAAATGCCACCCCTTCCGTTACGCTGTGCAGACACTATCGGTTATCTGAGGTGATGTTGTGCTTATTAATTGACTATGTACAGAGCCATGTTGTATCTCTCCAGAGAAAAACACGTCTCTGCAAACTATCCAAATAGGGGACACTGTCCCTCCTTGAGGGAGGCATATGATGATGAAGTCCACGATTCATTCCCCATATAAGGGTAATCTTCCCCGGGACCGCTGCTGTAATAATATCATCACAACATTGTAAGAGTAGTGTTGGTAGAGAAAGCTATTTCCCACCAACACAAAGCAGAGATGGCCTTCCTACCTTGACCCTTTTACAGTGCTGACAGTGGCTGTTCCACACGTGTCTGACCTGTGGACTGTGTGAGTGCAGTTTTGGGCATCCCTTCCTTCACAGTGACAGGAGGGCAGGTAGAGGTGACTGACAAAGAGCGAGCCTAACAAATAACCTTCTCCAGAAACCTGAGGTGGAGTCCTACCCCGCTGCCTTATTATTAGAGGGAGGTCGATGAAAACTTGGTGCTGCTGTGCAATTAGCCTGTAGACATAACCCAGTGCTTTGACACAAATAACAGTGTTTAAGACCGACTCACCCCGCAAGGCTGGAAGATAAGGCCGTCGACTTCATGGCTGACCTGGGACGTGAAGCTGCCTTCCAGGAGCTAGAAAAACACAACAGGAGATATCATCAGCAACAGGACAGACAGACAGTTACTGTACAGCAAGGAATGGAAATAACAAGCTGGAGTCTGGTTAATAGAATGACATCTATATCCTCCTACAAGCTCACACAAAATAACCATGGATTGCATCCCAAAAGGCACCCTATTACCTTTATAGTGCACTACTTTTGACCAGAGCCCTATTGGCCATCTGTCAAAAGTAGTGCACTATGTAGGGTATAGGGTGCCATTTGGTTTCTATTATAAGACAGAAAAGCAATCCTTGTAGAACTATGCTGGAGGCTATCTTTTCCACCCACCAATCTATCAATATACAGTAACGCACAATGTATTGTCTATCGTGTTACTGTATCAGTATCAAGCACTCATCTCAGTGATTGATATCACATCAATCAAGTTGGAAACATCAATGCACAGTTGCACACCATTTGACAGTTTAGGCTTAGGTTAATGACCGAAAAATCACAGACCACATAAAAACTTAGGCTCATGATGGCAGGAAAAGAGAGGCTTGTTCAGCTCCTCGATTAAGGATGACAGATGTTCAGCGAAAGACAATCTACAGTACCATATTGTCTGAGGCATCCCCAGGAGAGGAGACTTAGATAGGCTACTGTAAAAACTATATTCATCTGAGATTAAGCTGTACTACATAATCAGCAAGCTGAATATGGTCTTCAAATAAAGACAGCCAAGAGCAGAACATTTAGAGTGCTATAAGTTAGGCGTTAAAGCTCAGGGCCAGAGAGTTTAGTTTAAGATTTATGGTCACAACAGAATTTGCATTGGAAATCTTCAGTACAGACCCTATGTTCCTCCAGGAACAAAGAGGACTAAGTAAGAATGTAAGATTTACCTTGAAGTACTAATCTGACCATGGCTTACATTATAGAGTAAGCAAACTCAAAATGAATCGTGCAGTGGGGAATATGACCTAATAGTCTAAGGCTTTGTATCCTGAGGATGAGAAGCACCCAGTCCATGTTGAATCAAACACTGTGGGGATGAATCTAAGTACAGAAGTGACACTGGCTGACAACAAAGCCCAAGTCTGCACAATACTGCTGTCTCACGCTGAGAATCGTGACAACAATTGCAAAACATTTGAACTAAAATCAAAGTTTTGGTCTCGACACAGGTTTGCATGTGTTAAAGCTGGTGAAGCTAAATGCTTTTGTTACTAGCTCCAACGGTGCAGTAGAATGGCTAGCAACAAATAGAAGAAAAAAAAGAAATAAAAAAAAAACACAATCCAAAGTAGATACAGTGACTTATTCTTGACTTATTCCACATATTGTTGTGTTACAGCCTTATTATACACACAATACCCCATAATTACAAAGCAAAAACAGGTTTGAGACATTTTTGCAAAAAATAAAAAACAGAAATACCTTATTTACATAAGTATTCCAGACCCTTTGCTTTGAGATTCAAAATTGAACTGAGGTACATCCTGTTTTCATGAATCATCCTTGAGATGTTTCTACAACTTGATCGGAGTCTACCTGTTGTAAATTCAATTGATTGGACATGATTTGGAAAGGCACACACCTGTCTATGTAAGGCCCCACAGTTGACAGCACATGTCAGAGCAAAACCCAAGCTATGAGGTCGAAGGAATTGTCCGTAGAGCTCCGAGACAGATCTGGAGAAGGGTACCAAAACAATTGTGCAGCATTGAAGGTGCCCAACAACACAGTGGCTTCCACCATTCTTAAATGGAAGACGTTTGGAACCACCAAGATTCTTCTTAGAGCTGGCTGCCCGGCCAAACTTGAGCAATCGGGGGAGAAGGGCCTTGGTCAGGGAGGTGAACAAGAGCTCTGACAGAGCTCCAGAGTTCAGCTTTGGAGATAGGAGAACCTTCCAGAAGGACAACCATCTCTGCAGCACTCAACCAAAATCAGGCCTTTATGCTAGAGTGACCAGATGGAAGCCACTCCTCAGTAAAAGGCACATGACAGCACTCTTGGACTTGCCAAAAGGCACCTAAATGACTCTGCCAAAAGGCACCTAAATGACTCTCAGCCCATGAGAAACAAGATTCGGCCTCCCGAGTGGCGCAGTGGTTAAAGGTGCTGTACGGCAGCGCCAGCTGTGCCACCAGAGACTCTGGGTTCGTGCCCAGGCTCTGTCGCGACCGGGAGGTCCGTGGGGCGACGCACAATTGGCCTAGCGTCGTCCGGGTTAGGGAGGGCTTGGCCGGTAGGGATATCGTTGTCTCATCGCGCACCAGCGACTCCTGTGGCGGGCCGGGCATAGTGCACGCTAACCAAGGTTGCCAGGAGCACGGTGTTTCCTCCGACACATTGGTGCGGCTGGCTTCCGGGTTGGATGAGTGCTGTGTTAAGAAGCAGTGCGGCTTAGTTGGGTTGTGTATCGGAGGACACATGACTTTCAACCTTAGTCTCTCCCGAGCCCGTATGGGAGTTGTAGTGATGAGACAAGATAGTAGCTACTAACAATTGGATACCATGAAATTGGGTGAAAAAAGGGGTAAAAAAAAAAGAGAGAGAAACAAGCTCTGATGAAACCAAGATTAAAATCTTTGGCCTGAATGCCAAGAGCCACATCTGGAGGAAACCTGGCACCATCCCTACAGTGAAGCATGGAGGTGGCAGCATCATGCTGTGGGGAAGTTTTTCAGCGGCAGGGACTGGGAAACTAGTCAGGGTCGAGGCAAAGATGAACGGAGCAAAGTGCAGAGATTCTTTATGAAAACATTCTCCAGAGCGCTCAGCACCTCATACTGGGGTGAAGGTTCACCTTCCAAGAGGACAAAGACCGTAAGCACACAGCCAAGACAACACAGGAGTGTCTTCGGGACAAGTCTCTGAATGTCCTTGAGTGGCCCAGCCAGAGCCCGGACTTGAACTCGATCTAACATCTCTGGAGAGACCTGAAAATAGCTGTGCAGCAACGCTCTCCATCCAACCTGACAGAGCTTGAGAGGATTTGCAGAGAAGAATGGGAGAAACTCCCCAAATGCAGGTGTCCCAAGCTTTTAGTGTCATACCCAAGAAGACTCAATGCTGTAATCACTGCTAACGGTGCTTCAACAAAGTACTGATTAAAGGGTCTGAATACTTATGTAAATGTGATATTTCAGAGTTTTATTTATAAAACATTAGAACAAAATTATAAAAACCTGTTTTTACTTTGTCATTATCGGGTATTGTGTGAAGATTGATGAGAAGAAAGAAAAATCTAATTGTAGATAGCCGGCTAGTGATGGCTGTTCAACAGTCTGATGGCCTGGTGACAGAAGCTGTTTCTCAGTCTTTCGGTCTCTGTCTGCTAGATGGTAGCAAAGTGAACAGCCTGTGCTCGGGTGGCTGAGGTCCTTAATGATCTTCTTGGCCTTCCTTGGACAGAGTGCTGTAAATGTCCTGGGAGGTCAGGCAGTGTGCCACCGGTGATGCGTTGGGCTGACCACACCAACCTCTGGAGAACCATGAGGTAGAGGGTGGTGCAGTTGCCTTACCAGGCGGTGATGCTGCTCAACAGAAGGCTCTCAAAAAAGTGCATCTGTAGAAGATCCACAATCAGCTGTTACACTGTGTGGCCTAATATAAAAGAGCGGAGTTGGAGCAGCCTGTGGCGACATGCAGGCTGGCTGTATTATTATTAGTGATGTTGGCCCTGATGCGGAGGTAGCAGCAAGCTGAGGCCCTGTGGTAAAAAGCCTAGAGGAGGAACGGAGGGACGCAAGCAGCCAGCCAGGCTGTTCAACAGAGGCACAGACAGCTGCCAGATGGGAGAGACAGATACAGCCCAAAGCTAGGCATAGGGGCATCAGGGAGCGGGTATTAATATGAATATGCAGTTTATTGGGATGAATCTTATCCTGGAGGCAGAGCGATTTCTACTAGATGGGCCAGTGGCAAAGTAAAAATGTGCAATATATTGTAAAAATTCATGAAAACAAAAAATTGCTTTTCCGTCTTAATTTGAAGTTAGGCATAAGGTTAGCAGTGCGGTTAATGTTTGGCTTAAAAGTTAGGTTTAGGTTTAAAATAAGATTGTATGACTTTGTGAATGTGCCAGCTAGTGACTACCCTACAGAGCCGCCTGCAGTACATGAGTCATCCCAATAAATACCAATCTGCTATTAATATGGGCACTGTACATCAGCCTCAAAGTACGAATAAACAACTCACAGTTCAGTTCATTCATTCATCTTTCCAGTGGTGTAAAGCACTTATGTAGAAGGACAAAAATGTTCAAATTCACACACTTATCAAGAGAACAACCCTGGTCAGCCATACTGACTCTGATCTGGCGGACTTACTAAACACGCATGCTTAATATGTAAATTATGTTTTGAGTGTTGGAGACAGCCCCTGGCTATCCGTAAAAAAAGAAATAACTAACCAAATGAAATTGTGCCGTCTGGTTTGCTTAATACAGTGGGGAGAACAAGTATTTTTATACATTGCCAATTTTGCAGGTTTTCCTACTTACAAAGCATGTAGACGTCTGTAATTTTTATCATATGTACACTTCAACTATGAGAGACAGACTCTAAAACAAAAATCCAGAAAAATCACATTGTATGATTTTTTTGGCCCACTCCTCCATACAGACCTTCTCCAGATCCTTCAGGTTTCGGGGCTGTCGCTGGGAAATACGGACTTTCAGCTCCCTCCAAAGATGTTCTATTGGGTTCAGGTCTGGAGACTGGCTAGGCAACTCCAGGACCTTGAGATGTTTCTTACGGAGCCACTCCTTAGTGGCTGTGTGTTTTGGGTCGTTGTCATGCTGGAAGACCCAGCCACGACACATCTTCAATGCTCTTACTGAGGGAAGGAGGTTGCTGGCCAAGATCTCACGATACATGGCCCCATCCATCCTCCCTTAATACAGTGCAGTCGTCCTGTCCCCTCTGCAGAAAAGCATCCCCAAAGAATGATGTTTCCACCTCCATGCTTCACGGTTGGGATGGTGTTCTTGGGGTTGTACTCATCCTTCTTCTTCCTCCAAACACGGCAAGTGGAGTTTAGACCAAAAAGCTATATTTTTGTCTCATCAGACCACATGACCTTCTCCCATTCCTCCTCTGGATCATCCAGTGGGTTATTGGCAAACTTCAGACAGGCCTTGACATGCGTTGGCTTGAGCAGTGGGACCTTGCGTGCGCTGCAGGATTTTAGTCCATGGCGGCGTAGTGTGTTACTAATGGTCCTTTGAGACTGTGGTTCCAGCTCTCTTCAGGTCATTGACCAGGTCCTGCCGTGTACTTCTGGGCTGATCCCTTACCTTCCTCATGATCATTGATGCCCCACGAGGTGAGATCTTGCATGGAGCCCCAGACCGAGGGTGATTGACCGTCATCATTTTCTAATAATTGCGCCAACAGTTGTCGTCTTCTCACCAAGCTGCTTGCTTATTGTCCTGTAGCCCATCCCATCCTTGTGCAGGTCTACAATTGTATCCCTGATGTCCTTACAAAGCTCACTGGTCTTGGCCATTTTGGAGAGGTTGGAGTCTGTTTGATTGAGTGTGTGGACAGGTGTCTTTTATACAGGTAACGAGTTCAAACAGGTGCAGTTAATACAGGTAATGAGTGGAGAACAGGAGTGCTTCTTAAAGAAAAACGAACAGGTCTGTGAGAGACGGAATTCTTACTGGTTGGTAGGTGATCAAATACTTATTTGCAATAAAATGCAAATTAATTACTTAAAAATCATACAGTGTGATTTTCAGGATCTTTTATATTCCGCCTCTCACAGTTGAAGTGTACCTATGATAAAAATGACAGACCTCTACATGCTTTGTAAGTAGGAAAACCTGCAAAATCGGCAGTGTATCAAATAATTGTTCTCCCCACTGTATATAGATTTTTTTTAAAGTATTTAATACTTATAATTTTGATACTTAAGTATATTTTAGCAATTACATTTACTTTTGATACTTAAGTATAAGTAAAACCAAATACGCTTAGACTTTTACTCAAGTAGTATTTTACTGGGTGACTTATTTTTCCTTTTCTATTAAGGTATCTTTACTTTTACTCAAGTATGAAAATTGGGTACTTTTCCCACCACTGATTCTTTCAGACAAGTCAGACAGACAACGTACCCTGCATGCAAACACTACCATTGTTATGAACAAACTACATTTACATGTCCATAAATAACAGTGAAATATAAATTAAAGTGGAGTTCAATTTCATTGCCATGGCAGCTCATTATATACTCATTATCTATGCAAACAGCATTTTACTCAAACACAGAACAAATGCTGAAAACAGTTGAAAATGTGTGACACATTTCAAAATGTCACCACGGGTGGTGGTAGCAATGCAACGTGGCTGCTAAAATATCTCCAAATGTCACATTGCAGTCTCTTTACAACAACCAGAGCGTGAATTAATGCCAACGTAAGTCATGAAAACAACCAAGAGATGAACAACAAAGGAAGATCATAAGAGTCCTTCTTGCCACTCTTTTGTATCCATAGTTTTACAATCTCAATGGTTTACAAACAATTAGCCAGGAGTTATTTTTCTCCATGTGCCATAAGTGCTATAACATGAGTGGTAAACGGGATAACGGACAAAAAATGCCATTGCTCCTCTATAAGTACAGTCCTGCCAGAAGGCAGGTTAAGGTATCATATCCACCAGGAGAGAGAGGAGACAGAGCTGAAATACAAACAGCATTATACAAGGCAGGAACATAACAACAATCATATTAACACAGAACAGTCATCACTGTATCAAACTTGCCGAGTGACTGGAGTCAGTGACACTTAGTCATCATGTCTAATCATGGAGAATGAAGAGTCTTTCTCTCTGTATTGTCAGAATCTGACATTTAAGTTAGATTAGGCTGTGTGTATGGTACAAGAGCCTGTAGCTAGGAGACAGAGGTACTTCAGATGGCGCTTCTGCACTCTGAAGTCAGGAGGAGGAATGAGAAGAAAGGAGAGAGGTCGTTCCACCTCAAAAAGCACAAGAGGATTGAGACACCCACCATCTCAGATCGTTCTGAGATCATTTCTGAACTTAGAAACAGATAACATTAGCATTTCTTCAACGATATTTTGTTGAAATATAATTTTATTTATGTTAAATTAAGTCAATTGATTGCACCCAAATTGGCAATTTTAAATTATAGGATTCATATAATATTAAATAAACGTAGTACACAACATCTGATTTGGATCCCCCAAAATTGTAACAATGAGTAAGACATGAGGATTCCAAAGAAAGGGTCAAAAGCCCCACACGGGCCACCCACGCCGATCCCAACCCATCAAACAAGTATACAGTATCAGTTCTCTGTTTGACGAGTAGTATGGAGCTGCGGATCAGAGTATTGTTTATTCATCCTATGTAAAGCATTCTCAATGAATTTGGTGATGTTTTTTCCCCTGTTCAGAGAAAATCATTGAAGTTGTTAGGTTTATGTCCCATCCTACATCCTGACATTACCAGGTTCTGACCACTACAGGGTGCTGCTCCTACTATTAGTTTATTATTTTTTAAGAACCCCCCCACCCCCTCAATGTTAAATAGATAGTTCACCCAAATTACAAAATGACATATTGGTTTCCTTAGCCTGTAAGCAGTCTATGGACAAGGTACGACAGCAACCCATGCTTCGATTTTGTTTACCTGGCCACTGTTTCGAAGGTACCATTGACTTACATTGGATTTGTGCAACAAACGCTACAAAGTTAGCATTTGAAACAGTGGCCAGGTAAACATAACCAAAACATGGGTTGCTGTCATACATTTTCAATAGACTGCTTACAGGCTAAGGAAACCAAAATTAAATGTTCTAATGTGGGTGATTAAAAAATAAATCACCCAATAGCAGGAGCAGCACCATCTAGTGGTCAGAAGGTGGTAATATAAGGATGTAGGATCAGGATGGGACATAAACTGAACTTCAATGACTAATTTCTGACAAGAAAAAAAATGTTCACAGAGAATGCATTACATAAGATGAAGAAACAATACTCCAAGCCGTAGCTCCATATCAAATCAAATCAAATCAAATTTATTTATATAGCCCTTCGTACATCAGCTGATATCTCAAAGTGCTGTACAGAAACCCAGCCTAAAACCCCAAACAGCAAACAATGCAGGTGTAAAAGCACGGTGGCTAGGAAAAACTCCCTAGAAAGGCCAAAACCTAGGAAGAAACCTAGAGAGGAACCGGGCTATGTGGGGTGGCCAGTCCTCTTCTGGCTGTGCCGGGTAGAGATTATAACAGAACATGACCAAGATGTTCAAATGTTCATAAATGACCAGCATGGTCAAATAATAATAAGGCAGAACAGTTGAAACTGGAGCAGCAGCACAGTCAGATGGACTGGGGACAGCAAGGAGCCATCATGTCAGGTAGTCCTGGGGCACGGTCCTAGGGCTCAGGTCCTCCGAGAGAGAGAAAGAAAGAGAGAATTAGAGAGAGCATATGTGGGGTGGCCAGTCCTCTTCTGGCTGTGCCAGGTGGAGATTATAACAGAACGTGGCCAAGATGTTCAAATGTTCATAAATGACCAGCATGGTTGAATAATAGTAAGGCAGAACAGTTGAAACTGGAGCAGGAGCATGGCCAGGTGGACTGGGGACAGCAAGGAGTCCTCATGTCAGGTAGTCCTGGGACATGGTCCTAGGGCCCAGGCCAGTTGAAACTGGAGCAGCAGCATGGCCAGGTGGACTGGGGACAGCAAGGAGTCATCATGTCAGGTAGTCCTGGGGCATGGTTCTAGGGCTCAGGTCCATCCTGAGACAAGGCCGAGTATAGCCCACAAAGATCTCCGACACGGTACAACCCAAGGGGTGGGGGGAACCCAGACAGGCCGACCACAACAGTGAATCAACCCACCCAGGTGACGCATCCCCCCCAGGGACGGCACGAGAGAGCCCCAGCAAGCCAGTGACTCAGCCCCGTAACAGGGTTAGAGGCAGAGAATCCCAGTGGAAAAAGGGGAACCGGCCAGGCAGAGACAGCAAGGGCGGTTCGTTGCTCCAGAGCCTTTCCGTTCACCTTCCCACTCCTGGGCCAGACTACACTCAATCATATGACCCACTGAAGAGATGAGTCTTCAGTAAAGACTTAAAGGTTGAGACCGAGTTTGCGTCTCTGACATGGGTAGGCAGACCGTTCCATAAAAATGGAGCTCTATAGGAGAAAGCCCTGCCTCCAGCTGTTTGCTTAGAAATTCTAGGGACAATTAGGAGGCCTGCGTCTTGTGACCGTAGCGTACGTATAGGTATGTACGGCAGGACCAAATCAGAGAGGTAGGTAGGAGCAAGCCCATGTAATGCTTTGTAGGTTAGCAGTAAAACCTTGAAATCAGCCCTTGCTTTGACAGGAAGCCAGTGTAGAGAGGCTAGCACTGGAGTAATATGATCACATTTTTTGGTTCTAGTCAGGATTCTAGCAGCCGTATTTAGCACTAACTGAAGTTTATTTAGTGCTTTATCCGGGTAGCCGGAAAGTAGAGCATTGCAGTAGTCTAACCTAGAAGTGACAAAAGCATGGATTAATTTTTCTGCATCATTTTTGGACAGAAAGTTTCTGATTTTTGCAATGTTACGTAGATGGAAAAAAGCTGTCCTCGAAATGGTCTTGATATGTTCTTCAAGAGAGAGATCAGGGTCCAGAGTAACGCCGAGGTCCTTCACAGTTTTATTTGAGACGACTGTACAACCATTAAGATTAATTGTCAGATTCAACAGAAGATCTCTTTGTTTCTTGGGACCTAGAACAAGCATCTCTGTTTTGTCCGAGTTTAATAGTAGAAAGTTTGCAGCCATCCACTTCCTTATGTCTGAAACACATGCTTCTAGCGAGGGCAATTTTGGTGCTTCACCATGTTTCATTGAAATGTACAGCTGTGTGTCATCCGCATAACAGTGAAAGTTTACATTATGTTTTCGAATAACATCCCCAAGAGGTAAAATATATAGTGAAAACAATAGTGGTCCTAAAACAGAACCTTGAGGAACACCGAAATGTACAGTTGATTTGTCAGAGGACAAACCATTCACAGAGACAAACTGATATCTTTCCGACAGATAAGACCTAAACCAGGCCAGAACATGTCCGTGTAGACCAATTTGGGTTTCCAATCTCTCCAAAAGAATGTGGTGATCGATGGTATCAAAAGCAGCACTAAGGTCTAGGAGCACGAGGACAGATGCAGAGCCTCGGTCCGATGCCATCAAAATGTCATTTACCACCTTCACAAGTGCCGTCTTATTACTTATATTACTCAAACATAGTGAACTGATATTGTATATTCATTGTTGGGTTGGGATTGGCAAGGGGGAGTCGGTTGGTGGCTTTGAACCATTTCTTTGGAATCCTCATGTCTTACTCATTTAAAAAAAAAATGCATGTCCAAATCAGATGTTATGTACCATCTTTGTTGAATATTATATGAATCGTATAATTTAAAAAATGCCAATTTGGGTGCAATCAATTAGCTTAATTTCCCAAATGAAATTATATTTCAACAAAATAATGTTGCAGGTATGCTAATCTTACCGTTTCTAACTACAGAAACGATTTCAGAACAATCTGAAAGGGTGGGTGTCATGGCTTGCTGAAATGACATGGAACAACACAGATGAGCGGAAAGGTGAGATTAGGAGGCTGTCAACAAGTGGCCTAAGGCACAGTCAACACGTAGGAAATGTGAGGTATCCGCTTATTACTTAGAAACAATGTTTCATCACAATGGAGCTAAACACACAAAAGACCTGCACCAGCCAGATTTCTTTATCGTGAGGCGCAATTGCTTTCGGGAGTCAAATTCTCCAATGTCAAACATCGTTAAGATGCAAAGAATGTGTTAGGGGGGAATAATGAAATAAGCCTCTATCAGAATGGCTGCTCGGTGGCTAAGTGGTGAAGACCTGCCAATTGCCACAGTTGGAAAATTAGATAAAGTGGTGGTAATGGTTCCTTCAGCTGGCAGTAGATAACCCAAGACAGTACTTGACAGTGACTATTACCACTAAAGAGAAGCATCAGGGCAACCTGGAATGGAATAATAGTGAGTCATTCCGGTTCCATACTGAAGTTCTACTTTCCATATAAAGAATACAATTATTGTGCTTCCAGCCAGACAGAAAAATAACTGCTGTTGTCTTTATGATGCAACTCTATGTAGGAGGCACACTGGTCTATCTGGAGTTCCCTTTCAGTTCTTTGACACCATAGTACACCCACCACCTCCAATGCATCTCCAAGCCATCTGAGAGAAAGATTGAAAGAGGGAGACAGGGAGAGGTGAACACGAGGTGGAGGAAAGATGAGCCAAGGGAGACCTCCACCGACGCACCCACCTCCATAGAGGAAGTTCCCTTGGAGCTATGGTTGCTTGGAAGCTACAGAGAGGGGGCCGCAGCCCAGCAGCCCAGGCTTTCATGCTAAACCTGTTAAGGCAGGATTCACAAAGCCTTCGCCTGGAAGGCCTGCGGAGAAGATGAAATCACACAGTCCTATTAGGAGATCTATCAGGCTTCCACAGGAGACGTCAAGCGGAAGGAGGGATTAACTACTGTACCTGATGACTAGCGTGGCACTCGGCGGAGAGACAAAAGGTAAAATGTAGTACCCATCTTCATGCCATGATGATGGAATAGAAGTCAGTGTATTTTTCTCCCCTACAATTGAACGTCAAGGTTAAATTTCACAGTGGCACAGTAATGAATCATAGTTGGGTCGGAGAAGGGCTGAGTAACATTAAAACAACAACGAGCATGCCATCCTCCCTGCAATCTTTTTTGTTGTTGTTGTGTGGGTAGATCAGCTTTAATATTGCAGATAGATTGTAGCTTCCATCAATGTAATTGTCTGCATCACTTCCAATCACCCATATATTTTATTGTGAAACGGTTCACAAAACTCACAGTTCGGTACGGTACAGTGGTGTCACGGTTCTGTATGGTTTCGATACATCGACAAAATAAATGCGTGAGAAATAAGTCATTTGTATTTAGATTTTCCATTATTATAATAGTAAACATGGGTAGCTTGAATTCCCAGGAGCATATGGAAACAAAGGGACAACAAAAAACAGCAGTGCCTGCCTTAAAACATGAAATAAAATAGTCATTTAAAACAGAACTTCAACAAGAGTGCATAGTCCAGCAGCATATATCAAAATTAAGTCACATAGCAGTCAGTGCCTTAAACAAAATAGGACCACTTGAGACTGGTTACTTGAAAACAATTAAAAATTAAAACTCAGATTTTCACGTTTTTCTTTAAGAAGATCCGTCTATCTACATTATCTGCAGTGAGCACAGATCGGCTTGCTGTGACAATGTCAGCCTCTGTGGAGAATACCCTCTCGCTAGGAACAGAGGTCCTAGGCACAGCCGGGTAGCACCTTGCTAAAATGGGAACATGAGAGTATATTAACTCTTAGGTCTTCCACCATGTAAGTGGATCAGCATCCAGGGGAATACAGTCCACTTCCCTGTATGAGGTCACCAGCTCCTCCACGACCTTGATCTTTGACTTGGTTCCCTGCTCCTAGGTCGTGAACAACTCCTCGAAAAGCTCAGCCATGGCAGACTTCTTTTCTGGAGGACAACCCCTGTCATCTGCCATCTCTGGAGAGGGCTTGACCCTGTATAATTAAATTAGATGATTAGATGAAAATTACTCTCTCTGAAGTGGCTTTAAAAATATAATTTGCTGTTAGAAATATATAATCAGACAATTACAATTATTACTTCATAATTAATTGTTGAATCACTAATTAATAAAATAATAAATGTCATATTAACAAAATAAATACAATACCTGTTGTATATTGGTCACAATCTCTGTTGTGAGTTCATTGTAGACTCTCAGATGAGCAGCAGCATCCAGGTGCAGCGGGGACTTGAACCGGGGGTCCAAAGCGGTGATCTTGTGTAAGAAGTCTTGGACACCAGGGTCAGCATATCTAGGCTCCAGGTCAACTCTGATAGCAGTCTTAAAATCCCTTAAATTGATTTCCATCTCGTAGGGACATCCTGGATTAGTTTGTGGTTTGGCAGCTCCAACATCTCCTGTTGTGTCTTGAAAACATGAGCAGCAGTTGTGCTTTTATGAAAGAAGGATACCACCTTCCTGGTCTTGGCTAGGAGGCGAGAGATTGGATTCACTGACATACTTTTTTGAGATGCAGATTAATAACGTGAGCAAAGCATCCCATCTGTGGCCCCAATTCAGCTAGTGCAACTGCATTTACGATATTTCTAGCGTTGTCAGTGTCCACAGGAATCGTTACATTATCCCTCTCCAACTTCCACACTGCAACTACAAGTTAATTTATACGCCATTGGATTATGCAATAATATTTTTTATACAATGAAATATATTTTCCTAGTTATAATATATGATTCATATATTGTTCAGTTCGCAAACGTTTGGGATCACTTAGAAATGTCCTTATTTTTCATGAAAACATACATGAAATGAAAAGGAAATGAAAAGGAATTTAGTGTCCTTCAAACTTTGCTTTCGTCAAAGAATCATCCATTTGCAGCAATTAAAGCCTTACAGACCTTTGGCCTTCTAGTTGTCAATCTGAAGAGATTTCACCCCATGCTTCCTGAAGAACCTCCGACAAGTTGAATTGGCTTGATGGGCACTATGGCATGGTGTTGCAAAATGGAGTGATAGCCTTCCTTCTTCAAGATCCCTTATACCCTGTACAAATCTCCCACTCGACCCCCACCAAAGCACCCCCAGACCATCACATTGCCTCCAACATGCTTGACAGATGGTGTCAAGCACTCCTCCAGCATATTTTCATTATTTCTGCGTCTCACGAATGTTCTTCTTTGTGATCCGAACACCTCAATCTTAGATGTGTCCGTCCATAACACTTTTTTCACAATCTTCCTCTGTCCAGTGTCTGTGTTCTTTGTCCATCTTAATCTTTTCTTTCTTTTTGCCAGTCTGAGATATGGCTTTTTCTTTGCAACTCTGCCTAGAAGGCCAGAAATCCCGGAGTCGCCTCTTCACTGTTGAGACTGGTGTTTTGCGGGTACTATTTAATGAAGCTGCCAGATGAGGAATGGGGAGGTGTCTGTTTCTCAAACTAGACATAATGTACTTGTCCTCTAGCTTAGTTGTGCACCGGGGCCTCCCACTCTTTCTATTCTGGATAGAGCCAGTTTGCGCTGTTCTGTGAAGGGAGTAGTACACAGCGTTGTTCGAGATCTTCAGTTTCTTGGCAATTTCTTGCATGGAACAGCCTTCGTTTCGCAGAACAAGAATAGACTGACGAGTTTGAGAAGAAAGTTCTTTGTTTCTGGACATTTTGAGCCTGTAACCAAACTCACAAATGCTGATGCTCCAGATATTCAACTAGTCTAAAGAAGGCCCGTTTTAACCTATGCACGTTTACGAGCACAGTATGTATGTTTTACATTAGTTCTTGTTGTTAGTCCCAAACTTCAGCTCCATTCAACCCCTCCCACCTATCTCTTAACACCATCCATATTAGATTTCTATTTGCCATATATTTCTCAACTGTGCTGTGAAGTTTCACAAAAGTTCTGAACCTTTCTATTCTCATGGTTTCTACAGATTGTAAATTGAAAACAAACATTTTTGCTTAAAGTAATACATTATTAATCGATTGAGTATGACTTTACAGAATGCCCAGTAGTGCTATCAGCCCAGTTAGCTCCAGGTAAATATTGCAATTCTTCAGCAATTCCTAAACCTGTGACCAAAAACAAGCTACATATGGACAGTACAAAAACAAATTACCTAATGATTCTGCCTCCTCGCAGCAGAATCTGTAGAGCTGTGAAGGCTGCATCCCCCATATAAATAACATTAGGTTGGTTGCAAGAATTCTGTGTTATAATTTAAATGGAAAAATTCAAAGTTTTGAATACGGCATCGTTTTGCATATCAGTTTATAAACCATGTGCCATGGAATTGGTATGTCAAAAATCTCTTCCATACTATATTGCAATCTATATGGCACAGCTGTCATTTTTTGGTCCTTAAATTAAACTGATATACTTTTTATTCATCAACATTTTCTTTAACCAATTATGGTCTTTAATGAAGGGCCGACAGACAAGTTCCTTACTTTCTCCCCCCCTTCCACTTTCCTCTTCCATTTTTGCGGTAATGCTGCAACTAGTTGGTTGTCATTTTGGGCAGAGCAGACATGTTTTAGTTAGCTGCATGTATGACATAACTCCAACAGTCGTATTTATGATATAATTTACGATATAATTTTGATCAATTAGTATATTTGAGTTTTACCACGATATTTGTTGTATTATTTGTTCTGTCTTTCTGGTGGATTAAATTGAAATTGCAACCATTTTTCTATGGCTTGTTTTAAAAACAGCGATATTTGGGAGATGAGTAACTGAAAGTGAGAGGTTGTTATCTGAATACCATTTTAATGGTAAACTACATTGTAAAGTAAAAGTAGCATTTTTTTGTGATCCAATAGGTAATATAGTACACTTATCATAATTTGGTTGTAATCCAGAAAGGTTAGAATAATTATCTAGATCCTCTATGGTGCTGTGGAGGGATCCAAGTTGTGGATTTAAAAGAAAACATGAATCATCAGCATACAATGACAACTCTGTTTTTAAGACCTGTATTCATAATCCCTTGATATTATTGTTGGATCTGATTTTAATAGCTAACATTTTGATGGCCATAATAAATAGATATGCAGATAGTGGACAACCTTGTTTTACTCCTCTTCACAGTTCGAGAAGTAGCCATTATTTAATATTTTAATCCTAGGGTTACTATACATGATTTTAACCCATTTTATAAGATATTCTCCTAAATTGAAATGTTCCAGGCATGTATTTATAAACTCCAACCGTACTTTATCAAAAGCCTTTCAAAGTCTGCTATGAATAACAGGCCTGGTTTCCCAGATCATAGTGTTCTTTTGTTTCCAAGACTTGCTTTATATTATCTCCAATGTATCCATGTACAAAACTGGTCTGATTAGAATGAATAATGTCCGACAATATCTTTTTTAATTCTATGCTAGAATTCTTTGCATCGTAACACTGAAGTGTAAAGACCCTCCAATCTTTATATTTCCCACTTGTATCCCGTTTCAGTAATAATGAAATCAGACCTTGTTGAGTGTCTGATAATCTACCATTTACAAAGGAGTGGTTAAAATATCCTAATAATGGTCCTTTGAGTACATCAAAAAAGGTTTGGTATACCTGCACTGGTATGCCATCCAGCCCTGGAGTTTTCCTAGACTTAAAGCCTGTAATTGCATCAAGTTCCTCCTCTGTACTTTCACATGAGTCTTTCTGTATGGCTGTTAATTTGGCATTATTAATAGGAAAAAAAATCCATACAATTAGCTTCAGTTAGAGGAGAAATTAAAACATATGCTTAAAGTACTTATCTTCCTCTTTCAAAATATAATTTGGTGAATCATAGGTGACTCCGTCACTTGTTACAAGTTTCAGTAAATTATTTTTGGTTGCATTTCTATGCAGAAGATTTAAAAAATAATTTGGTGCATTCAATATTCCATCCAGTTTGCTTTATTATTCTAATATATTACACTTGATATTTGTTGAATAAGTTACATTTTTTTGTTTTTCCTTATTTTGAGCCTCTATGGTACAGTTCTTATTGGGATCTATCTGTTCTGTTTCCCTTTGTTAGTATGGACTCCTTTGACCGAAATTGCTTTTGTTTTAGAGATGAGTGCTGAATTTCATGGCCTCCCTGCATTCTTTCACCTCCCTCTCTCTATTCCTCCCTGCAGACCACAGGTCTGATATCAGCGTACACTTTCGCAACAAATCGCATATGAAGAACTTACCATCAACAATCCTGCTGGTCCGTTTAATATTGATATTATACAATGGTGGGTGATAATGTCATGTAAGGCGCTTGATGATCTGTAGTATTTACAATGCCTAGCTCACTATTCTTCTTCACACCCATTTCCCATAAATAAATAAAAATTTGCTACCACTGCAACCTCCATGCTTTATTGAACGATCTGTCCCTGAGTGCTGGGTTCTCATCAACCCTGAACTCCTACGCTGTACCAGATATAATAAAATCATGTTTTACAAAGGCTGTGAAGGTAACAATCACAGGGAACGAGCCGGGAATGGTGCTTGGCAACCATTCTAGAGATAATAATAATATAATAATAATAATATATGCCATTTAGCAGACGCTTTTATCCAAAGCGACTTACAGTCATGTGTGCATACATTCTACGTATGGGTGGTCCCGGGGATCGAACCCAATATCGTGGAGGAACCCAAAAAAACATTTCACCTTCATGGTTATCAGATCTAAAAAAAATAATAAAAAGACTTTACAAGACTTTAAAACAAGGGCACCCTACAAACCTTATTCCAAAAGTAGTGCACTACGTAGGGGGTAGGGTACCATTTGGGACGCACTCAAGATCACATCCCTGCTCCTAGCTGCCCCGCCCCGCCTTCTCTCAGAGGAAGCTGCTCTGGCAGCCAGCCTCTGAACTAAGTAGTGAAAGTGTTGGATGATTTTGATATAACACATTCAATAAAGAATGTACAATTAACAAAAAGGCTATGATTTAATTTCAGAGCCACAGCTGGTATGACTTGTCTATATGATAAAAATGCAGTTGCATGTAAATGGTCTGTTATCACCTGAGAATCTTTCACTCAAAATATTAATATCATTATGCAGGGTTCACCCCAAAGCAGGTAAGAGAGGAGCTGTGCCACCTTGTGGACTGACTGTGCCACTATGTACATTTTTTAATGGTATTTACATGCGTTCAAAAACTCAGAAATCTCTGATTCCAAAAGGGGGGCACTGCCCACCTCAGGGAACCCCCCCCCGGCCGTACTCAGCAGCACCACCTTCTTAATAAATACCTTCTTAATCCTGACCTGATTGATCATGGATCATTCTCAGATAAAACTGCAGAATCAGCCCAAAACATTAATTAATTAACTATCTGATTGATACAAAACTGAATTTCTCAGAGAATCTCACATTTGAAGTGACAAAATCACACCTCAGTAAAAAAAAGAAAAAGTGTTAAACGGGGGTGTTTATGAGATATCTGCACTGAGCACAAATCAGTAGCTTAGGAATGGAAACAAGCTGCTCACATCTACCACAGAATAGTGACACCTTATTCTCTTTCAAATGACTCAATCTCCTCTGAAGCGCATAAAAGCAGCTCCAAATGGCTGCTCCCGGAGCACTGCACATGTCAGACTAGGGGACAGGACAGTCTTATAGAGAGACACACAAGATGAACTCTCCATAGAATAGTGGTCGTAGTTCAGTGGCGCAGGCCCACTGCAAAACTGAGATCCACTCTAATCTACAGAGGGTAGGGCGTACGGCCCTGCCATTCAGGACCTCTATACCAGGTGGAGTCAGAGGAAGGGCAGAAACATTTTCAAAGACACCAGCTACCCATGTCATAGACTGCTCTCTCTGCTACCGCATGACAAGCGGTACTGATGCACCAAGTCTGGAACCAACAAGATCCTGAACAGCTTCTACCCCCATGCCATAAGACTGCCAAATGTTTAGTTAAAAGTGCAAAAATGTGTCCGTGTTGCAAAAATTTGAATAGATCGCCTAATTTCAGAGAACCATTTTACCGTCTAAACCACTGTGAAATACATGTTCAATAACCACAAATATTGTATTTTCAGCTGTTTGAACCTGGTGTACTAAACCAAAAGTAACTTTTTCTCGAGTGTTGTAAGTGTATATGGAGACATACTACGTATCCAGACGTCACGCACAATGAGGGGGATTTTTAAAAATGTATTACTGTATCAGTAAAAGCACAGTAAATCACGTTCAGCATTAAAAGCCATCTGACGGCTGTGAGTAAACCACCAAGGTTTTCACAAAATCCCGACACGTACACCATGAGCATACAGAGGGAGAATTCATAACACTGCGATACTGTTTTGCCTTATAATTTCTTCCATACCTGCAATTTTCCATACCGGCAACTTTCACTCCACTCTCTACCTAGCACACTTCTATTGATCAGGGCCCTGGTCAAAATAAGTGAGCTATAAATGGATTGGACTGCCATTTGGGACGCAGACTAAGATGGGGTCCCTGTGGCTCAATTGGTATGGCAGTCCATTTGCTATATAAGAACATAGACTCAGTTGGTTAAGCTTCCCTGTTAAATACACAAGCTGACATGAGAGAGCATGGGGCAAGGCTAACAACGGCTACTTACTGCCTGCTGGACTCGAGTCAAACAAGGTTAGAATGTATGAAGCTGCGGCGGAGGACTTTTGGCTTTGATGGATGGATTCAATAAAACCATCATCAAATTAAAGAAATTCATGAGCAAGATGCTGTATACACACTGCCATATTTGATTTGGTCAGTTCAGTGTAGCGATCACTGAAAGTGATGATATGCCACCGTGTGTATCCAAAACTGATCTTGAGCAAGTGACTGTCCAAGACTTGCTGACTCAGGATGAGTTTTATACCAAACAGTTCAGTATTCAAGAGGAGTGATTATTTTGTATTGCAAATTCAAATTGAAGGTGGTGGCAGTGGCACATCCACTTACTGCAGACATGAGTGTAGACAGGGAGCCGATCCCTCCCTCCATCATAAGAGCAAAGAGTTCATTTCCATTATGCCTCTGAACATATCCCCCAGCAGTGCCTGAACCCTCCACTCTTCCAGCCCTAAAGTGACACCTAAAATCAAAATTAAATAAAACATATTTGGGTCACGTGCCAAATACAACAGGTGTAGATTTGACCATGAAATGCTTACTTACAAGCCCTTTCCCAACGATGCAGAGTAAAAAATATAACAACAATATGAGGAATAAAAATACACAAGAAAGAAGCTACAGTATATACAGGGAGTACCAGTGCCAGATCAATGTGCAGTGGCACAAGGTATTTGAGGTAGCCTACATATAGGCAGGATTGTTGCTGGCTTATAAGCTTAATGATGAATGAAAACACTACACTGAATTTTACACAACTGCAAAGCGATCTGGGATGCAACGGGAGCCGGAGGTACCAATAAGGACTTAATTCTGTCTGGTGTAATTCAGCAGTAAATTAGCACTTCGGGTCCAATGCACACTCAAGTTCTGTAATGCTGAGCTCGTGGCGAGTCTGGTGTGTCACGTGCGTTCAACTAACATATGAAAAAGGTAATGATAGGGATAATGATGCTTGTTGCATCATTTCCCAGAAAGCACCCGACACGAAGGTCCTCACCCACGACTGTCTGACAGAGCTCACAGCAACAGACAGAAGAACGTGGCCATGTTCGAATACCCATACTTGCCTTCAAAATACTATGCATGTTAGGTATGCGGCAATAAGATGTTTTTATATGAAGTGAAATTTCAAAAATAAGTTTTAAATGTCAGGATGTTATATTAAATTTAGTATTTTCATCTAGTAGAATTTGCTGCACACTTTAGGGGAAGAGAATCATCTTTCTAGACTCACGTGTGTTTGACAATAGCTGATAATGAGATAATGTCGGGCATCAACGCAATTGTGCATTAGATTATGCATTCTCTGGATGGGTAAGCCTCGTATGTGTTGCTTACTGCATTAGTTGTTACACAAATGTATGTTCTAAATAGTAGGTAGTACAATTAGTACGTAGTTTTAGTAAGTAGTAGGCAAGACAGATTTTGGACAGAGAGAGAGAGCCTGTCTTTTTCAGAGGTTTAACGCCAATATAAGAGCCCTAGGGGCCCTGGACAAAAGTGGTATAAAGGGTATAGGGTGCCATTTGGGATGCAACCAGGAGGGCGTTATGAGTCATCTGCTGAGGGCGGCTGAGCAGAGGCCTGTCTGACGAGGTGGTGTCTGACTGAAACATTGAAAAGAGCTCAGAACACCACCGAGAGCCAGGCTTTCTGAGCACATCTGAAGATTGACTGACACCTGCTGACTTCACTCAGTGAGCTCAAGGCTCTCTCCAACTGTAGTGTACAAGCTCTCTCTAAGCCTGGAGGGCATGTAATGGAGTGCCAAATTAAATACAAAAAAGATATTGTTATGGCAATCACACACTCATCAATCCACAGAATACACCATTGACTACATTCATTTATCTGCATCATTACATATTGCTTAAATCTTTTTCAGACGAGGCCTTGAAGAAAGCTTCTAATTCCCAAAAGAACGGAGGTAAACAAACCTTTTTAATCATCGATCTGGCAATTCTTCGCCCTTATAAAAGAAGGTAAGCTACATGTTTCTCTTTGTAAGGCACCGTTGAAGGGAAGAGAGAATGCATGTAGTCCTTGAATCCAACCATGGTAATTGCTGCGATGTTACCAAGGACAGTGTTGCAGGGCATTGTGGATGGTGTGTTTGAGTGCACTTGCTGTATGGTGTGGAGGGGGTGGTATTGATGGAATGTTCTAAGGCAGTGTCAACAATACATTCTTTGCATTTTCTCTTGGTTGTGTTTGGCCTATTTATCAGACAAAGTCTCAAAGTTTTAATACAGGAGAAGTTTGTACAAGAATTTTCTGAGAACACAAAAATTTGCTGGAGAAAAACATATCTGAAAGGTTACTTGCTTTAGGTTTGCTGCAAGCGAATGAATGATTACGCTCTTCTACAGTTTGCTATTAATTGAATACTGATAAGGGGAAGCAGGGTTTTAATCAGCATCAACATTTTTAATTACATTAAATAAAAGGTCATATCACTTCTGTAATGATTGAGTTCACAAAATGGCACACTGAACATTCTCGAAAACTTCAAAGACGGCAATCCGGACAAGGCCTTGGTTATTGCACACAAAAACACAAAAAAACATAGACCAAAACTTCTGATTCAAATAAGGCAATCTGGACAGACCTTGGAATTTGTTAAATACACTTAGATAAGGGAAGGACAGAACACCTTCCAATGACATTCATGAACATGAAAACAAACAAAAACAATGAACATTGTCTAAAACGTCTGATTTAAAAAATGGCAAATCTGGACAAGACCTTAGAATTGCTTAACATAAGCCTACCTAGATAAGGGAAGGACGGAACACACACACACACACACACACACACACACACACACACACACACACACACACACACACACACACACACACACACACACACACACACACACACACACACACACACACACACACACACACACACACACACACACACACACGACCCGCTCCTTCTCCATCCCCGGACTGCGACTCCCTCCCAGTCCCCCATCATGTTCACCTTGAGCTGCTGAGGGCAGGCAAGCGGTGCTAGGCGGGCCATGATTAAAAAAAGAGCTTAATGTTTTATTTCTCAACTGGTAATTAAAGTACAGTTCCCATTCGCCAATCAAGTGTATAGGCAACTAGGCAGGCTTCAGTGCGTCACACACCACTTTGCAATGAGTTGGAGGCAGTATGCATTTTGAAAACATATCCTTAATTGTTTGAAACCTGAACGTTTTACTACATATGAGGCATGCCTTACCTTGCTTCCAAGTAGCCTAGCCAAAATCCAACCAAACGTGCAGGCAATTATTTTATGAAGACTTCCATATGCCACGGAAACCAGTGGCCTTTTTCCTTTCATGTTCTGTTGGTTTTCAAATCAAATGTATTTTATTGTCCAGTAGCCAAAAGCACAATCCTAGTAATTTTAGCAAGCCATGCTAGTTGTTGCATACTTCGATGTCCCCTCTTTCAAAATGTCTAATGGATATTTTCATCTCTGTCACATGAAACCCCTCACAAATGGTGTTTTCCTGCTAATTGCATTATGGAACGAAAATCTGCACGTAGCCTACTGCCTTAAAATGTGAAGAAATAACAGTTCATCTAAATTGTATGCTAAAAGTTCTGATCTGCAGCATGAGCCTCATTGCTTTTTTATATTTTGGGGGATGAAGCCTAGGCCTACTGGTTGTATGCATTTAGGATCTATTGTCCCACAACTGTCCCAGAAGCTGTTTGGATTAGGCTATTTCTTTCTCGCACAGATCGACAAGCTTAGGTAAACTTTCCTACTATGGAGTACAGTAGATTGACATAGGCTCGTGATTGTGCTGTTTGTTACTCGTCTTATTGCCTAAGTAAATGTGAACAGTTACTCTAACATACATGGCGTGTGGGTTTCATGTTTGGGGAAGCTAATTTATCATCATAAAATTAACGTTTATAACAAAGCATTCTCGCATTTTCAGACTTCTAGCCTTCCATTCCTAAAGGCTAATAATATAACTTAATCACTGCTCGCAAAAAAAAAAGAGTAGTGGCATAGAGTAGGCCTAGGCTATATCAGACGGCCTATATTTCTTCTCTTCACTTTGCAAAGGAAAACGTCAGGCTTTGATAAATACACTTCATGCAATTCTACTAAACCTTATATGACCGGAGACATTAGCAGAATCTTTAATACAACAAAAATGGCAGGGCAACCTACTCTGCCGACACTGACCAACATTGTCTGATCCATATACAGTTGAAGTCGGAAGTTTACATACACCTTAGCCAAATACATTTAAACTCCGTTTGTCACAATTCCTGACATTCAATCAGAGCAAAAAGTATCTGTCCTAGGTCAGTTAGGATCACCACTTTATTTTAAGAATGTGAAATATCAGAATAATAGTATAGAGAGAATGATTTATTTCAGCTTTTATTACTTTCATCACATTCCCTGTGGGTCAGAAGATTACATAAACCTAATTAGTATTTGGTAACATTGCCTTTAAATGGTTTATCTTGGGTCAAATGTTTTGGGTAGCCTTCCACAAGCTTCCCACAATAAGTTGGGTGATTTGTGGCCCATTCCTCCTGACAGAGCTGGTGTAACTGAGCCAGGTTTGTCAGCCTCCTCGCTCGCACGCTTTTTCAGTTCTGCCCACAAATTCTCTGTAGGTTTGAGGTCAGGGCTTTGTGATGGCCACTTCAATACCTTGAATTTGTTGTCCTTAAGCCATTTTGCCACAACTTTGGAAGTATGCTTGGGGTCATTGCCCATTTGGAACACCCATTTGCAACCAAGCTTTAACTTCCTGACTGATGTCTTGAGATGTTGCTTCAATATATCCACATAACTTTCCTCCCTCACGATGCAATCTATTTATAAGGTATGTACCCTATAGGTATGTATCCTATAAGAGTCCACCAAATCCAAGCAGTCTTATCAGTCTACTCTGACCTACTTGAAGTAGGCTACACAGTGAGAGCGTGTAATTGTGCATGCTGAAAGGCTTTCAATATCAGGGAAAAGATCCACATTGGGCAGCAGGTTAGCGAGTGTCGGAGATGAGGCTTGTAAATGAGGCTTGCGGAATATTACATTGACAAGGGGACAAATGTCACCATGGACAATTTCTTCACTTCACTGTCATTGGCGAACAAGTTGCTTGCAAAGAAAACAAGCCTGGCTGGCACCATGAACAAAGTGAGATGGGAGCTTCCTCCCTCTGCGCAAAATAAGGCACCTGCACAGCCGTTGTGGTCCACAACGGTGCTGAAGAATGGCAAGACAACAGGACACAAAAGAGAAAGCCTGGAGACTATTACGCACTACAACCAAACAAAAGGTAATGTATGTCAAAGTATGTCAAGTAAGTGAAAGTTACAAAGATTTGTGTAAACTGTTAGCACAATGGACTGCAGATAAATGAAATTCAACTGACACCATTGCCCGAAGATGCACAATGTAAGCACGAGCTGACAATAATTGCTTATTTTTGACTGCTGTCATATCGACACATATTATAATGCCATCATTGCTTTATTTATCAAGGCCACTGGACATTTATAATGATGTTTAGGCTACTGATGTTTCATCATTGGATCGCACGTCTTGCTGACTGTGTGTCATGGTGGTTGGGGTATTTTTTATTTATTTTGTAGTTCTAAAAAGATGTTACCGTGTTCCAACACATATGCTTTCTGTTTCATAGTTGTAACAAAAGACACTCCACTAATCAAATTGATTGAACACTTGACTTAGTGTTTTTTTATATATAGCCTACCACAGTAACATAAACTAATGAAAATGATTATGTTATTTGAAATAAAATAGGTATTCTAATGCTATCCAAAGCCTTCATAAACACAACCAAATGATTATCTTTGTGATAGCATATATGAATGGATTAATTACACTGTCAAAGCTATTCACTTTTTGTCCTGAACACATAACTGAGTACTTTATTTTCTCAAGCATAGTGGTGGCTGCATCATGTTATGGGTATGCTTGTAATCATTAAGGTCTGGGAATATTTCAGGATAAAAAAGAAGAAATGGAATAGAGCTAAGCACAGGCAAAATGCTAGAGGAAAACCTGGTTCAGTATGCTTTTCACCAGACACTGGGAGATGGAATTCAACTTCAGCAAGACAATAACCTAAAACACAAGGCCAACACTGAAGTTGCTTACGAAGAAGACAGTGAATGTTCTTAAAACATCCTGAAATTCTATGGCAAGATCTGGAAATGATCAACAGCCAATTTGACTGAGCTTGAAGAATTTTGAAAATAATAAAATGGGCAAATGTTGCACAATCCTGTGTAGAACGCTCTTAAAGACTTACCCAGAAATCTTCACAGCTGTAATCACTGCCAAATGTGATTCTAACATGTATTGACTCAGGGGGTTAACTACTTATCTAATAAAGATACTGTATATTAGTGTTTTTTATTTTATTTTTTACAAATGTTAGAATTTTTCTTCCACTTTGACAGTGTGTATTGTTTACAAGAAATGACAATTAAATCCATTTTAATCCGACTTTGTAACAAAATGTGAATAAAGTAAAGGGGTATGAATACTTCCTGAAGGCACTGTAAGTTAGTATTTGTTGCATGAGAAATATAAGGACAGCTATTAATAAAAGCTATTACTGAGCTGGATAAGAGTGTTTGCTAAATGACTCAAATGTAAATGTAATTGACTGTGGGCTCTTGCACAAAGATGAATTAAACCCAGTGAGTGAGCACATTTAGCTGATGTGAAAGAGCATTCAGTGACACTATTCATTAAGCCCAGATCTTTTGCTCATCTACTGCCAGTCATTTCAAATGACAAGAGGGCTCTCCATCTGAACCCTCTCCCATACTCCAGTCTGCTAATGGGCCCTTAATTTAGACCAGAGCTAAGGTAAATCTAATCTAACGCCTAATCTTCCACTCAGCACATGCTTTTTGCCTCCAAGGGGTCAATTTACCAGTCCCATCAACGTCCAATTTACTGAATAAAAGGCAAAACGATAAAATAAAACAGAGGAACTATAAGTCCTTTGTATTCCAACAGCAGACCAGCAATTGCAGCAGATTCAAAACAATTTCACAAACAAAATAAAATAGATAATCCTATATAGTCCAATTTGAAAAGAGAACTGCTAGAGAACGCTGCCGGGCGTCTCATTTAGCATATGCATCAGATTAATATCAACCTGCGAGGTGAGCAAACATAAGAACCAACGATTGATAAATAGTGCATAAAGAAATTAGTGAAATATATCCATGTAAAAATATAACAATAGTTATTTGTTTAGATAGAGTAAAGGATATGTTTTGTATTATTCTACAAAAGTCCTAGTGAAAAATGTAGGCCTAAAGCCAATTATCAACACCTTAACCTTTTGCGTGTAGGGGGCAGTATTTTTGTTTTTGGCTAAAATAAAAACGTACCCATTTGAAACTGCCCATTTCTCAGCCCCAGAAACTAGAATATGCATATAATTGTCATATTAGGATAGAAAACACTATAAAGTTTCCAAAACTGTAAAAATATTGTCTGTGAATATAACAGAACTGATATTGCAGGCGAAAACCTGAGGATAATCCAATCAGGAAGTGCCTCTTAATTTGAAAGCTCTCTGTTCCTATGCATGCCTATCCTGCATTTAAAGGGATATCAACCAGATTAATTTTTTCTATGGCTTCCATAAGGTGTCAACAGTCTTTAGACATAGTTTCAGGCTTTATTTTGAAAAATTAGCGTGAAAGATCACATTGCGTAAGTGGATAGGTGGGGGCTCTCATAGTGAGTTTTAAACTACAGAGTAAAGCGGCCATTGTTTCTCCCGGTGTTTAAAAAAAAAGCTACACACCCGTTTGATATATTTTTGAAAAATATATTTTAAAAACAACCTGAGGATTGATTATAAAAAACGTTTGACGTGTTTCTGTGGACATTATGGAATGGAATTATTTGGAATATACGTCTGCGTTGTCGTGACCGCTCTTTCCTGTGGATTTCTGAACATAACGCGACAAACAAACAGAGGTATTTTGGGTATAAAAATAATCTTTATGGAACAAAAGGAACATTTGTTGTGTAACTGGGAGTCTCGTGAGTGAAAACATCTGAAGATCATCAAAGGAAAACGATTAATTTGATTGCTTTTCTGATTTTCGTGACCTAGATACTTAATGCTTAGTGTACATAATGTTATGTTATGCTATTGATAAACTTACACAAACGCTTGGATTGCTTTCGCTGTAAAGCATCATTTCAAAATCTGAGACGGCAGGTGGATTAACAAAAAGCTACGCTGTGTTTTGCAATATTGCACTTGTGATTTCATGAATATATTTTTTTGTAATATTATATGACTGTGACGCTATGCTATTCAGAGGTTGCTGACGAAAATGATCCCGCTAACAGGATGGGTAGCATCAAGAAGTTAAGCCAATGACCCATCAACAGTCTAACAGTCAAATAAATACATTTGATTTATGCTATCTAATGAATAATAATTATTTGGTTGTGTTTATAAAGGTCTTAGGTAACAGAATACTGAAAAACTATTATTTCAAGGAACATAACAGCATTTTCATTAGTTTATGTTCGTCTAGGCTACAAGTACAAACGAAAAAGCACTAGTTCAAGTCCATAACAAAGAAGTCCATAATTTAGTTTGAGCAACTCTAAAGAAATATTGTTTAAATAAAATGTATTTAAAAGAAAACAGAAGTTTATTACGTTACTAGTCTTTGCTTAGTAGCCAGAGCAATGCAGCCGCGAGTGTGGTCATGTGCTAAATGCATGGATAGCCCAGATATTCTTGCAAAAAGTGAAATTTGGAAATAGAGCTCCACCTCTTGAATTTTGTAGAGATATGTGACAAAGGTAAGTAGAAACTGCAAAATATTATCTTTCTGATACTATATAGAAATGTGACTGAAGGAGGATTTGATAAACTGATGCTTCTTTCCCTGTACCTGTCAAATATAAGATTTGCCCATCTCTTCATTTACAATTGAACAACTGATAATATTGTCCCTCATCATACTATTGTACATTTAATCCTGTCTATAGGCTACGTCTTATGTGTGAAATTAGTTTTGGTATAGTCCTGATTGGCCGGCTGTGCAGGCTGACAGGCATGGTTTCCCCTCGCTTATCAAGGATATGTTTTGCATTATTCCAAAAGACCTACTGCAACCCGTAGCATGTTTTAGTTTCCCTTACACTATTGTTGCACTAAATTTAAATCACTTTTCACCCTCATCATTGTTAGGCCTAATTTAAATTTGATTGTGAAGTAATGTGCACAATTATCGCCCATTCATCCATTTGTCATTCATTCAGTGGGATGGCATCGTTTGATTCCCATTGCGCATCAACTCGGATAGAGTCAATGATATGTTTGGCATTACTCTAAAGGACTACTGCAACACTTAGCATGTTTTCATTTTCCCTTACAATAAATTAGATTAGTAATAGATTTATTGTAAATAAAACAGTCCAGGTAGCAGCTTATTTTTACAAAGTAAAATGTAAAAGAGAATGACATCAATCCGCAAGGATCGCGGTCAAGTGATGTGCTATAAACATGAGCGCCAACGCTGATAAATAGGCATAAGAAACTTATCTTTCTAAATTAAATCGACCTCCTCACCCTCATCATTAGGTTGGGCCTAATTTAATTTTCAATTGTTAACCAACGTGCACAATTTTCACCTATTCATCCTTTCATTCATTCAGTAAGGAGAGAGATATAGACGCATTAGCGCCTGGCTGGGTACCAACGTCTTACAGCGCATTGTTTTGGAGGGTTACGTTGGGAATAGGTGTAAAGAAAAAACAGGTCAAAGGGCTCTAAATATTTCTCTGTGATTTCTAAATTCAGACAAATTGAGCAATGTAAAATACAAACATTTAGGAAAGGTCAGGGAAAGAGCAGGACGTAGATTTTTATTGCGGATTACTTTTATTACACAATCAAATGTCAATGGCCGTTGGTCTATGGCAGTTCTAGTGTTAATTCAGGGGAGCTGGAAACATCACACAGCCTCGGCCTCATTGAAATATCATAAAAGGAATTTCCGGCAAACATGCCATGAAGTGGAAAGCTGCGCCACCGCAAATGAATAAACCAGATTCCTATTCCCCCATTTCATGATGTCTCTAACAGAGATATGGCTGTACGCAGAGCAGATGGCCTCAGCATCGGAACAAAGACATAGCGAATGAGGCAGGCGTAATTCTAATGACTTCATTTCTGGAATATCTTAATCTACATCCTGCTAACAAGACAGTGGGCAATCTGTCATAAAAGCCTCAGACAGGAGGGGTTGGAAGTTGGAACAGGGTTTACCAGGGGGGTAACCCAGTCATTCATGGCTAACATTTCATGCAGGACAAAACATGCTCCAGCACAAAGAGATCAGTGATAGTAGCTGGGACTGGAGTTGTTCCCTGCTTCCGCCATGACCAGACCTGCCATATGAACAGTGGTGGGAAAAATGTGAAGACTGCCATAAACCCTTGCTCCCGCTACTCTGTTATCAGGCATTTAATGGAATGTACAAAGCTACAGTTTCCCACTGATCTGGCGCAGTGTAGATCTAGTTTTTTTTGTGCAATGTCCTTCGGTGGAGCCATTATGAGACTAAGGGTGCAGGGCCTTGCTGGCGAGTTTTAATAGCTTTTGGTGAATAAAAACACTCTTGTCCTTGTCAGTAGAAGCACATGATCTGCAAACACAAATAACTCTGTATAGAGGTAGGCTAGGATTTCTAATATAAAAAGGCTCCTTAGAATACCTCCATGATCTGTGAATAATCAATTATAGAATGTAAGTAGTGGAGCCACATAGGCCATTTTCAGGGCTAATAATTTTTTCTTTTGATTCATAGTTTTTATGAATATTCCCACTGATTAAAAAAGCTTTGATCACATGTATTTTTCCTTTAATGGTGACAGAGGAATCTACAATGCCCTTTGTACGAAGGCAGTCAAAAGCAGTCAATCTACAGTAAAAGCACAGCGTGGGAAGAAAATGCAATGTACCCTTTATGAGAGCACATTAATATTTCAAGATTAATAATACATATTTGTTTCAAAGTGAGAAAACAAAATCGGCGACTGTGAAGCCATTTAAAGTTCATCTATCCTGTTGTTTTGATTAGGCCTTAGACAAGTCCCTGACCTGATGGGAAAGTTAAATTATGCATTAGTAACATGTACGGCTAGAATGTCAGACCACCACAGACTTGTGATGATCTGGCCCTGGCACAGTTTGTGCACATGCATGCGTGTATTACCTTTCGTGCTGCATGGATGTCAAAGAATGGCTTGTTCCTGACACTGAAGGGCTCCTTTGTCTTGTCGATCTGTCCCGTCTTCATCTTCTCCATCCGAGGGGAGATGATCTCTTTCTCTATGCACAACAGCCGAATATTGAAATCACACTGACCGACCGGCTGACCCTGAAAGACAAACAGACAAACAAATGAATCATCTTTGAACACAGCGTGAGGCATTGCATTTCTATAAGTCATTTGAGAAGGAACTAATGCAAAACCTGACTTGCTAATACAAAGGGAATTTTGATCGCCAATATCTCCCTCACAGCTCAATGGTACAGTGAATATGAACGCATTTGGATGTTTTTACTTGGTTGATATTTTCAAACGAAATCCAATCTTTCATATCTTCCTCTCGATAGATTGGTCTAGATATGACAAGGTTACGAGCTGCCAATCCAGTGCCATGGCAACAGTGTACAGGTCTGAATAATCATAAGCTGAACTGAAGAGAGAGAAAGGGAGAGAGAGACAAAAAGACAGAGAGAAGATGAGACGGAGACTGAGAGAGAGATTGAGATTGTTGAGTTCTCTTGGGATAGTTACAGCCAGGGCCATCAAATAAAGAGCATCGCTAAGGCAGCCAGAAGTCACAGGTAATGAGTGTCTGTGTATTCAATCAACGTTTTAGTGAGGTCGCCATGCCAACGGGTCTCGTCTAATGTCCTCCACTCCTGTTTTTCACACAGAGCTTCTGAGAAAAGGATAGGTTCACTTCAGACTGACAGCAGTATGTCTCCCAAACCTCAGGGACCACAAATCTTCTGTTAGGCACTAAACGGTCAGTCCGTTCTCATCCATTTGGTGCCTAATGAATATGACCCTGAACACGGACAGAAACAGGGATGGACTACACTACCGAACTTGCCAAATCGTTTTTCTTTGTGCCCTAATGAATATGACCCAGGTCTATGGGGGTAAATCATTGACATAGCAATTTGAACATGTAGAATATATTTGTAGTTGTACACAATTTGCTAGTGTGCAACTGATGACTTATGAAGATGAAAGAATAATCTGTAGTTGTAAACACATGGCAGATAAGTTTAAATGCCATTCTTTTATGGCTAGTTAGCAAGCTTTTATCTTCTGTAATATTGTTTTTGGAAGCTATTGTCCAAGTCATTGTTATTAAGAGTTCGCCAAAATCGATTAGGTAAAGTTATTTTGCAAACAATTTTGAAGCTAAATAGCTAGCTTGATTTTGTATGGAGCCATAGCTAGCTAGCACAACCATTAGAAAAGTAATCATTAATATGCTAAGACCAAAAAAACGGACATAAATCCCATGAATATTGATCACCCAGTTAGATCTGAAGTTTTAGTAGAAGCACGACTGAAGGTAGAAACTAATTTGTTTAGCTTTAGACATTGACTTCATTCTGTAGCTACTGCCCTTTGATTAATGCAAATCCCTATCTAAACCATTTCAAATTGTCTGTCTCCACTCTTCAGGCTGCAATCCACTCCCAGTTAAACAGGGTCCGTTCAGGCCTCCGTCAGCTCCACAATGCCCTGGGAGACGTGATGGACATCCAGAACTCCCTGGCAAAAGTCAGCAATGCCTGGAGGCAAAGCATCAACATCATTAGGAACCTGAAGGATGTCAAATAAGCAGGGATGCAACGCAGTCAGCTAGCCTCAGCTGTGGAAAACGTGTATATTAATAAATATTTATTTTCAGGTATGTTCCGCTGCACCATTAAATGCCACTTGAATGGGAACTATTATTGATGGCTTGCATTGTATTTGATATGACAATGTACAGTTAATATATTTATGTATGAATATTTCTCCTCCCTTCCTGGGATGTGCCTGAGAGGGTGGCAGACACTCCGTTAATGATAGAGCAAGCAGAGGTGCTGGGGGGCCATCACAAGCGGAGGACCCTGGAGTGCTCATGGAATGACCTCATGTACAGTCGGTGTCGCTTGGGCAGCAAGATCATGCACAACATTAACCTCATGCGAAACTACTTTGGCAAGGTGCAGGGCCTGTCAGACAACCTGGCCAAGAATTTGTGGATAGTGCTTCAGCGCGCCATGGGCAAGGCTGTAGGCAACAGTGAGCAGTGACACTGGTGCAGTGCTTTCTCCACAAACACGTGGCAGGTTCTTCAAGCTCTGCTACAACACTGTCCATGAGGGTGCAGGAACTGGCTGCAGAGAACCTGACGGCCAACAAAATGTCTCACATTAATTGCGTCCTCAATTAATACCTACAAAGGCAAGTCAGTACTGGGACTCATGAAGCATCAGTGATATCATGGCACCAGTCCAAATCACAACTTTCTACCAATTTCATGGTATTCAAATTGGTTGTAGTTACAGTCGTCTCATCCCCGCAACTAGCGAACGGACTCGGGAGAGGCGGAGCAAGAGGCTGATTATCTCTTCCAGGTAGATACGGAGCCATTCATAGTCTTCCAGTTATCATATAGTTAAACCGTACCCCCTTTTGTCACATCAGCATGAATTTCTTAAACAAATGGGGGAAAATAAGTTGTCGGAAACCACTCCTCAGTAAAAAAAAAGGCACATAACAGCCTGCTTGGAGTTTTCCAAAAGGCACCTAAAGGACTCTCAGATCATGAGAAACAAGATTCTCTGGTCTGATGAAACCAAGATTGAACTTTGGCCTGAATGCCAAGCATCACGTTTGGAGGAAACCTGGCACCATCCCTACTAGAGGTCGACCAATTAATCGGAATGGCCAGTTAATTAGGGCCGATTTCAAGTTTTCATAACAATCAGAAATCGGTATTTTTGGACACACCGATTTAGCCGACTTTTCAAAATACCTTTATTTAACTAGGCAAGTCAGGTAAGAATACGTTCTTATTTTCAATGACGGCCTAGGAACGGTGGGTTAACTGCCTTGTTCAGGGGCAGAACGACAGAGTTTTACCTTGTCAACTCGGGGATTCAATCTTGCAACCTTACAGTTAACTAGTCCAACGCTCTAACCACCTGCTTGTCATTGCACTCCACGAGGAGCCTACCTGTTACGCGAATGCAGTAAGAAGCCAAGGTAAGTTGCTAGCTAGCATTAAACTTATCTTATAAAAAATAATCTATCAATCACTAGTTAACTACACATGGTTGATGATATCACTAGTTTATCTAGCGTGTCCTGCGTTGCATATAAATCGGTGCAGTGCGCATTCGCGGAAAAAGGACTGTCGTTGCTCCAACGTGTACCTAACCATAAACATCAATGCCTTTCTTAAAATCAATACACAGAAGTATGCAGCTGTGCAGCAATGCTCCCCATCCAATCTGACAGTGTTGAAGAGTTTGCAGAGAATAGGAGAAACTCCCAAATTAAGGTGTGCCAAGCTTGTAGCGTCATACCCGAGAAGACTCAAAGCTGTTATCACTGCTAAAGGTGCATCAACAAAGTACTGTTTTTGCTTTGTCATTATGGGGTATTGTGTGTGTAGATTTGCGGGGGGGAATAAAGCTGTAACATAACAAAATGTGGAAAAAGTCAAGGTGTCTGAGTACTTTCTAAAGGCACTGTATATTATAATGCCACACACCTAACATCTTTGGCGAATGGGTCAAAATGGTCTTATTCTCATGGTATACAGCAGGTGTCAATGAAGATTAGTTAAGTGAGTACTCTCCCCCAATTGCTCAGTTAAGCCAGGCGGCCAGCTCTAGGAAGAATCTTGGTGGCTCCAAACTTCTTCCATTTAAGAATGATGGAGGACACTGTGTTCTTGGGGACCTTCAATGTTGCAGAAATGTTTTTGGTACCCTTCCCCAGATCTGTGCCTCGACGCAATCCTGTCTCGGAGCTCTAAGAAACAATTCCTTAGACCTCATGGCTTGGTTTGCATCCCAATATTGTTTTAAAATCCTTTTAAATAATGACACTAAGATCGTGAGGGTAAGACAGCTGTACTAAGGACAGTCAAACAAAAATAATCCTAAATAGGGATCAAAACAGTATCAATAAATTAGTCTTAATGCAAGCAGATCCAAAAAAGCTGTGTGATATGCACTATTGGACTGGGATTGCAACATCTCCCGTGGACCTACCAGTTGACCACGAGCACCATTCTCTCTTGGGGGACCAAACAGCTCAGTACAAACTGAACCAATAACGGCATAACCTGGAGGCCTAGGAGAGCCAGAAAGCCCTTCAGTAAATTAATTAAGTAGCATCTCACGAGCCTTGGCTTGTGCGAGCCGGAACAGCATCTCCTTAATGCTGAGTGCCATGCTGAGACACATTGGGTCTACAGTCTTTGGTTAACTCAGACGGGGATCAAACTTCCAATCTCAGGGCAGACACTAACCACAAGACCACAAAGTTGGTCACAGACAACCCCTACCCCTTCTAAAAATGTATTATTTGACCCTTCATTTAGGCCCATTCGACCCCTTGCTTTTCCGCTGCATATCGTCAGTGCGCTGCTGTAACTCAAAAGTACAAGTCTCCTGCTGTGATTTCAACTTCAAACAAGTGTTTTCGGGCAATCGCTTAGCGAAAGTATCGTAATGCTTTCCGAGTTGTATACATTAGTGGTGGCTGGCCAGAGTTTGTTTCAGAAGTCTCCCATGCAACTATTCAGTAGTAGTTTATTCTTCTAGTTTGATATCAACACAGTTATTCTACCCCAATTCAGGTATAAATAATAATCAAGAGGTATATAGCGTTTGAAAAACAGAAAAATTTAGACTGGTGCCCAGATATCACGAGTGTGTGCCTCCATCTGGGTCATCAATTAATACTTACGAAAGTAAGTCTGTCCTCCCATTCTCTGTATAAGGAACCTGTGTTTTGGTTAATCATGTCACCCGACCTGGATTTGAACCTTTATTTGATGTCTTTTCCAGAAATGAGAATTAGTTTACTACCTAAGATTATAAAAATTCAAGAAATTGTATGCACAGCACTTTAGTGTCTTCAACCATCGCTTCATACAGCAAGAAAGGCACTGATCTCAGTTCTTGTTCCGGGAAGTCAAGTCCAAATTCAAATTTCAAAGCCCTTAGTTATTCATACAGCAAAGAGAACACAAAACGCCACCAAAATTCTGCAGCAAGAAAAGCGCACAGAGAATATTTTTCCCTAAAGTGAACGAAATAGAAGGAAAATAAACAATAACGTAGTAATCAGATTAGAGCGCTGCAGAGTGACAATAGCAGCCTTCATTTGCAATCCAGTGGCAGTCTTCTGCTTGGATGTGCTTCATTAAACAACACCAACTACAGTCACTCATTAGCAGGAACGGACTGCTGGAGGGGCTGACAGGCGGCTGATCAGCGTTAATTGCAGCACAGCCTATACATCATCTTCAACATTCACTATGATCATCCTCATGATCATAGACTAAGCCATATACAGTATTCTACTTTCTTTGGACTTCTCATGAGGCTTTGATGTAGCCTAGCCTACATGCAAACAGCATTGACACAGATTGTGGCTTTTCAGATCTTGCGGAAATCACACTCCAAGAAGCAAAATGAAAGAGAGAGAGAGAGAGAGAAAGAAAAGAGACCCATAGAGAGAAAGAGAGAGAGACAGAAGCTTGCAGAGAAAGATTGTCACATCAATGTTCTCAGCAGAACTGAGAAATACTGACATGCAAGCCTGAAGCCAGCCTGTATGTAAGGTTGGAGATAAAGCTGCAGCACTTTAACCTATATCCAACATAGTGCACTACTTTTGACCAGAGCCCTATGCCCTGGCCGAAAGTAGTGCACTAAATAGGGAGTCATTTGCAGGGCCATACATATGTTTGTACCCAGGGGAGCGGCTCAATGCTTAAAGTAAAAATTCACCCATTATGACGGTTATATTGTTTTTTTTTGCATTTCTGAGCGATGTTCTATCGATTCACTGGGTCATTTTATGTTTATCTGAGCTATTGCCGTTCAAGCAGGCAGAAATCTGACCGGTATGAAGTAGCATTGCGATAAAGCTGCTCTTACTACACAAGTCAATAGGAATACGACGTTTAGATTGCGAAAACATCTATGATACATGTCAGATTTCAATACTGGCCGATGTCATAACGATATTCCTACTATGATACATTTGTCATTTAACAGAGGGTCTAACACATTTCTCCTATTGGTCTGCCTCCTCAGTCCAGGGTGCATTGCATGTTGCGAATGTCAGACTGAACATGGTGAGATTGTAGATTGGCGATTTTATAGCTGACTAGCTACTACTGATATTGACTTTGGTATTATTGTGTGCAGCTATGTTTGCTCGCTAGCTAGCTAGCCAGCCCATATAGAGTGCTTTGCCATGTAGGTTTTGTAGTCGACTTGAGCTGCAACAGACTTCCACAAGTTGCTACCAACCTTATAACAACGAAATTAAACATTTGTTCACAAATGTAAATTATAGGAATGAGTGGGTTTTGAAGGAGTGGATTCTTCCTTTAGCACTTCATGTTGGGAAAATTTCACAAGAACAAAACGCATGCGGGTAACAACTGGTTGACATTTAAAGCTTCTTATACAACCTGTCAAGAAGAAAACACGCTCTCTGCAAGCCAATCGGCCGCATGGGACGGCATCATCTATAAAGTGGCCACACAACACCGGGGGACTCTGGATCAATACATTGCTAATCTACGGGGAAACCATCAAGTAGTAAAATAAAGGCTGTTACCTCAGTATACATGTCTAGACTGACCAGGTGAATGCTACTGTACAATCCCTTATCCCGTCTCCTGTTATATCCACTTCAAACCAGTGTAGATGAAGGGGGGGAAGACCAGTAAAGAAGGATTTTTAAGCCTTGAGAAAATTGAGACATGGATTGTGTATGTGTGCCATTCAGAGGGTGAATGGGCAAGACAAAATATTTTAATGCCTTTGAATGGGGTATGGTAGTAGCTGCCAGGCGCGCCGGTTTGAAGTGTGTCAAGAACTGAAAATGTTGCAGGAGTTTTTCACGCTCAACAGTTTCCAGTGTGTATCAAGAATGGTCCACCAGCTAACTACACACAACTGTGGGAAGTATTGGAGTCAACACGGGCCAGCATCCCTGTGGACCGCTTTTGACACTTCGTAGAGTCCATGCACCAATGAATTGAGGCTGTTCTGAGGACAACAGGGGTGCAACTCAACATTAGGAAGTTGTTCCTAATGTTTTGTACAGTTGGTGTATATTTATATGCTGCACCGTTATGTAAAGGCTATGCCTCTTGGGTGCTAGTAGGAATCATAGCTGAGTAGAACATCACTGTGTAGGGACTGAGGACCATCAACTGAAACTTCTTTAAAACAGCTCAGGGAATAATACCTCACTTCTCAAAATGTGCTGCTCTGAGGGCTTATTACAGTGCTGTTTGATAAAAATTTAGAGAATGAGACACTTCAGCAGCCGTATAATGCAGCCGCCTTGGTGACATGGCTCGCCTCCAACTCTGGAAATCTTCACACACAACCTCTAAAGACAACGAATGCGTCCCAAATGGCTCCCTATTCCCTATGTAGTGCACTAATTTGGTCCAGAGCTCATATGGTTCTGGTCGAAAGTAGTGCACTACATAGGAAATGTGGTGCAATTGGGATGCACACCCCCTCGCCTGCCTGCTAGGCTTCAGTAACTTTGGTTGGGCTTTGTGAAGACAAATATAATTACATGAATGGATGGTGGGCAGAGGGGATTATGTAAACACCCCGTGAGCGAAAAGCGAGAGTTTAGTTATTTTCTTTTAAGAAGATTTTTTGCATTTTGAATTCAAATGTATTATGCTCAGACTCAAGGTGCAATTATGCTCAGAATCAAAGTTTCCGATTCCATTACAATTAAGAATGTGTTTTAACTACAGCAGCTTTCAGAATTATTTTTTTTGGGGGGGGGGGATTCACTCGATGTCTTAACTTATGGTGCAATTTCGAAATTTGGTTGGGCATCAGCAGATTTTTATCTTGTTATGTCAGTCACTGACAGTCAATTAGCCCATGTCAGATAATTATTTTTAGATTGACAACTCAGTCTAGCCATCACTTTTGTTTGGGGGGGCCGTCATGGGGAGTTTAGATTTTTCTGGGCCCCACCCTCATCAAAGTTGCTAGACTAGACTTTGGCTCGTTGAAGAAGTTCCTGCGCATTTCACAACACAGCGTCACTGGATGAAAAGATAGAATTCTATCCAATTCACAGCAACTCAAAGCAGAGCGTAATGTTCCTGGAACAACAACTGGTATCAAAGCCAAACAATTTTACACCATCTGTGTGTCATAGGGGGAAGAACACGGTGGAAGTGTGTGAGACAGCTACAAGTGATTCAAAACAGTTATTCTGGGCATGTGCAGTCCTCTAGACTGTTCAGCTACAGTTCACTGGGTACAGTATGCCTGCTGCCAGAGATAGTCTAGGGTAAAAAATACCAAGTTTCTCCAACCTTACCTTTTACGTTTTGATTTGCGCTCTTAAAATCGAAATTCAAAGGGAGCCCTTTTGAAAGTTTGAAAAGCGCATTCAAATTCACTTGACCAGGCAAAGTACAAAGATCAATAGGAGTCAATTAACATAATTAATGCCATGGCATTTTGTTCATACAGCCAGAAAAGCCAAAAATGACACAAGGGACAGATTAAACAAAGCATGACAAATATATGCACGAAGTTAAATAACCCAATTTAATTAATCCCGAGGGATACGAGGGGTGGCAGGGTAGCCTAGTGGTTAGAGTGTTGGACTAGTAACCGGAAGGTTGCAAGTTCAAATCCCCAAGCTGACAAGGTACAAATCTGTCGTTCTGCCCCTGAACAGGCAGTTAACCCACTGTTCCTAGGTAGTCATTGAAATAAGAATTTGTTCTTAACTGACTTGCCTAGTTAAATAAAGGTTAAAAAAATAAATAAAATAAAAACACTAGAAAGCGTGCTATGGGATAAATGTGGATTGTTAGAGCTCTGCTCAATTTTGAAAAATAAAATTGCATATTTATCTTAATCTCTCACAACCTATAAATTCAAACATTATCTGAAAAGGCACCAAAAAAAATAAACAAGGTACTTTGGAAAGCCGGACTATGAATCGATGCTAATATCGCCGACCCACAAGGAGTTCGCTGAAGATGCTTGCTCCCAAGAGCTCCCTCTCAGAACTCACTCAGAGCAACCTACTGGTTGCTATAAACAAATTAAGTGAGGAGGTAGACACAAAGTTGGCCTCGATCTCAAAGAATATTGGAACTATGACAGGAACTGTGAATGAAAGGTGCATGAGGTCGAGCAGACGATTACGAGGCCAGGCTACAGGACATTGAGAAACAGTGCAAACCGTTAAACTTAAAAACAAAACAAAAATTCAGCTGAAAACCTGCCTGGAAATGCTTAAATCACATTCACGATAGCAGAACATCCAAACCTTTGGGATACAGGTAGAGAAAGGGAGGCTCACTGAATTTGTAATCAGAGATGATACCGGTCCTGCTGGGGAATGAAAACTTCAAATCACACATCCAGACCAATAGCACACACAGATCATCCGCACCAAAGCCAGTCAAGGACGCACCACCAATGCCATTCATCGCACACCTGCAGATCCCCTCAACTATAATGGAGCTAGGGTGTCCTTCTACCCAGATCTTACTTTGGAGGTGAAGAACGAACTGAAATATTATGATGAGCTGCGCAAAAAAGGCAGGACAGCCAACATCCGATATGGATTCCTTTTCCCAGCCAGGTTCAAGGTGACAGTCGAGGGATCATCGCGCTTGTTTGATACTCCAAAATAAGCCAAATTGTTATTGGCAAGCTCTCTGGCTGAGGAACCAAGCCTGTCGTGTAAGACTGCTAAATATAGGCCAGTAGTGTGTTTGAATTTCTTGCCGATGCTCATTACGATGAACATTGGAACTCATGATTGGTGAGATGTTATTGTTTATAACATTGTTTAGCCGATCAGGTTTTAGTCCCACTCATCATCTCTGTGAGAGTTAAGATGTTTTTGTTTTTTGTTTTTTGCAGAGCATCTATAGATGCGGAGTTAAGTTAGGTTATATGTCTAGGCACCATAAGGTTTGTGTGTTAGTCAAGGGGTGCTTTGCTGGAGGAAGTCACTCAGTAGTCAAATCAAATCAATCTGTGTTTTATATTTAGTTTCAGTACAGGTGGTATGATAAGTTCCAGGATGGTGGGACATTTTTTGTTTTATGACAAAAACAATTAGTTCTAAAACAAGTAATGGCACATAGTGAACGGGCACAGAGTAGGCCTAGTGGAATAAAGATAGTACGTTGGAACTGTAATGGCTTAGGTCAGTTCGTTAAAAGAGTTAAGGTTTTCTCCCCCATCTTAAATCAATGTCCGGTGTCATGGTGTTTCTTCAGGAAACTCATTAAAAAGGCATGGCTCGAACCAAAACTACAAGTCGGCTGAATTGGTCAGATATACCAGTCAAATTCTGATGCAAAAGCGAGGAGGGTAGCTATTCCTTTTATTTACTCATCCTTGATTTCAGATCCTAATGTCGGTATATTATTGCGGTTGGTACAATGAATTGGATACCAATAACCTTGGTTAATTTACATGGTCACAACTTCGATGATCCATTATTGTTCCAAAGGGTATTTAAGTCCAAAACAAATATATTGTATACAAATGTTATTGTAAGCAGCGACTTCAACTGTATTTTGGATCCTCTTTTAGATACAGCTATCAAGGTCAACAATCAAAATGTCAGTGTTTGTCTAAATACAATGACAAACCTTAACATTGCCGATATTCAGAAACTGGCGCATCCAACAGATAGGGATTATTTTTTCTTTTTGCCAGTTCATAACTCATATTCCAGAATTGAGCAATTTTTTTTGCTACGGCTGTTACATTTCACCTGATTCTAAATCAAAGGCCATTCTCCACTCTCCATGGTGCTGAAACTGGACAATATGTCTGCAGGTCGGTGACTGTGTCGCTAAGATGCTTACCTGTTGAATGATGAGGCTTTCTGTCAGTATTTGAAGGAGCAGATAACTTATTTTCCCTTTGAGCTAACAACACGAGGATGTTGATGACTATCTTTTGGGAACCTCTCAAAGCTGTGTTTAGAGGACACATTATTTCATATACATCGGAGAGGAAGAAACACACCAAAACCAGGCTGAAAGAACAAGAGTTAGGGGAGCAACAATTCCTCGAATGAAGTCCTTGAGAAGATCAAAGTGTTGAAATATGAGTACAACAGCATCCTTTAGAAATAGGTAGCCTATTTACTTGATAGAATGAAAAATATATATTTTGAACTGGGTGATAAACCGCATAAATGATTTTCAAGGCAGCTACGGCATACACAAGCAACTCAAGCTATTCATAAATTGAAAGACCGGAATGGAACAATTGTAACAGACCTAGGGAAATCAATAAATGCTTTGCACAGTTTTACTCAGAGCTATATCAATCAAAATGTGATCCTGCTGAGCCACAAATTATTAAAGTGCTTTCTCACCAAATTTGAAATTCCTAAATTAGACAGGGGGGCAGCAGTTGCGCTCGATGCCTTGATATCTCCTCTAAAGTTTAGTACAGCGATGGCACAATATTCCAAACAACAAGGCTCCCAGGCCTGATGAATAAATAATACAATTGTATTCGTACTGTGCCAGACTAGCGCTGCTTCTGTTGCAAATGTCCCACAAACATTGTATGAGGCTACTATAGGTCTGATCATGGGGGAAAAAAGAGTGGCCACAGATGTGGTCTCATCTCGGTGGCCGCTATAGAAGGCGTTGACAAAAAAATATTGGCAAAAACGTTTTAAATAATATATTTATGATATTATACACCCCGACAACACAAGTTATCCCAGGCCAACACAGTGGGGTCCGAATATATTGGATCCCTTGATAAAGATGAGTGAAAGCGACTGTATAAAATAATACACATACTGAGCTATAATTGTATGCTCAAAACATACATATTATTTTTAAACTAATACAATTGCTCAAAAGAAAGACATTTTGTTTAACAAGTAAATAATACAAAATATTGGATCCACTGTTTTCAATCCCGCTGCAAGGATAACGACAAAATACTTTTTGTGATTGGAGAACACGTCGGGAGGGATCTTAGACCAGCGATTCTCAAATGGTGGGTTGCGACCCAAATTTGGGTCCTCGGATATGTCATGAATTATTCTATGGATGAGGTTTTCAAAGAACATTTGTGAAGATTAGTATTATATATATTTTTTAAACTTTTGTTCTGAAACAGTACTGCTACACATTGGCGTGCAGTGCATTGTTTATTGTTGCTGGCATTACACATACACCGTGTGTCCGAGATCGCTACATTCTGACTGAGCTTTTACGCCACATGCACTAATCCAATAAAATCAGAGCGTTCTTGAGGACAGAACGTGCCAGACCACAGAGCGCATAGCAAATGACTACTATGCCCTGCAACTGGATGAATCCACAGATGTGGCAAACCATGCTATTCTCATGGCGTACTTGAGACATGTGTGGGAAGAGGACTTCCAGGAATCATTTGATTAGTGCAGATTTGCCCCCCACCACAACTGAAATTTCCAATACACTGGACCTATATCTGGGAAGTACTGTCCGTAGAGCTCCGAGACAGGAATGTATCGAAGCACAGATCTGGGGAAGGGTACCAAAACATTTGTGCAGCATTGAAGGTCCAAGAACACAGTGGCCTCAATCATTCTTAAAATGAAGTAGTTTGGAACCACCAAGACTGAGCAATCAGGGGAGAAGGGCCTTGGTCAGGGAGGTGACCAAGAACCCGAGTCACTCTGACAGAGCTCTAGAGTTCCTCTGTGGAGATGGAAGAACATTCCGGAAGGACAACCACCACTCCACCAATCAGGCCTTTATGGTACAGTGGCCAGACGGAAGCCACTCCTCAGTAAAAGGCATGACAGCCTGCTTGGAGTTGGGCAAAAGGCACCTAAAGCACTCGCAGGCCATGAGGAATAAGACTCTGGCCTGATGAAACCATGATTGAACTCTTTGGCTTAAAATTCCAAGCGTCACGTCTGGAGAAAACCTGGCCCTATGGTGAAGCATGGGGGTGGCAGCATCAGGCTGTGGGGATGTTTTTCAGAATTTGTTCGTAACTGGCATGCCTAGTTAAATAAAGGTTAAATAAAAATTTAAAAAATACCCTGACTTGTTCTGAACAGTGGCACAAGCACCTGAATGCCCTCATGACCCCTTTCTATGCACACCAAAATGTCCCTGAAATGCATTGTGAAAGCCTAAGACTTTAATGTTGTATGTTATAACTTAGCTAGTCATGTCGGCCATTCAACAGGCTTTCAAATTATGCCCACCTGACTCAGATTGCAATTTATAATAGACTGTTGTTGGATTGCGTAAAAAAAACAACAGTAATTGTGTTGCAGGGTTGTGGTCCAAAAAAACAAACAAGCATGCTGGCTCTAGTTCCTCAACAGCACAGCCAGGAGATTTCAAAAAAGCACATTATAGTTGACTCTTCTTTCAGTCATAACACTGCATTGAAATTACTTAGGAACTGTGCTGATTAAACCCTTGAATGAGTAGGTGTGTCCAAACTTTTGACTGGTACCAGTCAAGTGTTGACAACTACTCATTCAAGGATTTTTCTTTATTTTACAATAAAACTATCAAACAACCCATATGGAATCACGTAGTAACCAAAACAAAAGAAGTGTTAAATCCAAATATATTCAAAGTAGCCATCCTTTGCCTTGACAGCTTTGCACACTCTTGGCATTTTCTCAACCAGCTTCATGAGGTAGTCACCTGGAATGCATTTCCATTAAACAGGTGTGCCTTCTTTAAAGTTAATTTGCGGAATTTCTTTCCTTCTTAATGTGTTTGAGTGAATCAGTTGTGTTGTGACAAAGCAAAGAGAAACGACAGTCCATCATTACTTTAAAGACATGAAGGTCAGTCAATATGGAAAATTTCAAGGACTTTCAAGTGCAGTCACAAAAACCATCAAGCGCTATGATGAAACTGGCTCTCATGAGGACCGCCACAGGAAAGGAAGACCCAAAGTAACCTCTTCTGCAGAAGATAAGTTCATTTGAGTTAACAGCCTCAGAAACCAGCAATTAACTGCACCTCAGATTGCAGCCCAAATAAATGCTTCAGAGTTCAATTAACAGACACATCAACAGTTCAGAGGAGAATTCGTGAATCAGGCCTTCATGGTCGAATTGCTGCAAAGAAAACACTACTAAATGGACACCAATAAGAAGAAGAACCTTGCTTGGGCCAAGAAACACGAGCAATGGACATTAGACCAGTGGAAATCTGTCCTTTGGTTTGATGAGTCCAAATGTTTGAGTTTTGGTTCCAACTGCCGTGTCTTTGTAAGACGCAGAGTAGTGAACGGATGACCTCCGCATGTGTGGTTCCCACCTTGAAGCATGGAAGAGGAGGTGTGATGGTACTATGCTGGTGACAAGGTCTTGATTTATTTAGAATTCAAGGCACACTTAACCAGCACGGCTACCACAGTATTCTGCAGCGATACGCCA